>NC_065580.1:103167462-104367462 GCF_024542745.1 Macaca thibetana thibetana | reverse complement strand
CAAAAAAAAAAAAAAAAAAAAAAAGAAAGAAAGAAAGAAAATACATTTTCACAACAAACAAAATTATCTGTATTATGTTAGTGAGATTCAACATTTTCTAAGTATTCACATTGGAGCCATGACCCACAGAAAGCACAGGTCTCAAGGGTTTTACATTCAACCTAATTGCAATCAAGCCAACATGCATTTTGTTAACTGAGTGCCATGTACAAAGGACTGGGCTTCACACTTTGAAGACTTTTTTTTTTTTTTCTAGTGAAAAGAGGAGGCTCCTGCCCTCAAATAGCTTATAATCAAATAGGAAGATTAGTCGTATTCAGAACATTCAACAACAAAGGGAGATGTACTAAGATATATAATTCCATGTGTAGAGGATTGAATGCTGCATGGTGAGGAGGAGCAGGGAGTAAATGGAAGGTGAAGGAGGAGTTGTCTTTCTGCAAGTAGGAATGGAAGGGAAGGGTTGATGCTTCTAAGGGAACAGCATGAGCAATGGTAGGGTCACGATGAGCCTAGCCCTACTATATATTACAGAGCACAGAAAATGAGTTAGAGCTTGGCAGGGGAAATAAACTATGTACAGACAGGGAAGGAGAGGAAATGGATGACAGAAGATGCAGAGAAATTGGGAAAGGCTTCATAGAGGAGATAAGTTTTGAGATAGAGATTAAGAGAAAGTTAAACTTTCCAGGAGAGATGGTAGTGGGAGAGTCTAGGCTAAAAGAACAATCTGACAAAGGATAGAGGTATAAAAGAGCAGAACATGCCTGGGGAACCATAAAGGCCTCTTTTGCTTTCTATTTTTAGTCGAGTGCATGATGGAGAAAGTAGAGAAATTGGAGCCCAATTGTAGAGGGCCCTGACTACCATATTGGGGATTTTGAATGAGATGCTCTAAGAAAGTACAGCCATGCAAGTTTTTGAGGGAGAACAGGCAGGTACGTGGTCAGAGGTTCCCAGGGTGCAAAGGACGGACTGGAGAGGCACTTGAAGGTGGGATGGGTATCTAAATCTCTCTAGGCCAATTCCTCAAGAATGTCACTTCCACGTGGACATGGAAGTTTGTTTTGCTCACTGATGCATCCTCAGTGTCTTGGCCTGTGTCCAGTGTATGGCAGACATTTAGTTAGTTTTTGGATTTTTGGACAGGAACTTGGAAACAGCCTTCCTACCTGACCATAAGGCTATTAAGATGTGAGCCCATATTTGTCGGCATTCCTGAATCCCACCTCATGGCAAAGTTGGCTTGCATACAGGGTCAGAGAAGACAGATGAGTGGAGAACACTGAGGCCATTCCCAGTGTCTCTGTTCTCCCCATGTTCAGTTGTGGGAGCCACTTCTGCTCAAGCTTGCTAGAGTTAGGGTTCTCTTACTTAATCAAGAAAGCACCAACATCATTTCACATAACCCAGCCTCACTCAGCTCACACACCTCTAGTGAGAGAGAGGCCTTGAAATCAGCCCTCACTGCCCCGACAGCTTCTTCTCTCTCTCTAGTTCTTGTCCCCTGAAGCTAGACAGAGAAAGTCCACTTGTTCCTGGACTGATTAAAACGGTTTTCATGTTCCCTTATAGTTTCCTCTTCCATATGCAAGAGGCCTCAATCCTTCCTACTGCTCCTCTTCTCATGTAGAGTCCAGGCTTCTCTAAATCCTGGCTGGTCCTCTTCATGTAATCCCCAGAGTGTCTTTTAAAACTCGTGGCCCAGAGCTGAGCATGTGCTCTCAGGAGTAGTCAGACCTGAGCCCCTTGAGTAGTATAACTCAATGGTGGGCACCACGACTCAGTTTACACAACCTGAACTGCATCCTAATTCACTGCTGTCTTATGATTATGAAAGTGCTGACTTCATTAGAGCAGCCAGGGCTTTTCCTTCACTCATCTGTAAATGGGCTGGGAAGGTAGAAGGGGTACTGGCTTCATGCTCCTTGGAGTTTATTTCTCTTCTGCACGATATAACTCTGAGCACACAACTGGGTATTAATCAGTGATTATTCTTCTGACTGTAATCCTTTTGCCCCTGCTTACCAGAACATTTCCTTATGGTCTAGCAGGAGATTCTCACCATGAAGACAAAAGTCCCTGGTAGAGTCTGGAAATTGCTTGCTGTGGCAGGGAACTTCTGAGATGGCTTCCAATAATGCCCTCCCCTTGATTGTGGCTGGACCTACATTGAATGTGACTTGATTTGCTTCAAAACTTAACAAATAGAACATTGCAAAGGTGACAAGATGTTATGGCCAAAATTAGGTCATAAAGGGCTGTGACGCGTTGCTCTGATGGAATTCAGCTGCCATGATGCAGGCTGCCCTATGGAGAGACCCACATGGCAAAGATAGGGGTGGCCTTCATCCAAAAGCCATCAAGGAACCAAGGCCCTAAGTCCAACAGTCTGTGAGAAACTGAATCCTGCCAACAGCCATGTGAGTGAGCTTGGAAGTGCATCCTGCCCCAGTCTTACTTACCTCAGGAGGACTGCAGCCCCAGCTGGCACTGTGCTTGCAGCCTGTGGGAAATGACCCAGCCAATCTGTGCCTGGATTATCTGCTCTGGTTTATCTGTCCAAGGTATCCTCTACCGTCTGCTGAGGACTTCAATGTCTTTGTCATTTTTCCAAGCCTTAGAATTAAAACCCTTACAGATCAAGACCGTATCAGATTCACTAATTATTCTACCTTGTGTCCTGGCAGCAGAATCTTTAATAGGTTGAATCATAAGACATTGCCCTTATTCAATTGTTTCTGACCTACACGAATAGCTGTTTTATATGGTTCAACTTCACACCTCTCTGATGTTGCTTACTGTTCTGTGTTGACAGTTTTTTGCTTGCCTGTCTCCTCTTCTAGGCTCTGGCAACTTTAAGATAGGAAATAGTGATTTGCTTAAGTTCGAGTCCCTGGCCCCCGGCCCAACAGCTGCCACATTGCAGACATCAATAAACATCTTTAGAATTGAATTGTTGGTATGTTTACATTGTCTCACAAAGCAATTAATTATTCATTAACTCAATAAATATTTCCAAAGAACCTGGGTGTCAGGTCTGGGCTAGGTGCCAGCGTTACAGAGATGAATCAGTCCCTGTCCCTGAAGTGTTCACTGTCTAATAGGAGATAGATAAGTAAACAGAAAATTACAATTCAATATGGAAAGTGCTTAAATAAAACATTAACAGTGATAAAGGTCACAAACTGAGTTCGTTATGTCTAGGGTAGTTAAGAAAAACTTCCTAAAGGAGGTAAATTCAGAGCTAGCAGGGAAGTGACTGATAGTGTGGGTTGTAGATTTAGTCAGCAAGTCCCAGGATCTTAGGAATATGACTGTATTTAATTATCTATTTCTGCATAACAAATTACCACAATTGGTGATTTAAAACAACACATGTTTATAATCTCATAGTTTCTGTGGATCAGAATTTCAGTCCTGGCTTAGCCAGGTCCTCTGGTTTATGGTTTCTCGTGAAGCTACAATCAACTTATCAGGTACACTCAACTTATTACGTAGGGTTGGGTCTTATCTGAATGCTCATCTGGGGAAGGATCTGCTTCCAAGCTTACTTACACAGTTGTTAGCAAGATTCAGTTCCTCTGAGCTGCTGGACTAAGGGCCTCAGCTTCTAGCTGGTTTTGGATTGGAGTGTGCCCTCAGTTCCTTGCCATGTGGGCATTCCCAACATGGCAACTTACTTCATCAAAACCACCAAGGGACAGAGTTTGCCAACAAGACAAAAGTTAGCAATTTCTTGGACTATAATCATGGAATTGCTATCCCATAATCTGTGCCATATGCTGTTTGTTAAAAGCAAGTCACTAAGCCACCTTACTCTCAAGGGGAAGTGATTACACTAGTCCTTGTCTCGGGCTCTGTTTTAGGAAGAACCCAAAGTAGGACAGGCCCCATACAATTACTCACTAAATCATGTGTTAAGACCCACCATTGACTTTCATTGATGGGTGCCACAAATATAGTCTTACTGGAACTTCTGCAGTAGGGAAATTGCCAAGAAATCTGTTCACCTCATCTCACAGACAAAGTCCCACATTAATGCCTCTCAAGCTGGGAGCTGATAAACTTTGCTTCCCCTAAGGAAATTTTTACTGCTAAGGCACAGCAAAAATCATACCCACTGCTCAGGCGCTTTCCTTCTTTGCTTCAGCCACTAGGAAACATCATCCAATTTATGGATCAATTAATGCAATTAGGTATGCCTTTTTGGCCTATAGGTCTGGGTTCTATTTTTACCTTTTAGTCTTGGTATTGCATTCAAATTTATTTTTTCTTCAATCCTGATTTTTTAATTATGCTTTGTCATTTTATCATATGTATTTCTTATAAGAGGCCTCAACTTTCATGGATAAAACAGGGCCTAGTCAAATAAATAATGTTACTTTTGTTTATATCCTTTAATAAATTTCTTAGTTCTTCAAACAAAAATTCCATTTAGGAATTTTTTAAATTGTGAGTTAATTATAAGTGTAAATTTAAAATGCTTTGTTTGTTGTTGAAAACATGATGAGTAGAGAAAAGTAAAGAAAAATTTCTATGATCTTACTAGCCAGATATAAACCAACATATATTGGTAATTATGTTCTTTTAATCCTTTTCCTACAGATATTATTTACTAAAATTATTTCATTAGTTCTAGTTTCATTCCCTGCTTTTTATTTCACTTAACATTATATTCAGATAACAATCGTTTTTGACATCAAGTAGTTGTCAAAAACTATTTTTATGTTTGTAGAATATCTATGATAATTTACTTAACTACCCCCTTCTATTGGACATTTTATTATTTCCATTTTTTCATTTTTAGAATGATGTTATGAAAATCCTTGTGTATATAATTCTACTTGTATCACTGATTACATCCTTAGGATAAATTATTAAAAGAGGTATTACTTTATTATAGTACACAAATACTTTTACTCAAAAGCCCTTAACAATTTGCACTCATACTGGCAATGTAGAAGCAGTATGTCCATTCCCAACCCCTCGCCAATATCAGGTACTATCTTTTTTAAAAATGTCAGCTTGATAATGTACTGCTTAAGTTTAAAGAGCTAACTAAAGACAGTGGACCTCTCTGCAAGTCACTTTGCTTCTCTTAAAACAACACCTCCCTATAAACTCAACTTCTATTTAAAAGCAAAAATATTTTATTGAATAAATATGTATCGACCACCTACTCCTGCAAACAAGGTCCTCAATTCTCCATCCCTTCAGGCAGTATCAGCTTGATGAAATTTCTTGGCTCACATAGAAAGTAAGACTTTGCTGTGTGCCTGGGAGGCTCAAAATTGCAAATATAGCCAACAAGAGGAAAATCCACACTACACGTTTTGGTGCAGTGCCACCATTTGTCAGACACTGTTATAAATAATGTCTTTGAGACTTTTAGAAGTGTGCACTGTGCCTTGGAGGTGGGGCATATGGAAAGTTCCCCTGGAGTGTCAATTTTGAAATGAATTCCAATGCCAAGGTCACAGCTCCAGCTAGATTCTCCTTTCAGAACGGTGATTCCATGGGAATTCCCATAGTCCATATACAGCTACTACTCATGGAGGGTGAGAAGGTGAGATGAAAACAAGTCTGTTTCTTTGAGGTCTAGGTCACATGGAAAATAATTAACTTTAGTGGGTGATTTTAACATCTTTGAGATCTTTGCTTTAAGGTGACCCACGAAGGGGAAATTTCAGTTGAATTAAGTTGCTGCAGAAATAAGAAATGTTGCCCAGACTACAGGATAATCAAGCAACTTATCAGGCAAGTATTCATTTGGGAACCTGGAGTACCTTTCAGTGCCTAGTATCCTTGGCCAAGACAGGTAAGAGGTGGTGGGGAAGGGTTGGCCTGAGTGGATCTCATTGCCTTTGTCTTCTCAGAGACCCAGCACACAAGTCCATTTTTTCCCCATTCATATGTGCCAACATTCAGTTTTTTTCTAGAGCTCCAACAGGGACAAAGGAGGACCAGGTCAGATTTTCTGCCTAAAAACTCACAGGTGATGGCTATTGCCCTTACACAGCCCAGCAAGCATAAGCCACAAAAGAGCTCTAGCAGACATGGAACCATTCCCATTCCAAAAGTCGTGAACTCCAGAACCCTCTCTCCTGCATCTACACTCCAGGCCTGGTTCCTCACTCGGGTTCCCCATACTTCTCACCCCCACACACACATACACACACAAACACACACAGGCAGAGTCATGTGCCTGGCAGTTCCATTTTGCAAGCCCTTTTGCATAGTGGGAACTTATTGTTTACTTTACCTGAAATTCAGTTCATTTTTCATTCCTATTTCTTCTGTTTTTTAGCGTCGTTGTAATGGAAGGACTAAGATTCAACAGATGCTGCACACCATTCCTTTGGTTTGGGGATTATAGCCTTCAAAAATGAAGAAAATTCACAGTACTCAATGTCCACCAGTGGTATAAATAAATGCTTTATATGTAGCAGAGTGTAATTGCCACGTTCCAAGGTAAATTAACCCATTTTAAAAATGTTCAGGAAACATTTTTATTTTCTTTAGATTCCCAAGAGAGACTGGGGTGAAATAAATATCTCTACCCTTCTACCAAGTAGAAGAATATAGAACATTTTGGCACAATTTGGGTTCAGAGAAAGGGCAAAATATATATAAGTAAACAAACATATAGTCATATATTTCCTTATCCAACCTTATTCCCAAAAATATTTATCATGGAGGAGAAGCAAACACATTGAGGTTGTGGCAACTCTCACTTCAATTCATCGACGCTAAAAGGGACAAACCCAAGTTTCCATTTGGGTTTAGGTTCCTAGGACCTCATTTCACCCATTCCCCAATATTCTGAGCAGAAGTTCAAGGCAACTTAAGAAAGAAAGCGCCCAGGTCAAGACTTTGTGAGTTAAAGCTAATTTTATTTTTTGCCCTGGGATTCACTACCGTGCAAAACAACTTGTCCTCTTGTCTCCCCACAAGGTTTCCCCACTACAGAGCACGTGCTCCATGCTGGGAAGGAGAGCACACCTACTCTTCAGGGTGTTTTTCATACCATGAAGTTTGGACGTTAGGGCAGGAGCCTCAAACAGCCAACAAAACGGAATGAGGCTGTGAGTCAAGAGGAGTCATGAATCAACAGCAGAAAGTCTGCTCTGAGCCTGGGTCGGTCCCGCCAGTAGGTGTTACTTTAGCCATTAATCCGGGGCGCTCCGTGGATGGAGGAGGGTCACCTCCTGCCAAGACACACACAACAAAACTCCAAACCAAACTGAAATCTGCCAGTTCCGCAAGTCTCCTCTGAAGGCAGAGTTGGGCCCCTAAGACAGGATCCAGAGCTTGCCTGCGAGGGCTGACAGCAGCCCCACCCGGCTGGGGCAGCAACTCAGAGCCTCCTGGTCGCCATCGCAGGCTGCTTCACTTCATCATTCAAAGTGGCTTTTGGCATTGGGATTAGTATGATTTACTGCAATTGCAACAATAACCATCCTCACCCACTGTCTGAGACCATGAGAACCCATCCAGCACTGTTTATTAGCTTTGGCTCGCTCGCCATGATTAAGTTCTTTTCAGCATGCTTTCCCTGTCCTCTCAGTCTTACTTCTCTCCCAAGAAGTTTTACACTCTAGCTGGAGGACCCAAGTTCCCCACGTGTCTCTACTTAAAGCATGTGCTTTATGAATTCAAAGGCATCAGGGGCAAACAGAAACTTCCCTGCTGGTTTGCAGTGACCATCATATTGAACACGAGTCTTAACGGTATGACACCCACACAAAGCTTTTATCTTTCCCTGTATCGTCCTGCCCATATTACATGCAAAAAGTCCTCCTGGCCAGTAGGGGGTGCGGCACCTTTCACTGTTAGGACAATTGACTTGTGGATTGCTTGCAAGGTGGGCTCTGGGTCTTTTACTTAGATTTGTAACTCTGATGACACCTTCTTCCCTTTCTCACTCTCCTTTCCTGGAGTTAGACACATACAAAGTGTGACAGTGTCCTCAGTGATCACTTAATCCAGTGGTCAGCGGACTTGTTCTGTAAAAGGCCTTACGTAAATGTTTCACGCTTGGTAGGTTAAAAGTCTCTGTTCCAACTACTCAGCTCATGTTGTAGCTCAAAAACTGACACAGACAATATGTAAACAAATGGGATGGCTGTGTTCTAGTAAAACTCTGTATACAAAAACTAGTAGGGACCCTTTATACTCTAATGTCAGATTTTTTTTCTCTTTTAAAGATGAGGAAACAGAACCCAAGAAAGGTCTATTCTTTGAGCAACGTTACCTGTCTAGTAAATGTGAGATGCAGAGGTGGAATCAAGGTTTTCAGACCTGCTGTATCAGGCTATTTATTATCCATCGTATTTCTTGTAGTGTAAGTTTACTCAAAATGCCTGAAAGAACCTCAGTCGTCTGTGATTGGCTAATATCAAACACACACTGGATAAAGCACTTTATTACTTTCTGACAGAACGTAGTGCAAAAGCATGACACTATAAATGATACTAGCATCCTTGGCTCTGGCATGTGGGTTGGCTTAGTCACCAACTTTATAATATCCAGGAGCAGTTATATGTCTGATTCTATTATAGCTCTGTTACCTTTCCTGAAATCCGTGAGCTCATATCACAACCTCCATTGTGACCACCAGTTCTTCATCTATTTCTCCATATTTCACCCCTAGTCTTACAAGGGGACAAAGTGAGAGACAACGTCTGGAAACACAGGACAAATCCAGCTCCCCACCACTGGGAAACACTGAAGGAACATGCTTTCCATGCAAACAGCTTTGAAAATAAATTACACTTTCCTATTAGATGAGTGCTATTCTTTTGGTACAGATTAAATAGTCTTTGGGAAGTACCATGATGAAGCAAAAGAAAAATCTATGTTGCCAGATTCTTGTTGTGTGGCTTTGAGGTAGTTAACCTCTCAGAGACCCAGCTTCCAGAGATGAACAATGGAAATAATAAGATTTTGCCTAAAGAGTCATCATTCAGAGTGTACGTAGGGTGACAAGATAATTTATTATCCAAACCAGGATATTTCTGAAAATGAAAGGGAATTATATTATAATTATGCTAGGCAAAATCTGGAAATGAGTATAGGGCCACCAAGTTATACAATATAGTGATTGGTACATAGATACTTGACACATCTCAGTTTTCTTTTGTCTTTTTCTCCAGAATTCAAGCAATTCTACATTTGTATCCTTTTCTTCTGTGTGTCAGTGTCATTTTGAGCAGTAGGACTAGACAGTGAAGCCCTCCCCTCCTCCACCCCTTTCCTGAAACTGCAGAAAACTATAGCTGTGCCTGGTCACTCTGCTTTGAAAGCCTCAGTGACACCATCAGGGCCAGTGGGGCAAAAGAAGATGGCATTCACTATTCTGCAGTAAGCACAGATGTTAATTCGAAACAACAACATGCCTATTTGGGAAGGAGAAACGTTGTGCTGTGAATGTGACACTTATGAAAGCATAAGGAATAAACGCCTTGGATGGGGCAGAGGGAGGGTCGGGTGAGAGCTCTGATCAGCTCAACTCGTGTACACTACATGAACTCACTTAGAAATAATAAAGCCTCTATACTTTCTCAGTCTTGTATTTGTCTTAAACTCAGACCCGCCAAATTGTGCCAAATTATGTGTTGTTCAACTTGGACTGCCCCGAGAACACTAAGCTCCTTTTGCAAGTTAACTGTGCCGTATTTATAAGATTTCAGCATTACAACTAGGAGTTATCGACAGAGAAAGGGAAATAAACAGATAATTTTTAAAAAGTCAAAATGACAGCCATTTTTTCCCTCAAGTTTGAATCAAGGTTACGTTTGTTCGAGTCCCTGGGTGACAGCTACACACAGGTACACAGAGGCAGACACGTTCTACAGTGCTCTGTGTATGAGAACATGTAAATAAGAGGATTAAGGTCAACATCATGTGTTGCATTTCTGAAATCCGCATCTATTTTAAGATAGGACATTTTGGATGAACTTCACTTTTAACCCACAGAGTTATTCTTTTTTCTTTTTGAAAATATAATTTATTCATCTCTATTTCAAACTAGTTGTTTAACTCAGTCCAAGAAAATAATAATAAAAAATTTATTTTGCAAAGTTGCATTTCCAGTATTTTTAAAAAGTTACTTCTCGCCACTCCCCAACACCCCATCCCCTCAGTAATCAGTCAGTAAGGCACACTTGGGGGTTAAGAGTTTGAAGTATAAGTTCGAATCCCAGCTCTCCCACTTCCTACAATGTGACATTGGTCAAGTCACTTGACTCCTGCAAGCCTCGATTTCCTCATCTGAAAATGGGACTAATGAGAGCTCTCACTTCACAGAGTTTCTGTAAAAGTTAAAAACATGTAAAGTGCTTAACAGTTTTTCAGGCAGAGAGGAAGGGGACCAAAAATGTCAGTTACTCCTACTTTTAACAACTCAGCTTAGTTAACTTCCTCTGTAAAACCTCACTCTTCTCTCCCATGGTAACTAGAGTTCAGGCCCTCCTAACCTTACCCCTGTATCACTGCAGAGGTCGCCTGCCTGGTCTCCATGCCACCTGCTTCATCCTACCCGCCAGTGTATCCTGTGAACTCTGATCAAACTAGCGTCCTTTCTAAACTGGCACTCTCATTCACATCTCTTCTCCAAAAGCTTTAGAGGCTCCCTGTTCCTACAGGATAAAATTAAGTGATTAGTAGTGTGTATGTTACAACCATCTTTTTATTCTTTGAAACTTTTCAGTTTTGCTCACTTCATAAAGGTATAAAAGAGGGCTCTGAGTAAAAACTCCCAAAATGGGATGATTCAAAGTCTGCCCGCCCTGATCTCACTTTCCAATGTAACTTTGAACTCCATATATGAACTGCTAATTGCTTCCCCTACCCCTCCAGCATGACTCTCCTTCAAGGGCCATCTTAATCTCCCCTCTTCTATAAAGCCCTGTCTACCTTCTGCACCATGACAGACATTCACCATCCCTGCACTGAATCCACTCGACAGACTGTTGCTATATCCCACTTGGCACTCAGTTATGAACTCTCTTGTAACATCTCTATGACCAATGTAATAGTAGTATCTTCTCCCAACTAGAAAGTGGACCTTTGAGGAGCAAAGAATACTTTTAAAATTTTTCTGGATTTCTGCCACTTCCACGTAGTAGATGCTCAATAAAAAGCTTGTTGAGGCTGAGCACAGTGGCTCATGCCTGTAATCCCAGCACTTTGGGAGGCCGAGGTAGGTGGATCACAAGGTCAGAAGATGGAGACCATCCTGGCTAACACGCTGAAACCCCATCTCTACTAAAAATACAAAAAATTAGCCAGGCATGGTGGCAGGTGCCTGTAGTCCCAGCTACTCAGGAGGCTGAGGCAGGAGAATGGCGTGAACCTGGGATGGGGAGCTTGCAGTTTAGCCGAGATGGCGCCACTGCACTCCAGCCTGGGCAACAGAGCGAGACTCCGTCTCAAAAAATAAAAAGCTTGTTGAATGAGTGAAGAGGAATATTAACATGTAAAATATGAGGTCAACATTTTACAATGTAAAAATCAAACTCTATGATAAAGACTAAAGGTTCTAATTTGTAATGACTGTGATAGACTTTTCCACTCCAGAAATGTGTAAGATAATATTACTCATAAAAATGACAGTGTGAGAGATGACTGACATTTCTTTGGACCTCTTCTTGTGGATGAATATTTTAGAGAATTTGATCAAATCAGGAAAAAAAATGCCATTTAAAATGATTAGATTTAACAATCACGTTAAACCCATCTCAGGGTCAAAGCACCCTGACATCAATCTCCTGTTTAGTAAATTTCCAGGGAACAAAGTTTACTAAATGATTATCCAACCTACAGACCTTCACAGGCCAGCCAGTTCATCAAATAAAATACACTGGAGATGCAAACAGATCTTTTTTTTTAATTAATATACCTTGAAGCCAGCCCTTAAACCAATAGTTTTCACAAAGGCAAGATGATTTGCTGTGTTCCTGAAGAAATTTGATAATGTCTCAACATCATCCAAATGTCTGCGACATATGCTGCCCATCAGACCCAAAGAAACATATAAATGCATCTGTTTTTACTCAGAGCCCTCTTTTACGTCTTTATGAAGTGAGCAAAACTGAAAAGTCCCAAGGAATAAAAAGATGGTTGTAACATACACACTACTAATCACTTAATCCTCTCTCCAGTGCCCAGGCCGTCAGGGCCAGGACGATAATGCGAATGCTAATACATGCTGTCTGCGGGAGCTGTCACAGCCGCCATGTCCCGGAGCTCTATTTGTCAATACCAGAGGGATTACAGAGAGACAAAGTACATAACTGAGAAGAGTGTGTGTCCAACATGGATCCAGTTTCCTTGTTTGTCAGCGAGTGCTGATGGATCCAAGAAGATGCAGCTGAGTTCTCCGCAGGCAGATGCAGTGGTATTTCTGTTCCAAAGCAAAGTAATAGGCAGAAGGGGCCAGAAAGAACAATTCAGTGACCCAATCTCCAAAACAGCTGGGTTCACTTAACTCATACTTAGCCAGAGAAGATCCAACCCGGCTGAAATCCCATAGGAGAAAGCGTTAGATGTTAAAACACCTGGGTGCTTGGAAACCAAAACTCAAAGACCACCTCCAGGACTGTTGGAGCCAGGACAATCACGTCACTTGTCCAGGCTTCCCACAGCTCTGCATGAAGAAGGGCAGTTGGAAGCACAACCAACTACTCAGGGATGTAGTGAGGCTGAGGAGGCAAAAGAAGCGAACGCCCCTGGTGAGAGTCCTGTAACTCTTGGTGATTGTTTGCAAGGTGAGGAAGCAGAACCAGCTGTACTGAAGCCCTGCACTGCTTGAAGAGTTGCGCAACCCTCTTTCTGCTTTGGCTGGGGAAGGCCAGGCGGAGGTGTGGCGCCAAGCCCAGCTCATCTTTATTTAAAGACCATTGTCTGAAACACAAGTTCTGCTATGCCACGTCTTCCCGAAAACCTCAATTCCAATCCAGCTGGCATTCGAAGACAGAATGGATTGGGTCAAGTAGCCAGTCTTCATTAGTGTGAAGGCGAATAATGTCTAGAAAGAATAACAGGAGATTGACCCTTCAAAGGGAGGCAGAGAAAGAAAAAAAATCCTGGCTCTCCTACCCCCCAGCGATGAGACTTTAGGTGCTTCACCTGAGCCTCCCTTGAAAAGCGGGGATCATCAAATCCACCATCCCAGTCTTGTGCCAAGACTAAAGGAGATGATTTATGTAAAAAGGATCTGGCATTGTTCCTAGAACTTCGCAGCCACTCAAAAATATGTTATTAACATCCCTTTATTGAACACAGAGAATTCCCAGAACATGAAATGGTTAGGGATGGTTTCAAATGCATTAAGTCTTGAGTGGCTTGTCCTGGACTCTGCCAGTTCCTTGGAGTATAAGGAGGCAGTCAATCCCATGGAAATAAATATTCTATCAATATCTTCACTGAGTACTCTGATAAAGAGGGAGATTTTCCACATCCCCCTTAAAGACATAGCATAGCTTCAGCTGGACGTAGGAGGCCAGTACTTAGTGACTAGCCAGATAATTGAAAAAACAAAGGTTAAACTTTGGTGTTTCTCAGTCTAGCATGGCAAATGCCCAGTGCAGATTTTCAAGACAATTTTTCCCCTTACATAAGAGAAAAACAGGTGCTGAGAAGGGTAAGCTTGGTGTAAATCCGGCTTAGAGCAAGCACAGAGCCATTGGGGGAAATCTTGCTGACGCATTAACGAAACAGGGGTTTACCTTTCCCCAAAGTTTGCTTTCCATCACACTGTTCCATATTTAACATGATGGGAAATAGCACGTGTTAATTTTCTTACTAAACACACTGCATGTCCTCCACACCTCTGAGGACCAGTCCAGGTAGGGAGGTGAGGAAAGAAGGCACCTGGGTCAGCCCTCATCCCTATAAAAATGGGGAATAGCAGGCCAGATAGTTGGACTTCTGAGCCCTCTAGTGCCCTAGTGAGACTGATGATCTGTGAAGACGCTTCCTCATGCATCCGATGAGGTTAAAAAACACAGTATCATGGAAAGTGTGATGGTGGGAAGCCAGCACCTAGAAATTAGAGAGGAGAAGCAGATGGGCTTTGATCCTACACTAGGATCAGCAGGAGAACATGTGCTGGGTATAGATTCTGAGCCGATGGTGAGCTATTCTTGTCACCCTATGTCATCAGACACCCAACCCCCTCCCCCCTCCCTGGCTTCATCCCTAACTACTCTCCCTGGGCTCACACAACTCAGAGTCACACTGGCCTCCCTGATATCCCCTGTAACTGCACACATGCTCCAACCTCAGGGCCTTTGCACGTACCGTATCCTCTGCTCAGAACACCCCTTCCCTTGTATCTGCATGGCTTGTTCTGCACTTCATTAAGGTCTCTGCACATTTGTGCAGCTACTGGAGAGAAGTTTCCTACCCACCACATCTCAAAAGCACCATCAGATTCAGCCTCCCCACCTCACCATTACTATCACTCCTTCTCCCTTCTCCCTGCTTCGCTCTCGTTTGCAGCACTTGCCACCCCTGAAATGTGTATACTCATTTATACTTTGTTTTCTGCCTCCTTCACTAGTATGTAAGTTCCGTGAGAGCAGAAATTTTGCTTGTTTTGTTTCTGCTGTATCCTCGGTTAGTGCATTTGTGCTTGGTACTTAAGTAGTATCAAGTACTACTAAGACTAAGTAGTACCAAGTACTAATAGTACCAAGTACTATTAAGACTAAGTAGTGTTCAATAAATATCTGCTAAATTAATAAAGTAACATTATTCCCCATATAACATTATGCTGGAGCTTAAGGAGCCTTATAAACTGTCTAGTTTCACCCTTTTGTTTTAAGGAGATTAAGTCTACTAAAGGGAAATAACTTGCCCAAGAGCCCACAACTAGTAAATCTAACAACATAGAAGGTAACAGTAGAGAAAAAATGATTCTAGCCAAAAAAGGAAAGAGAAAGAGAATACACACACTTTCACTGGCTAAAGAAGAGATTCTATAGTCCAAACATGTTTTAGATACAGCCAAACTAATATTTAGTATCTATAAAGCACTTTGCAAAATCGCATCTTTTGCAAGCAGACAAACCAAACTTAGGAACGGCCCTGAGACGTTCAGTTCTCCATTCATCATTGTGGTGCAGTGGGAATATTCCAACTGCTGAGGTTTATCTAAAGAACAATTATTGTTTTAGTTCAAATCTCCCACCTGCAGGCAGAACCCCACTCATCCTAGATGGAGAAGGGAAAAGGAGAAGGAAACAGGTATTTGTTGAACTGGGCACTATGCCAAGGGCTTTCAAGTATCTCAGTTAATTTTCATAACATCCCTGTGGCCACTTTACAGATGAGAAAACTAAGCCTCAATGGGGTTAAGTGAATGGCTCCAAATCCCACAGCTAATCAGTGGCAAAGCCAGAAGGCTCACTTTGGTAAGCCAACTCCGAAGCTCAGGTTTTTTTTATGACATTAGGCTATTCTCTTTAATTTTCAAAAGAAATTCAGTGAAGAAAACTCCCCCATGCTTGTTTTGACCTAGGATTTTTCTACCCACTGAGGGGCGAGGTGGGATGGATGTATAGTCAGCAGGGTGTCTTGTTTAGGTTCCTCAGGTTTACATTAAGATAGGACTCCACCACTCATCACACTTCTAAAGCATTCAGATTTGACAACAGAGCACCTGCATTGGCTCTGAGGGGAAAAGCCATCAGTTTCCCCCAAAGCCACCCCTAGGTAAACATGCAATCCAAGTCAAAACAGTGTGCTTGCTATGCAAATGTGGCTTTGAAACATCTATCCTAGCACTAGAGTGACCAACTATGTTAGTCCTTTTTTGCACTGCTATAAAGAATTACCTGAGACTGGGCAATTTATAAAGAAAAGAGGTTTAATTGGCTGATGGTTCTGCAGGCTGTACAGGAAGCAGGGCTGGAGAGGCCTCAGGAAACTTACAATCATGGAAGAAGGTGAAGAGGAAGCAGGCATGTCTTACATAGCTGGAGAAGGAGGAAGAGAGTGAAGGGAGAAGTGCTACACACTTTTAAACAACCAGATCTCGTGAGAACTCACTCGCTATCACAAGAACAGCAAGGGGGGAAGTCTTCCCTCTATGATCCAATCACCTCCCACCAAGCCCCTCTTCCAACATTGGGGATTACAATTTGACATGACATTTGGGTGGGAATATAAATCCAAATCGTATCACTAACTGTCCCAGTTTCCCTGGGACTAAGACGGGCAGGGTAGCAGGGTGTGAGGATGCAAAATTTTTAGCCTCAAAACTGGGAAAGTTCTGGTGAACTGGAAAACATTGGTCACCCACCCAGCACCTGTACTTGCCATAAAGCTTCCTCTCTTAAGCCCACCCTCATGAAGAAATTCCGAGGCCACATTTGTCCTTATACAACCTCAAACTCACTTTTGTTCAACTCCCGTTTCAAGTTCTATTGATTAAAATGTCATTTATAGAAGATAAATACAAATATATGCATTTCATCTATTTTTGATTTTAGATTTTAATCCTGGATTCATTGAAGCTCCAGAAATATGTGCCAATGAACCATAATCTTTTTTTTTGATAGAAAAATTCTTTAATCAAAACAAGTTTACACCTTGAACTTATGGCTTAACTAGAATAAATCTAAGTTAAAACCGTATAAGGACCAAACAGATAATGACTGGTATATATGCAGGTTCTCTCAAAACAGTGATTCCTAGTTCCACTATAAGACCTCGTAAAAGCAAAAATTCAATTCTGTAGATGAAAACAGTTATCCCAGAGGGTCAAGCATACAATGTCACACACAGATGCTGGTCTTAAGCCATTTTTTTTTCCAAATTCATATAGTTTCAAAAAAATGAGAAGTATCCTACTTATTGAAAAATGCCAAATGACCTAATATTCAAAATATCTTAGAAATGCTACCCTTTAGTTAACATACCCTTAAATTTTGTAACATTTGATTTCACCCTGGATTTAGCCCATACCCGTCAATGTACAGACTATCAAAGTACTATGTTGGAAGAACTAGTGTTTGTATTTTTGGAATCTAGAAAATAAAAATAATATAGCCATAATTTCAAATAGGTGAGTTTCCTTATATAGCATTTATTTATATTTATTGTATAAGCATCATGATTTTTTCTTCCAATTAAGTACTATTTAGTGATTTCCTAAAGACATTTTTAACAACATTTCTCAAAAATAAACTTACTTAGTTTTCAGTTTTAATTACTAGTGCCTGCCTATAAAAGGACCTTAAATGATTTAACCCTAGAGCCAGATTCATTCCTATATATACCCAGTCAGTTATCTGCAGAGTGAACCGTAATCTTTTAGTCCTTTTTCAGTATTCCTTTAAAACGACGGCATTTTGGTATTTTGACTTTTTATAATATGAAGACACCGTAAGAGTACTATTGAATTAAATGGGGGAGGAGGGATGATGAGGACAATAGTCACTACATACTTTATTGTCCTTTTCAATCTTCTAAAGAAATTTATTTCAGATCTAACTGCCAGGGATATTTCCATGTCCCTTGAGAAACTACGTTTTCTATAGCTTTTTTCTGTATGAAAATTGGTTCTATATACCCGATCTTGTTTCCATTTTTACTTAAACCAGATGGAAGCTCAGAGCCAAATTTGTTGCTCAATATTAAACATTGTGTCAGATTCTTTTGTCGGTGTATGTATATTTCAACCTTCTGCATGTTACAGATCTTAATATTTATGTAATGTAATGAGGTGATAGTGAGAATGTGATCATATGTGCATTTCATTATAAGTTACCATTTCTCCTTACAACAACTCAGTGAAGTGGGTGTTATTTGGGGAATTTAAAGTACCTGTTGAAATCTGACAGACAAAGGAAAATGTTTAGTTCATCATTGGAATGGAAATTTAAGACAAGTAGCTGAACAAACAGCAATGATTGGTCAAAAGTTTTCTGATTTATTCTGATATTTGTCAACACCTTCTGTATGTTTCCTAGGAAAGATGGAGAATGCCCAGCTGAAAGGCTCATAGATGCAATCCCCAATTCACTCTTTGAAAGGTCTCAGGTGAAGTGGAGAAATAGCCTCACTCCTGTTACTAATGGGGGCCAAATACCCAGCCTTAGGCCAAATGGCTGAAGTTATTTCCGAGGCAGCCTGGTGTGGGACAGGTAATGGGTCTGGAGCAGAATCCGAGTCCCAATATTTGTTTCCTTTGTGACCTGGTGGCCCTGGATGTGTCACCCGAACCATTTAAGTCTTCATTTTCTCACTGGTAAAGCAGGAATAATAACATCTACCTTAGAGAGTTATGATGATGACTAATTGAAATTATGCAAACGAAAGCATCTCCCTATCCTCACCCCTACCGCCCAGCACAGTGCCTGGCATGCAGTGAAACCTTAAAAAGAAAAAGTCTTAGCTGTTACTACAGAAAAGTTAATCCTCAGACTGACAGGGTTCACACTGTCCGGGCAGTAACTAGAGATTTTATCACAAACCTCTGGCAATGCTGCCTCATATAACTTTGGCCACTTTAGCTCATTTGTTAAAAGGATCCTACACAGGCCCAAAGCAGAGGCCCCACATTAAAGTGGTTATTATAGTGGGTCACTGGGGTTCTTTTTCCCTAGGCAACAATGAAACTGCATTAACAAGCATTCACCAGGGCAAACCATAGGCCATGAACATTAGAACGTTGTGAAAAAACCAAACTCTTAAAGAAACAAACTGCTACACAGGCCCGCCTTTGGGGATCCTTGCTTTTTGCACATACTAAGCTGTCCAGAGCCAACAACATGTTATAGCAGAAGTGTGCTAAGCAACACTATGTGTTCATCCTTGGGATACTCTAAGATCCAGCCTTTGAGAAGTTGCTGAGACGTGCTCAGATCACATTAGCTAGTGACAGGCTGCCTTGTGCTGCCTCTCTCCGCTCCTGCTCACCTCCTCCCGATCTCTACTCAGCATCCTACCCCGACTGAATCTGACACTCTGTGAGCTTCCCCACCAACACATCCTCTCCAAATTTGGGTGTTGGAATGGGCAGAATAAACAAATTTAGCCCCATTCTTTGGATCACAGACTCAAACCACCAGAAGCAGAAAGGACAACAAGAATGACCCACAGGGTCAAGGCTCCTGAGTCTCAAGCTGGAAGTGTCAAATGCTTCCGAAATGCTTCCGAAATGTTCCATGGGCTGGGAAATCAAAAAGGAAAGGGACAGTGCCAGTGGAAAGAATGAAGACAGCCTGAGCATAATTTAATGCCAAGGCATGATATGAATGCATGGAGCATTCAGAGCACAAATTCTCAGAACTAACTTTCTCAAGTTATCTCAGCCAACCCTTATCTGGTGTATGAATCAATTTAGAATCCACTAACAGAGAAATGAAATCCACCCGAGGCAGCCCATACTCTTTTGGGGATAACTATAATGTATAAACTGGTCTTCATTTGTAATGCAACGTCTATATAATTCCTCTCTTATTTTGAAGCTGTTTATGTGTTTAATGAGCACTTGCTCTGGTGTCAGGCATTGCAGAAACTGGGGGTGCATTGGAAAACTGGGGAACAAGAGACATTTCTTGCACTCATGGAGCTTATTGTGTAGTTTGGGAGACAGACATCAATCAAACATGACTGATGGGTATGGGCTAAGTACTGTGAAGGAAAGAGAAAGGATAGTTCTCTGACGTAGAACTATCCTAGTCACCTAGGCTGCAGCGTAGGTGGCAGGGAAGTGGTTTGTTGGAAATCCTCCTCTGAAGAAGTCATAACAAGCTGAGAGCTGAAGGATGAATAGGAATTAACTCTTGGATGGCATTAGGGGCCAATGATGTTCCAGAGAGAATAAGCTCAAGGCAAGAGGGATCACAATGCATGCAAGGAACCAAAAGAAACCCACAGTGACTCCAACCTAAGGTGAATGGGTAAAAGCCATGCAAAGGATTTTATCCTTATTCTAAAAGTAGTGGGAACAACTGAAGAATTGAGCGTGTGTGTGTGTTTTGGACCCTATATATGTACCTTCAGATTCTATTCTCCTCAACTCTCTCCCAAACCCTTGACTGCCTACTCCTGGAGCACCCTGGATGATGCAGCCTCAGGAGCTGCCACCTCACACTAGCCCCATCTGCATGCACATAGGCCACCAATGTGGGCTCCAGCATGGCCCTGGGTGCCCAGACCCAACCTTGCCATCCCATGGAGGCTGTGCCTCTTCCTGCCACTGGAGTTTCATCTTATCAGCTGTCGGAGGGACTGAGATCTGACTTCCATAGGGAATGCATCCATAGGAAATGGGAAAGACTCAACAAATAGGTTTTTCCACCCTGTTCTTCCTCCCGTTAGTGGAATATCAGAGGCTTAGTGGTTCCTTATGGCCTGTCTGGTAATATCCTATTGACCAAGCCACCAACCGTGTGCGTCTCTTTGTGGAGCTGTATCTGGCATCATAATCACACCATCACTTCATATTTTTCCCTGTGTTCCATAACTTAATTCTCTTCCACCTGGCTCTTTGTCCCCGGACCTCTAACAAAGCATTATCATTTGAGCTTTGCCCTTATGTTCTGAATAAACCATACGTAGAAGACCATATATGTAGGGGTGTGTGTGTGTGTGTGTATGTATATCTGTGGCTGTATATATGGACGTGTTTGCACTGAGAGTGTTTGCTAAGGGAAGAAGTGTGGGGAACCATGATAATAAAGTCACATTTGTGTTTGGTAAAGGTCACCGTGCACATGGTGAATGCAATGGCTGCTGTGGGCAGTGGTGGTCGTCCAGGAGAGAGGGGATTACAACTTGGCCTCCCTGTTGCCCCTTTTAGCATGTTAGGTGTCCTAAGACAGCCATCACTCCTTCTGGAGGCTTCTCTTCTTTGGGTTAAATACTTACGCTCTTTCACTTTACAACTGCTATGAGTTTTCTCAGCATCTTGTTTGCTCTCATCTGGACATAGTTTAGCTTGTCAATATTCCTCTTAAAATGTGTTGCCTGGAACAAAATGTAATATTTCAGGTGTCCTTTGATCAGCTAGAGAAGAAACAATTGCCATTTTCTTTTTTCCAGACAGTACACTTCCACTAACATGACCTGGTACCGAGCCACTTTTCCATCTCAGCTGAGCTTTGAGTCTTTGATTCTCACCACTAGGTCTGTGCTCAGGGAGCACCTTGCTCATGCTCTGCTTGTATCCTAGTTACTATTATTTTTGTTGCTGTTGTTTTAACTGACACGTTGAGCCATGCATTCCTTCCAATTAAACTCCATCCTATTGTTTTTGACCCATCGCCCCAGCCTGTTGCAAATTTGAAAGGAGATACAGTGTAGCGGTTAAGAGCATGGACTCTTCAGAAATAAGGCAGTCCTGGCTTGAATCCTGGCTCCCTCTCTTATTAGGTTGTTATCTATGGATATTGTTTAATTTCCCCAAGCCTAAATTTACTCATTGAGGAAAGTGATGTAAAAAGAGTACTGCTCTATTATTCAGTTCCTATCGAATAATAACGAACGTTCTCTCAAAATTTCAATAGTTTAAAGCTAACACAAGGGATTGTTGCATATAGCTTTAAGGCACATATTTATTTTACACTCATGGGTCTGCAGATTGGGGTGGGATTCTGGTATTCTAGGCTGAACTCAGGCTTCCAGGTGCATTCAGGTCTGCTCTACCTGAAAATCCATGCTGATACCAAGGGCAAAGGGCTACAACTACCTGGGGCTTGCTCTTCTTATAGAGATCATAGTAGTGAAAGAAGCCAGGTCAAATACCCAGAACTCGCATAAGCTGCTCCTGCAAAGTCGGCTGACAGTTCATTGCTTTCTAATTTCCCTTCACTGCCTTTCATGGGGCTATTGTGAAGAATACTTCAGTCATGTCAATGAAGGGCTTAGCACAGGGCCTGGCTCAAAGCAACCATGCAGCAAATGTCAGCAGTTGCCACTGTTAGTCCCAAACCTGTCATCCAACATACTCTTGATCTTTCACATATTTGAGTCATTCATAGCCATATCTGTCCTCTTTAACGAGACAAATTATTTGCAATTGACATGATTCATCACAGCCTAATGCAGAAAAGGGGCTAGATCTCTAATTCTGCCAGGAGTTTAGGGAAACAAGTGGTGAGTGATGAAAAACAACTACATAACACCAAATAGGCAAAGCCTAAATTAGGTAACTATGCCTCGCTTAGGCTTCCGTGGTGTTGGAGACCATTTCTTATAGGAGTGAGATGTGTGTATAGGGAAAGGAGTGAACTTTTGAAAGTTGAAGAGTAATTCAAGAGAATTTTGCCATTAACAAATTTTTTTTAAAAAGCTTGCAAAACATCACCTAGATAATCTTTTACCGACTGGAACAAAGGAGAAGACTAGAAAACAGGCAGGGAAGAAAAGGGGATTTATCTCTAGACTAAAGTGAGCTTTCTCTCACCAGCTTATTTTTGAGGGATTCTCTTAATGTAAGCTCTCGTGGATGGCTCCATAGAAATGTTTGTGACAGGAGAGCACTTTTTCAACACAACCTTACACTCTTGTATTTATATATAAAAAGCAATGCATAAACATATGAAAAAGTATGCTTTGTCGTTAGTCATCCAGAAAATCTAAATTAAGACCCCAATGAGATACTGCTACACACCCACCAGACTGGCTAAAATAAGAAAAGGTTGACAATATCAAATAAAGACGAGGATGTGAAGCAACTGGAATTTTCAAACACATCCCTGTGGGGGTGCAAATTTACATAGCCACTTTAGAAAACTATTTAAAGTAACTCTTAAATCTGAACATACAAATACCCTATAATTTAACAATTCTACTTTTAAGTGTACACCTCACTAAAGCGCTTACATGTGTGTACCAAATAACATGTGCAAGAATTTTCAAAAGAGCATTATTCATAATAACCCCAAACTTAGGTTTTTCCCATTTAGGAAAAGCCTTAATATCTATCAAAGTAGAGTAGTGTTGGATACTATGCTCAGTACCTGGTGATGGGAATCATTCATACCCCAATCACAGTATCATATGATATACCCAGGTAACAAACCTGCACATGTACCCTCTGAATCTAAAGTAAAAGTTGAAAAAGTAAAACAAACAAAAAACACACACAAAACAAATGTAGAATGGTAAAGTATGTGATATACCATGTATTATACTATGTAGAAATAAAATTAAGAAAACACTGCTATATGCAAAAACAAAGGGAAATTTCAAAAATACAATATTGAGCCAAATAAATTAGATGTAAAAGGCTGCATTGCATATGTTTCTATTTATATAAAGCTTAAAAACAGATAAGACAATTTCTTTTGTTAGGAGGGATAGTAATAACCTATGGAGATGAGAGAGGGATAGGGACTGTCAGAAGGCATAAGGACATTCTATTTCTTGACCTAGATGGTAGCTGTGTAACTATAGTGCACTGAATAGTGTCTACCCAGAATCTTGGAATGTGGGCTTATTTGGAAAAAAGTCTTTGCAAATGTAATCAAGATGAGGTCATCCTGGATTAGGACAAGCCTAAATCCAATGATGAATGTCCTAATAAGAGACAGAAAAGAAAAAGGCACAGGGAGATACAGAAAGGAGAAGTTCATGTGAAAACTCAAGTGAAAACAGAAGTAGAGACTAAAGTTATGCTTCCACAAGCCAAGGAACACCAGGAGCCACCAGAAGCTGGAAGAGGCAAGAAAGGGTTTTTCTCTTAGGCCTTCAGAAGTAGGCTAGCCCAGCCAAGATCTAGAGACTTTGGACTTTTGGTCTCCAGAATGTGAGATAATAAATTTCTGTTGTTTTAAGTCATTCCTTGTTTGAGGTAATTTGTTACAACAGCTCTAGGAAACCAGTACAGGTTTTGGTCCTGGAAAATGGGGTATTGATGTAACAAAAAACTAAAAAAATGTGGAAGTGGCCTTGGAATTGGCTAAAAGGCAGAAGCTAGAAGAATTTTGAGGCACCTGATAGAAAAGATATAGGTTAACCTGCAGAGATGGTTGACAGAGATATGGACTTTAAAGGGCATTCTGTTGAGGAGTTATAAAGAAGAGAAGGGCAGACAAGAGAATAGTTCTACCATCTTAGAGAACATATATATCATCAAAAATAGAATCTTAAAAGAAATACAAGTGGTAAAGGCACTTCTGGTGAGGTCTCAGAAGGAAATGTGGAATATGTTTTTGAAAACGGGGAAAGTTATGCCTGTTATAAAGTGAGAAAACCTTGGCTGAATTTAGTTCTAACATTGAGTGTAAGGAAGAATGTATAAGCCATGAAGTTAAATATTTACCTGAGGAGATTTCCAAGTAAAGTGTGGAAGGTGCAGCCTGGCTTTTCCTTGCTGCTGCTTGTAGTACAACACTAGAGGAAAGAGATAAACTGAGGAAAGAACTGCTAATCAACAAATAACTAGCACTTGATAATTTTAGAATTATTGGCCTATCCAGGTTGCAAAAGATGCTAAAATTATGAAACTAATACAGTGGTTTTGCTCACTTTGTGAGTATACATCAGGCTGGCACTTACAAGTTACATAATTTTCTACATGTGTGTTATACTTAAAAGTTTTCTTCAAGCAATAAAGCTTATGGTTGAAAAACTAGAAAATGTATATACAACAACAAGAAAATTAAAAAATTATCCATATTTGCAATATTCAGAAACAATCCATTAACATTTTATTATATATGCACCTAGATTTTCTTCCATCTTTTAGTATTTCTACATGTATTTTCACCAACGTGGGATCTTATTATGCATTCTGATTTATAGGCTACTTTTTTCTCTTAACAATGTATTTGTTAACAGATAGCTTTCTAATAAGCATACTCCTATAAGAATATTCTTAAGATCTAGAAGACAGTGAGTGCTTTACAGGTTTACACAAGTTTCACAGTAGCACAGTTTATTCTTTTTATTTTATTTGCATGTTCCTTTTAAAAGTTGTCAAGAAGTACAGAAGTTAATAAATAAAAAGAAAGTCTTACTTAGCAGTAATTTGTTTAAATTTGCATTTATTTGATTAGAAGCAAGGTTAAACACGTTTTTATATTTTATTGACCATTTATATTTCTTCTCTATGAATTGCCAGTTTTTAGCCTTTGCCCCTTTGTTTCAATTGTAGTGTTAATTTTTTTCTTATAGGCTCATAGTGATTCTTTACATATTGAATATATTAATCTTTTGTTTGTTTCATATGTTACAAATACTTCTCTCAGTTTTGCCATTTGCTTTTCAATTCTGTTTATGATACCTTTGATGTATAATTTCATATTTATGTAGTTACATATCCAAATGTGTTTTTTATGGTTTTTGCCTTCAGTTTATGGCTAAAAAGACCTCCCACATATCCAGATTATATAAATAGTTAACTAAGATTTCTTCCAGTGCTTTTGTGGCATATTTTATCTTTTCAATTTTTTATCTTCTCAGGATTTGTTTTATTGGTGAGAGGTAAAAGATTGACTTGATTTTTTAAATCAAAATTACATTAGCTTCATTTAGTGGATAAATGAAACTAATCATTTCACATTAAAAAAATACTTTTTCACTACTAAAAAGAAATATATCCTCATATTTAGGGTTGTCTTATTTCATTGTTCTATCTATTCTGATAAAATTTCTGCATATTTATTTGAATGTAACTTCACAATTTAATATCTAGTTAGTGTACATTTCCCTTCAATTCCTTCCTTTTTAATATTTTTTGCTATTCATGTGCATCTATTCCTACAGATAAATTTTACAAGTTACAAAAATAAACCCATTTGCACCTCAATTTGCAACTCCATTAAATGTGTAGATTAATTTTAAGAACTGCTATCTTTACAATAAGTATAGGGTATTCAGGCAGAGAAACAGTAAGAAACACAACTATGTGACTAGAGAAAAGTATTCCTGTAGAATTTGTAGAAGCAGAGATACAGATTACCCTGGATCACTAGGTTGTAGTCAAATTGCATTTAGATTATCTTGGAAGCAGTACAAAGAATTTTTAAGGAAAATTAATCTCACAAACACGCATGTCCTAATGAAACTGGAGAAGTACAGGAGGCCAGATACTGATGGGGGCTCCTGGAATAGTTTGGAGGCAAAAGAAATAAAATATTACAGAAGTCAGGACCTGGTGCCTTTTAAGGCATGGGGGACAAGAGAGAGGAGATTCTTATGATGGTACTGTGGTGTCAGGATCAACAGACAGGGAGAAGCTGCTGCCAGAAACAGAGAGAAGGAAGTCAGGAAGTAACTCCCAAAAGGCAAGAGAGACAACCAGCTCAGGTTTAAACAGGCTAAGATGAAGACATGGCATGACTTCTAAGTGGAAATGTTCAGAAGGAGGTTGTAGGTTTGGGGCTTTCTGAGGGGCAGGAGTACAGCAAACACAGAACTTGGCACACAGGGGACCCTCAATAACTGGGGCATTGGACTAAGTGGTAGGTTCAGTGGGTGTCAGAGCTGAAAACCATGTTGCAGAAGAACAAAGATTCAAGAAGTATGCTTTAAACCTTGTTGAATACTACATTTACAGGACAGAAAGAAAACTAGAGTCAGAGAAAGAAACAAATAAAAAATAAAGTAATGACTTGAATTTTTATACAGTCGGCAAGAAAGAACATGAATTTAAGTAGTGTTGTCACAGGGAGGGAAAGGCTGGTCATTGGAACATGTAGAGTGCCCACCCGAGTTTGTAGCGAGCCCATGGCCTTGTGGTTTATCAGTGTTGTAACAGGCTGTGTGCATGGAATTAGGTACGCAGAATGTGGTGAGCAATTTAAGGGATTTTCAAGGGTAATTTTGGTTCTACATCATTTTCACCCCCCAGCAGGGACTTCTAGACTCTAATCCTTTCATGAGGTATGACTTCACACTAACTTGGTCTTTTCACATGGTTTTTATCATGTCATGTTATTACACTCAAATTGCTGCAAGCCCCTAATCTGAGCCAAAGCCAATAAATTCTCTAGGAAGAAATCTAGATGAAAATGTCTAGGTAGAAATCTTATATGGATGGCATAGCTACAAAGGATGCTACTGGGCTCACACTCAGACCTGTGGCCCCCAGTCCTTTGTATGACTACTAAACGGAGACTAGTAAAGTGGCTAAAAGAATGGACTCGAGTCAAACTCTCTGTGTTCAGATTTTATCTCTACCACCTTCCATCTGTGTGACTTGGGCAAGATACTTAATCTCATGAACTTCAGCAGTCCCATCTGCAAAATGGGGCTAAGCATAGTTCCTATCCCATGGGATCGTACTCAAGTAATTGTTAAATGAGTTTGATATATGTGAAGAGTTTAGAACTGTGCCTGGTCACTTGTAAATTCTCATTAAATATTAGCTATTAGGTTGGCGCAAAAACAATTGCAGGTTTTGCCATTTAAAGTAATGGCAAAAAAACCTACAATTACTTTTGTATCCACCGATATTAATTAGTATCTATATACTTTTCCAGCTAACAAAGTAGTTAAATAATTTATCCAAATATATACAGCTAGTAAATGGCTGAACCTAGACTCATAAATATCTTGATGAGTTCAATATTTTTTCTACTACTTTATACTTGTTCAATCATGTGTATACTCAAAGTAATGAGCTATGTCCAATTTGGGCAACAATATAGTTTGACAAAAAAAAATGTGCTTAATTCAAACTAATTTACTTTCATTTTTGGGGAGTGTTTGGTAGAGCATGTTTGATATACTTACATGCACACAAATAAATATATTATGTATGACACATACCATTGATCATACTACTAACGATTGTTCTAGAATCCTTTGAAAGAGTGAAAAGTCACTGCAACCAGACTAGTGGTGACACAGGCCCTCTTGCTTTGAGGAACCCTGTCACCACACGCTTCTGAGTTTGAAAAATGAAATCAGTAACAAGGTCCATGTATTGGGAGCCTGTGGGTGGTATGCTATAGTATGATAAGATCTTTGTAGATATTATCGCTAAAATAAGTCTCAGCATTTCTATTATATAGATGAGCAAACAGGGCTTAGAGAGGTTACATAACTTGTCTAAGGAATGGAATAAGTACCCAAACCCAGGTCTGCCTAATACCAAAGCCCTTTTTCTCCCTGATCTCAGCCTTGTGGCTCCAATCAAAGTCAATGGGGATTAACGAAGAATTAAAATGGTTGGATGTATACATGATGAACCACTATGAAAGCCACTGTTGCGAACTTTAACAGGTGGAGAGTCACTAGCTCAACATTGGTTAAGAGAAGGCTTTTACCATGATTATGTTTTTCTCTTATTTTTCATGTTGTTCCGAAACAAAAGAACAAAGGGTCAGTCCAAGTTCATGGCAGGTAAATTTAGAAAAAGAAAAAAAAAGAAAATTGTTTTGCCCCCTGCATGGAGCCCGACTATAGAATTTCATATCACAAAACACTGCAGAGTCAAATATCAGGGCTGCAGTTTTTAAAGGCATTTTGGTTAATTTAATGATCAGCAATAATGCTAGCTGTTGACTGGGCTAAGATTAGAGTAACCAAATCCCATGCCTCAGGGCTTCAGCTAACTTCCACGGAGGCCAGAGAGGAGAGCTTTCTTTCTCTCCTGCTTTCACCATCTGCCACATAACCTTCTGGACGGAGGTCCTGCATGTCCTTCCACTGTCCCATGAGGCTCTAGGTCTCCAGCACGACCAGCATGTCACTGACAACTCGTCTGACCAAAGCAGCAAATGTCAGTCCCCACAGAAAAAGCTAATCCAGTCACTGAAGGGTTATCCAGTCCAATCCCCCACCACAAAGTGAAAACAGAGCAGGGTCTTTGTTTATTGATTTGCCGAGGACCCTCTGAATGGCAAAGGAAGAAAAAAATAACCCAGCGCAAAATAAATGTTCGATTTTTTTATGTAAACAAGATCAAGACCAACTTGGCTGTACAAAGCAATTCTTTGCATGTAAAGCAAAAAATAGCTCCCCTGAGGAGGAAGGAACCCAAGCCCCACTCCACTCCCCCTCCTCTCCACCCTTCCCCCAGCCATTTTCAGTAACCACTGCTTTTCTGCCAATGAATGTCTTATTCAGGGTCCCTGTGCGGGAGTCACTGCAGGCAATGAGTTCACCCCCACCCCACCTTTCTATCTAAAATGTTTTCTGATCAAGATAAAGGATATGGAGCCTAGGCTGAAAGTCAGTATTATTGCCAATTATCTCCGTAAGAAAGAAAAACTTTTATCCAAAAATCTCAGTCTCCTGTTTCTTTCTGTGGGGCTCTGACCAGTCCCAAACTGCTTTTATGTGGGTTTAGAAGTGGACTAAGGGGAGGCTTTTTTTAAAAACCCAAATTCTTTTTGTCAAATACCCAGATGGTGGATGGCAATTTGGATGCAAGTCCTTTAAACAAGGGTCTCAAAAACTTAGTCCACCTTTTGGGACCAAGGAAATTAATCCTAAATTCTTGTTTAATCCTTATTTATGCCAAACTCTTAGTGACTTCAGTGAAACATCTGCCAATTTAGATCACATGACTCGGCCTCATTAGCCAGGATATCTATGGATAGGAACATTTTAAGGAAAACAAGAACCTAAACGAACCTTCACCCCAAACTCAAAGCCAACACAAACGAAAACGCTCACATTTTAGATCTGATTTCCTGTGGAAAACGAGGCTACTTTCACTTTCATACAGGTCTCATTTTCTTAGTGCATTCAAAATGAAGCCTGAATAAATCTCTCTGGAAAACCTCATTCCCTTAGAGTCCAGTGACAAGAGCGAACTGGGCCTTGGGTATTTGGGGGACAGGATATGTATGATACCCTTCTAAAACTCCGTGTAGGGAAGTTTTGATTGATGTTCCCACATTCATTGGGGTACTCAGGGAACGCAAAGAAAGTAGAAAAAGGGATCCTTATACTTTACTTACTGATGCTTCTCTGACTGAGAACCCAAATCCTGGCCTGTAGGCCCTGAGAACATAATGCCAACTGATTAATCACGCAGCTGTAAGAATGTTCTTCCTGGACTTACTCAATGAGCCAGTGACCTATCCTCCATGAGAACACTGGGAGCACCCATAAGAATTAAGCGGAACCCATGGTGGTATTGGCACTGTATTTCCTTCCTGATTGCTCATGGTTTCATCCCTTGATAGGGAACACCCCAGGAACTGAGTGGCCTGGACATACAGGATGGGAGGGGACAGAGGCGCATTCTCTCCTAATTAGCCCTCCCTTTCCTCAACCTTCCTGGTGCTCAGGAAAGAGGCAGGTGTAAGGAACACAGGAGTTAGTCTTGTAGGTTCACACGAAAATTCCTGGTACTCCAGCCTTTAGTAAACTCATGGCACCTCAACTCTTCTATCTAGTGATGAGATTCATGTAATAAAATGAGTGATACAAGAAAATCAACAGAAATGTGTGTTGTTTACCTACGTGTTCACATAGGATATATTTATAGTCCACCTCATTCTACAAAGGATCTGAGGTGAAACAACTGCTCAATCTCAAAGGCTCAATGAAACTCTTCCAGAGGGTTATTAACTTGACTCAAAGTAGAGGTTGCAAAAACCAAAGGACAAAATCAGGAAATCAATCAACACCAACATGCCAACAAGCTCCACTAGTTACACGTCCCCAGATGGAAAATGCTCTGGTGGAATAAAAGTATTCTGTTTTGGTATTCCTGTCCTAGAACAAACTGTATCTACCACAGACCAGTGCTCCTTTTGATTCAGTGTGATGTCTGACTTAACCACAGGGAGCGAAATATCTGCAAGGCCAAGTACATTCAAGTTTTACCAAAGGAAAATGAGCTATGATACACTGGGCATGGGAGGAGGGAATTACTATCAAGGGACATATGATGTCTACCAATTTACTACCAAGAAAGCTACAAGTCCCTAAAATAATTCTTAGGATACAGGGCAATTCTTAGAAAAAGTCTGAATTTTAGACTCTTTAAAAATAGGCTATTTTTAGAGCAGTTTTAGATTTATAACAAAATTGAGCAGAATGTAGAGAAAGTTTCTATATATCCCTTTCCCCTACAGATGCACAGCCGCCACAAAATGGTACATCTGTTCAAAATGATGAACCTACATTGACACACCATCACCCAAAGTCCATAGTTTACATTATGGTTTACTCCTAGTGCTGTATGTGTTATGGGTTTTGACAAGTGTGTAATGACATATATCTATCATTGTAGTATCATACAGAAAGTTTCACTGCTCTAAAAAATCTTCTGTGCACTGACTATTCATTCCTTTCTTCCCCTGACCCCTGGCAACTATTGATCTTTTCATTATCTCCACAGTTTTGCCTTTTTCAAAATATCATATAGTTGGAACCATATGGCCTTTTCAGAATAGCTTCTCTCACTTAGTAATATGCATTTAAGTTTCCCCATATATTTTCCTGGCTTGATAGTTCATTTCAGAGCTGAATACTATTCCATTGTCTAGATGTATCACAGTTTGGTTATCCATTCATCTACTGTATTAGTCCGTTTTCACACTGCTGTAAAGAAATACCCAAGACTGGGTAATTTATAATGGAAAGAGGTTTAATTGACTCACAGTTCCACATGGCTAGGGAGGCCTCAGGAAATTACAATCATGGCGGAAGAGGAAGCACACACGTCCTTCTTCACACGGCAGCAGGAGAAAGAAGAGTAGCGAAGGGGGGAAATCCCCTTATAAAACCATCATATCTAGTGAAAACTCCCTCTCATGAGAACAGCATGGGGGAAACCACCTCCATGGTCCAATCACCTCCCACCAGGTATCCCCCTAGACATGTGGGGATTATGGGGACTACAATTCAACATGAGATTTGGGTGGGGACAGAAAGCCTAACCATATCACCTACTAAAGGATATCTTTGTTATTTCCAAGTTTTAGCAATTATGAATAAAGCTGCTATAGACAACCATGTGCAAGTTATTGTGTCAACATAAGTTTTTAATTCATTTGGGTTAACAGCAAGGATCATATGGTAAGAGCATGTTCTGTTTAGCAAGAAACTGCCAAATTTTTACCATAGTGGCTGTACCATTTTGCATTCCCACCAGCAATAAATGAGACTTCCTGTTGCTCCACATCCTTGCCAGCATTTGGTGTTTCAAGCATTTGGTATTTTTGCCATCCTTATAAGTGTACAGTGGTATCTCATTGTTGTCTGGAGACTTTTTAAGCATTCATTACATTTCTTAATTACAAAGCCATCCACTAATGCAAACTGAGTTAGCCAAAGGAAGTTGATATTTAATGAGATAGATACCCCCAAGCCCAGGAACAGCACTAGATATTCCTTATTCCTATTTTACAGACAAGAAAACAGAGCTTCAAATATGTTGGTTCATTTTCCAGGTCCCACAGGTCAGGAGGTGAGGCCCGGATTTGTACTCAGGTCTATCTTTCTCCAAAGGCCATGCTTCTCCCACCATATTAATCAAAGCAGAAAGGAAGTGAGCTTACTTATGAGTGGCCACGTGGGGCAGGCCAGGCCTTGTGAGTTTACAACCTTGAATACGTTCTCTTATTTAACCCTCGTAGTAAAGCTAACTGTGACATTATTGTCCCTATCTAAAATGAATGAGAATGATGGAGCTCAGAAAGGTTAGATTCTTCCTGGGTTAGGAATTGACCATTTGGCTGTTAGACCATGAGGGAGGATAGAACACGGGGGCTTGGTGGAAGAGACTGGGGTGCTGAGATTGGGGGATGAAGACCCTCAGGAGGTCCATGGAAGAGATGACTTATAAACTAGTCTGGGAGAATTTTTACATGTTGACAATCTGTGTGACCGCATCAGCCAATGCCAGCTCTGAGGGGCCCTGACACAATTTGCTGATGAATTAGACGTGGCGGGGTGGTGGGCAAAAAAGAGAATAATGTATAACATAGGCTTTGGCTTTAGCAACTGGGTGGATAGTGATGCCATTTCTTGAGACAAGAAAGACTGCAAGAGATGTGCTTTGAGGGATAAAATCAGAGTTCCAAAGCTATTCCATTAGTTAACAGTAGAGTACTGTTTATGCTCAGATTTCAGCACTAAGTCAGAGAGAAAAGTTTGCAAAGAAGAATAAGGCATTATTCCTGGTCAGCTTTAATGCAGCAGTCATGCTCCTAATAAGCCATAATACAAGGCAGAACAAGAGAGGTGGCTAGAGAGAAGAACTTGAAGGCTGTTCTAAATCCTTAGTTTTCTGTATACTCATTGGCCAATTAAGCAACCACACAAATCAAGGCTTCACTATAAACCTTAAAATTGAAATCTCGACTTCGAGTCCAGGCCTAAGATATTGTAGAGGAGAGAATACAGTAAGAGCTCCAGAGAGGACAGCCTTCCATACTTGAGCATCTTGTTTGCTTGGCATGGCCTCAAATTGCATGAGAATCATTTATTTGTCTTTAGCCATCTGCCTCATGAGCTTTTCTTAGTTTATGTGGTAGGAAGGGAGGGAATGTGGTCTTGTGTTTTGCATCATAGGTTTCTGGCTTTGCAGCAAACTCAGTGAGTGATCTAGGGTAAGAAGTGGAACGTCACTAGAATGTGAATCTACAGTTATCTGCCTTGGTTCATGTGTATTAAAAAGAATAAGAATATACTGCACCATTTTGCAAAACATTTAACAACTTCAAACAGCTCTGTAGAGAGTTATGCAGAAACTGAAGTCCCATTTGAGAGAGAGCCTTGCCCTCATTTACAAATGACCTGAAAACTCCCCAAGATATGTTCTGAAGAACCACTTAGACAAAGGCCATGCACCCAGTCCTTAAGCCCAGAAATGTTGTCTCCAAGTACAGAGGTAGTAGTGGTAGGGAAAGAGTCTTTGCCAATTATTGGCTGCCTGTATAGAAAAGATGGTCTTGGCTGGACGCAGTGGCTCACTTCACTTCTGCAATCCCAGCACTTTGGGAGGCCGAGGCAAGTGGATCACCTGAGGTCGAGAGTTCGAGACCAACCTGACCAACATGGAGAAACCCAGTCTCTATTAAAAATACAAAATTAGCTGGGTGTAGTGGCACATGCCTGTAATCCCAGCTACTCGAGAGGCTGAGGCAGTAGAATCGCTTGACCCGGGGAGGAGGAGGTTGTAATGAGCCGAGATTGTGCCACTGCAATACAGCCTGGGCAACAAGAGCGAAACTCCATCTCAAAAAGAAAAGAAAAAAGAAAAGAAAAGATGGTCTTTACAGAGAATTTGATTATTTATTTAATCAGGGACAGGGAGTAGCCTTGAAGATACTTAGCGGAAAGCACTTTTTAATGATGACAATTGTGACTCTACTACATGGCCAGTGCAGTAAAAGATGCTCTCTCTGCTAATTCACATTACAACCCCACAGGCAGAGTAAGACTGTACCCTTACTTTAGATATGAAGAGACTGGGTTAAGGAACATGCCAGAGATCTTACAGCAAGTAGAAGAGCCAAGATGTGAGCATGAGTGCCAAGCTGCTCAACCCCCACATCCAGCCACGTTTCTACTGCCCCACACTGCAGAAGGCAGATTATGCTTTCCCTCAAGGATAAAGTTCACTTACCCTCCAGTGACCTCCTCTGTGAAGAGAAGGCTGCTTTAGGTGATCTCTGAGGACCCCGTGAACTCTAGCACTGCCAAATCTTACTGTGATTTTTAAGCCAAGATGGGGACGGTTTCACAACACAGCATAGGAGGAGAAACCTGCCTTTATAGCTCCTCCTTCCATATAACACTGAATTTACTGCCTTGATTTTCCCATTTCAGAAAATGGATCTGAACCAAGCACACCACTTATTTCTCTCCAAATACGTATCATGTTGCTGACAGATACATATTTATAACACATTTTAAAATAAAGATAAATAATAATGCCATGAGAAAAAGCAGGGGGTAAACAATGTTGCCAAATTTAATAAGGGTTTCACTTTTTTTTTTTTTTTTTTCTTGAGATGGAGTTTCACTCTTGTCTCCCAGGCTGGAGTGCAATGGCACAATCTTGGCTCACTGCAACCTCCGCCTCCTGGGTTCAAGCAATCCTCCTCCCTCAGCCTCCTGAGTAGCTGGGATTACAGGTGTGCACCACCACACCCAGCAAATTTTTGTCTCTTTGGTAGAGATGGGGTTTCACCATGTTGGCTAGGCTGGTCATGAACTCCTGACCTCAGGTGATCCACCCACTTTGGCCTCCCAAAGTGTTGGGATTACAGGCTTGAGCCACTGCGCCCAGTTGGGGTTTCACTTTTCTTTTAAAGGATTATTTTTAAAAGGCTGGTCCCTATGTACTAAGCAGAGAAATGTCATCTGAGTCAAGGGATGAGAAATGGGTTCTCCAAAAGCCATACACAGTCGGCTCAAGGGCAGCCCCGTGTCTCACAGCCTCACAAGCTGTGACTTCCCACCTTTGAAGTATGGAAGCTAAGGTCTCACTGGATCCCCATAGGCAGAGTGGTGCCAGGAGTGTTCATAATGACAACTGAAATTCAATGTAGATCGACCATTTTATCTGTGCCAGGCAGCATGAAAAACTTTAGGAGGATAGCTAAGATATAATTCTTGCCTAAGAGCTCGTGGTTTTGTCTGGTGATCTTTGACTCTGTTTCCATGGCAACACACTTGACTAATGACTTTCATATCCCTGGCACGGTAGCATAAAGTGCTCAGTTACACCTAATTCGCATTCTGGAGCTGTATCTCCACCACCTTCTCTCTCGCTGACTCTAGCTCTCTCTTGTCTTTGTTTTCTTGCTTTCTTTCTCATTTGTCTAATATTTAAATACGAAAAACAAAGCCAGCATATCTCACTCACAGTAAGAGTGACCTAGCAATGATCTTAGTTTCCCTTAATTTGTAATAAAGAAGAAATGTGTTTGAAAATGTTCATACTGTATTACTAGTAGCCAGTGACCTGCAACCACCTCCTATTGTCTTGACACGCCAGTGTGTGGAGCATCACAGGAGGCTGAGAATCACTGGTCTTGTGGGAACTGAGCCTGAAGTTCAGGCTGCCGCCTCCCGCCGGGCAGGTTGTGCACCGCATGACTCCAGAGGGCGCCACTCACACAGTCTGTGATGGGGGACAGGAGCCCCCACTCCAGAGTTGTGTAATCAGGTAGTCTTATCCAAGTTGGACTTTAGGCCCAGCTTAACAATTTCCTACACACCCGCTTTGACCAGACTAAGCTTCCATATCACAGCATTCCATCTGGTCAAACTACATGGACTCTTTTCTGCAAGGGAGTTTTTAACCTGACTTCTGACTTCGTAGGGAAGAAGAGAAAAGCAGGAAGGTTGGTTTTACAATAATCAGCTTTTAAAACGACTTGGTTTCTCATGAACCTGGGATCTTTAATGTGGAGGAAAATTCAGCTCCAGAGAGAGGAGAACGAATGGTGAGAAGCAGGTCTCCACCCTCTTGCTTTCTGTTGTCAAACGGGTCCCCAAAACCTAAGACCAATCACATGGGGATGACCCTATGCCAGTGCATCTGCAGATGTTGGAGCCATGGGGACCCTGAAGTGGGGGCAGTGCCAGAAGCCCATTCCAGGAACAGGAAGTAGTCGCATCCCTGCTCTAGTGACAGTGGGTGATGTGGACAATAGCTGGCTCCAACAGGCTGAGAAGGATGAGGGATATCTTGACTTTGTCAGGGGCTCTCCTATCCATGAAGCCTCCTTTCCTGATAATGTGTTAGAGGGTTTATCAATGGAGTACATCGGGCTGTCCTGTGAGAATGCCTCCCATTCCCCCCATAAATGAGCCCAGATGTTTGGGCCATCTCTTTGACATAGCTTCATTGGAGTTTCCATACAGAAAAAGGCTGCTTCCTGGCTGAGAAAACTTCCCAGCTGTCATGGTTGCTTCCATGTTCCCGACAAGCTGCTCCAAAAGTTATTTCAAGATGGAAGGAGCAGAAAGATGGATTAGCTCTGTCAATGGGGAGTCCTGAAATCCTGCCATTCACTGAGCAAAGAAGCGTGTGCCTGCCATGGTGGCTGATAAGGGAAGTGGACACAAGATAAACTTCAGCCCAGCCAGCTGACAAAGCTCAAATGCGGTTTGAAAGAAAACAGCGACTCCTGGGCCTCTGGTTTTTCAAAGCAAAGACTGTGTGCTTTATTCGATTACCAGGTTGTTACCATCAGCAGAAAGCTTGCAATTCTGAGCTGCTGCTGCCTTCTGCAGAGAAGACAGGACCAAAAAGTATATCTTATAAGACAGCTTACTTGTAAGGAACCAGAAGCACAAGTTGCCACAAGAAATGGTCAGTCATCTCCTATGCCCCACGTCTCTGCCCCTCACCCCAAACCATAAACTTTTGTTCATTTTAAAGAGCAGAGCAGGGTTTTTACATAATGGACTTCCTAATGCATATCTCAGAATTGGGTAACTGCTAATGCTTACTGGAGAGTTCAGTGTGTGCTTAATAAGAACAGTAAGAGCTTCACATGCATTACCTCATTGAATCTTCACAACACGCTGCTGTAATAACACAGCATTTGCAGATGAGGAAGCCAAGATGCAGCGAGGTGAGGTGCTTTGCCTAAGGTCACACAGCAGACAGGTGGTAGCTCTGGGAAAATGCTACCAGGCTGGTCCTCTTCTGTTAAGTGCACTCCTTCTCTTGCCTTTTCTTACAAAAAAAAAAAAAAAAAAAAATGTCGTATTTACAGCTCGCAAAGGCTTTAGAATCTCTTGCCTGCATCACAGATTTGGAGAAGCACAACTTGCATGTGCTTCCATGTAACAAAATAATAACCAGACACTAATAATTACCATGATTCCTTTCAGAAATGCCTGTGTCTGTGTTTGTCCCTTTTGGAAGCATTGTCCAGTTTGCTTGTTCCTATCTTATCTTGGTTAATTGAGCCAGATTTTACTTTTTCCTGGCTCCTTGAAGCTCTCCCCGCTAGATAAGCCTCAAGGGTTCTCTCTCCTTGCCATTAGTCACAATTTCCTAATGTTGAGCTTCTGCCAGGAAGACAGAGGAGGCAGCTCCAAACGCAAATGCTTAGTTTGTGTGTGGGACTTTGGCAAAGTGTTGGTCACTTACAAAGGCTACGCACGATTGGCTCAAGGACAGTTCCATGTCATTTTCCATCACACTGGAAAAAAAAAGTCTCCGTTAAAGTTGCTTCAAAACAGCCAGTTCCTTAACTTCTGTGGTGATAACTGGGCAGACATCTGAAGCCAGTCTACTGGATCTCCACAGACTTCTGGCCCATCCAGGAGCTTGTCCTATCAAGGCAATGCACGCAGCTGTTTCCTAAAAAGAACTGAGGGTCCATTAGGAAAAGTCAGCCAACCATACCGAGATTTGGCCAGTGAAACATGTTAATCTTATGCCATTTCTTTAGCAAATATTCTCCACCTTGCAATGCAAGGTTCAGAACCAGAATACAAAACTGCACGGAAAACTGAATGAAAACTGCTATTGAAGACAGCAGTTTTGAATTATTTAAGTATGTTTCTCAAGTGACCATTATTTTTAACAGCCCATAGAAACACAACATTTTTGTTAATGGCTTTTCCTTATCTCTGTAATAATAAATACCTTATTTCTGTATGCGTTCATTCAATAAGTACATCATTGAACCCTTACCATGCACTTGCAAGACAATATGGACACTGAACCCATTGAGGAGTCCACTGAGAGTGACACACAGTGTATCAGGAAAGACTGGCTAGAGTGTGCTACAGTAACAAACAATACCACCATCTCCTTGGCAAAAATTAGTGAAGGTTCTTGCTCATGCTACCCATGCACTGTGGATTGGGAGGGGCCTAGGCTGATGGAGCAGGGGCCATCTTTAACATTGCTAGTCATCATGCTAGAAGAAAAAAAATCTCTCACGAGTCTTGTATAGGCAATTAAATGTGCCATCCTGGAAATGACACTCATCTCTTTTGCTCTCAATTTGTTGCCCAGTGCTGGTTTTTGGCCCCATCCAACCACAAGAAGCTCAGAAAGAGCAATTCTACCTTACAATTAGATCGGGAAGATGCATCGACATTTGAAGAACAGCCCTACCACACACACATTAGTTGGTAATCATGATACAATGTGAAAAGTGCTCTCATAGAAAGATGGGAAAAAGAGGGAGCAATAAACTAACAAACTTCATGGACGTATTACAAAAGGCACCCAGAGGCGGTGGTATTGAGTTTACTCCTGGAGGATAAAAAGGTGTTTTTCTGAAAATGCATATGGGCATTCTAAGAGAAAGAGTGTTGCAAAGGCAGGGAACATGAAAACACCTTTCATCTGAAGGCAGTGGAAGGAAACCCAGGGTGGCCAAAGCACCAAAGGTGAGAGGAGCAGAGAAAAGAGGGGCCCGTTGTGAAAGGCATTTGTCTTCTCAAAGAGTTCCAGTTCATCCTATAGACAACAGAGAGATAACATAAATTATCCTACAGGGGACAGTCACACAGAGGGGCACCAGGAATATGTTTATTTGTTTTTCAGGAAGATAACACAGAAGACACATGGACGAGGAACTAGAAGAGAGAGGAAGACCAGTAAGAAGCCAGGGCTGTCATGGAGGTAAAGATAGTGAGGCCAGAGCCAGATGCTGCCAGGGGGTCTGAGATGTGAGCGGCATATCTGAGGAAGAACTGATAAAACTCTAATGTGGAATCTGGTGACAAGGGAAACCTTCAAGACCACCGCAAGGCTGCTAGCTTAAGAAATGAGGTAAATGCTGAACACCATCACCATTCCCCCAGGCAAGGATTCCGCTGGAGGATGCAGAGGTTTGAGGCAGGAGGATCATGAACTTAGGTTTGTACAGGTTGAATTTGCGGTGCCCCTGGAGATTCAGGTGGAGCTGTCCCTGGGAATGCAGGACCCAAGAGTCTAAGTTCCTAACACAATACAATTCGAGGATTGATGTAATTTGGGATTAACGTATATAGTTGGCAGTTGAGCCCTAGTCCTAATGACAGTACCTCTTGGACAAAACTGAAGGGACAGATGAAAACACATAGAAACATTCTGAAGTGTAACTTGGTTAGTCACTACCTTTATAAAACTAAATATAAGAAGCTCAGGGCAAATAATTTGGGACTATCTCATCCGTTCAAATGCCCAGAGAATAACTTCTAAAATTTCCATTAACATCTACCCCCATCAGAGGAAAAATTTATACATCTGCTTCTTCTAAATTATCAACATTTCCACAGGCAACATTGTGGAAATGTTGATAATTAGAAGAAGCAGATGTATAAATTTCAGTCAGAACTGATTTCTTGTTTAACCTGAGGAAAGAATTTTGAAACTGAACTTCTAATGACAATTATAAGTAATCAATGCTATTTTTAAGGGACTAATCAAGTTTTCAGGATTTCAGCAAATTTGGGTGGCCATCCATAGGAATTTTCATTAGGCTAGAGTTTGTTCTTTAAATTTTTAATTAAATTGGCCTAAGTCAGCAATCAAGGTTTCCATGTTACTATGTAATGTATAGGGTAGCAAGTACAAGAGGCTCCCACCAGCTCCAAAAAAGATCATTCAGAAGGCTGGAGGGAGAAATCTGAACTCTCATTGTCAGCGATCCAAGAGATAAACAGAGCATTATAAGTCGTTCTGAAGCAACGGGATCAGGGTTTTAAAATAAATCATATTAATATGTGAATAAGACAAGCATTATTCTCTCTCTCAAAATTTAATAGAGCTTTTGTTTTTGCCAAGTAGGAAGGTGACTCTTGGGCTGTGCAGCTGGGGAATACGTCACAGGCTTTCTGGTCTTGCCTCTCACATGCACCCACTTTCTAAGTTGCTAACCCTGACTCCCCGGGTCAGTCCACTTCCGCCAGGCAAACACAGACAGTTTCTGGTTGCAAGATATCCCCCAAGGCAGGAAAAACAAAACAAAACAAAACAAAAAAACAATTTCTTCTGGGATGCAGACAATCCAGGAATCGGTATAATCCACCAGCCTTTCTAGGAAGTAATAGTGCAAAGAATAAACAGGTTAGATTCTAGAGGCTGTTTCAAAGTTTGATGGGTTTTTTTTTTTTCCTAAGCCTGAGGCACTGAGAAGGGTTCGAGATTGTATTCTCCAGAAGCAAGTTGAGTCTGTCTTTTTGCATTTCAAAAACTAGACATACTTTTCTCTTCTTTGCTAATCTATGTTCTGAAAAGAAGTGGCTTTCAAACTTTTGGCAACTGACCCACGTTAAGAAATACATACATATTTCATTGACGCAGAAGTTTCTGCAACAATATTTGATTTTGCAGCATGAAACGTGGCCTGATATGTTCTAGTCTGTTCTATTTCATTTTAAAATGTCTGCTGGGTCATAAATGATTCATGACTCCCTAATTGATTTTGCCCCACAGTTTGATAAATACTGTGATCTAATATCTCTTCCCAAAACATACATTTAAACCTAGATTGGGCCAGGCGCGGTGGCTCATGCCAGTAATCCCAGCACTTTGGGATGCCAAGGTGGGTGGATCACCTGAGGTCGGGAGTTCAAGACCAGCCTGGCCAACATGGCCAAACCCCATCTCAACTAAAAATACAAAAATTAGCCAGGCATGGTGGCTCGTGCCTGTAATCCCAGCTACTAGTGGGCTGAGGCAGGAGGACCACTCGAACCTGGAAGGTGGAGATTGCAGTGAACTGAGATTGTGCCACTGCTGTCCAGCCTGGGCTACAGAGCGAGACTCCCTCTCAAACAAACAAACAAAACAAACAAACAAACAAACAAACAAAAAACCTACCTTGAAAAAAGCAAATAACGGTGGTAATGCTTGATGCTCTTGATGTGCTCTATACTATTGACTCTGGGTCATCAGTTCAGAACTGATCGTTTCCTACCTCCCACTGATGTTGAGTAGATTCCGATATGCCTCAACTCCGTGGAGCCATCTGTTGCTTTTGACCAAACTTTTATCACCAGCATGTTTGCCATATTTGGCCTTTACATTCTCTAACAAACCCCCTCTGGTGACTTGAGGTTACAAGGCATTTGGCTTTGCTAATTCTAGACCAGCACACTATCCAATAGAACTCTTAATAATAGATTTTTTTTTTTTTTGAGACAGAGTCTTGCTCTGTTGCCCAAGTTGGAGTGCAATGGTGCAATTTTGGCTCACTGAAACCTCAGCCTCCCAGGTTCAAGCAATTCTCTTGCTTCAGTCTCCCGAGTAGCTGGGATTACAGGCACATGCCACCACACTGAGCTAATATTTTGTATTTTTAGTAGAGATGGGGTTTCACCATGTTAGCCAGGATGGTCTCAATCTCCTGACCTCATGATCCACCCACCTCTGCCTCCCAAAGTGCTGGGATTACAGGCGTGAGCCACTGTGCCCAGCCAATAATAGAACTCTTAATAAGCGTAATACCTGATACTTTTTCGATCCTCACCCTTCTCCCTCCCTCCAACCGCAAGTAGACCCTCACATCTATTGTTCCCTTCTTTGTGTCCATATGTACTCAATGTTTAGCTCCTGCTTTTACATGAGAGCATGTGGTATTTGATTTTCTGTTCCTATGTTAGCTTACTTAGGATAATGGCCTCCAACTCCATTCATGTTGCTGCAAAGGATATGCTCTCATTCTTCTTTATGGCTACATAGTATTCCATGGTGTATATGTACCACATTTTCTTTATCCATTCTACCATTGAAGGGCATTTAAGCTGATTCCATGTCTTTGCTATTATGAATAGTGTTGCAATAAATATAATTTTTCATAATGGAAATGTTTGATATCTACACTGTCCAATATGGTGGCCACTAGCTACAAGTAGCTAATGAGCACTTGAAATGTGACTAGTGGGACCAAGGAAGTGAATTTTAAATTGTATTTAATTTTCATTACTTAAACTTAAATAACTACATGTTGTTAGTAGTTCTTATATTGAACAGTGAGCTTCTAAACAAATCCTTAAAATATTGTCTCCTTTCCTCAGTATACACCTCCCCTCTTATTACTTGTGATTAATTGTACTGGCATTACATTGACATGGCACTCCTCACACTTGGTGTGGTTCATCCTTTAAAACCATGTCTAGCAGCAAAGATTCAATCTATGTACACAACACTCTCCATTTTCCTGCTCTTTTCATTTTTCAAAGGAGTTTTTCTTTGTTTTATTTTCATCATGACTTCATCTTCCCAGGCCTTTCAATATCCTCTCAATGTCCACTTTTTTTTTATGGTTTGATGCTTTTTTCTTAATTTAAAAAAGGCTAAAAATGAATCACAGATTCAGTAAGCATGCTATAGACTACTTGTAAAAAAGAGATGGTTGAGACTGAAGTAATCAATCCCAAACGCCATTTGTCGGTGGTGAGTGAAGTGGATTTATTAAAACTTTAGCTCCAGACTGTAGCTTGTTTGCATCTTACAAACTGGAAATGTGTATATTTTATATCTGAAATTAGAGAGTATATAATAGAGGAACTTCTCTACTCGAACAGAGTAATAAGCTAAGGAATTAATAAGTTGAGGAATAAGAAAAATTGTTAAGAAAGATACCTTCACCCTCTAGAGAGCTTTAGATTGACAGGGATAGACAAACTCAGGTAGAAGGAACTTCACTGTGAGGCAGACTCGCTATGAGATAAAACTGTCAGAGAGGTACACTCTTATTCAAGACAGTTTCAGAGAAGAAGAGCTCTGAGTTGTGAATGATGTGAGTATACAGGGCTTTGTAGAAGAGGCTAGGTCTTATAGATTAGCACGTATAATTATTTAAGGGTTAGGAAGAGCATTACAGGCTGGAAACTATACTTAAGGGAGATTTATAGAACATGAATGTGTGGCATGTTCAAATAAAGCTAAGTTTCTAGGGTCTCAATGTCCCTTGTGTCTAATTGGACCTGCATTTTAAGAAGATGTATTCCTCAACAAATATTTACTTTGGATGGTAAGATCAATAAAATAGTTTTGAGCAGAGACATCAGCTTCTGGATTGATAAAATCCAGTTGAGAGATAACAATGATCTAAAAGAGGAGGTGGCAAACTGTGGCCCTGAATCAGACTGGAAGAGTGTTTTTATAAATAAAGGTTTATTGGAACACCGACATGCCTATGCACTTACCTATTGCCTATGGCTGCTTTCATGCTATACAGACGGAGTTGAATAGATGCAACAAAGGGAGTGTGACTCACAAAGCCTAAAATATTTACTATCTAGCCCTTTCAAGAAAAAGTTTGTTGGCTGGGCAGAGTGGGCTCACACCAGTAATCCCAATTCTTTGGAAGCCCAAGGCAGGAGGATTGCTTGAGGCTAGGAGTTTGAGATCAGACTGGGCAACACAGCAAGACCCTGTCTCTAAAAATAAATTTTTTTAATTAAAATTTTTTAAAAAGAAAAAGAATGTTTGCTGACCTCTGGTCTCAACTGGAGCAATGGGAGTAGAAAGGGTGGAATACATATCAGGGAAACAGTGGCAGTGAAAGCCACATGATTCAGAGGCAGATAACATCATAGGATTGCTTTATAAGGAAGGTTGATGTCAAGATATCTCTAGGGTCTCTAGCCTGGAAAACAATTCCGTTAACCGAAATGGGGACAAGGAGAAGACAGGCCAGGAAAACAGGTAAAAGGTTACACGTTAGACATGTTGTGTTAGGCCCCTGTGGTACACTAACATGAAGATAAATGTGTCCAACACTACAGCAAACAAGAGAGGGCACAACTGAAGATGCAGGCTCATGGCTGTATGCCTAGAGTTGAGAGATGATAAGAGAGGAGAGGAGAAAACAGGAACAGGCCAGAAACATGGAAGAAACATCTCCATAAGCAGCTGACAGAGAAAAGGAAACCAGTGAGGAATTCAACAGACAGGCAGGAGGAAGACTATGGCATCATGGAAGTAAGAGGAAGCAGCAAACATAAGGGACAGAGCATGGCCACCAGCGTGGAAAGCTGTCCTAAGAACGAGGAAGACTGCCGGGTGCAGTGGCTCATGCCTGTAATCCCAGCACTTTGGGAGGCCGAGGCTGGCGGATCACGAGGTCAGGAGATCGAGACCATCCTGGCTAATATGGTGAAACCCTGTCTCTACTGAAAATACAAAAAAAAAACCAGGTGTGGTGGCAGGCACCTGTAGTCTCAGCTACTCGGGAGGCTGAAGCAGGAGAATGGCATGAACCTGGGAGGCGGGGCTTGCAGTGAACCGAGATTGTGCCACTGCACTCCAGTCTGGGCAACAGAGCGAGACTTCATCTCAAAAAAAAGAAAAAGAAAAAAAAAGAATGAGGAAGACTGAGAGGAGTTGACTCAACACATCAGAGCATCATTGCTGGCATGTAGGGACAGAATCCAAGGAATGAACAGAAGGAGAGCAAGTCGTGACAGCAAATAAAGATGAATCCTTTGAGGTCTTTTGCTATCGAAGAAAGATAAGGCCAGCCAGGAGCTAGAAGGGGAAGCAGGTCTAAGGGGGCTTTCTTGAAAACAAGGGAGCTTTGCCGAAGCTGATTTCACACATCTGTCAATAGACTCTGGCACATGAGGACATTTCACAGACTCTGCCTGGTTTACAAATTGCTCAGATGACTTTGTTTGCTCTTTTAACGCATACATCAGCATGATCATCTGAAAGGTTGATGCTTCCAGAGCCCAGGGACAAACCAACTGAAATTCTCCTTCTAACTCAGTGTAAAAAACTTCTTAAGTTTTCTAAAAGGGACCAATTCCTTTTCAAGATAAAAGTTTGTAAAAGGGCTTCATATCCTTTGAGTTTCAAAGGTGGGAAAAGTGCAGATAAAATCTGAGCATTAGAGGAGAGATTAGTATCTGGAGTCTGTGGCCTCCCCAAGCAGCAAATCCCCTCCTCCTAAGCCCAGGAGGTTTCCCTCCAGACTCAACTTTTTGGTGTCCAGGGTTCCAACCCTCAAGAATGTGCCTCTTCCTCCGTGCTGCTTTGACTCCTCAATTTAACATTCAATTGCAGACGGCGTTACTTTAGAGTCAGAGGAATAGAAATTTAAAACTTTCAGGTTTGGAGCCAAGTCCTAGATGTAAACCAGTGGTTTAAACCAATGGTTGGGATCTATTTTGATCCCGGGGGACATTTGGCACTGTCCGGAGACATTTTTGGTTGCCAACAAATGTGTGTGGAGGTGCTACGAAACATCTTACAGTGCACAGCACAACCATCCCACAACAAAGAATTATCCAGCCTAAAATGTCAGTAGTTCCATCCAATCTGCTCTGAGCCACCTATCCTATTGGAAAAGGTGTCATACATTAATTTCCACTAAAATATTAAAGATTGATATTGTATAAATGTGTTTTTTGGGCTGCAGGGTGGCGAGAGGGTAATATTTACAGTTGCAGGCGCTTTTGTTCTCCTACCTGAAATGAATTTCTTATTTCCTCTTTCCTAACAAACCCTCTTTTCAGTTCAGGAAATTACCCATTGACAGCCACAAAGGGTAACTAGTGAATGGCACTATGTGCTTAGGGGTGAGAGGTGAAGCCAGCTGGGCTTCTAAGGTTGGGTGGTGACATGGAGAACTTTTCTGTCTAGCTAGAGGATTATAAACACACCAATCAGCACTCTGTGGCTAGCTAAAGGATTGTAAATGCACCAATCAGCAGTCTGTAAAAACTCACCAATCAGTGCTCCGTGTCTAGCTAAAGGATTGTAAACGTGCCAATCAGCACTCTGTAAAAATGCACCAATCAGCACTCTGTAAACTGGACCAATCAGCACTCTGTAAACTGGACCAATCAGCACTCTGTAAAATGGACCAATCAGCAGGATGTGAGCAGGGCCAAATAAGGGAATAGAAGCTGGCCACCGGCTGCATCCTGGCAACCCCATCCGGTGGGCTTCCACACTGTGGAAGCTTTGTTCTTTCACTCTTCACAATAAATCTTGCTACTGTTCACTCTTTCAGTCCACACTACCTTTAAGAGCTGTAACACTCACTGCCAGGATCTGCAGCTTCATTCCTGAAGTCAGTGAGACCAGGAACCCACAGGGAGAAAGAAACAACTTCAGATGCGCCCCCTTTAAGAGCTGTATCACTCACTGCGGAGGTCTGAGGCTTCACTCCAGAAGTCAGCAACACCACGAACCCACCAGAAGGAATAAACTCTGGACACAGCTGAACATCTGAAGGAACAAACTCTGGACACACGATCTTTAAGAGCTGTAACACTCACCATGAGGGTCCGTGGCTTCATTCTTAAAGTCAGCGAGACCAAGAACCCACCAGAAGGAATAAATTCCAGACATATAAACTAGGTTGGCCCAGTGAAACAAAAAGATTGAAGGAGTGGTGATAATAAAGGTTTAACAAAAAGTTGTCCAGGAAAAAATTATATCCATATATTTACATACACACATACAGATATTTATTATAAATTTTCACTGACATAGTGTATGTGTAGAACCCAATATACAAATAAAATAAAACATACAATGCCCTTTATTGTACCACACTGCCAATTGATTTTTCACAGAATACTTTCATTGACTTTTGCCATTCATGCATCTACAGCCAACCTATTGCTGCAACTGACAAATGAGTATAATACTGACACAAATGTGGGCTGCTTTTGTTTATGTGTCAGAACTCCACTCATTTGTCAATGATGTGAGCGACTTTGCTGAATCAAATAATACTAGGAGAATATTTCGTCTAATTTTTGTGCCATTCACAATGTGACAGTTTAGAACCAAACCTTTGAAAGTTTAACCTGCATTATTTGCATTTCTCCACCACTTTCTTAAGTTCAGATGATAAAATAAAATCAAAATCTGATTTATAGCGGTTGCCTATTTCCATGCTAGAAATACTACTACCGTCATGGCTGATTTCAAGTCACCAATGTGATATCACTGAGTGTGGAGTTGGGAGAGACATACAGTAGCATACCATTGTATACTGTCACTATCCTAAAAATATAATAGGCTTTATATTCATGTCACGTTAAAGCCATAATAATAGGAAAATAATTAGCAAGTGATGCATATTGAGTATTTATTATCTTTATTTAATGTAACTCATTTCATTAAGTTATATAATTTAATGTTTAATAACAGCTGTGTTTAACAATCAGCTTGCAAAACTCCTGAAAGTTTAACAGTCAGATCTCATCAGTCCGTGCAAGCCAATTCTAGTACACCAATGATTAAGACAGAGAGTTTTCTCTTTCTCTCCTGCAGGGTGCGAATAAAGCCCGATTTCCACTGGCAACTGTTATAACCAGGAGAGGATCCTGCCTTTGGCTAAGGCCATCGGAAAGGAAGGCAAATGAAGAGACAGAAAGAGCCTGAATCCTGGAGCCATCACTCAGTTGCAGTGAAACTGCCTGGAACCCACCCCACCCCGATCTCTTCGGACAAAAATAACTCAAGTTCCCATTGTTCAAACCAGCTTGTGTCACGGTTTCTGATGTTTGTAACTAAGACCAATTCAATCAATACAATATTTTAAATCTTTATTATTTTTTAAGGAAACAATAGCTTAATGGTAAAAACTCATCTCTAATTGTAAAAAAAAACCATTATCTCTAGTTGTAGGCTTTTGAAGTTAGGGTGAGTATTTTTAGATAGAATCTTTCAAAACTCAGGAAAGAGACTCAGCTTATTTCATCTGTATGATGAGAATGCCCCCTTTATTCTTTTCCCTGCTATCACACTTATGCCAGGCTTTCTTTCAAAAACTTAGCTCACCCACCTCCGTGTCTTTGAAGCTTTCTTTTAATTATTCTCCCTCATTCCCCAAAACCAAGTCAATTCTCTCCCTCAATGCCCTCACATGTCTAAATTGCATATCGTATGGCATTTTTTTCATGTCTGTAAGACTCCCAACTTCCCAGGTTGCTGTCATTTTCTTCTGTATCTACAGTTACCATCACATGAAAAGTACTCGGTAAAGGTGTTAAGGAAGGAATGTGTCCCCTACCACAAAATTCATGTGTGGAAGCCCTCACCCTCAGTGTGACCATATTTGGAGACAGGGCCTTTAAAGAGGTAATTAAGTTAAATGAAGTCACAATAGTGGGGCCTAATCCCATATGACTGATGTCCTTATAGGAAGAAGAGACACCAGGGATGTGCGCACACAGAGGGGAGTCCATAGGAGGACAGGACAAGAAGGTGATTGTCCTCAAGCCAAAGAGAGAGGCCTCAGAAGAAACCCAACCTGCTGGCACCTTGATCTTGAACTTTCAGCTTCCACAACTGTGAGGAAATAAATTCCTGTTGTTTGAGCCACCCAGTCTGTAATATTTTTTTATGGCAATCCAGGCAGACTAATCCAACAAGAGTGCTGAATGAATGAAAGTCCTTTAAGAAAGAGAGTTCACGCATATACGTTAATCTGCTGCTATTAAGCACCTATTTCTCACTATCCCCGGAGTACGATTTTATGAAAACTCTGACAAATCAGTTTAATTTAATTTTTGTTAAGAAAAGGAAGAAAACATCAAAACAGTATATCTCTTTGCCATGGAAAACATAAAGAGATTTTCTCTGTAAGTCCTTCAGTATCCCTAATTTATGATTTTTTTTTTTTTTTTTGGTGTGTTTTAAAGACAGAATGATGAACGCACTGGAGACCTGGGAACTACACCTAAAAAGGAAACAGGACCAAAGAAAGGGGTTGCTTTCATCTCCCATGAAAGCAAGGCTGTTTTTGTTGATACATATGGAAAAAATCAGGGCCAATTATACATTGTGATTTGGCACCGAGGTTGCAGCCTCACCACAGGCCTTTTCTTTCTTTCCACAGATATACCGTTACAGCACACTGAAGTCCTGAGCCCTCCGCCACCCACAAGGCCTTCCTCGGAGACAGGGACCTATCCAGAGACGTCTCTGTCACTGTCAGGTTGCGCTGCAAGTGGACAAAGGGTGTCCTTCATGTTGACCCTAAGAAGACCCTGATTTGATCAAGGAAGAACTGAGCATGGCTTGCAGTAGAGACAGTCACACACCACTTCCCATGAATAGGTGTGGGCCTGATCATCTTAGCACCTTCTCTAGCCTTCAGGAAGCTCTCAAAATCAGGGCCATCTTGGGATTTCACTAGCTGCTTCTTTCTTTTTCTGACATTTTAGAGATAGAGATTTGTTATGTTGTCCAGGTTGGACTCGTATTCCTAGGCTCAAGCCATTATCCTGCCCCAGGGCTCCCAAGTAGCTGGGACTACAGGCCTGTGCCACCGCACCCATCCTCGCTGTTTATTTCAGTGAGCTGCAGGTTGATGATGATCAATCTTCTTTCCTAATCTCCTGGGTGAAATTAGGGATATTCAGATTTTTTTTGAAGTGGAGACTATCAGAGTGTTAGAAGACCTAGGTCTGAACCTGCTCTCTGCTAACTTACCATATGACTTTAGGCAAGTTGCGGCCCCACTGAGAACTTCAATCTTATCTGTGAAATCAAAGCACTGGACTAAGTGGTCTCCGAGATCCCCTCCAGCTGAAACCATCTCCTGTACTGTCCACTATTGTAACAAATAACCACACATGGCTGTTTAAATCTAAATTAATGAAATAAAATTAAGAACATAGTTCCTCAATCTCACTAACAGTATTTCAAGGGCTTTAATAGCCACGTGTGGCCAGTGGCTGCCATGCTGAACAGTGTAGTTCTTCTGCTCTCATTTTATTGATGATTATGATTTCATAACAAAGCCTGCCAGTTGAAGACCACTTTCACGTGTATAGTTCATTTTAATACACTCTTAAATTTAACCACCCAAAATAGTCAAGAGAGATTATCAGATGAGGACACTAACTCAAAGAGTAAATGACTCGCTATAAGGTCATACTGCTAATGACTAAATGTAGTTTCCAAACCCAGGACTCTCTAACACATGGTGTAGTCATGAGGAGAAGCTACGTGCCCACTGGCCAAAACTATTTAACCCATGGTAGCACCAGAACTGAGATCTCGTGATTAAGAGTTGATCTGGAGACCCTGTGCCTTGGTGTAGACCTTAGCTCAGCACATCCTAGCTCTGTGACCATGGGCAAGTTATTTAATGTCTCTGGGCTCCTTTCTAGTCCTCTGTTAAATGGGAATGACAACAGGATCTACTGCTTCTGAGAACTGTACAAGTAGATGCAAATAAAATGCTTTGCATGGGAGGCCAGGCACATAACAATGGCTCACTTAGCATTGTCACTGCCTTTATTTTACTCCAGGCCCTTGCATGTCCTCACTGTCCCAAATAGACCGACAGCCCCTGCAGCCTTACTCCCAACTTGTCTAAAGAAAGATGCTACTCTTAGACATGGACAACAGCTTGCTTTTTGAAACCTGCTGAGTAGTTTGGCCTCATAGCCTCCTGGGGCTGTGAACACTCTGTATTAATTACAAGTTGTACAGGAAGAGTGCTTTCTGAGGGATCGGATTAACCCACCCGGGCAGTGTGCCATGAGCAAATGGCTTTTCCCCCTATAATTTCTTGAAACTCTTCAGTGCCAGGAACCCACCGTGTACCTGCCCCCAAGAAAGACGTGACCCACAATAGGTGCCACCAGTGCATATGGGGAGAGGGGTGAGGAGGTGTAGGGGCCACCCCCAGAGCCTCCAGCACAGCACTCTGCCCTGGAGCAGGATACAGCAGACTGCAAAGCTGGCTCTGCCCAGACTAAATTTTACCTTCTGCAAAAGGCAAAGCAGACACACATATCCCCTGGTGATGGTTTTTCCTTCCCTGTCCCACCACAGTGGAGTGCTTGAAAGAACAATATTTACACTGATGTTGCAGCAGGACTGGGGACCAGGCTACAAAGCGGAAACTGGGCTCCACCAGAGCAGGAGGGAGGATCTGGGCCCAGCACCGACTCCAGAGGTGCTTTCTTCGGCCCTCCTATCCTCTCTGGGGCCTGCCCTGGGGACTGAGGAAGCCAGGAAGGATCATCTGGCCCCATGTCACTTCTCCAGGGGCCAGGAATGGAACTACCATCAGAACCTAGGTCACTCTTGATGCAGGAAAATGAATAGCTACTGGATGCAGCTATTGGGCATCCATGGCATGCAAAATGCAGCGTGAACCATTAACAGTGGCTTCTATCTGCTGGTTTCTACATAACACAACCAAGGCCACAGGCATGCCCATGTAGAAGAGGCACTCAGTCACTCACATGCTTATTTATTTGTTCATTCATTCAACAATGACTTACTGAGCACTTGGTCTCAGGGATGATTTTGCGCTAAGTAAAACATGGTTCCTTTAGCAAGAAATTCAATAACCAGTGGGGTACACAGAAGGACAAAAATCAAATTATAGTATATTAAGTGCTAAAACTGAGACACAAAGAGTTAAGGGGTACACAGAGATCCAGAGTCCTCTTCCATGGGAAGATGTATAGAATCTGGGTCTCAGTAGGCAAATGAGAATTTGGAATGTTGGGCTGGGATGAGGAGTATCAGGGCAGCAATCTTGTGCAGCCTTACAGACCACTGTAGAGACTTTTACTGCAAGAGATGTGGAGAGCCCTTGGAGGGTGTGGGGCAATGGTGTGATATGATCCGAATGTGCATTTTCATGGGATCACAGTAGCTGTTCTGTTGATGACAGATTGGGATTGGGAGGGGGAGAATGGAAGCAAGGAGACCAGTTAGGGGATTATTGCAAAATTCAAGTGAAAGTTGATGGGGGCTTGTTGATTCAAGCCCCTAGCAGAGCCTGCTATATAGCAGATGTACAATCAGTGTTAAATTATACCAGCCAGTCGTGATATTTTTTAATCACCTGGCCAGAGCAAACCTTCTCCCTCCTTCGGCAGCTGTCAGAATCTCTATCTTCCCATTTCTTGTACTCATTTTCCCCTGAGTCTTCAAATAACCACCAGGCCTGTCGAGTTTCCCTTCATAGTACCCTCTCTGAATCTAAGTGCTTTGCAGAGTGCCTGCCCCATCTCTGGAGTGGTTGGAAATGAATTAAGGGGATCCTGCTTTGGACAATCATACCAGTTCAAGCCAAGTTCGATCATGAGGGTAACCTAAAAATTCCCACTGACCCAGTTATTGCTCTTATGGTTCAGTACCAGAGATATGGAAAGACAGATATCAAAATGCCACGTGAGTACAATAGACACCATTCTTCCCGGAGTTCCTAGGAGATACCTTGGCTGTCGTACAGAGGACCCTCTTTTGTTTCATCTCTCTCCCTTCTAAGGTGAGCAGTGTCCTTAAAGGAAGCATTTAGAGGAAAATGTCTCCATAAGCCTGATCCCTTTCTCTGAAAGCATAATAACGCTCAAGAATGACAACAATGTAAATGACCAGGATCATTAGGCAGAATCTCGATGAATTAAAACGGCTCACATGAGGGTAAGATTAGGTCAGTTGCATTGAAGGGAGCCAGAGTGCTGGGGTCCCCTGACTTCCAAGTCTTTCAAAAGCAAATATTGCCAGAGCCGCACGGTCTCAGTCTCAGCAGCATGGATAGTCAACCCCTGATAAGATCATCCTTGTCTGGAAAGGACCAAATTACTGTGCTGTTCAGTCTCCAAGACCCCTTCATTGCCCATCCCATAAAGACAAATTACCCTGGAAATGCTGCAAGGAGTGAGCCTCTAAAAAGGCTCGATCTGCTCCATGGAGTAAGGGCTACTTCTGCTTACAACACAGGTGGAGGTGAAGGGCTACGTGGAAAGTCCGAGTTTGCCTCAAGAGAAAAATGGCATTGAAATCATCAAGCAAGCCGAGGAAAGTCTGAATGCCCCAAGAGGTGAAAATCCTAAAAGCAAAATAGAGCCATTATGTCTCAAGCTGAGGGAAAGCCTGAGAGATTCTGGTGCCTGAAACAAATAACAGGAAAACTATGTCAGATGTGTGGTCATGGCATAAATCATGAACAAAAACACAATTATAAGACTCCACAGAAGCAGGAGGAGCGATTGCTTGAGTACAAATCTTGATAACTATTGAATACAATTTTCATCACAGAGAGGCAGGCAGTTTGTAACCGAGTTTATTTTAGAATGCCAGGAGTGACTTGTCCTGAGGAGCTATGGTGGGTCTAAATTTTTTGTGGTTGTTTATTTGAAATAAAGTAAAATTTATATTGGAGAAATTGGGAGTTGATTCCTTCTGAGAGTAGAGTGCACTCCAGTCTCAATGACCATAAGAACGAAGCAGGGAACAGGCCTGGATTAAACGTAGCAGCAAGTCCCCCAGTTGTGTCTGAACAGCACGTTGCATTTCCTGTTCTGCTCTCACCATTTATGACTAAGTCATGTGGTTTGTCTGATGTGGGCCTCACGATTTTGGCCCTTATTTGTGCAATCTCTCCTAACAGGGTGAAGGAACACCTGGTACGTGAAGGCTCAGTTCTTAATGCTCTGGAATCCAACTGCCTGGGTTCAAATCCTACCTCCACCATTTATGAGCTGGATTAGGTCAGAAAAGTTCCTTAATAACTCTGTGTCCTCTTTCCTTCTCAGTAACAAGGGAATAACAATAAAGTAGTCAAGAAAATTAAATTAGCTCATCCATATAAACTACTTAGCTATCATTAAATATTTGCAGAATTGAATTATGAACAGACTAGAGATGAATAGAAGGCAAGGAAGGCACAAGGGTCTGTGTCACACATAAAACATAAACCTTTAACCCTAGTCCATGGGTAATCGAGAGAGGACCTAAGCAAAGCATTTTCTGCTGGGGAAACATATTTTCATATTTTAAAAGTTAAGAGAATATAATGAATGAGGGAGGGATGAAGAGGGCCAGTTATCACAGTTGCCAAAATAGAAGCTCATGACCCAAAGTGGCCTCAGGAGAATACATAAAGATCTAGAAAAGGTTTGACGGCAGCCTCTGAGTGTGGCTGTTCCCTACTACATGCCAAGGAATCCTCTTGGTCCATTATAGAGAGTTTAAAATTGAGGATACATGGAGGCCTTCTCAGGAAACAAGAGTCCCAGAAGAGAAAGGGATGGCCCGTGATTCCCATTTATTATGTTACTATGCTGCAAGATACTCAAATATCGTTCATATTATAGCAGACCAGCAACATAGGCTTCACCATTTTACAGATGAGGCGAGCGAGTTTCCAGGAGGCACCAAAAGTCGTGCTACCAGCTGAGTGGAAAAGCTGAGACTACAACCCAAGTTTCTCTCACTTCCAGCCAAAGCATCCGTGGCCACCAGCAGCACACATTTGGTGGGGAATATCAGTTAATCTACTATGCTCCTCAACAAGCCTGCCTTTCATTAATGACAGATGGGAGTGACAGTGAAGGGACCTTTATTCTTTCCCTGACTGAATCTTCCCTCCCACATAATGCGCGGTTATCCTCGAGCACATTTCTTGGAGGCAATTTGAGGTTTCAGTGTCCCCTAATGTCACACTGCCAAGCAGGAAAGGAAAGCCAGTGTTAACAATGCATCTCGTTTTTCACCTAATGAGCACCAACACGCTTAGGGATGTGAAGGGTGAAGTCTGACTTGTCAGCTGCTGACGAACACAGACCCATCAGTGTAAATCCCCTCCTGTGTGGGGGAGTGGGGTATTTCTCAGTTGAAGGGTGTTGTTCTTGGCTGAATAATTGACGAAACATTGACATGGTTCCTACTCTTCTACGTCTATGGTTCTGGAAGAGTCTGGCACTGCCGTGCACAAGGCTGACCTCCCTCTCAGCCCAGGAGTTTCTTGGGATTCTTTGCACCCATGAAGCCTGCTCTGGGGGAGTGAAGCGACAGGGCCACCCCTTCTTTTGCCGGGAATAGAAGCTGCCTTCTATCAACTGTCCACCGCTGTGGATTCTCCCTCCTCTCCAGTTACAAAATGGAAACAGATGAATTCAATCAAACATAAGCCCCCGAATTATGGCTTCCTTTATACCTTGTGGTAAAGGAGTTTAGACATAATTGGCACATGATTTTCTCCAGCGGTTTCAAGTTGTTCCCAAATGTAAAAAGGAACCTTTCAGTTTGGGAACGAGATGGTTTTGTTTCAAACCAATCCATCATGCCTTCCAAAGGCAAAGAAGGTGGGTCTGCCGAATGGAACCAGGAAAGTGGTGAGTGGGTCACAGCCTCCATGGCTCTAATTGGGCAGATATGGGCAGGCCGCGGGTCAGTGAGAAGAGAGGCACAGAACTCCCTTTTGGCAGTTGTGGGGGCTCTGGGGAATGAGACTGTCAGAGTTGGGGTGGAGAGCCACTGATTATTCTATTTCACCGGCAACACACACTTGGAAAGGGATATCAATTAACCCGCTATTAATCCCCCCATTTAACTGAGCACTGCAGTCTGTTATTGGACCATAAAATATAGAGGTAAGTCCTTCCCGTTTGCAAATCAAGGTCAACAGACACCCAAAACTCCACCTTTTACAGACCCTGCAGATAAAAAACAACCTCCACCAACAAACACTGCTGGCCCCAGAAAGCAACATAGTCACCATTCAGCTATGTTTACGCAAATCTGCAGTGAAAGTCAACACAGAAAATAAGGAAAGACCGCTTTACAGTTGGCTTTAAAAAGATGGGTTTGGAGCCTGAGAGGTTTTCCTAAATTACTATTAACAAAGTAAACAGGTTAATATGTTTTCAAGGCTTGGTCCAAATGGGGCACCTAGATAATGATCCTATTACATTAAGGTAAACAAAAGGGTGGTTGTGCACACCCTAGGATTAGGAGGCATCTTAAAAGCTCTTTCGTATTTATTTTCCACAATTCAGCAAGCCCAAAAGGGAAATGTTCAACTTCATTAGAGAGGATTGCTTACATGTTGTAAAAACAACAGGTCACTCCAGGTTCTCCGGACATTAAAGATTCATTTAGAAATCTTACCGAGGACATCATAGGCCCCAATATGGCTCAGCCAGCAAGCTCTCCTAGGAGATAATGGATACAAATTTGGGACGATAGAACCATCAGGCAAGGAGAGAGAATTTCTGCCACAACCTTATTTACTTCTGGCTGGGGGCAAAGGGACCTTTGTTTTCAAGAAAGTCTGGATTGATTGTGAATCAATAGTCTGCCAAGCTTAGGAAACCCAAATGTGACCCTTCTGGGTGCCGCCCTGAGTTTGGCTCCTATTCCATCTCCCTCTCAGACAAGCAGGAGCTGCGGGGAGCTCTGGTCCACAGAGGAGAGTCACGTGGTGGGAGCCAGATCAGTTGCATCAATCCTGGTCAACACAGAGAGAGAAATTCTGAATGCAGACGACCCTCACACGTGTGCCTCAGAGGAGAGGCTAGCTCCAATTCTGCAGATGAGGACATTAAAACTTGCAAAGCTAGTTCAAGGTAGCAAAGCCAGGACATGGTTCAAGTGGAAATTGGGACCAGGTCTTAAATCATACTCAGTGGCTTTTCTGCATCCCAAGTTGAGTTGTTGACTATTTAGCATGCAGGTCCAACTTCAGACCTCCTCCCAGGCTGCCCAAGCAATTTTCTCCAGGCCTCAGCAGGAAGCAAATGATCAAGACTCTAAAAATATTAGCAAAAGCGCAAAAGCACTTCATATTTGGAATTATCTCAGACCTTTTGATACAAAAGATCAACATGGACAGGCATGCCCCTAATTTCCAGTCTAGTTCTAGCTGAAGGAATTGTTCTCTCTCTTCTCCATTCCTCAAATCCACTCAATCACCCATCACGATTTGTTTTTAGAGATATGAAGGAAATTTGTTTCTTCCCTCCATCACTATTGGCACTGCCTTAGAGCAGGTGACAGCTTCTCTTACCTTGTCTGCTTCAGAACCAGCCTCCTTGTGTCTGGGGTTGTGCCTAGAGATGGGCTGTTTCTTTATCAGAGCGAACTCGTCAAAACCCAGATTTGGCCCCAACATGTGTTTCTTTCAAACCCCACCATGTCATCCATATACTATAGGATAAATCTCATTTCTTCAATAGGATACAAGGTTTTCCAAGGCTGGCCTGACCTCCATCCATCTCAGCAGCCTGAGCTCTCACCACTCTCCGCCCCTTACTTCATGTTCCAGCAGTGGCTGGAACCGCTTCTGCTTCCTTAGATAGATCATGCTGCCTCACTTTCCAGACCTTGTCTCATGCCATTCCCTTCACACAAAGTGCCTGCTTTCTCTCCTGCATGTGACTTAATCCTACCCTGTTTCTAAGGCCCAGACACCCCCTCCTTCTCTCTCCTCCTGCTCCTCCTTCCCCTCTCCAATACAGTCGCTCATTCCTCTCTGGTCCCACTGCATCTGGCATGCATCTCTCTGCCACCACTGACATCATATTGTAGCATTATTATCCATGTGGGCACCTGTCTTCCACACCAACTTGGGACAGAAGACTGAGAGTAGGCATGCTGTCCATGCACAAATGGCCAGCGAGTACTCACACTCACAATGAAAACACAAGCCAAACAGTGGGTCTGCATGCTCACCTACTTTGGATACAGATTGAGGTTTGCTCACTCTCTCTCTTCCCAGAGCAAAATGGCCACACAACCATACCGAAGTGGCAGAAAGAAAAAGAAAGAAAGCTTCCTTCCGGGTTCAATTCAGACACATCTACTGAGGATGTTTCAGGCAGATGTGGAAGAACATCAGGCTGGCATTTGAGGGGCAAATGGCTTTGTGAGGAGCCTACTATTATTATCTCCTTTTCGAAATAAAGGGATTTGCAGGTCAAGTAGATTTAGGAAATACTGCATAGTGTTATACTGAAAGCTCTGTGAGGTCCTGCAGTAAATTAAATGTATATATGTATATATTTTACAGATAGGCTGGTCTCGAACTCCTGTCCTCAAGTGATCCTTCCACCTCAACCTCCTGAGTATATCTTTAATCTAACATTTTTGACATGCATTTGATCATAGTCCCTCCTTCCCCTTTCCTTTTCTACACATCATTCAGAGGATTCTAAGCACATGTGGGTAAATGCTGTTTAATGGAAATGTGTGTAAGCCACAGAATCAAGCAGATCCTGCTTTGAGTATCTGCTTCACCATCTCTAACAATGAAGACAATTCATTTAAATTATCTGAACTGAAGTTCCCTCACCTCTGCAAAACATGGACAGTAATATCAGCCTGATAGGTCATCATGAAAATTAAAAGAGATACCTTAAGTAAACCACGTGGCACTTATTAAGTACTTAATCATCGCCAGTTTTTCTTGATTTCCCCAGTGTCACCCTAGATGTCTACGTTAGAGCCATGCCTACATGGCCTTAACACCTCTGGCAAAGAAGTAAATGCCAGCGGCACGACAACTCGCTTTCTAGGGCACCAAACAAGCATTACACTTTACTGAAATGTTTCACTAAAATTGACCTGAAACAATACCTACTATAGGCACACCATCAAACCCTCCTTTTCAAACTGGCTGATCACTATTTCCAAATAAGGACTCCTTTTGTGCCATGGATATCATGGATGTCGTGTGCCATGACACAAACGTGAAAGTATCCTGTCCTGGCGCCCGTGAGACGCGCAGTGGGAAATTAGCCCCCAGCGTAGAGGACTGGGGCCACCAGGGTATCATTCAGAACACACAGCAGACACAACTTTCGTTTTATTTCTCTTCCTTTGAATAAAAACGTGTCTGATGCTTCACCTACAATGAAAATATTCTACAAGTTGTAAAAAACAAAAGTATTAACACACTTCATAGACATGCATAACCATGAGATAATTGTGCTTCTCAGTTCGTTGATATCACCTGACCCCCAAACCCAGGGTTATAATGTGCGCCTTGTTGTGTGGTAGTTCCCCAAAATATTATTCATGGGAGGTTTATAATAACAAAGCATTACCATAATAAATAGTGGTCACAAGAGTCTTCTATCAAGAAGAAACCTGCGAACCTTGCTCATATTCCCTACCCTTGATTCAAGATTAAATTTCACTTTTTAAATCACTATTCTAAATCCTAAGAACTCGAAACCTTGAAACTGATACCCTTTTTTGAAAGAAAAATTAGATAGGAACTGTCAGAAGGAGTGATCAAAATGACATGAAGCAAATCAGATGACGTGTGTGTAAGAGGTTTTCTTTAGTTCAGCTGTCAGGAAAACGCTGAAGTGTCTTATCTCCCCCAAAGCCCCAAAGCCAGGGTCCCAGGCCAAGCAAGCCAAAATTGTTTTAAGAAAAAATAAAGGCACAAAAGGCTTCTTAGGAAATTCAAATTTAAAGTGTTACTTAAGCTCACAGCTTGGACCTGTCAGAAATGGGAAATCCAGAATGGTGGTAGGCAAATGAAAGAAGAAATTATTTATACTAAAGATCAAATCCTGTTAAAAAGAACTCTAAAGAGACCAGGGTTGTTTAATTATTCTACCCTATTACTCTATCAAATATTCCTTGAAGTAACTGGGTCAGGATTTAGACCTTAGAAATTTAATTACTATACATAATTTTGTTGGAAGAGCATTTGTTAGAATGCTTTGATGGAAAAGAGAGCCTACTTTTTAAAAATCCCTTTATAATGAAATACAGTATTGGCAACTTCTCTTGAGGGGTCACTCAGATCACTTAAAATGGGTAGTGCAGCAGAGGTAAATCTGTAGTTAACCAATGTGGGAGTTATTGATTATCAGACCTGCTGTGTTCTGAAAGTGAATTGGAAACCCATTTGCCTTAAACCTTACAAAAAGTATTCAGCAAGGGTTTGTATGTGCGTGCCTGTCATTGTAAGAACAATGTCATAGTCACAGTGGAGAGAAATACTGGTCCCCATCCTTCACTGCTCCCTTGCTCCGGCCTCATTGTGGCTGGGTGCATCTCCCTGCCTGCATTGGTAGGGTTCAATCAGAGAAGCAGAATCGTGGTGAGGGGCATACTGGATTTCTTACAGAGATCAGACATTATGTAATCTTGGGAGTGGGGTAAGCCACCCATTTCAGGATGTTGTCCTTGCATCTGGTGCTAGACCCGAGGACTGGCAGACGGGAAGGAAAGCTGGATGTGAAGCAGGGAAGAGCAGCGGTAAACCAGAGGCCACAGGATGAGCTAGATGCCACATGGCTGTCTCACTGCCTCCAAGCCTCCAACATTCACACGGAACGACAGAAAAGCTGGGGAATTTCTCCACGGAGTAGCCCTTGAACACCATCCATGATTTGAGGAAGCTGAAGGAGACCAGATGGGAGCTAAAGGAGGTTGTGAGCTGGCTACGGCCTCCTCGCCAACAAGGCAAGCCAGCAGGTACTCGCAGGTGATCGCAACTGCATAGACATGACCATGGTTTCACTTCCACCTTCCAGACCTTCTGCAAATTTCTCTTTCAGCCAACCCTACTTCACACCCATAAAGAGAGGGGCATTCTTGGAAGCACAGTTTCAGCTTAGCTAAAGCCACCACACTTCCCCATGGCTTTGAGTTCAGCCATGTGACTTACAGAGGTGACCGTGTACCAAATCTATGTCCAGAACTTAAGAGACTTTAAGTTCCACCCGACCGCTTGTACCATCTTGCATAGAACTGAAGTGAGAAGCACAGCAAGCCCATTGCAACCCCAGTGGCCACAGCTTAAAGCAGAAGACTCCAGCCAAGCCCAGACTAGATGAGCTGAACTGGGGCCAAGCTGCAGATGTATGCTCAACAATAAATGGTTGTCGAAGGCACGGAGTTTTGGGAAGTACCTGATACAGACTTACCTTGACTTTGATGATTAAGGACCCTCTAATCACTGATCCCTCTCATGATCCCCAATACCTACAAGGTAGCAGGCCCCTATAGCCCATAAGCACATAGCCATGAAGTGATGCAGACTGAAACTCTGAAGCAAGAATTTAGTCTATCCTCCTAATTTCAGGAATCCACTTTTTAAAAGCAGTTGGGGTGTACATGCATAAATTAATCCCAACTACAGCCACAATAATACAAAACCTTGAGAAAGATAGTTAAAGAAATAAGGTCCCACATGAAGACAAACATAAAATCTGACTGAGGAACATGAATAAATGGAAAGGCACGCAATGTTCTTATGTGGGAAGACACAGTGTTGACAAGAGGCCAGTTCTCCAAAATTAAATTATGAATGTAACGTAACTCCACTTAAAATCCCAGTGGGATTTTGGGGTGGAGAAAGCTTGGTAACATCATGAGGAAAGTGAAATGTGTGAGAATAGCCAAGAAATACCTTTCAGAGGTAAGGTCTTTTGAATCTTCAAATCTGTTTCTGATGGCGAGGGTCCTTCTGGCCCCAGGACCCCATGAATCCTTGCCTCAAAGACCTTCACTTCTTTGCCAAGGAAGCCTGCATAAAGAGACTCAATAAAAGTTGATGAGATAAGCACATAGTCTCACACACACACACAAATAAAAATCTTTTTTTTTTTTTTAAACATTTGTTTGAATTTCTTATTTTAGGCACACCTTTCCATTCTTTGAGCTACTTCAGAAGTCTGGGAGTTGTGGCTTGTCCCTGGGCAAGAGGGAACACAAAGAGGCAACCAGTGGCTCCCAAATGCACGCCTGGTTGTGCAGAAGCTGTGTCAGCTGTTTGGTTGTGATTTTGACCCAACACAGAGCGGTCCAGACTAGGGATGAACAAGTGATGTCAGAAGTTTCAAGCCTTGAGATGAATAGCACTGATGTTATTTAGGTTTAGTCTTTAAGAAAAAGGCTCCTCTGGCATTCAAAAGCCCCTGTATTCAACCACAAAAGCCCTGAGTGTCAAGGAAATCATGTGCTAGCCACTAACACTCAACTGTGGATTTTCCTGACTGCTAGGCTATTTTTATGCATGTAGTATTGGCTACAGTCTTTGGAGCCAAAGGTTTTATCTCCATACAATTTCATGAGAAAGCTCAAGCATCAAGTTGACGTTAGTTAACAGATCATCACCAGCTCCCTCTATGGGGTGAGGCCAAGGGGGATCCAGAGAACAATCTTGGGGGATTCTACTCCCAACAGGCTGCAGCTGGGGGTGGGGGCTGCAGATGGAGTTAGACAGGCAGATAATCCACAGAGCTGGAGGTGGTTAATGCAGTTTAGCCAGGAGAAGGGAGAAGGCTCAACACTAAAACACCCTGGGTTGAAATCCCTCCTCTACAGATCCTATCACTCTAAGCAAATTACTGGGCCTCTCAGAGACCCTACTTCCTGCCTATAGAATGGGGGTGATGGCGGCTGTTGACAGATCCTGGTGAGGATTATCCTAAAAAGTTATGTAAAGCCCTTACCACTGTGCCTGGCACACACAGTAGCACTCCATAGATACTTGTATGTATGTAATGAATGTTAAAAGCAGTATTAGAAGTGCTGGACTAGAGACACTAGTTCAGTAGGCACCAGGGGTGGAATGGGGCTATTAATTTAGCCTGGGGAGTTGGCTTAGGCTTCTCATAGGAGGTAATGTTTGAGTTGGAACTTCAAGAATGAATGGGGGCTGGGCACAGTGGCTCATGCCTATAATCCCAGCACTTTGGGAGGCCAAGGCAGGAAGATCACTTGAGCCCAAGAGGTTGAGGCTTCAATGAGCTGTGATGGCACTACTGCACTCCAGCCTGGGTGACAGAGCAAGAACCTGCCTTAAAAAAAAAAAAAAAAATGAATGGGATTTCAGCAGCCAATGATGAGGGAGGCTCTCCAGGATAGAGAAAGAGCATGTGCAAAAGAGAGGAGGTGGAAGGAGGTGTGAAGCGGGGCGAGGGCAGGGTGGTGAGGTATTGGGGCAGCTGGGCCCAGGTTGGGGGTACCCTGTGTGCCACAGGGAGGATCAGTGAGCAAGCAACCACACAGAGTTGTGAACTAGGGGTGATCCTCAATCAGATAACATCACCTTTTCATGCCATCTTTCCCTTCTCAACCTGAAACCTTCACAATTACAGAAAAGTAAGCACAGGGTGGCCAAGAAGCAGGCAGCCCAGAATCCCCTTGGCCACTGCTCTGTGTGACGTGATCTTCCCACCATAGCCTGGCCAGGCCATGCCCTGTTGCCAGGCTGTTTCATCAAGGACTCTCATCATCCATTTTCCCAGAGCCCCTTCAGCTATCATAAGAACATATTTTTCCACTGGGAGTCTACTAAATGTCATGTCTAATTTAATCCTAAATACATTTCCATAGAAAAAGGAATCAAATGAGTAAACCTCTTCTACATTCCTGATTTCTTGTTTCTCTAGGCCTTCACCCGCATCTCCGTTCTGTCCCTCTCTCTCTCTTTTTTTTTTTTCTCCTGAGGAAGTAGAAGTGGATGGGGATGAGAAAAGGAGGATCCTGTCACTTACTAATTCGTTTTCCAGCCTCAGCCCTGGATTTCATTCTCTCTGAGTGGGACAGAACACATGGAATTGTGCCAAAGGGAGACTAACTTATTTATCCCGAAAGCGTAAATTACCCCCAATTATCAGAATCCCAGTTACATCCAAGTAAGCCCCTCTGCCTCTCCTCAAACATTTTGGTTTTCTCAGCTGTTCATTTAAGTTTTAATGGGATAGCGAGAGGTTAGAAAGTCGGGGAGAAACTGAGCTTTGCTGTAGATCTAAGCCCCCTCTCCCTCCCCACTACGCCGAGTTCTTCCCTGCTCTTCCTCGTGGGGGGACCTGAAATGATTCTGATTAGCAGCATATGGTGGGAAGACCCCTGGTGGGGACAGGAGACCTGAGCTTAGCGTCAGCTCGCTGCTGAGTTCCCATGTGGCACCAAAGTCTCACATGCCCCAAGGCTCAACTTCCGCATCTGCAGGACGAGGGATTCTAAGGATTCTCACCAATATCTCTTCCCACCCTGATTGCTATAATTTCAAGGTTCCAACCGAATTTACCTTTTGTTTCTGAATTATCTCCAATTTGATTTAAAATTATTTACGGAAACCTCCTGTGATGTGTGCATTAGGGCAATGCCACTGAGAGTGTGGCCACAGCCCCAGGCTTGTCTGCCCATTTTTCCTGGTCTGTGTTAAGATAACTAGGAAAGTTGAAAGTAAGCATTTATAAATTCTATGACAATTTGACATGGCCAAAACCTCCAAGCAAGTGACTAGGGACCTCGTTTGTCTGAGCTTGCATGGTGAGTTGTTTGTGGCATCAACTATGTTGTACATAATTGGACCTTATGTAAAATGGAAATAAAAAAGAAACAAATACTCCAGCCAGGTGATCAAGGTCAACATCAACAGTCATGCTGATAGTTTGTGCCCTTAAATATGATGTAATAAAAATGTCACTTTACCTCTGTAGTGTTCCTGCTGATAACCCTTAATTCCAGTTTTTTTAAATGTTAGAGACAGGGTCTTGCTCTGTTGCCCAGGCTGGAGTACAGTGGCACAACATAGCTCACTGCAACCACAAGTTCCTGGGCTCAAGCAATCCTCCTGCCTCAGTCTCCTAAGTAGCTAGGAATACAGGTGCACACCACCAAGCCTGGCTAATTTTTAAAATTTATTTTTGTTGAGACAGGCCCTTGCTATGTTGTCCAGGCTTTTCTTGAACTCTTGGCCTCAAACAACCCTTCCATCTCAGCCTCCCAGAGCACTGGATTTACAGGTGTGAGCCATTATGCCTGCACCCAGCCAATTCCATTCTTATGAAAAAAAAATCACACAAACTCCAATAGAGCATTCTACAAAATACTTGACCAGTACTCTCCAAAACTGTCAAGGTCATCAAAAAAGAGGCAAGTCTGAGAAACAGTCACAGCCAAGAGGAGCTATAGATGCATGATGAGAAAATGCAACGTGGTGTCCTGGAAGGAGTCCTGGAACAGACAAAGGACATGTGGTAAAAACCTAAGGAAACAGAAATAACTACAGACTTTAATTTATTTTTTTAAAAAAGAAAAGAAACAAACTAGTCCTTCCCACAGATAATTTAAGAATCACTCTAACATAGATTAATTTATTAAATCTTCACAAAAGCCCTAGGAGGTATGGAAAGTAAGTGGTCTGTTTCCCATTTTATAGATCTTATGAATGAAGTAGCCCGGTCTAATGTTATTTAGTGAGTTAGAAAAGATTAAAGTTCAAGCCCTCTTCTCCTGGCTTCTGTTCTCTCTCTTTGGCTTTTCCAAGTAGATGGACATTTATCCAAGTTTATATTCTTTTTCTGATTATAAAACTACCCATGGTTGGTGTAAAAAAATTTAAAAGTATATACAAGAAATCATTCATAATTTCCAAAGTCAGAGCAAGCAGCTGCTAACTTTTAGATTTCCTTTGTGTGTGTGTGTATGTGTGTGTGTATGTGTGCATTTGTTTGTTTGTTTCCTGGGCACTTACCACTCGTAAGTGTGAGAGGGAGGAAGTGGGTACTAGAACCCAGAGGGAGAGAGAGAGAGAGCGCTCATGCACGCTGTATGGAGAGGGCCATCCAACAGGAGATCAGGAGATGGCCCTTGGGTGCAGGGATGCAGCCACCTGCTGGAAAAAAGAGGGAGGCAGAGAATAAGCAGGAGCTTACAGGACAGCAGGACAGACAGAAGCTTCATCTAGACCAGAGTAGCCATGGTCTGTAGGCAAATAAGAAGGCGCCCATTGAAATGAAGGGACTGAAAATGCAAGAAAGAAAGGGCTAGATGGTGACACAAGGCACTAAGGAAATAAGAGGGATGGCATCAGGGATGGTGTCAAGAGCTGTGTGACAAGTCCAGCAATGGAACAAAGAAGGGACTAGGTTTCTCAAAATCAAAATGAAACAAGAGAAAGGGTGAAAATACAGTGATTTCTGGGGGTACAAAGGACATAGCTCAAGTCAAATGACCTCATCTTTTTTAATTTTTTTGTAAAGTAGGATTTGAGGTCACCTAAGACTGAGAATGGGGCAAGAATACAGTCAGAGTTCTGGAAGGTAGAGTAAGTTTTAAACATCTGCTGTAGGGATTTAGCCAGAGAACTCATAAGAAATTAATAAGAGCAGTTTTTAGCACAACCAAGGTGAGAAGTGCGTCACATCCTCGCTGTGTCAGTAGAATAATGGCTACCCATGAACAAACTGTGACCTCAGCACTGGTGCACCTTTGACCTTATGACAGCAAAACCTTCAAGGAAGCCCAGCAGTCACCAATCAGTTCTCCCAAGCATGGCACCATCTGCTTCATCTGCAAAGGCCTGAATTCAACAATGTGACTCACCCTGAGCTGCACTTGTAAGCACTGTTAGCCAGAGAAGAGGTGTGCCTGTTACCTCAACTTGCATGGGGTGGTATTCCAGTGAGGAACCTGAGGTTATGAAAGAAAGCAGAACCTGTTGGCTGGGCACACTGGCTCACACCTGTAATCCCAGCACTTTGGGAGGCCGAGGCAGGCGGATCATGAAGTCAGGAGCTTGAGACCAGCCTGACCAACATGGTGAAACCCCATCTCTACTAAATCTACAAAACAATCAGCCAAGCGTGGTGGTGTGTGCCTGTAATCCCAGCTACTCAGGAGGCTGAGGCAGGAGAATTGCTTGAACCCAGGAGGTGGAGGTTGCAGTGAGCTGAGATCACGCCACTGCACTCCAGCCTAGGTGACAGAGCAAGACTCCATCTCAATTTAAAAAAAAAAAAAGAGAGAGAAGAATCTGTTACCAAGAAAAGCAAAAGAAAACCACAGCAAGAGCTGAGTACAGTAATTTAAAGAGTGGAATAGAGCAGGCCAGGAGGTAGTATGAATGGATCCCCAGGAGCCAGAAGGAGGGAATCTTCTGATAGGTCTGGCAGGCACTGCTGGTTGTCAAACTGTTATGCTCTCTCCCCTTCTTCCTTCGAAATGAGTCCCACTTTTTTGGGGCACAACACCTTGCCCAGCTAGAAGGCAATACTTCCATGCCTCCTGTGCAGATGGAATAGCGTGTGATATAGTTCTAGTGAAGTTATATAAGCTGAAGTCATTGGATGAAGTTTTCAGAAAATCTCCTTAATATGCGGGGACAGGAGTAGAAGAAGAAGGCGGAGCACAGACTCAGCTGTCTCCAGCTGTTTCATGCTTCATCTGCCCCCTTTGCCTGCCTAGAACATGGGGAAGATGCCAGAGGAGAAGTGGGAATAATCTTGATCAGTGATAAACAAAGCCAAGAGAATTCCAAGAACCTGGATCTCAGTGTCCCGAGGACAACTCCATGATCACAGCTGCATGCTACAGACTGCTTCTTACCTAAGAAAAACAGAACCAGTCATTTGTGTGGGGCTCTGCTTTGGGGGCCTCGGTTTCTCCCAGCCGAATATAATCCCCAATTCATATCTTAAGCAACTTTTTATTTCAATCATTAATCTAGAAATAGTGTGTCAGATACTTGATGTACTAGAGTTTCATGTAGCCATTGTTCCTTGAAAGAACCCAGTTATCATTCTTCGGGGACTTAGAAATCCTTTTGCACAACTGAGATTTTGTTTTGGGGTGTCTGTGTTCGCTGTAAAGCCAGTTGATCTACATATATGCACAACGTATGGTAAGCATGAAGCAGCCCAACTGGTTTTATTAGTTTTCCTTGGGCTTTGGTCTAAAAAGGTTTCTTGCTGAGTTGATTTCACCCCCGATAACTTCCTTTACACTCTACTTCCTAATCGAAAAAGGCCCACATCAGGGGTAAAGAAACAGAGACCGATCCTTTCCCAACCCTCTCCTGGGACTCCTCAGCTCTTTACTACACCGCTGGGCTGGCTTAGCAAAAGCAATTTGATGTCCAGAATTTCCTGGCAGCCTTCCACAACTCTGTCTGCCTCGTCAGAAAACTCCAATCAGTGAGTCTGTGGCTAAACGCAGTCTGATCTCACTGGTGGTGTTGCCACACTTTGTTCTTTTTCTAATGTGCTCTGTGTTCACAATGGTTTTGTTCTTTTTTAGTCATGAAAGCTGACATGATTTTGGAAAGTGAAACATGCTTCCCTAAATCTTTGCTCATACCCCCTCAGGTGAAACTCTCCAAGTCATTAACCTTAAGGCAATTCTCGTTGTGGGAGGGCTTTTTGTATTATATTCCGAGAGCTACCATTCCCATAGCCTAGATTTAAAAATTGGTGTTAGTTGCAATGTAACTGCTTCAAACTAAAGCAAATAGGGAAAGTCAACACATAAAAGCAACAAAAGTGGAGGTGTTCTGATTAAAGTGGAGGCCTGCAAGGGTGAAGAGTATAAGAGAAAGACCGTTGAGAGCCCCTCCAGGTTAACCATACCCTTCCTCCAAAAGGATCTCCATGGAGAATCCTCCAAGGAACCAAAGGATTCCCGGGAATACAGCCTGAAAACCACTTTGCCAGTAGGCCTAGAGTGGCAAGAAGATGTTTCATCATCATCTTTAAGATAAGCAAGCTAAAACCACATTGAATCTAGGTGTATTAGTCCATTCTCACACTGCTATGAAGAAATACCCAAGACTGAGTAATTTATAAAGGAAAGGGGGTTAATCGACTCAAACTTCCGCATGGCTGGGTAGGCCTCAGGAAACTTACAATCATGGCGGAAGGGGAAGCAACACATCCTTCTTCACATGGAGGCAAGAAAGAGAACAGCAAGAAGTGCTGAGCAAAAGGGGAAAAACCCCTTATAAACCATCTGATCCAGTGAGAATTCACTCACTGTGACAAGAACAGCATGGAGATAACCATCCCCATGATTCAATTACCTCCCACTGGGTCCCTCTCATGACATGGGGGGATTATGAGAACTAGAGTCCAAGATGGTCACACAGCCAAACCATATCACTAGGACACTGGGGACTCTTGATGAAAAGAGTTTATTTCAAAACCTTCCCTTATTTCCAAATTAGATTGACCATTTTCAAGCCTCTTGCATTTTGTTTTCTGTCTTTATTCCCTCAGGCTGTATGGAGGTATACAAACAATTTTCTGTACTTACAGTGTTCAACATGATGCTTTGATATATGCAGATGTTGTGAAATGAGTATCACAATCAAGCTAATTAGTATATCTACCACCTCATATAGTTAGCTTTGTGTGTGCATGTGTATAGTGAGAACATCTCCTCTCTTAGCAAATTTCAAGTATATAATACAATACCATTTACTATGGCCACCATTCTGTATGTTAGTTCTCCAGACCTTCACAGCAACTTTCTGCTCTTTGATCAACATCTCCCAGAAACTACTATTCTACTGTCTGCTTCTGACTGTTTTAGGTGCCACAGAGAAGTGAGATCATGTAATATTTGTCTTACCATGTGTGGTTTATTTCACTCAGCATAATGTCCTCCAGATTCATCTGTGTTGTTGCACGTGACAGGATTTCCTTCTTTCTTCCTTCTTTTTAAAAGCTGAATAGTACTCCATTGTATATACACACCACATTTTCTTTATCCAATCATCTGTTGATGGACACTTAGGTTGATTCCATATCTTGGCTATTGTGAATAGTGCTGCAATCAACATAGGAATGCAGATATCTTTTTGAGAAACTGATTTCATTTTATTTGAATATATACCCAAATATATATTCCAGAACATATGGTAGTTCTAGTTTTAATATTTTGGGGAACCTACTGTATTCCATAATGGCTGTATCAATTTACATTCCTACCAACCGTGTACAAGGTTCCCTTTTCTCCATATCCTTGTCAATACTTGTTATCTTTTGTTTTTTGGGTTTGTTTTCAATGGGCTTGAAAGTTTACAGATTTGCCAGACCTAAATGGATTCGGATCATTACCATGGCACCCTAACATTTTCTAAGTTGCAAAATAATGAACTTGCTATGTAGGCAAATGACCAAATCACATAGTGATTCAGAATTAGGGGCTGGATTAGGGGACACAACCTCTGTGGTGTCATGCTTAGTCATAAACAATAGATACTCCCTCACTCCCAGTGACAAATTATGTTTCCTTTGTGTGTTTAATGTTTTGTTTTGCTTTTCTCCTGTATCTATGTATGGCTCCAAATGAATCATTTTCTCAGATCTCTTTTATTCTAACTGCCCTCAACATACCATACTCATTCACAAACAGACACACCTAATTAGAGAAAAAGCATACAGCCAACAGAAACTCAGTTTCCTTACCAGCAAAATGGGAAGAACAATACAATGTATTTTCTGGAGTAGTCCCAAGAATCAAGAGGAGTAAGGTCAAGTGAAAGCATAGTGCCCAGTACATCCTGCAACTTCGATTTAAGATGTTATTTTCTCCTCTGTCCTTCCACATGCCTTTCAGGGAAACATGAGAGGCTGTGTGAGTCCATTCTTGCACTGCTATAAATAAATATCTGAGACAGAGCAATTTATAAAGAAAAGAGGTTTAATTGGCACACAGTTCTGCAGGCTGTACAGGAAGCGTGATACTGGTACCTGCTCAGCTTCTGGGGAGACTTCAAGAAACTTACAGTCATGATGGAAAACGAAGGGGAAGCCAACACATCTTACATGGCCAGAGCAGGAGACAGGGTGGAGGGAGGCACTACACAGTTTTAAACAGACAGATTTCATGATAACTCACTCACTCACTGTCTTGACCAAGGGGGATGGTGCTAAATCATTCATGAGAAACTACCCCCATGATCCAATCACCTCCCACCAGCCCCCACCTCCAACATTGGGGATTACAATTTGACACGAGATTTGGGTGAGGACACAGATCCAAATCATATCAGAGGCCACACGTAAAAATGCTCTGAATGATTTAGAAAACTAAAAGCAGGCAAGTGCTTAGCACTCTCAGGTTCAAGACCATGGGTAAAGCTCTACACTGGAGCCCTCTGAGCTCAGCCTATTTGTGTCTCCTCGTCTGCACACACACCAGCATTCACTAGCTCTTTCTCAATTGTCAGTCCTGAGTGAGGGACCTTCCACATCTGCAATGATGTGTCTTTGTTCTGACTCTAACAATACAGACTTCCATTTTATTCTGGAAAAGCTGGCTCCTCAGAAAGGGTTTCCTTTGACTGACAGTAGAGTTGAATGTTAGAGCAAGGACAATATTTCCCGTTTCCTCCTCTGATTTGGATCCATTTTTGACCAGGACCTCAAGTGGCATCACATTTAATGTGGGACAAAAGAAGCCATTTCCACTCAGGCCTCATGCTGCCCCCCTGTAAAATTCCACCACAAAGCTGTTTTCAAATTAATCCAATAGTTAGAAGCTATAATGCATTCCGTTTTCGATTTTAAAATTCAAATGTATGCATGTATGCACACACACACTTATGTGAGTACACGAAGATTTTGGTAGCATCTGGTAGAAGAAAACTCCAATTGCTGTCTGTCCTCTAATTCCATCTCACCCTTCAATGTCTCTAGGAAGATTTGCCGTCTGCCTCCTGCCAAAAACTGGAGGTAGCAGTGGGGAGAGAATGAATATATTTTTATTTTCTCGTTTAAGCTAGGCTCAGTGCTAGACAATTCACCCAACTTGAACCCATGCAATAGCCCTTAAGCTCAAGTATCATTATTGCCATTTTAAGGTGAAGACAATGAGGCCAAGTATTGCAAAGTTCTTGCTTAACTCTTGGCAAGTGGAACTGTGTTTTGCTTACTTTTGTACCAGGGTCACACTTCCTCACGCATCATGGTGATTCTTTCCAGAAGGTCCAGCTAAGTGTAGACACAACTATGATACATAAGATTAGAAACTCAGGCCAAATTTAAGGTGAGTGATCCCAGGCAGAAGAGGGGGGGGTTCCAGAGAAAGGCCTTCATTGCAGGGTGGGGAGTGCATCTCCTGGGTTTCCTCAGTGATTGGTTGCGTGGTTTCAAAGAAAAATGGGCTTTAGAGCATTGAAGACCTGGGCTTGGATCCCCACTCTGCCACTTACAAATTGTGTCACTTTTGACACCTCCTATGGTCTCTTTGAGCCTCCATTTTGCACTTAAAACAAAAGGAGATAACAATACTTATCTCAGACAGTCATGAGAATTAAATGAGAGAACAACAGATGTGAAACTCCCTAGCCCACATCATGACATGCGATGGATGTGCCATAAATGTTTGTTTCTTCCTCCACTTTCCCCAAAGTCCAAAGCATTCACAGACTCTTTACAAGGTGGCAGGAGGCTTGTATTAAGTATCACCGTGACCCCTGATGTTCAGTCTCAACATCTTTAAAGCAATATCTAGAAAATGGTGATGTATTTTTCAAAATTCAGAATTAATGAAACAAGAATCTGATACAGTCGAATTACTGTCTTTGTTTCACCGTGTTTTTTTTTTCTTCTTGTAATTGAAACCATTTTCAAGTTTTATTTAGTACAAAATTAATTTCACATTTTCATCAAGGAACTCGTGTGGGTCTCAGGATGATTCAGATTTTCCGATACAGAAATTCATAGCATTCATGACTGAGTGTTTTCTAAGACAAAAGAGTTTATGCCACAAGAGACGATTTCAGTCCCGTTATAGGAGCAAAATAAAAAACCTTTTACATGGCACTTCCGAATTCAGGTCTAACATTAACGTTTTGTAAGAGAGCTTGATTTTTAAAAATCTACGTGAGTTAATCATCCCCAAATTTCTAGCTCCACAAGTAAAAAAAGCAACTTGATTGACTTTAAGAATAAACCAGTTTCCTCTTGAACTGAACTCAGAAGTCACATTGAGCTCACTTGTCAAGGTGAAGTGCATACTGAATCAGCTTGTGTGGGGTAAGGCTCTGGCCACAAGAAATCGGGAAAGTTGTTACCTCGAGCTTCACAAGGCACAGGCTATCGGGTTGATCCCATGGCTTTTTTCATAAACACATAAACAACATCACTTGGGTCAGAGCTAGGACCCCTCTAGACTGTATTCTCATCCCAGACAAAGAAAAACAGAGGATGTGCTTTGAGACATCTGACCTAAGCATTTGAGGGAGCAGTCACTCCTATTAGTCTCCAGAACCTCACTAAGAGTCAGAAAAGCCAGCCAAACTGGGGCAGTTGAGCAGGAGGCAGTGGTCAACGAAAGGTAAATGGGTGCTTTCCAGAACACACCTGTGTGTACACTGCATGAGCGCATTCCCACCAGACCTGACCCTGATATTATTCACCTCCCTCCTTCCAATGCTGGAATCAAACCACACTCCTCTCTGGCCCTGCCCCAGCCCCAGGCCTCAGGAGCCCCTCTTAGCAATCTCCAAGATGCAGTCGGCAGCCCCCCAACCCCATCCCCACCATTCCCTAGCACTTGGGAGAGCTGACATTTGTCCATGGTTCAATGCTCTTAGTTCATCTTACCTCTTTTTTCTTGGATTGAGGTAAAAGTTACAAAACATGAAACTTGCCATTTTAACCATTTTGAAGCGTACCATTCAGAGGCTTTTAGTACATTCACAGTGTTGTGCAACCATCACCACAATCTAATTGCAGAACATTTTCATCACTCTAAAAAGCAATCTTACACGCATTAAATAGTCCCTCCACATTCTCTGCTGCCCCCAGGCCCCAGAAGCTGCTAATCCACTTCTGTCTATGAATCTGCCAGTCCTGGACAAGTGGTTTCCCTTAAGGAGTACTTTTGCCCTTGGCCAATACCATGAGGAAGGATGATCAAAAGATGACCCAAGCTGTTTTAAGGTATCAATGTCTCTTCAGCAAAATGTTAAATTGCCCTCACGGTAGAGTTAGTGTGTTTTGTTTTGTTCTATTATCTTATTCTCTAAAATCTATCTGTGGCATTGCAATAAACCTGGACTCTTAATCAATGAGAACATGCATGCATGGATGGCTACATGTGGCTAAGTATGCACCTGTGTATGTATGCACATGTTACTGTACATAGATGTTGTGTTTTCACAAAAAGGCCCCACTCCATGGTCTCTTCTCTGAAAAGCCTTGCTACTGTCAAATGAGAGGGAGTGCATGGTGCAAGTTTCCAGGGAGAGAGAAGGGCTCTTGATGACAGCCTGGCACAGCGGGAAAGGCAGCGCCACTTGATTTTGGCCACATCACCCTTGCCCTGGGTCTCATGGAATTTGCTCCCCTCTGGATCTAATATCTGTTTCTACAGAAGTGCAGGAAGGGGGGTTGTCATTCATCGATCTGTCCGAGGCCTCCTGGCAACACTTGGGGAGCACATTGCAGTTTTGTAGAATTATGTTCAAAGGTCAACTCTACTTGTTAAGATTCTTAAGGTGTCTGTTTCATTTAAATCAAGTTTTGTGTTTGTACGTGTGTGTTTTTTAAGGGAGAATGGAATCTACTGAGAGAACAATCCCACGTAAATTAGAAACACGTGCAGGCATTCAGTAGGTCAGCTCTGTAAAGATGTGTTATTATATCTTGTGTATAGGAACTGTATTCACAGACAAGGCCAACATATGAATTTCATGATTCTCTGATGCCCAGGTTAGCTGGTCCTCCAGATCCTGGTACATACAGTTGTTCAGACGCAAAAATTATTTTCCACTCCTTCAGATAGAGATAAGGAGGGAAAACACCATATTACAATGTAAAGAGTTAGAACTTAGTTGAAGAATGGATGCACTCATGAAATGTGGCATCATATTTAATATCAAAAAGCCAAAGAGACACAAGGTCTGTGTGGGCCACACTGCTTTAAAGCATCCTTGACCTCTTTTGCTTGGCAAAACAGCCCATGTAGAGCCAATTTAGCATCTAAATATGAGAGAGATTTAGAGACAAGATTAATACTGTTACTAGGACTTTCTGCATTGAAAATTAAATCAAAATATATTTCATGGCTGTTTACAATGACTACTTCCTCTCTCTACCTTTAAAAAGTTGCTAAGTCAGTAATGCCAATATAATGGAAGAGGGAAGCAAAAATAAGGAGGAAAGGAAAACACACTTATTGACGATCTTGTCCTCTCTATTAGATTGTAATCTATTTGATCTTATTTTAAGTTCTTACAACCACCATGTGAGGCCAATATTGTTATATCCATTTTACAGGTGGGAAAACGAAGATTCAGAGAGATTTAATAACTCATCTGAAGGCACATAACAGAGCTGGAATTTGAAATCAGGTTGGTCTGACCTTAAGAATCATATAACTCTGTTATGATGTTAGACTAGAAGCTGCCAAATACAGTGGGAAGAGCCCTAGGGAGGGGCAGAGAGTTCTGTTCCTATTACTAGCTTTGCCACTCTCTTGCTAATGTTGTGGAAGAGCCAAGAATTATCTGGGCTTCTCTTTTCCCATTGGTGCAATGAGAATAACACTGCCTGCCTTCTTGCCTCTCAGGAATATCATGAACATCAAGTAAGAAAAAAGGCCGGGCGTGGTGGCTCATGCCTGTAATCCTAGCACTTTGGGAGGCTGAGGTGGGTAGATCCAGGAGTTCGAGACCAGCCTGGCCAACATGGTGAAATCCCTGTCTCTACTGAAAATACAAACATCAGCTGGGCGTGGTGGCAAACACCTGTAATCCCAGCTACTTGGGAGGCTGAGGCAGGAGAATTGCTTGAACCCCAAGGGGGCAGAGGTTGCAGTGAGCCAAGATCACACCACTTCACTCTAGAAAATAAATGCAAGGGGTGGTGGAGAGACTTTGAAATAGGAAAGTAAGTTATTTGCATAATATGATTTAGTTATCTGTAGACATCCCCAAAGTGGAATGCACAAGATAATCCACTGAAGTATAAGAAGAAATTATTCAAACTTCTATTTATATTTCATTTTACCTTAAAACAAAGAAAACTATATAGACATATTGATAAGGGTAGATGTACACAAATTCACAGATACTAGGAGTGGATGCCCTAAATTTTTTCTCTGATTAGGTACATGATTAGAAAAATTTGAAGAGCACAAATTTATACAATAGACGATATAAATCCAAAATATTGTGGTAGGGTTACGGGTATATGAGTAGTGGTGGCTATAGTCGCATAATGAAGCTACCAAGTGAACAGCTCAGAGCTGTGCTAATAAATTATCAGATAGTTATTTTTACTGCTTAAGCATCAGAGCATAATGCAAAGACTATAAAAGTCATGGTTTTCTTTTTTTCTTTTAATGGGCTTCAATTGCAGGGTTGAATCATTCGTTATTTCCAGTTCATAATACATTGTCATCATTGGTCCAGGTAGGTTGAATTTTTATTTCATCCATTCATTACTCATTCATTTATTCATTCAGTTACAGCGCCATCAATGCATACACCCACTGCTCTACTCAAGAACTTGAACTGTATTTACCTATATGTTCCTCTATTATCCTACCTCCTGCCTCCCCACACAGCAGCAATCAGTATCCAGAAGTTTATGGTTATCACTCCTTTGCTTTAAACAGTTTGATTACATGTATGTGTATGCCTAAATTACATAGTTTTGTGGGGGTTTTGTGAACTGCAGAACAAGAGTGAAATGTTCTAAGTCTTGTGGGACTTGTTTTCACTTAATATCATATTGAATGACATTCATATTGTTGTGGGTAGCTGTAGGTCATTGCACTTCACAGCTGTGTAATATTCTATCATGTGATTTTACCGTAAGCTCTCCATCTATTTTCCTGAGGATAGGTATTTGGATTATTTCCAGTTCTTTTCTTTCTTTTTTCTTTTTCTTTTTCTTTTCCTTTTTTTTTTTTTTTTTTTTTTTTTTTTTTTTTTTTTTTTTTTTTGAGACGGAGTCTCTCTCTGTCACCCAGGCTGGAGTGTGGTGGTGCGATCTCGGCTTACTGTAAGCTCTGCCTCCCAGGTTAATGCAATTCCCCTGCCTCAGCCTCCCAAGCAGCTGGGACTATAGGCACCCGCCACCATGCCCGGCTAATTTTTTGTATTTTTAGTAGAGACGGGGTTTCACCGTGTTAGCCAGGATGGTCTCAATCTCCTAACCTTGTAATTCACCCGCCTTGGCCTCCCAAAGTGCAGGGATTACAGGCGTGAGTCACCGCGCCCAGCCATTTCCAGTTCTTTATTAAGAACAATACTATCTTGAACATCCTTATATGTGTATTTCCTAGTACTCCTTTATAAAAATTTCCTTTGGAAATATACCAAGAATTGGAAATCTGGGGTTGTAAGGGCATGTGAAAATTCAATGTAACAGAATAAAACCATAATTTTTCAAAGTAGTTGCACTAATTGGTCACTTTCTTAGCCAATTTATTCAGTTTTCTCATACACAAAGCCTGGCTACAATGACTAACTTACAGATAGTTATGAAGATCAAAGAATTTTACCAGGAAAGTATCCAGCAACCTTTCTAGAAAACAGAAGATTATCAATAAGTAAGCACTTAAATCTTTCTCCTAGTTCCCTTAAGACCATGCTTTATACAGATCCCTTGCCCTGTCTATCAAATCAGGGGGGTAAGGCTAGGGGAGTTCCAGGCCTCTGCAGCTCTGACCCATTATGAGTTAGTGCCACAAATGCAGAAGCAGTAGCCCCCCACTGCAGGCTCCAGGGCCTTACCCTCACAGCGGGATGTGCTTTTCTGCCACCTTGGTATTTATTCCCTAATCCTTGGAGTGTATTCCCTAGAATTTCTGCGAAACTGAATGACAGCCAGCAGGTTCTTGGTGCTAGACACTTGTTGAAATTATGATGGAGAGGGAAGAAAACCAATGATGAAATGGTACTTAGAATGAAATTCAAACTCTCTACCAAGGTCACGCAAGATCCAGCCTGCTGGTCTCTCCCACCTCATCTCTAGAGCTTTGCCTCTTTGCTCTCCAGGTTCATCCCCAGCGGTTCACCTTTTGTAACCATTCATCTGCTCAGTTCCTGGAACACTCCAAGCCATTTCCTGCCTCAGGGCTGCTACACATGCAATCCCTTTTGCTTAGAATGCTTTACCCCCAACTTTTTTCACAGCTGGCTCTTTCTCATGCTTTAGGTCTCTAGTTAAAGTCATCTGCCCAGAAAGACATTCCCTGTCCTACCCTATGCGAAGTCATTTCATGTTTACCCCAAATATTCCCCATCTCAACCTTTACTCCCTTTATGACATTTGGCTACATTTATCATGATTATATATATTTGTTTACTTTTACTTTTCATCTCCCTTCCTTACTAAATTGTTAAATCTACAAGGACACAGACTGCTTTAGTCGTTCTCATATTCCCCAGTCTCTAGCACAATGCCAAATGGTTGTTGAATGAATGGGTATATTAGTGACTACTAGGCACCGAGTTTTGTGTTAGTCACTCTACACAAGTAACTGTTTTCATTCTCTCAATAATCCTCTGACATGGCTATTAGTAACTTCACTTAGAAGATAAGAAAACAGGCTTGTGGAGGTTAAGTAACATCTCCAAAGCCCTACTTCTAGAAAATGATAGAGCTAAGATTTAAACACAGATCTGGCTTCAAAGTCCATGCTCTCTCCACTGAATCATGAAAACCAGAGGAAGAAGAATTGAAGAAATCCAACTGATGGTGGATGGTCTTTCCAAACTGCCAACCCAGAATTTCCCTGGGAATTTCTCATTTTCTATGCTAAATCTTGGAGCTGTTAGTTTTGCAGCATTGCACAACACACTGATGGAAAATGTCGCCTGACTTCTTTATCTGTTAAACAAACATTACGAATAGCGATTTGGCCAAATTCATGCTATTGTTCCCTCATCTATCACACTACAGTATTACTTATCAATGGAAAAGCATGTTCCCAAATGTCACAGCAGGACTTTAAAAGCTAAGTAGAACCATAAATCATTCTTCTAAAAGCAACAGAGCTGACCTCTTCCTTAACACTCAGATATTTAATCTGTAAATTATTTAGCTTGCAGTATTTCTTTTTCCCATAGCCAATAGTAAAGCAGCCACTTTCATTTCCTTTTGTATTTCTTCAAGTGATGAGAAAGCAGCACTCTTCAGAAACATGAGCCACTTTTATATATATATATATATATATATATATTTTAGATGGAGTCTTGCTCTTGTCACTGAGGCTGGAGTGCAATGGCATAATCTCGGCTCACTGCCACCTCCTCCTCCCAGATTCAAGTGATTCTCCTGCCTGAGCCTCCTGAGTAGTTGGGATTACAGGCCCCTGCCACCATGCCAAGCTAATTTTGTATTTTTAGTAGAGATGGGGTTTCACCATGTTGGCAAGGCTGGTCTCGAACTCCTGACCTCAGGTGATCCGCCTGCCTCGGCCTCCAAAAGTGCTGGGATTACAGGCGTGAGCCACTGTGCCTGGCCCCACTTTTATATTTTCGATAAATTGACTAAAAGAATAGATTTCCTTGACCCACTGGATGAACTGTGCTCTCACTCCAGAAACACAAACACCAAAGGAAAATTGCTGGAATATAAGTAATTTCCAGTTTTCAAGTAATAGTGACACAGATACTTTCCTGTACTCTATCATTTTGGAAAAGACCAGAGACAGCCATACACTTGTCTGTCAACCACAAGCATCATTTCTCTCAACATTTAACTAAATACTGTATCTTCCAGGAGCTCTCCCCTGACTAGTCTTAATTCATGCTGCTCAATCCCAGCACTGATATACGACACACACCACATTATTAACTTCGGGTGTGAGTATTTCCTTATGTTTTTGTTAGTTATTCCAAAAACTTGCCACAGGAATAAGTGCCTGGTCTTCTCATTTAGATAGCAAGCATTTCAAGGGCAGGGACAATTTCTTCTAACTCTTTGGTGCCCCCATACAAGCCTATGGACGCATGCGTTCATCCTTCTCTCCCTCCATCCATTCCGCAGACCTCTTCAGAGCAACTTTAAGACTCCAGATACTGTGCTGGGTGCTCCTGGGGAAACAAAACTGAAAGATACACACACAACTTACACTCGATCAAAATGAAAAGTTGCTGATTCAACAGGCTTAGGGAAAAGAGCAGCACGATGCTGACAGCGATTGCCTTAAAGGTACAGAGTTCTTTCTATTTCTCTTACTGATTGTTCTGTATTTTTATTAAGAATACGTGTTCATTTTACATCAGGGAAAAGCTATTTTAAACAAAATCTAATCACAGAGTTGAAAGACGAAAGTCAAATTTACAGAACAAAAAGGTAAATAAGAACATAGTAAACAAGCACTCAAACAGGACTTAGCAGCTTGGGTCTGAGTTGAGACTTTGCTCCTGACAAACTGTGTGATCTTTTCAAGGTTTGGTGTCCTTAGTCTGTAAATTGGAGATGAAAATACCTCCTTCATAGAGGTGTTCTAAGGATTCTATGAGATAATGCCACTGAAAATGCCTTACAGGGCATTGACTAAAGAAAGGTATCATTACTGATGCTGTGGATTGGGTCTGATTTCAAATGACAAGCTCTGGAAGTCAGGCCCTACTGCATATACCACTAAGCACGTTATGAAATTATGAAGGTCGAGGCCAATTATGCCCAAAAGTAGTTTAAACGCTTGGTTCTCTCCACCCCATGGATGTCACAATTTGCTCAAGATGAATGAATACTAAAAAAGTTTTGCCAGTCCGAGCATCCTTCCTACTTGCAATTAAAACCCAGGCATTGCAGACCACAGAGAGAGTGGGTTGACAAATTCCTTGGGCTCATATTTCTTTCATGGTCTTCTGGGTTGGATGAAATCACAAATAGCTGTTCGGATTTTATTTTCACAAGTCAGGGAAACTAGAGGGAGCATGTTGATTTGTTTTTCCTACTCATAAAAAGAAAAAAAGCAGTGGCATTCCATTTTCATCTACTAAGATAAGAAGAGATGGTAAACTTTGGTTGAGAGAAGAACAAATTGCTTCGTTCCTCTGATCAGGCCTCGACTTCCTAATGTCCTGTACTATCCTGCTTCCAAAATTCCTTCAATTGTTTTGGGATTTACTGTGCCCCCTACAGCTCTAAGGTGAATATTCACTCCACAAGCCACTTGCCTAACGATGGAAGCAAACTTCTTACAGCATGTACTAATGCATTGTTTCCCCTTGTTCTACATTTCTCTGCACCAGGCAAAAGAAGGAAGACATACTCTTTCAAAATTACTTGACGAAGGTTGGCTAAAGTCAAAACTGGCCTAGTAACTGCCCAGTAAATCACAAGTCATAAGGCATCCTCACCTCTTCTGAACCTCAAGCCTTCAACTCCTCGCTTGCTCGCGTGTTCTCTCTCTCATTAAATGGAAAGATAACAGCTGCTAGGGTCAGATTACCTCGGGCTGAAATCCTGGCTTCTCCATTTTCAAGGTTGATGGGCTTAGGAAAGTTATTTAGCTTCTTGAAACCCCATTTTCTTCACATGAGTAAGAACATCTAACTTGCAAGACTGTTAGGAGGATTAAATGAGATGTTTGTAAAGCATCGAACCCAATGCCTGGCACATGGTCAGTCTCGATAAATACTAGTTTCCAGATTCCCCTCCTTGGCCTCTTTTGTTAGTTTGAGCACAGCATATGTCTTCATTGTACACTCATCACAAATTCCTGGACCTCTGGCACATCAGATGTTCCAAGCATTCAGAGGTAATAAATTGGAGGGAACCCCCCGGGCTGTGGGAAGCCTGGTTTCCCAGCGCCTTATGCAGACCACCTACTGCTGCCTGCAGCAACCACCCTGTGAGGAGAGCAGCTGCCAGACAAAGGGACAAGGGACAGGCCTCCATCTGTACCTCCTCCCGTTTGCCTCCAGCACAGAGGGCAGCCATCGTCCCCCAGGAGACGCCTGGGAGAGGTTTCAGTGTTTCAGATGACAGATCAGCCCATGCTCTCTGACCCAGATTAGAGCAGACCCAGAACCAGTCCACGCCCTATGTCACCAGTAAAGGATTTTAATTCACTCCCAGGAGACTGTAAGGAACACTTGGACCAGTGACGCATGTAATCGGTTGCGCTCTGCAGTGAGCCTTCGGAAGGCTGTAGGTTTTACATGTTGCACTAATATTTCACCAGCCTGTCAGCCTTAGCCTGGCCATAGGAGCCAGGCTGCAAATTCAGCACTATTCGTGTCCCCAGACAGTTGGGGGAAAAGAGGCAAAAAGGAGGCCGGAGAAGACTCAGAAGGGAAGAAGAAAGAAAACACATTTGGGACCCAACTCAGTGGTTCTCAGTGTGGCCCTGGTCCAGCAACATCAGCATCCCCCAGCAGCTTGATAGAAAAGCAAATTCACGGGCCCCACCAGGGCCCCATCAGAAATTTTATGGTGAAGCCTAGCAATCTGCTTCCACAAGCCCTTCCTGCAAATCTGATGCATGTTATCACTTGAGAACCACTGAGCAAGCTAAATAATGTTTAGGTAAACTAAAAGTCTAAATTTGATGAGAAAAACAAGGATCCAGGGATCGTTATGATAAAGGAGAAAATCTCTAGTTTGGGATCAGGAGGCCTTAGTATCATTTCCAGTTCCAATGATTGCTAACCATGTGATCTCGAGGAAGTGACTTATCTTTTCTGAGCTTCAGTTTCCTGTGTGTTAAAGGCGGTAATCAGACTTCTCCTGCAGAGTTGAGGGATGAGATACACACTCTATCGATGATCTAACATTTATAAGCCTGTTGTTCACTACATCACAGAGCTTCCCCTGTATACCATCAGGGCAGGGTTCTCAACCTGTGACAAATAAAAATGTCTCCAGACATTTCCGCAGGCCCGCATTCTGAAGCTCAAAGCCAAGTCAATATTGGAGTATGTTTATGCCATTCACATGAGCAAGGCAGATGGGAGGCAGGGAAGAAAAAGGAGTGGTAAGAGCTTGGGTTTCTCACAGATCTGAGTTCAAATCCTAGCTCTGCACATGTTGCTTTTGTGAGCTTGGCCATATAATTTAAGCTTTCTGAGTCTCAATTTTCTTATTGGTAAAATGGGTAGACAAATAGTAGCTACTTCTTAGGGTCTCAGTGAAAAGTTACATGACATCACATGTTTAACACTTAGCGTGGAGCTAGAAAATTATCACCTTGCTGTACTATGGTCTTTGTATGTGGCCATATTTGGCTGGGGCTCAAAACAAATGTGCATGATGAAACTGAAGACATTGTCTCTTAACAAGAACCACAAAAATGATACATTTAGGTACAATGAGAAACTGGGTTCCACATTTCACTCTCCATCCTTTAGTCCTTTACGGCCATTATGAACTTAGAGGGCTTGTCTAAACAGAGAGGCTCTTTCACCAAGCCCTAAGAGATTAACCACAACACAGCTTTAAAGGAACACTTTGTTTAGTACCCCCCAGGGGGTGTGTGTGTGTGTGTGTGTGTGTGTGTGTACAGAGAGAGAACAAGAGAAAGAGACTCTTCTTGAACTCAATAACAGTCAGCAAGAATGTCTCACCTCTAGGATAGAAAGCGAGTCCCCCTTCATATTATTGGTTACTGACCACGTACAAAGTAGCACAGCGCATAACCTGCACTACTCACTCATCTGCACAACCACCATTGTGAAGATGATATAGGTACCACTATGATCCCTATTTTACATGTAAAGAAAGGCTTGTAGGGCTAATTCCATCCATACCACCTTAGGCAGACAGAACTGATCTAATTCATTTCTTAGAGAGATTTTACAACCGATCTTTGTCATCTATTTAGCTAATATTTTCCACAGTCAGAAGAATTATCTTCCTCTGCATTAAGCTCCAAGTTGCTTTGAGACCTGATTTAGGGGGATCAGAGGAACTGGACTAAAGCCAGTGTCATGGGCTGGATTTGTCATCTTCTCCAAACATCTTTACATTCAGGCCAGACACAGCTCTGGGGAAGGAAAGCCACAGAACTGTAGATGTGTTCCTATGTTCTGTACCAAGACGGGGCTCCCACCTGCATTATGCCTGGATGGCAGCTGGCAGACACCAAGCTACATTCCAGCCACATTCAGCACCATTCTGGGGGAGCTGAGGGCCTCCCTGCCTTTTTGAAGACACCAAACTTCACTGATTCACACACTTTCACTTTGTGGGTCACAGTTGATCATAAATATAACACCTTTGAAATCTGTGCATTTATGTTGGGTTTGTATCAATCAAGCCATCAACCTCTGGACCACTAGGGTGATACATCAGATATAGTTGCACTTTGCTCTCTTCCTGAATTCTCTAGAAACAGTTTGGGACACATGATTAGGAAGATGTTTATTCAAAGGTAGAGTTCAGGGAGGAAAATGTTATTAGGTGACTGTTGGGATTGGCTGATTATGCAAAGACTGGCTTAGAATTGCTTTTATCATAAAACTCTCACTTCTTTTAAGTTTAGTCCAATAACAAAAGTCTCCCCATGGCAGTAGAAGGAGCCGAACAATAGCATGTTTTGTCTTTGGACTCAAGAATTTTTATTTCTAAGGTGTTGGGTGCCATTGGTCCTTGAGCTATAGTGCTCACTAGGCAGTGGGAAATTATGTAGACAAATTGAAGGACATAGCCTATATTAATTCCTGATCTAGTAAAACTTCAGCTCATGCTAGAACCACACTTGTCTCCAAGGTTTTGAGCAACATTTGGTCTCACCATCTCTTCCTCTCTCAGGCGCATCTGGACTGCTGGGTTCCAGGCTAACTGGAAATGAAACAAAAGCTAAAATCTTACGGCCAGAAAACCTGTTTATATTTAATTGATGGTCTTAACAATTGTGTCTGGGAGGAAGTGTGGTCTAATTGTTACAACTGTGAGTGATCCCTAATGTCATGACTCTAGTCTCTTTTACTATTACCAACTAATCACACAAGACCTTTGGTGATTTAATTTAAACCAAAATGGCCTAGTTTTCTTGGTGAATGATAAGAATCTAGAATTAAAGATGTTATTCAGGTGTAAGTGTTAATCAGGATTAAATTCTCTGAAATGGAGAATTAAATCCTGGGCAAGGAGTTTGAATTTGTGAGCAAACTTCACCAAGAAAGAGAACCAGTAGGTATTGCTTTTGGAGAGGCAGCCTCACCATCCTGATATTTACAAAATTTCTACCCAGGGACCCAGGAATGAATGATTTGGTTCTTAAAATGAGTTTAAAGACACCCCTCCCAGAAGTCTTTAAAGGCAGTAATGAGTATTGGTGAACAATTTCTATTACTCGAAAAAAACCAATAGGATCTATAGGTGTATCCTTGGTAAGTTTACATAGGCATGCTATCTAAAATACTAAATGTCTTTAATTTTTAGCTGGAGAAACATAACTTACCTGATAACACATATTCTGAGCAGAAGCTCTGATAATCTTTGATTAATGAAAACCCCCAAATGAATTTTTATTACTAATTGAAGTTTGTTTGCTACATTAAGGCATTTAAAATATGGGATCTATGAGGAAAGAATAATTTAAAAAGGTACTTAGAGGAGATATCTGCTTGTTGGACCATTGGCTGGTTAGTTTGTTTTGAGAAGGGTTGGAGAAATGAAGGAAAGAACTAAAATGAACGTGAAAAGAAAAATAGAGTACAAAATTTCAGTTAGATGGGAGGAATTAGTTCTACAGATCCATTGTACAATATTATGACTATAGTTAATAACAATGTATTGTATTGTATTCTTGCAAATTTGCCTAGAGAGTAGATTTTAAATGTTCTCACCACACAAAAGATAAAAAGTGTGTGATGTAATGCATATGTTAATTAGCTCAATTTAGGCATTCCACAGTGTATACATATTTCAAAGTAACATGTTGTACACAATAAATAGATAAAATATTTACTTTTCAATTAAAAAATAAATTTTTAAAACGTAAGCAAGTAAAACAGGAACAAAAAGAAAATAGAGTAGTCAGCAAGCAATGCACGAAGCATTTATACATTGAGTAATAGATTATAGCGCCACCTCGTGGTTGGAGGAGTTTTTGTTTTGCTCATTCATTTAGGTTTCATTCCCCTATTGTTACCGCAACAAAGATAGAAAATAATTACTCTCTAAATAGGATGCTTTAAGGGCAGGATACCCTAAGTATTGCCAGGGTGCCTTCAAGTGTGTTTTACTTACAAGAATATAAGCCCCTGAAATGCTGATGGACCACAGCTTATTAGTTTCCAGAGTGGCAATCAGGAGGCTTTTTTAAATAGCATTTTCTTCCTAACAGGTTATGAATAACACATTGCTACCAACACATAACCATTGTGGGTGTACATTGTTACCCAACACACAGGCACAATTCTGCTTGAAGATGGACTATACCTCCTAGTAACCTGAGGCAAAGCCAGCATACACTCAGCCGGCCTCCTGCCTGCTGGCCTCCCCAGCCACCCACGTGGCCAACACCATTCATCAACTGGAGAATCTCGCCCAGCGACAATCTTTCTCCACATAGCATTCCAGGCACTACTACTAATCCAGCAAATTTGACATAAAATCCGATTTGCCTACCCAGCCTTAAGTCAGAGATGTCACATAAATTTGAGATCTCACTCTTGGGAGGCAGTGAGGCACAGGAGAAAGACTGTAGGTTGATAGTCACCCTAACCTAGTTTCAACTCTCAGCTCTGCCACTCACCTAGCTATGTGTGCTTGAGCAAGTTACCTCGCCTCTCTGAGTCTTGGTTTTCCTTTCTTTTTTTCTTTAATTTTTTTTTGAGATGGAGTCTCACTCTGTCACCCAGGCTGGAGTGCAGTGACACGATCTCAGCTCACAGCAACCTCCGCCTCCCGGGTTCAAGTGATTCTTCTGCCTCAGCCTCCCAAGTAGCTGGGACTACAGGCACGTGCCACCATGTTCGGCTAATTTTTATATTTTTAGTAGAGACAGGGCTTCACCATATTGGTCAGGCTGGTCTCGAACTCCTGACCTTGTGATTTGCCCACCTTGGCCTCCCAAAGTGTAAAACAAATTACAGGCATGAGCCACCATGCCCAGCCTCCTCTTTCTTAAATAATGACTATATCACCCAACAGGATTATTGTGAGGATTAAGTGAGATAACATTTCCAAGTCAGGCAGCATAGTGCCTTGAACTGAGTATGTATTTAACAAATGCTAATTCCCTCTCCTGCCAATATTAATCATAAAAGGAGCTATGCATCTTACTTTGAACTCCAAATTCTCTCTTTGGTACCCCCTACCGATCTCCCCAGTTTTGGCTGTTCAGCTCTTGTGTGAACAGCAGCCTCCCTTTATCCATGGAGAGTACATTCCAAGACCCTCAGCAGATGCCTGAAACCTTGGATAGTACTGAACCCTGTAGATACTGTTTTCGCCTATACATATATGCCTGTGATAAATTTGTAAATTAGGCACAGGAAAAAACTAACAATAATGAAATTGGACACTATAATAATATACTGTAATAAAATGTATATTAATATGGCCTCTCTCTCTCTCTTTCTCAAAATATCTTAATGTACTGTACTCACCTATTTTTGGACCACAGTTGAGGTAACAGAAACTTGGGAAAGCTAAACTGTGGATAATGAGGGTCAACTATAATTAATTCCAAAAATAAGTAAAGCTCGAAAAGAGGAATCGATTAACTCTATTGTGAATTTTACAGCAAGTTAAAGAACAAACTATAGACTGAGAATTGCCAAACACTTGGTCTGAGCAGTCAATTCTCATCCATGTATAAGCTTTGACCCTATACAACCAACGAGCGTTAACAATCCCATTGTGCCCAAAGTGGCCCCCAATCAGACAAACCTATGAAACCATGAACATAAGCCACCAACGCAAAGTGAAAAAAATATAGTTAGGAGGCACAACTGAGCAAGTTCAGCATTCCCCAGGACATTTCTGCCCAAAACTCTGGTTCCAGGTTCCACGAAAATGGAATAATTTGCTCAGCAACCCGGCTTTACCATGCAATCTTCCTCTGCTTCCTTCCTCTGCAATAAATAGAACTTGTCCCTGCTCTCTGTGGCTGATCCCCAGTGCAGACGCCAGCTTTCACTGAATTCGTGAGTACAGAGGGGAAAGCCAAAGTATCAACAAAGAGAGAAAGCTGCTACCTTGATCTATTTCTAAACAGCAACCCTGCTGTTTTTCATGGGCAGACAGGAGCTGTGAATGTAATTGTGACCAATGCTGAGATTAAACCCATGAATGATTTGGCTTGAGCTTTTAAGAGTGATCAAAATTGCGGAGCATAGCCTTGTTTACGGGTTTATAGATCTGCCTGGGGCATCCGACGCCCTTGACTATGATTTATTATTACAGGACAGAGATTATCTCAGACTGGGCTAGAAATGGATCTTGGCTGAGTTATTTAACTCACCGGATGCAATGTGTGAGAGTTGATGGCCTTGTTTCTCAATTTGTCAGTTGTAAAGGGAGTCCCCAAGGCTCAATTTCAGACCCGGTATTGTTTACATAGCCTGGCAATAATACATCACATGTGGCAAAATATTACAAATTCATTTTTATGCTGATGATATGGCTCATGCATAATGGCAGCTAATGTGCTGCTCTTTTTATTTGAAATTGCAGCTACGTCTCTAAAGGCACAAAGGGCCTTTTGTGTTTTGAACCATAAAGAAGAGAAAGTATATGACAGTTTTTAGAAGGACTAATGAAGGGTTTGATCAGCCTCGGCTGCCATCTGTAAAAGAATCCCATTATAGCAGTTACGGTCATTATAATACCATACTATTTGAAGGTATCTGTCAGGATTTTTCATACCATTATTATTATTATTATTGTTTGGGAAGCAATGGAAAATGGCTTTCCATTTTGCTATTTGTATTTAGATGATGGGAAATGAATAATTTGAACAATGATTTCCATCTGGAACTTTATTCAAATGGCCTGCACCAGTCATATGGAGATGACACTTTGGCACATACACGAAGTACCAAAGGGTACACTGTGTTTAAAATTTGGAGGTTGTTTTCAACATTCTCCATATAAATAAATTCACTATGAATCACAACAAATTGCCAACACACTGCTTCTGAAGCATCTGCAGCAGGAAAAACACCAGCACATTTTAAGAATACAGAAATGCTCCCAATAAGGCAGAACTGCATTTCATTTTTGGACTTAGAAAGTAAGAATGAAAATCACGGGCATCCATCTCAAGAAAGAACAGTGCCTTTTAAATAAGATTTCATGCTCTATGACACTAACAAATCAAAAAATAAACAGATAAAACAGCAACTTCCTCAGGAATTCGGTGTGTTTTAAAAGAACATTTACAAAAAGGGAAAGAAAAAAAGATAGAGTCACTTCATATATTTTTCAGACATTTTCTAGCCCTCCAAAGCCCTGCGTTTTCCCACACAGAAAGACAGCCAGTGGCTGCGTGGCCACGGGTAATTTGGATTTAATTGTGTTTGCTTAAGCCATACATTCCACTCCCAAACCATAAAAACGAATCCTAGAAATCACAATGATTTGAAAACTCTGGAGTCTGTGTCCTGTTTGCTTTTTCAAGGGAAGATTCCCAGGAAAGTTTTATTGCAACCTGTGTGTTTACCTTTGGGATCTTCCTAAAACACGGTACCTCCTTTAGAAGGATGCATGGAAGATCAAAAGACCCAACTGCAGTGCCTCCCAGTAGCACTATCAGAGGCCATTGTTAGAGGAGGGTCTCAGAAAAAGAAGGCTGGGTTTCCATGGCCTTTACTCTCCTATGTAGCCATCTGCTTCTTTGACAAATATTTACTGAGTGCCTACTATGTGCTGAGGAGAAAAAGCATCCTGGCAAGAGCACAGGCTTAGAAGCCTGAGCTCAATGAATGGCTTTGCAACTTTCTAAATGGGCAGCCTTGGGCAGATTAGTTAACCCCTGTATGCCAGGCACATAGTGGAAAGTCAGTGGAGATTTGTCAAGGAAATAAATGACTAAGTTTTTGTTTCTTCATCTATAAAATGTGGCTCTCAGAGCTTGCCTCATGGGGTTGTTGAAGATGTGATGAGAAAATGGATAGATCGTGCTTTATTGCTGTTGCTGTTTTTCCATTAGTATTCAGTGGCCCCCGACCTTTGGTGTCCTGGAGAAGGCAGACAAGCAAATCAACAATTATTTTGCAATGTGTCTGAAAAATAAACTAAACTAGGGGTGGGAGAGCGTGGTGGTGAGACTCGGAAAAGGCTTCCCAGGGAAATAATTCTCAAGTTAAGGTTTATCAGGTAGGTAAAACCCAGCCAGGCAAAAGAAGGGAGGAATGGCATTCCAAGGAAAGGGATTGGAACCCAGGAGGCAGAGGCAGGAGGGAGGTCTGTGTCCTGACAGACGGCTTGCTGTGGCTCAACTCCCAGGCACACAGGGGCGGAGAATAGGCTAAAGAGGCAGGCTCTATTCAGCCATTTTCCTGGGTCTCAACCTTACGTTCTTAATCCAAACCAAACACCAGTGGTGAAGGCACAGGTAAAAAAGAAACTTGGTCAGGCGTCATGGCTCACACTGTAATCCCAGCACTTTGGGAGGCCAAGGCAGGCAGATCACTTAAGGTCAGGAGTTCGAGACCAGCCTGGCCAACATGGTGAAACCCCGTCCCTACTAAAAAAAAAAAAAAAAAAAAAAAAAAAAATTAGCCGAGAGTGGTGGCACATGCCTGTAATCCCAGCTACTAGGGAGGCTGAGGTGGGAGAATTGCTTGAACCAGGGAGGCGGAGGTGGCAGTGAGCCGAGGTTGAGCCACTACACTCTATCCTGGGCAACAGAGCAAGATTTTATCAAGAAAGGAAAGCAAAGGGAAGGGAAAGGGAAGGAAAAGGGAAGGGAAAGGGAAGGGAAAGGGAAGGGAAGGGAAGGGAAGGGAAGGGAAGGGAAGGGAAGGGAAGGAAAGGAAGAGGGAGGGAGGAAGGATTCAGCCTTCACAGAAGCCACCAGAAAATCTGCAGAAGTCGCCAGGAAACCTGTTATTGTCCTGAAGCACCCAACTCTAAAGGACACTTGAAATCTTAGAGTTTTAATATCTTTATCCTAGTCTTTTTAGTTCTGAATTCCTGAACTTAATTGTTAATCCCATCTACAGTTACACATCGCTTAATGATGGGGATATATTCGGAGAAATGTGTCCTTAGGTGATTTCGTTGTTGTGACCATCACAGAGTGCATTCCACAAAGCTAGACGGTAGGGTCTCCTATACACCAAGGCTATGTGGTATGGCCTAGTGCTCCTAGACTACAGACCTGCACAGCACGGTCCTGTACTGAATACTGTAGGCAACTGTAATACAACAGTGAGTATTTGTGTGTAAGATATCTAAACACAGAAAAGATACAGTAAAAATACTGTATTACAATCTTATGGGACCACCATCATCTATGTGGTCCTGTGGTTTAACGAAACATCGTTATATGACGCGTAGCTGTAGTTTTACATTTTCAGCTTTTCATCTATGAGCTTTTTATCTTAATATTTTACCTCCTCTATGCTTATGCTTTTAACCTTTTATCTTATTAACTTCAAGCCTCTTATCTTTTATTTTAAATATCACTCATTTTGTCTCATGTACCTTATCTTACAAACATTTTAAATTTGATTTTCAACGAATACTTTGTTTTTCTTACATTTTTTTTCTGGCCTTTCTGGCAGTGTTTTAATTTTATTCACCTTGTAACTTCCTAGCTTCTTTTTCTTTTAAAAGAATTTCTTCTTTCTTTTCTCTTTCATTTTCCTTTTCCTCCTCTTCCTTTTCTTTGCCTTCCTTTTCTTCTATTTGACCATATTTGGGCTTGTTTTTTTAATGTCCGGAGAAGACAAATGCTGATAGAGAAGGGAACATGGTGAGAAGCTACCCCACAGGCAGAGGCAGCTGGATCAAAGTCCTTCTTCCCCTTGGGTAACTCTGCAGAACCCCCTGCCCCAGCCCGGCCCTGCCCCTGATTGTCCTTGCAGCTTCCCCTAAAATGCAACCTGAACACCCTCCCACTGCCTGCTATCCCACCCTTATCAGCTCCACCAATGACTTGCCCAGCCCTTTAAAGAACAGAATGAGAGACAGAGAGAGAGGAAACTTACCTGCAGATAATAACATGTTAACTCCTTCCCTGGCTGTAGTTCTGTGACATAGTACACAAAAGGTATTGCAATGGTTTTTCTTTCTGACATCTTATCTATCAGGCCTTACAGGAATTTTTTGCATGTTTAGAATCCATGTGTGTGTGTAAGTGTGTGTGTGTGTGTGTGTGTTACCAGGGACTGTTGTGCCCGTACTAGGAGGTTTTAAACATTGTCAGAACCTATATGTGTTCTCCCAGAACATCAGATATCAAAGAGCAACGGAGGCCCGTGCATTTCCAGGATACATGCCCAGGTCTCCCCTAGTAGTTCTCAGGGAGAGAAGTAGGTAAGGCTGAGCTTCTCTACTTTTTTATTGTCTTCCAAAAGAGAATACAATATTATTCTGAGGAGAATAGAATTTCCGTAGATCATTTAATCATCTCTCAAGGTCTAGGCTGCTTTGTACACATAGGAGTAATTTAGGGAACTGTTAATAATGCAGATTTCACCTACTCAACATCAGCCTTTGCAAATAACTTATGGCTAAGTTCCCAAAAGCAATTGTAAGAAAAAAAAAAAAAACAGTGGGACGTAGTTATACTAACGAGCTCTGCACAACAAAAGAAAATAGCAACAAAGTAAACAGACAACCAGCACAATGAGAGAAAATATTTGCAGACTATGCATCCAATAAAGGACTACTATCCAGAATATGTAAGGAACTTCAATCGGCAAGCAAAAAACAAATGACCTCATTAAAAGATGGGCAAGGCTGGGCGCAGTGGCTCATACCTGTAATCCCAGCATTTTGGGAGGCCAAGGCAGGCAGATCACTTGAAGTCAGGAGTTCGAGACCAGCCTGGTCAACATGGTGAAACGCCATCTCTACTAAAAATACAAAAATTAGCCGGGCATGGTTGTGCACAGCTGTAATCCCAGCTACATGAGAGGCAGAGCAATAGAATCGCTTGAACCCAGGAGGCAGAGGTTGCAGTGAGCTGAGATCACCCCTCTGCACTCCAGCCTGGGCTACAGAGCAAGACTCCATCTCAGAAAAAAAAAGAAAAAAAAAATGGGCAAAGGACATGAACAGTTACTTCTCAAAAGAAGACATACAAGTGGCCAACTAATATATTTTTTTAAATATTCATCATCACTAGTCATAACAGAAATGCAAATCAAAACCACAATGAGATTCTGTCTCACCCCAGTCAGCAAGGTTATTATCAAAAAGTCAAAAAATAACAGAGGCTGGGGAGGTTGCAAAGAAAAGGGAACACTTAAACACTGCTGGCGGGAATGTAAATTAGGCCAGCTACTGTGGAAAGTAGTTTGTAGTTTTCTCAAAGAGCTTAAAACAGAACTACCATTTGACCCATCAATCCCATTACTGGGTGTATACCAAAAAGAAAATAAATTTTTCTACCAAAAAGACACACACACTCATATGTTCATCATAGCACTATTCACAATAGCAAAGTCATGGAATCCATCTAGGTGCCCATCAAAGATGGATTAGATAAAGGAAATATAGTACATATACACCAAGGAATACTACACAGCCATAAAAAAGAATGAAATCATGTCCTTTGCAGCAATGTGAATGTAGCTGGAGGTTATTATCCTAAGTAAATTAATATAGGAACAGAAAACCAAATACTGCATGTTTTCACTTATAAGTGGGAGCTAAGCATTGAGGACACATGAACATAAAGATGGGAACAATAGAAAGTGGAGACTAGTAGAAGGGGGAGAGAGAAAGAGGAGCGTGGGCTGGAAAACTTCCTATTAGGTAAAATATTCACTCCTTGAGTGATGGAATCATTCGTACCCCAATCCTCAGCATCATGCAATTTGTTTGTTACCCATGTAACAGACCTGCACATGCATCCCTGGAGTCAAAAATAAAAGTTGGAATTTTTAATGCAGATTTTGCAGACACTCCCCGGAGATTGTGATTCAATAGAATGCGGTCCAGGAATCCAAAAAATTTTTTTGCCAAATGTCCCCAGGAGATTCTGATGTAGGTGCCCCATGGGCTACGCTTTGAGAAGCACTCACTAAGCTTATATGGGCAGAATCTTTTAATAGATTCTGCCTTCAGAACTCTCCCTTTGCAGCATCCTGCTGAGAGGGTGTCCCCTTCCCAAAGATGGCTGTTGTCCCACTACTGTAAAACCCGAGTGTGTCTCCTACCCAGGTAGATGCTTCTGGTCCTTTTCTAAGAAACCTTCAGACTACCTTCACCATTTCCAATACTCCTCTCCAGAATTATCCTGGAAACTTTCCTTAGGTGCCCGACTCACGAATAAGCCCCACCCTCGCAAGCGAACAGTCCTGTTCCACCTTTGGTAGGATGGGTCTAGTTTGTCAAAGCTGGAGTGAGCTGTTCCACCAGGCAACGCAGCCGCAGTGGCTGCCCGGTGCAGTGAGGCCATGGGACGCATTCCTTCAGCTGCTCTGGATCAGAGTGAGGCTTTCATCATTTGGATTCCTGTCTTGGAGCTCAGCCAGTTTCAGGATAAGGACCTAAGACACTAGGCTCTCGAATAGACTTTGATGCTGGGTTTGTTTGCTGATCTGTTGTTCTTGTATCTTTTAAGACTTGAGGGTGTGTTTGAATCCTAAAAGGGATGTCATAAAGCGGAGAAGCTAAGATGAAGAAGGAGAGGGCCTTCCAACCTGAAGGAGGCCCCAAAAAGGCAACAGAGAGGGATCTGAGCACAGTTCCTCCAGTGTGATTAGGAGCAAGCAGTGAAGGATGAGTGTAGGGGCAAGTGGGAGCCTGGGTTCGGCAGCAAGCTCCATCTGGCAGCTCCACTATGAGGCTAAAACTGAGGGAGGGTTCCAGTGGAACCAACTTTTAGAGAGAGTACAGGGGGAATGGAGGCACCCTGGCGAGGGAGGGAAGAGTGAGCTCTCTGGAAAAATGAAATAAGTTTGCTGTACTCCATCGGGATCCCAGTTAGCATTGTTATTCCAGAATTTATGATGTTAAAAGTTGACACAGTTGTGCAGATTTCCTCTGGCGATTTTCAGACACCAGGAGAAGGTAGAGGATGGATTGATCCGGGGTTGCAGTCTTGTTAATTCCATTTTGGAAAGACAGAAATGCATAAGAATTGAATATGTAAAAGATTAGTTTTATGAAATCTGAACTGAACAATAAGGAAAATAAAGACAGGAGCAGGTGATGGATAATGAGAAAATGCATATATGGGGAGGTGGTCAAAGGTCCCAGTTAATTTTAAGAGTAATTGAAGATGGAAGGGGTGTTGAATAGATGGCTGGAGAGGACAAGAGGCCAGGTTCAAGAGCAGGATGTTTGTTTTCTGTGGAGAAGTTCCTGGAACTGACAAGGATCAGGATGTGACCATGGGAGGAAGCTGCTAAAGTTGGATGGAAGAGGAAAAGATGACACAGTCCCAGAACAGAGAGGATGGTGGATGGGTTAGTTGCTTGAAAGTGGTTTCTATGGGAGGCGAATCATTTTCTTACCATTGTGATTTCTATTAGGTATAATAACCGAAATGGAAAATTCCACCCGAAACTATTAGAGAGGCCATGGCATTGCATCAATATGAGACATGTTTCTGGGGAGAGCGTGGTTCGTGTCCCTTGCCCAGGGAGGATGGCATAGTATAGAGAATTTGCTCCTCTGCTCTCTGTCATCATTTTGAAGAGACTCTGAATGGTATAAAAATGATTAGCCCCTAACTTTCACTTTAAAAATGGAGTTTTACCATAGCTTAGCCCAGCCTGCCTTAAACATGCTCAGAGCACTTACATTAGCCTACAGTTGGGCAAAATCATCTCACACAAAGACCTTTTTATAAGAAAGTGTTGAACATCTCAAGTAATTTATTAAATACTGTACTGAAGGTGAAAAACAGAACATTACTCAAAACACTGTTTTTACTGACCTCACCTTGTGTTCCCACCATCATAAAGTCAAAAATCGTAAGTTGAACCATCGTAAACTGAGGACTGTCTGTGTACAATTTTTGTCCATTAAAGATAAATAATAATAAAGAAAAAATAAAACTGGATTTTTATTTCTTAGTGTCAAAAATTTAGAAAATAAATGCAAGGAAAAAGAAACAGAGAAAATGAAAAACTATGTATTGTATATTGCTCAAAATATCACCTTATGAAGAAAACCACTATGTACATTTTAATGTATATAATTCTAGGATATGTGTGTGTACACTTGTGTCCATTTTCTTTAAAAAATAAAATTATATTGCATAGTAATATGCTTGTTTATCTATTTAGTTATAAATGCATTTCCATGTCAGTAAAAATTCATCCAACATGGTTTATTTTTACATTGTTTTCTTCAACATGATTTTTAGCGTCTATCCTACTTCACAGGTAAACTACAATTTCTTCAATCCCCTATTTTCTCATTTTTAGACATTAGAAACAATGCAATGATGAACATCTTTGTAAGTACATCTTTGGACACATCCATGATTATTTCCTTCAGTGAATTTTCTAGAAAGAGTCTTCCTCAAGGCCATACTTGTCTTGGTGTGTTTTTACACAGCCAAACTGCTATGCAAGAAGGTTGTATCCATTTAGTAATATCAGAAGTGCCAGTTTCTACACACCCTTCCAGGTATGAGGCATTACTCCTCTTTGTAATTAGTCTCTGTAATCTTTGCCAATCTGATAGCTGGAAAGTAGCATTGCATTTTTATTTACATTTTATGGATTCCCTGGGATGTTGAACATCATCTCACACAGATGCATTCCTGGCCCCACCTTCACCCCTTCCCAAACTACTTTTCCCAGCCTGAACTTTGGAGTTTTGCCCTGAGCGTACACTGAAGAACACTCTGAAAAAGAGTCCCACAAAATGTGTGTCTGTATTCACTATAAGGAGGGTTTGGATCGTCATGAAAGATGTCTTTTTCTAGGACCTCTTTTAGTGACAGGAATAGACTGCTTCTGAATATCCAGTTTATTTTTATCTCATTGATGCTGTGGAATGTGCAATTCACTCAAGTCTACTCCACACGCCTTCTTGGGCACCAACCCAATAGTCTTTCCAATCGTTATTTTTCCTTTGCCATATTTTCTGCAACTATTTCTAACTTGATTGCATCTTGTTTCTTGGGCATTTATGCAACACAGGGTGTAAAGAGAAAAACTATGGTAATTGATGGGTTGATTGCGGATTATGACGGTGGGTACCACCCCACACGTTGGCAGACACTGATACTGAGCTAATGTGGAGCTTCCCAGAGTTTTGTGCATTATGGCACACACAGAAAATGATGTTGGTACAACTCATTCAGGAAAATGGAGGCAATTCCAAAGCCAGAGGAGATGGTTGAGAGGTTCTATTCCCACCCCATTCCATTCCCTAAGGTGTCGGAAGACCATTGGTGGCATACAAGTTGAGAAGCCCTGGACCAGTGGAAGAAAAGTACTTTACTAAAGTAAAGCTAATAAAAGTAAATTCTTTCCTGACTCATGACTACTTCAAAACAAATGCTTTTTTTCCCTCAGGTAAATGTATATTATTTTCATATACTATAAAGAAAACGAGAATGATTCCCTGGCATGGAAGTTACCTACAGACAGCTGCTACCCTTACATGTGTCTGGAATTTGTGTTCACCCATGTCCTTTTCCTTCTTTTTTTTTCCATGCTTCTTTTTTTTTTTTTTTTTTTTTTTTTTTTTTTTTTTTTTGAGACAGCGTCTTGCTCTGTCGCCCAGGCTGGAGTGCAGTGGCATGATCTCAGCTCACTGCAACCTCCACCTCCCAGGTTCAAGCAATTCTCCTGCCTTAGCCTCCTGAGTAGCTGGGATTACAGAAGACTGCCACCACGGCCAGCTAATTTTTAATTTTTTTTTCGGTATTTTTGGTAGAGACAGGGTTTCACTGTGTTCGTCAGCTGGTCTCAAACTCCTGACCTCATGATCTGCCTGCTTCGGCCTCTCAAAGTGCTGGGATTACAGGTGTGAGCCACCACGCCCAACCCCCATACTTCTTCAAAAGCATTCAATCCCTTCTCAGAGCCTCAAGATGGCACCTTCTATTCATGGATACCCTGGAGTCTTTGGCTCTGCCTCTCCTAGGCTGGCTCCTGGGTGTCCCTTTTCTTTTGCTCCAGGTTCCCAGTCCTGCCTTTCTCTCCGTCTTCACCATCTCTCGGGTCCCTTCCCTCTGTTTTCCCGCCCAGACTAGGATTCAGACACCTCAACTCAAAGTCTTATCTCACTGTGGCGGAGAGGACTCAGATGTCTGCCATGCATGTTTCAGTTTTCTGGACACAAGGCTAAGCTGCCTTTCCTGGCATGCCTGCATCTAGGTGGGGCACCACAGAGGGTCTCACCATAGCATGTGAGTAGGGTTGGCTATGTCACTGCTGGGCCCAGGGAGTTCAGCGTGTGTGTCTTCTTTACTCTCTCTCTTCCCCCATCTGCCATCTGGACCACAGCAAGGTGACCTCGAAGTCCCATTCTGGACATGGCAAAGCCGCACAGTGGGAGAAGAATGAAACCCTGAATGACTGTACAGGGGAGGGCTCCCCACTAACTGCACTGAGCTGTGACATGGTAGAGAGATAAATCTATGTAGTTTAAGATCATGAAAATTCAGGGAGTTGTCTGTTATAGCATTTAGCATATGCTAATTATGTACTCAATTTTCTTCTGTTTCTAAAGAAAGGAAAAGCAGACCGTTCTAACTTTTTCATTTTAAGGATATGATTACCAATCACCAGGGTATACACTCCAGATGTAGGGGTTTTTTTTAAAAAAAAAAAAAAAAAAAAAAAAAGGACAAGGGAGGTTTTGGAATTATTAAATTCTTACAACAGTGTTTCCCAGAAGGTACTTTGTGGAACACTAGTTCCCCCAGGAGTACATAGCAAAATTTAGAAAAGGAGGTTCCACGGCTTAATAATATTGAGAAATACAGAATGAAAGGCAATGGGCTTCTTTGCTACAGGCCTTTTCAGGGCCTTTGATAGACAGTTGTACATTGTCTCTCTCCACAAGGGGGCTCTGTTGAACAGATTTGTCTCAACCCAAAAGACTAAAGAGCAAATTGGAGCAGAGCAAGAACTGGCTCCTTTCAGAGTGAAATTTGTACCTCTGGGTACCTTTAGAAGCAGAAATCACATTCTGCTAGGACCCTGCCCCAGCCTAGAGTGATTCTCCTAAAGCAGATCTTTGAATGACTCCCCCGCAGCAGAAGACCCAATCTAGGGGCGCCTGTTCCATCATCCACCTCCTCGTGTTGCATCAAACCCACCAAGGCTGTGGTGGTACCACGGTCCCTGGTGAAAGCAACAGGCCCCTCCCACCTCAGGGCCGTTGATGTGGAACCATCATGGCCTCTTGTCAGGAAGGCAAAGAAAAGACAGTCTCCAATTGCCCAGCAGCGACTGCAGTTGAATAGATGATGTCGTATGGCTAAAGAGAAAGTTGGTAAGAATCATACCATGTGTGGCATGAAGGGAAAGATTGAGGAAGGACAACCAAGTTATCAGTGGGACAGAGGAAACCAAGCCGGCATGACAAGCATTGGAGGGTGTACTTAGTGACAGTGTAGAGGTGACAAGGGGTGTTGTTGCCTAAATTCCATATGAGCACATTGGCAGTCAACCGCCTGCAAGCCTTCTGGCAAATAGAGTGCAGCCTTGCGTCAATTTCTGAGGGAAAGGCTGTCCGAACTTGCTCTGAATCACATCCAACTGAATGTTGTAACCCTACAGTCTTCAAGCCTCAACACTAACTCTGAACTGTATCACTTGCCCCTGCCTGAAACCCGAGATTCCATTTCCTGCCATGATTGCAGCGCACAGAGCTCAGCAAACAAGTTGCTTGTAAGATACTTTTAAGGCAAACTAAATGTGCATTTTAGGTTTTAATCTCATCTGGAAGATGGCTAGTACCAACACCAGGAGAAGTCTCTGTCGGCTTAAACCAGAGGGGTCAATGTTGTCCCAAGAAAGGAAGCAGAATAAGGCCTGCCCTCAGTGTTGCTCACCAGTGACTCCCCCATCTGTGGCACACTAACGGAGCAAAAACGCCAGCTGGCATTATAGAAATCATCCAACACCCAGGACCCTGGACTGCCCCTTGTGTACTTAAGAACTCTAGTCATTGTCTACCTAGATTTGGCAGGGAAAACTGAATGTCCAGGCTGAAACTGTACCCTTCGTCTCTCTAGATACCAAAGGCCAGGCATTCATGCTCCTCAAAGTCAAACCACCCCTCAGAACCAGCACCAGCCGTGAGTCCAGCCTCTGCCAAGGAGAAACAGCGCCTGGAGCAGCTGCTGGGCCTTCACCACTCTCACTCTCCCCTCCGCTCTACCTCCTTTATTTGCGTTTCCCACAGTACCGGACACACCAAAGCACGATAGATCCCCGTCAAATGAGTGAAAACCAGGTGAAATACATGGAATAACGCCTTGATGAACTCTAACTCCAACCAAAGTGCTGACAGTCTCTTTTGCTCCCCTTGGTGTCTTCCCTGGATCTCCTGATTGTTCTCCAGCATCATCCTCTGGGAGTGTATGTTACAGACACAGTTCCCAGGCCTGCCATTAGACATTCTGCCAGTAGAGGCAGAGGGGAGAGCCCAGGAATCTGCATTCTGAAACCTCTGCCCAGGAGACACTCTGCACATAGAGTGTGAAGAATGCTGCCCTAGGTTCCTACTGCCGGCAGCCTTCCTTCTATCCAGAGTGAACTGCAAACCTGCCCACACCCACTCACTTCCTGCTTCCCTGAGGATGCCGAGGACGCCCATTGGCAGGCCAGCCTCTCTCCTCTCTATCACTGCCAAACCAGCGAACTCTGGCCTCTGAGAAAGAAGCACACCCTTCCCAGTCTTGCCCATAATCCCATCTCTACTGCCCCACCAGACCATCGCTGCTGCCCATGTATGCTGTCAAATGAGATTCTGCTGCCTCCCCTCCATGTGAGAGATCACGCTCAATGTCCCCATTCTTAAAAAAAAAAAAAAAAAAAAAAAAAATTCAGGTCTGTCTTCCCTTCATCACCAAACCCGTTAAACCTCCTGCCTATCCTGGTCCTCCTCATTCCCCACCTCCCCCTTACTCTTCAGTCCTCACTGCCTCCCCGCACCACTCTACAGGACCACCTGCAGCTCTGTCATGAAAATGATGCTGTGCTACACCCAAAGGGTGCTTTATAGCTCATGAAACACTTTCACACACATTTTGTCATTTGAACTTCATGACTCTGAATAAAGTATGTAATATCTCAGTCCCAAACTTCACGATCGTACCTCCTTCCAAATGTTTGCCATATCCTTTTGCCCCTCTGTTATTTACTAAGCATTTTTCTTAAATAGACTCACCTATTTTAATAAATTTATTTTGAAAGAAAAATGTATATTGTTCTTATTAATAATATCGTTGGTCTTAAATAAGAGACATTAGTATAAAGAAATTCAGTGAAAACAAAACAATGTTGTTCAATTTTAAAGTCAGAGACTCTGGCCTGTGGCTGAAGGTGAACTCCTGAGCCCCTGGAGAAAGTCAGCTCTCCGGTTTCCCCCACTGCTCCCACCCAGAGGAGGAAGGCTCGCCCCACCTACTGGGCTTCCTCCTGGCCCTTTCAGGTCCACAGAGGCCTGTCTCACTCACAAGGGTCAATATCAACCCTTCTCCTGTCTCCAAAAGCCAGAATTTTCCCAGGACCTAGTCCCAGACACTGCTTTCCAACCACTGTCCAACCCACGAGGAGGAAGCTCCACCCCAGTCCCCCACAAAAGGGTCTCAGCAGAGCATCACACCCAGGTGCCCACAGAATTCTTTAATGGCCTATAGGAGAGACAAGAAATGGGGCACTGGGAGGACTTAGTGGGGGCCACACTCGAGTGACCACATTTCCAGCATTTCCTTTGTAAGTTTCTAGCCAGAAATGATTTCCTGACAAGGCTTAGAGTCCACAGTCCATTCATATTATGTCTTAAAATGAGGATGCTGCAGCCATTGTGAAAAACAGTACGGAGGGTCCTCAAAAAAGTAAGCGTAGAATTACCATTTGATCCACCAATTTCACTTCTGGGCGTGTACACAAAGAAATCAAAAGCAGGGCCTTGAAGAGATATTTGTATGCCCATGTTCATAGCAGCATTATTCACAAAATCCAAAGGCGGAAATAACCCAAGTGTCCTGGATAGTTGAATGAATAAGCAAAATGTGGTCAATCCGTACAATGAAATATTATTCAGCCTTAAAATGATAGGAAATTCTGACACATGCTGCAACACAGATTAACTTGAAGATATTATGTGAAGTGAAAGAAGCCGGATATAAAAGGACAAGTATTACACAATTCTACTTATATGTGATACCTGGCGTAGTCAGAGTAATGGAGACAGAAAGTATTAATGGTGGTTGTCTGGGGCTGGGGAAGGGGGGATGGAGAATGATTATTTAATGGATATAGAGTTTCAGTTTGGGTTCATTTAAAAGTTCTGGAGATAGGCCAGGCGCAGTGGCTTATGCCTGTAATCCCAGCACTTTGAGAGGCTGAGATGGAAGGATTTCCAGGAGTTCAAAGTTGCAGTGAGCTATGATCACACTACTGCACTCCAGCCTGGGTAGGAGAGCGAGACCCTGTCTCAAAAATTAAAAAAATTAAAAAAAGTTCTGGAGATAGTGGTAATAATTGTACAACAATGTGAATGTACTTCATGCTACCGAACTGTACACTTAAAAATGGTTAAAGTGGTGATTTTTATATTGTATGTATTTTAATATATAGTTTATCACAATAAAAATTGGGCTCAGCATTTAAGTATTACAAAGGCATTACAGTCATACTAACATCAAATTGAAACTTTCTATTTCACCAAATTCAGAGTGAAATTGAACTGAAAAGCAGATTACTTTCTTACTGTGTGATTCAATATTATTTTGAAGGTCACATTACAGTATCTTCAAAATCACCAACCGATTTTGATATGTTTATCAAGTTTGGGGAAAACACTCTAGTATCTTACATAGTTATTACACTGATGAGGACAGTAATAATGAATCCCAGACATAATAGATGTAATAAGTGGATTCCCCAAGGTCATACATAGTAAGTGGCTTGATAGAGGCTATTCTGATTCCTGATTTGATGTCAGTCTCATTCATCTACAGAGTTCCTTCGCCTTTCTCCTCCTCTTCTCCTTTGGCATCCAAGACTGAACTCCTTTTGTTCTCCTTCCTGTTTTTCTTCCTCTATTTTTTGTGGGTTTTGTTAAATTAATAGACTTCATTTTTTAGAGCAATTTTAGGTTTACAGAAAAATTGAGCAGAAAGTACAGAGAGTTTCCACATAACTCCCCCCTACCCCCGCCAACCTCCCCATTATTAATATATTGCATTAGCATGGTATGTTTGTTATAATAGATGAGCTAATACTGATAATTATTAAAGCCCACAGTTTACATTATGGTGCATTCTTTGTCTTGTCCATTCTGTTGGTTTTGATAAACGTATAATGACAGGCATCCACCACTACAGAATCGTATAGTTCCACTGCCCTAAAAATCCCATTTTTTTCTCTTGATTCGCCCACGTTTAGAGATTTCCCAGAGTTCTGGCCCTCTCCTCTTTCTCTCCTTGCTTTACTGGGGCAGAAAATGCCCCTTGGGGGATCCCTTCCTCCCCACATTTCCAGGGATCACTTCCATCTTGACAACTCTCTGAGCGACCTCCCTGCTGGCCTGCTGCCCAGCACCACTGGGATGTGGAAGAAACCCCACTGTATTGTGTGTCTCCGCCCCCTACTCCTGACCACCTATTTCTCTTAATGACAAGCCATCCTCCTAGTCACCTCATCACCCTGGAATCAACTTTGGCTCTTCCCTTCTTATCCTTTGAGGCAGAGGCTTTAAAAGGGGGCAGGGGGCAGTGACAGGTTGGAGTCATGTTTGCAATGATTGTAGACTCTCTGGCTGCGGGAATCTATCTTCAAGTCCTCTGACCCATGCAAGGTGAATGGCAAAAATAATGACCTGGTGAGCCAGCAGCCACTTTCACAGAAGAAGTGCTTCTTTGTAGTCAACCCAGGAAAGACCCCTCCTTCTATTTTCACATCAAACAGGTCTTCCCCTCCCCACCCCCTCGGCTGCCTTTGATGTTTCTCTTCTCTGACCCAGGTCTTGGCACTGGTGGGAAAGAAACTCAGGATGAGACCAGATTTGCTGATCACCAATAGAATGATTGAGCTTATTCCCTGAGGGAAACGTTCAAAGAATTTATTAACGGTCTATTTTAAATATAAACTCATCAATTTAATAAAAATGTACTGTACAAGGCTGTCTGACCCAATGTTTGCCCTCAAGTACTTCACTGAAAAGTTGAGAAGAAACCCACGTAAATAAGGAATGAAAATTCAGTGTGATGTACTGTGTAATTATAGAAGTCAGGAGATGACAAACGAATGTATTGGGGCTAGGATTGTGTCCAGGTGCACGTAACAAGAAACAGTGACATAACCAAATAGGAGTCATTTTTCCCAAATAACAGAAAGTGCAGAGCTGTGTAGTCAGTCCAGGGAGGTAGCACCAGAAGCTCCATTAAGCCATCAGGTCTCAAACTCCCTTTATCATTCCCCTCCCACCATCCTTCATTTGTGACTTTCATCTTTATGCCTATAAGATGACTGCTTGCACATCTAGACATCGAATGTGGGTTTTGGACATGAAAAACAGCTAACAGTGAAGGTCAAAAGGCATGTACCAAGTGAGACTGTCTCTTTTAACCAGGAAATTAAGAGCTGTTCAGGAAGCTCCACCCAATAGACATCCACATACACCTCATCGGCTAGAATGATGTCATGGGGATCAGGCACAAGTGAGCTAGGAATTCAATTTTATAAAGTGGGCACATTGCTGCACTGAACAAAATTGGAGATCAGTGAAAAAGGAAGATCTGGGACAAGCCAGCCACCATGTGGTGAAGACACTCCATCAGCTGTATAGAGAGGTCCATGTGGTGAGGAACTGAGGCATCCTGTCAGCCACCAGCACTAACACATCAGCTGTGTGCTCAAGCCACTTTAGAAGCAGTTCCTCCAGCCCCATCAAGCCTTCAGATAACTGCAGCCCCAGTTGTAACCCAACGCAATGTCATGAGACCCTCAGCTACAATCACGCAACTAACCCCTCTTGGATTTCTGTGTTAGTCTGTGTGGGCTGCTATTACGAAAATACCATAGACCAGGTAGCTTATAAACAGCAGAAATTTATTTATCACGGTTCTACAAGCTGGGAGTCCAAGACCAAAGTGCCAGCAGATTCAGTGTCTAGTAAGGGCCTTCTTCCTGGTTCACAGACAGCCATCTTTTTTGCTGCATTTTCACATGACACAAGGGGCAAGAAGGTCTCTTTCATAAGGGCACTAATCCCATTCATGATGGCTCTGCCCTCATGATCTAATCACCTCCAAAAGGCCCCACCTCCTCCTAATACCATCACATTGGGGGTTAGAACTTCAACATAAGAATTTTGAGGAGACACAAATGTTCACACCATAGCAATTCATAACTCTCAGAAATGGCATGAGACCATAAGTGATTACTGCTGCTTCAATGAAGTTTGGGGCTAATTTGTTAAGATCAACTCATGACTAATGCAGAAAATGAGAAAGAAGAGATGGGGGAAATGTGGATTGGGCAACTAGCCATGCCTACCACAAAGAGAGGATAGTTGAAAATTTCTTTCAGAGTTGGATAAATCTTTGAAGAAGCAATAATGTATTAACAAGGTGTACAAGAATAAAACAACTTGCCAGGCTGAGAAGGAAAGTCTGTGGGGAAATCCTTTGGATAAGGAGAATCCATGCCTAATTAACTGAGCCCACACACTGTATGGATATTAGGTTTAGAGGAAGCACTGCTACTTCCAGCTTGTTCATTGGTGGCACCAGCAGGGTGGGGTTTGAGGTGGTGTTGGGGAGAGAAAAGTGAAAGAAGCAGTAGATGTATGTGAGAGCTGAATCATAAGGGGCCTTGACATTCTCATTTAAAATCTTAGTTTTGATTGGAGTTTTGATGGAGGGTCTGAAGGCTCTGAAAAGGGGATACTCATGATCAGATTCTATTTGAAAAAGATCACATTGGCAGTAGCGGGGAGCATAAACTAGATACAGACTTCCTAGGCCATTTAGAGGAAAGTTCTGTTGATGAAATTAGATGAACAAAACATGGCATTTAGGTATTTTGAGTTTTTGCAGAGATCATGGGCCCTTTCATGACGCCTAAAAGGAGCAGAAAATTGTGCATCCTTATATCAAAAATACAAGTAATGTACAATAGGCAGAGAATAGCTGCCTGACTCTGGACTTAGAGCTCAGCCTAAATCACACCCTGCTACACACCCTGATGCACAATGAGATGCCGCTTCACACTTATCAGAATGGCTGAAATCCAAAACACTGACACCAATGCTGGCAAAGATGTGGGCCAACAGGAATGCTGCTTCACTGCTGGTGGGAATGCAAACTGATACCGCCCCTTTGGAAGACAGTTGCCCAGTTTCTGCTACTTAGGCAATGCCTCACCATTGGAGACCCTCTGAACCTTGGAACCCTCTCCAGCAAAATGAGGATAATGATGGAGTTACCACGTCGCCAAGAGTGAGCTTCAGAAATAACTTATGTAAAGATCCCAGCAAAATGCCTGGCAAGCTGTGGAATCTATCTGGTACTCTTCAGTTGATTGTCTCATTAGCTGCAAAACTGTTTAGTCAGCAAGAGGGTACTGGGCCAAGTCACCCACTTCACAAGTAAGGAAACCCTAACAAAGATGATTTATGATTTATGGCAGAGCTAAGATTTGAATCTGGGTGTCTTGATTGTCAATTCAATGTTGCTCCCCTCAGCAATGACATGCAGCCAAGCAATTACACTATTGGTAGTGAAAATAAAAGTTAAAAAGTTCTGATGAAAGATAAAATAATCAAAATAAAAGCACAGGATTATTCCCACAAGATGCATCTTCAGCCTTCTCTCCCTTGCTCTCAATCCACGTCTCCACCTGTATTTGTCCGTTTTCACGCTGCTGATAAAGACATACCCAAGAGTGGGTAATTTCCAAAGAAAAAGAGGTTTAATGGACTCACAGTTCCACCTGGCTGGGGAGGCCTCATATTCACAGCAGAAGGCGAAAGGCATGTTTTACGTGGCATCAGGCAAGACAGAAGTGCCGAGCAAAAGAGGAAAAAGCCCCTTATAAAACCATTGGATCTCTTGAGAACTCACGCACTATCACAAAAACCGCATGAGGGGGACTGACCCCATGATTCAATTATCTCCCACTGGTCTCTCCCACAACATGTGGGGCTTATGGGAACAATTCAAGATGAGATTTTGGTGGGGACACAGCCAAACCATGTCTCCACCCATCTTACTGCCGCTCCATCTGACTCTTATTCATAATGTACCATAAGGTGCTGTGGAAGAGGATCATGCTTTTCTGTGAATCATCTCACTTTACCCTCACAGGTGTTCAGTGAGTAAGCGGCAATTGCCACTTGGCTTTGTCACATTTGTTACAGGTGCATTACTTTAGTTCAGAAGAAATTGAGGTTCTAGTATGGCTGGTTTTTGAGTATGTAAAGTTAAACAAGCAAGATCTCAGCCCTGGAGGAGTCCAGTATTCAGTGGGGAAAACAGGCCTCGAATGAACGCCTAGTATGCCAGATGATAAACCCTACCCTAGAGAGATAAACAACCTGCCCTGAAGAGCACAGACAAGGAAATATTTCACTGTAGTTCTGGGTGTCAGTGAGGAAGATGGATGAACCCCGAAGTTAGAATAAGGGTGCCCTTGAGTTAGGCTTTGAAGGATGAGTAGAAGCTCACCAGAAAGAAAAGTGTTTGAGCCAAACGGGAGTAGCAAGAGTGATGTCCAGGAGCACAGACACTGAACTGTTGAGGAATTGAAAGAATGTGGGCAGTGCTGGAGGAGTGCATGCCTAGGCAGGGAGTGGCAAGAGATGAGGCTGGAAAGACAGGCTGAGGCCTTGATGCCTCTTCAGAGAGGGAGGTGAGGCTTCATTTCAAAGATAGTGAGGAGTACCTGGGAGGTTTGTGAGCACTGAATTCAACTCTTAGGCTTTTGGACGAGGGATCTATCATGGGCTCCTCCTTCTGACACCATGTCTTGTCTTACAGTACCAAGGCTGTTCACCCCACAGAATCTCACAGCGAACGCAGACCATCCATTTTACTAGGGACTGAGTCTGTCCCTTTTGTGAGCCCACTGGAGTGACAAATGAGGCATAATGGGAGTAACATACATGATCAAGAGACACTTATCTAGCCAATCCATTTGTTCATGAGGGTGATTTATCAAGAAAGCAAACCCACTGCCAAGCTGGGTGAGCAGGAGTCTCCTGGAGCTGATGCACGCTTGCTGGCAGAGCATTAACGTCACTGAGCTCCACACTCAGAGGGCCATCACAGCTCCCTGGCCATGCCAGTGCCTCCCCGCCATCCACAGGACTGTTTGGGAGGGGACCTCACCTCCTAGACCACAGCACCATACTAGCGGCACCAACCAAGCACAAAGGCCTTAGGGTCCACGGAAGTTGTCATGAGCCCTTCAGGCTCCACTAATGTGATTTGTAGCCCTCATGGTGACCACATCTGGGGGCCAACCCGGGTCTTCCGAGAAGACACTGGGCGCCACTAGGACTGAAGAAGTTATTTATCACCTGCAGCATCCAGGATTGCAGGAGGAGGGAAGCATAGACAACGACCGGCCACCCATGGTTCAAGAAACACCCTGCCCAAATATTATTCTGCACCAGGCATTTACTGCCCTTCTCAGCAGCCCTCTGGATTCCGGCTCTGGGCCAGTGCCATGCCTGTGGGAGGAAGCCCTTTCCATCCCCACCATCCCATCCAGCCTTCTCAGGTGACATCGGACCCAGCCAAGGAGCTTACCAATCTAACTGGCGAGGGACCGCCTCACTGCCCATGAGACACATAAGTAACTTGGGGCCAGGACCTCCTGTTGTTTTGTAACATAAGTACTTTCCACCCAGGGTGCATAAGTCAAGGAGGGTTTGATTGTGGAGTCCAAATCGCTGCTATCGCAGTGTTATTGTAGCCTCCCATTCTTCCTTCTGATTACTCTGCTCGACATAATCTACAGCGGTCAGCGATAAACCTGCTGGCACTCAATTTATAGGCAAACAATTCCTGTCTCTTGTCGGACACTTATCTTTTCCAGCAGTCAAAGAAAAACTATATATAGTGTCTCTCTGGCGTCTAATCCTCTGTTTTTTTCGACAGAAGGGAGACATCAAGGTTTTATGTTGGGTGAAAGGGAGCAGAGTTTAGCTTCTTCCTGGAACATAACAAATGGCTGTGTACCAGGGTGGAGCCGGCTGGCAGCGCAGGGCTGGCTGTAGAAAGAAGAGGCAAGGGAGGGGGAGGAGCAAAGCTGGAGATGAGGCCATGACGCAGCAGCCTGCAGGTGATTAGCCCAACGCACAAACCAGGTGACACAAAGGCAGGATTGGTGTTGGGAAGGAAAATGGCAATAAGACAAATGACCAAGAGTGGTCCTCTAGAAAACCCTCCACTTTTCTTCCCAGAACTCGGTGTCATAGTAATGCCATAGGAAGTCTGTACAGTGCTTTCTTTATGAAGCATTTTCACACTGTATGATTGCATTCCCATGGTAATCCCATAAGGCAGGTTGAGATAAGAACTACTCCCATTTTTAGATGAGAAAATAGACATGCTAAATGTGCTTGCCAAAGGTCATAGCACTGGTAAGTAATAAAGAGAAGGATAAAAAGTCCTGGCTTTCTGACATTTAATCCACTGCTTTTCCCATTCACTCCATTGTAGGGTTGATTCACCTTAGGTTAACTCAGTTGCACCTGCACATAGTCACACACACACACACACACACCCCCACCCCTAACACTACCAGCAGCCAAATAGAAGGAAACATAGAGAAGTGGCCAAAACTTTTTTCTTATGGCGATATTTATAATACTCTCTGTCCTCTATAGAGATGTAATTGATTACTGCTCAGAAATTATTCTTAGCACTTCATAAAAAAAGCCAAAATTAATTAGACATCAGCAAAAGAAACCTTCGTTTAATTGGCTGTTTTCTGTCCTCCACTTTTGGAGACCAAAAAATGCCCCAAAAAACAAGTTGATAAAAAAGATTTTTTTTGGCCGGGTGTGGTGGCTCACGCCTGTAATCCCAGCACTCTGAGAGGCGGAGGTGGGCGGATCACCTGAGGTTGGGAGTTCAAGATCAGCCTGACCAACATGGAGAAACCCCATCTCTACTAAAAATGCAAAGTTAGCCAGGCAAGGTGGTGCATGCCTATAGTCCCAGCTACTCGGGAGGCTGAGGCAGGAGAATTGCTTGAACCCAGGAGGCAGAGGTTGCAGTAAGCCGAGATCATGCCATTGCACTCCAGTCTGGGCAACAAGAATGAGACTCCGCCTCAAAAAAACAGAAAAAAAAAAAGGATTTTGTTTTTGATAGTGTCTCTCTCTGCTGCCCATGCTGAAATGCGGTGACACGATTATGGCTCACTGCATTCTCGACCTCCCAGGCTGAAGCCATCCTCCTGCTTCAACTTCCCAAGTAGCTGGGACTGCAGCCACCATGCCTGGCTAAGTTTTGTATATGTATATGTATATGTATATGATGTATATGTATATATGTTGCCCAGGCTGGTCTTGAACTCCTGGACTCAAGCAATCATCCTGCCTCAGCCTCCGAAAGAGCTGGGATTACAGGCAAGAGCCACTGCACCTGGTTAACATTTTATTAAGGTCATGACCCAAGATTGCTCAGCTCAAGTTCCAAAGCTACAGCCCTAGTCCTCTACTGCGTGAGCAAAAAGCGTGCATCCTGTTTGCTCTGCTTCCTAAAACAGAAAAGATATATGTAGTTAAGGCAAAACTGCATCAAGAATTAAAACCCAAAAGGGGGTTTTGGTTACCATAAAATTAAAAGAATAGTGCTCCCCATTTCCCAAGTGTTCCAGGTAACCAAAGCTTATCTCTACAGGACTTTAGGAGGCTTGTAAAATACTTAGTAGAAGAAAATACAATAATTGCTTGTTAAAGGAAAGCACCTACCAGCTTTAAATGAATTTTTAGGGTATAGCCCCATTCTTTATCCCGATTCCAGATCAAATTCCTCTACCAGAAGTACTGTGACAATTGAAATTGAATGTTTCTTTCCCCACTTCTGGTCCTGACCATGCTTATTTCTGACAAGACTTCGTCAACAGCTGTACTTCTTAATGAGGACTGCTCTGGGCAGCCATGTGTGATGTAGGTCCGGGAAGGAGGGGGATTCAGGCAAACTGGAGACAAATCCCAGACTTATGAGGTGCCTAGCGAGTGTCTAGCAGATGCAGGGCAGAGCCATGTGAGGCTCAGGAGGGTGTAAGGAAGCTGTTTTGACCCAAAACAAGAAGAGAAGACTGGAGCCCAGACAACAGGGTCTTGGTCCTCATGGAAGAAAGGAACTGAGATGTGACATTGGACCTTGGAGCAGAGGCCACAGGCCCTGCTCTGCCCTTGAGGAGCTGCCACTGGACTATCAAGGCGATAAGTGCCATGCACAAGAACAAGGAACTATGGGGGTCCAAGAGAGATGGTAAGTGGGTCTGATCATGTAGTTCAGGCAAGGTTTCATGCTGAAGGTGACACTTGAGAGGAGACTTGAAGGATTTTTCTAGAAGGAGGAGGGTAGGGGCCACTAGGTTGAAGGAACAGCTTGAGCAAAATTAAGGAGGTTGCAGTGGGTGAAATGGTGGTCCCCAAAAGATATGCCCACATCCTAAGCCCTAAAAGCTGTGAATGTGGCCTTGTCTGGATAAGGGATCTTTGCAATCTGGGTGGGCCCTAAGTCCAATGACACATAGAGAAAGATGCCACACAGAGGAGAGACATACAGAGGAAAGGAGAAGGCCACGTGCAGGAGGCGGCAGGGATTGGAGTGATGCAGCCCCAGCCAAGGTGCACCTGGAGTCAGCAGAGCCTGAAGGAGGCATAGAAGGACCCCCCCTGGAGCCTCTAAAGGAAGCATGGCCCTGCCAATGCCTTGATTTTGAATGTCTGGCCTCCAGAACTGTAGGAATAAATGTCTGCTGTTTCAGCCATCCAAGTGTCTAGTCATTTGCTGCAGCAGTCACAAGAAAGTAATAGACAGCTATGAAAGGAACCCTAGTCCTGGACCTGTTTGCCCCGAGAGCCACTCCTCATCCATTTCCTGCTCAACTGTCTATGGCAGGAGCTGACCCCTGCAGGCTGTGTTTCCCCAGCTGCCCCAGATCCCAGGGGGCTCAGCCAAGGAGACACTGACAAGAGCCTGAGGGTGGGAGGAAGAGAGCAGCCAGGGACCTTCCTCCCTCCTCTCTCAGCCTTGAGTGGCATCTCCAGTCAGTGTCCATCTCCTCCACAGCTCCAGCTCCCACCACATAGGATCACTGTGATTCCCGGGTCCCCTGAATGACCCCAGCCTCTCGCTCGAGGTGAAAGTCATGATCGCTTCTGGGATAATGACTCCAGAGTGACTAGAGCACAGAGCGGATGCAGGGAGGGAAAGCAGCAATTTTTCCAGACTAGGGGCGCAGGGGGCAATGGTTTCTGGATGAAACTGTTCCACCTCAGATCATCAGACATTATACTCTCATAAGGAGCATGCACCCTAGATCCCTCGCATGCGCAGTTCACAAAAGGATTCACACTCCTATGAGAATCTAATGCGGTGGGTGAGCTGATCTGGAGGAGACAGAGCTCAGGCAGTAAGGTTCGCTCACCTGCCACTCACTTCCTGCCGCTCCTAACAGGCCACAGACCATAGACTGGTACCGATACATGGCCCGGGGGTTGGGGACCCCTGGGCTACTCCACAAACACTGAAATGACATTGGCACAAACAGCGGGGTCTGGGGGCTCCTCTCTGAGGGCAAGCATCAGCAGAAGCTGCAAGCTGTCATCCCTGACTTGACATCCACTTGTACCCAGCTGGTCGTCATGAAGGTGCCAGACATTTCTTGGTAGCAGATTGTATTCGTTTCCTGGGATGACCATGACAAAGTATCAGACTGTGTGACTTCAACAACAGAAATATATTTTCTCACCATTCTGAAGGCTGGAAGTCTGAGATCAGCATGTCTACTTCTTCCAAGGTAGGGCTGGTTCCTTCTGAGGACCCTGTCCCTGGCTAGCAGGTGAGCGTCTTCTCCCTGTGTCTTCATATGGTCTTTCCCTTTGTGTGTGTCTGGGCCCACATTTCTTCTCCTTATAAGAACATCAGTTACATGGGATTAAGGACCAGCCTAACAAACTCCTTTTACCATAATTACATGTTAAAGGCCCTCTCTGCAAATACAGTCACACTCTGAAGTACTGAGGGCTAGGATTTCACATATGGATTTGGGGGAGCAAAATGCAGCCCCTAGTTGGGACCTAGGTGTCAGTAGCAGACAGAGAGAGTGGAAGATATAGAATATCCCGTGGGAACTGCGCACACCCAGCAGAAGAGGCCAGCGCAGGTGGAAGGAAGGAAATGGAAGGTGCCTTGGAGGAGCTGACCTGACTACTTGGGCAAGTCACTACTGGACTCGCTTCTGAGAGCATGTGAAAAACCCCAAGGACGCCCAGAAAGCTCTAGCTGAGGTGGTGGTGGTGGCTGGGATGGAAAAGAGTCAGTGAACAAAAGGTTTGCCTTATTAATGAAACTCTGTACCCACAGGTGGATGAAATCAATTAGGGAGAAACCTGTAGATTTTGGAAGGAATTAAGTTCTTCCTATGGCCCAGCCCTCCCCACCACAACACAAACATACACAGGTAGTGTCTGGCCTCCTTTACATGGCATCCCTGCAGAGGTGAAAACAAGAAACCAGGCCATGCAGAGAGTCATTGCAAGTAAAGGGAGACTCAGATAGAGGCTGCGGGAGCCGGCCCGGCTACGTTTGTGTGTTGGCCACATGCAGCCTGTGCGGCCGCTCCAGGACCCTAAGCCTATGTCCAAGGGAGCCATAGACACGTGCTTTTGCTGATGAGCCACAATTTATTAATAGGAGACTCTGTGGGGTGCACCGCAATAAATTGTGATTCGTGAAATTTATAAACTGAGATAGCACTAGCAAGAGGTCCTGTGCATTGTAATTCTCTCGACCTGACAAATGAACTGCTTTGAGCAGTGACAGCTTCAGCCAAGTAAGAGAAATAAATCAGCCGGTGGAACTGTGGTAAGAAAGCAAACAGTTTTATTGGTCTACGGATCTTGAGAAATGTTGATTAAGTCAGATCTGGAACCCCCTCATAGTCGTTTTACAAGTTGCTTTATCCCAGAGACCCCCCAGGCCTCTCCATATTACCACAATCTCCCAGGAAAAACGAGGAGTGAGTTACAGTGTGTTTAGGATAGGAAACAAAAATATATACTTTTATGGTCCTGGGAAAAGGTGAGTCCGACCATTCATTCGGGGAGGCTTGTGTATTCCCGAGGACTATATTAGAGGAAAACTCGTGGAAGCCTTTCCACACCTGATAACCTCTCAGTCTCCAGAGAGCAAAGAATAGAAAATACCTTGAGTTGTGGAAGCCACTGTGTGAAAACAAATTTAGAATAAATGAGACTGATCAGAGATTAGTGTTTGAACTAACAAACTATGGGTTTACTTGGCAAGTTAAGGGTAGAAACATGAATGCAGTGGGCCATGTTGAAACTGTAGACCCTAGAACAAACTGCTTTAAATTGTATTTATGTCTTGAGAGAACCCATTTGCTATCAAATAACTGATTACACTCCAGTCTGTTCATTGAAGGAAGCCCCAAAAGACTCCCTTCCAGAAAGCGGTCTGGTTTCATTTCGTCCTTCCAGAAAGCCAATGGTTACATTTATTTTTAAATGTAGCCTTCAATTTCAAAATGTCATAGTCCAGACTTGTCTTCCTTCAGTTGATACAAACTACCAGGCAGGAACTATTTAATTCAGAAGTTTCTTTGCAAGACCCCAGGAGGAAAGAGGTAGCAACTTCAGAGAAGGGAAGGTTAGGAAAATATTGATTAGCCATCTATGTGCCAGGCAGCATGTTCAGGGCCTCATAACCTTCGAGAAGCTATTATCACCTCATTTTAGACAGGAGACTGAAACTCAGAGATGATCATTAATTTGCCATGGCCACTCAGCTTTGATTGGAAAAGGCAGGGACGGACTGACAACTAAGTTCATGCCCTTTTCAGGGTATCATGTCACCTTTCAAAATTGAGGACCCTAGAATCTTCCAGTTGATCACTCTCTCCATGTCCCCCAGCCTCTTTCTGCCTGCAGATGCAGATTTAACTGGATCCCAGAGACGATCACTACCTCCCTTATTCTTCACCATCTCTATGGAAGGAACCCCCACCTCCTCCCTGGGGCAAGATGCATAGGAAACTGAGTCTGCGCCACCCATGGGGCAAGGCTGCCATGCTTGGACAGAGAGGCCAGGCATTCCGGACAACACCCCCTCCACCTCCTTCCACAAGGAGAGGCTGCGGGGTAGGGTGAGGAGGTGCTAGGGAGTTTCCAGTTTCAGGAGCTGGTTGCCCTAAGATGGAGAAAGACAGGTCACAGCGGTGCTCCAGTGCAGATTTGAACAATTTGTTGCAACCACAGGAAACTTCCGAAATGTCTTTCCCAGCAGCTCTGGCTCCGCCAGGAGCAGGAGCATGTTTGTGTGGCTGCAGGGCACCGGCAGCAGCGCTCTGTGCTCTCCCGGCTCCCTGTGGCAACAGGAGCGAAAACTTCGGGGGGTCAGGCATAGAAACCACGGCAATGAAATCTGACTTCAAAAACACAGATGCCGCGATGTGCACTTCCAGAACACACAATGTCTGGACGGATCACCAACAAGATTCCTGCCACCTGAGGTGGAGGCAGGGCGGGAGGCGTGCCTCCGGCCTTGTGGCTTGTGGGGAAAGACCTGTCTCCCTTGCCCCCGCCCCCTCCTTCACTCTCGCTGCTCATGCCTGCATTGTTGCGGAACTCTCAAGTGAGTGTTCTCTAACCACCCCAGTGGCCTCATTCCCAAACACTCCTCCCATCACTTTACCCCCAGCTCTAAAAATTGTTCGCGCTTTCTCTTAGCCTAGAGCCGTGCTTGAAGGAGGATAGAATTTCATGGGGGTCCTGTTAAAATGCAGGTTGTGATTCAGCAGGCCTGGGGTGAGCCCCGGCTTCTATGTGTCTAACAAGCTTTCAAGTCCAAGGATGCCGTTGGTCCCAGGACACATTTTGAATGGCAAAGGATAGTACATATGTCCCAGATTCCTAAGGCTGGTGTTGAAAACTCTGGGCCCCTCCCCCTAGACTACCTTTCTTAACTCCTTGATCTCCCCCTCACCCCTGCAATGCTCCAGGCAGAGTCACCTGCCAGCCCACAGGCACACCCACACCCCAACTCGCCCACCGTGGGGGTTCTGTGCCCACCATTTCCCTCAGCAGCAAAGCTAGCTCCCAGCTCTGCTGTTCAAATCTTACCTCCTGCAAGTCCTAGCCTTCCCATAAAGACCATTGTCTTCCTTACAGGAAGAGCTGCATTCCAGAGCCGTGGCATACAAAGAGAACAATCTCTGCTTTCTCAGGAAGTGTCAAACCCAGGCATTGTTTGGGAGAGACAGATCTGGGCCGCCTCCCTAGAGTGGTGGAGCAAGCCCTGAGAGCTGCCTTGGCTGGGACCACAGCTCTCCGATGGGAAGCCCTGCTGCATGGTGGCCCTTTCGGAAGGGCATTCACTAGTCTGGTATGCTCAACAGTCTGGACACCAGGGTCCCTCATGCAGTGCAGTGAATACCTGAGTCTGAGAGAATCTGGCTGATACAGATAGAATTTCCTTTTCCTGCTTCACCTTGGTGAGGCCAAATACCAGCTAACGAAAAGTGGATTATGTATTCTTTTTCTTTTTGAGATAGGGTGTCACTGTGTCACCCAGGCTGGAGGTGCAGTGGTGCCATCTGGTCTCACTGCAATCTCCGCCTCCCAGGTTCAAGCAATTCTCATGCCTCAGCCTCCTGACCTAGCTGGGATTCTGGGCGCGCATCACCACACCCGGCTAATTTTTGTATTTTCGGTAGAGACGGGGTTTCGCCATGTTGGCCAGACTGGTCTTGAACACCTGACCTCAAGTGATCTGCCCACCTCAGTCTCCCAAAGTGTGGGGATTACAGGCGTGAGCCATTGCACCTGGCCTGTACTTTCTATAAAAATATTTTGTGCTATCTGATATTTAACTGGGAAATGACTGCAGAACTCTCAGCCATCCTTTGTTTTAAATATTCAAAAGCATCTATCTGACACAGCACCTTAAGAGAGGCTATCTGGGGCACTCTTTAGTTTTTCTGTTTTATTCCTAATGGTGAAACTCCAGCCAAGATTTTCTGGTTGTGGAACCTCTTCTGATTCTGCCGGTTTCACTGACTGGAAATGATTGCTAATAGGAATGAAAATGTTCATCTTATCTGCCCCTCTGTTATTTGCAGAGGAGGGTGTGGTGTTATCAGTTTGCAGTGGGGTTTAGAGGTGGTGTCAGCCTTGCAGAAAGTTTGGTGGGTTTTCATTTCCCTGCCTTTGCTGTCTGCTGCTTTGAGGGAAATGGGTAACCGGATCTTAGAGTCCCTGGATGTGAAGAGATAACATTGACCATAGGCAATTTTTACTGATAAAAATAATATATAGTTTTCAAGTAGTCCCATAATGAGTCACTTCTAAATAGTCAGAAATACATTTCCTGCTATTATTCTTTGAGACTGAATTGATAATTTTATAAAATTACTCCCCTTGCTAAGGTAGTCCTATTGAATGAATGCCGAATTTGCAACATGGTCTTAAATCTGCAGTAACCTGGTCTTTTGGGACCCACCAGATATGAATCAAAGTCCAGAGCATATTCTCTCATAAAAATTGTATTCTACTTGCTTCTTGCTGTTCACGTTACAAAGAAAAAGAAATGTATTCTACATCTAGCTCCCATTCCTGAAAATAACAAAGAATAGCATCAGAGCAAGAGTCAGACAAAATCTACTGACAAGAGTCTAGAATGCCAGGGCACTGGCTCTTCAGCCATCCTCCTCTTTGGCAAAAGGCAAACATCACAAATCACTGATGCATGGAGCCAAAGCCTCATCTAAGCACCGAGTGAGGCTGTGGGCTCTTGAAGCAAAAGTCAAGAGACCTGGATGCTATGTCCTGCTGCTCTGCCCCTCCACAGCTTGGTTACTTTGGGCAAGTCTTTTAATCGATGTCAGCCTCAGCTTCCTTATCTGGAAAATGGGGTTAATGACTGCCCCACTTTCCTTGCAGGATGGCTGTGACAGTCAAGCCAGATTGTTCCTGGGCAATTACCTTCTAAATTTACACAAAGAGGTGAGTGCCGTGTGATTGGCAGGGAGTATCTGCTGCTGGTTCTGGGGCTAAACAAAGTAGTTCTGTCTTCTATTGTGCTCCCAGCCTTCCCTCCCAACCTGGATTACCTTTTAAAGATGGAAGAATTGGCTTCTTCTATCTTTAGAATACTAAAGATATTACAGGCTCATGCCTGTAATCCCAGCACTTTGGGAGGCTGAGGTGGGCAGATCACGAGGTCCACAGATCGAGACCATCCTGGCCAACATAGTGAAACCCCATCTCTACTAAAAATGCAAAAATTAGCTGGGCGTGGTGGCACGCACCTGTAGTCTCAGCTATTCGGGAGGCTGAGGCAGGAGAATCTCTTGAACCCGGGAAGCAGAGGTTGCAGTTAGTCGAGATCACGCCACTGCACTCCAGGCTGGCAATAGAACAAGATTCTGTCTCCAAAAACAGACAGAATAATTATAGTGGGGGCAGGGGTCGAAGTGGAAGAAGGAAAGCAACAGATATTTCAGAGGGATCAGAACCCTGTCCATTTCACATGTGATTCTTTAGATCTGTCTCCTGCGTGTCCTCACTGAGTCCCCAAACAAATTCCCCAGTCCCATCTTGTCACCCATCTCAGTAACAGAATTAGTTAAACCTAGTTAACCTAGATAACTTATCTTTCCCCCACTCCTAAGGAACAGAGGCCATCATTGTGTCTCCACAGGCTCTCTTAAGGGAGATTACCCTTCATCTTCTCCAAAAGGTGGAGAAGGAGACAGTCCTGATAGAAAAGGGAGCCTTCAAAGGATTCTAGTGCCTCCCCCAGGACTGGAAGGGAAGGGAGCTATGATCCTAGGTGTGAAGGCTCTCTTTCTCTGGCAATCCTCGGGAGGCAGCAGGGCCTTAGGGAGAAATTGTAGCAATGACAAAGCTCTGCCAAGGAATGGTGGACTTCCAGGAGCATGAGGACTTAGCAAATGAACACATCAGTAGTCACCCCTGTGAACCGAAGACCAGAGGACTCTATCCAAATGATCTGGGTGAATGTCCACAGGAACTGAGAGGAAGGGTCATTACAGGAAGGTCTGCGACTGAATTTCCTACCACCCTGGCAGGATGGCTACAGTAGCAGATCAAATTTAGCTGAAAGTAATACAAGAAACGTGAAATTTCTTATGCCCTATTGTTAGTGTAGAATTCACATGCCTGCTATCTTTCTGCGACATTCTGGCAGATAACCCTGCTTGCTTTGGATACTCCAGAGTTTGGGAGAAACAGTTTGAAAGATCAACACAAGCTCTTTCTGAAATTACCTTCTGCTCCCTCCCCCAGTGAGAATTTACCCAGGGAAATAACAGCCCAGCAGATATTTCCCCCATAGCCTGAAACCCGAGCCATAGATGCCCTACCCTCAGCTTATCCACAAACACTTCTCAGCAAACCTGGAGGAGAAAATAATGTCTTATCTTTCTTATGTTCAAAAAGGAACACACAATAAACACATCAAGAAATAAATACAAAACTTTATGACTAGCAAACATTGTCCACAGTTACCAGGCAAGAACTAAGGTTGAACTGCTCTCCCAACCAATGCTCACAATTTTGGAAATAGAAATGTTATTGTCCTTATTTTACCCTGAGACAATTAAGGCTCAGAGGTGTTAACTAACTTGCTAAAGATATCGAGCTATTAAGTGGCAGAGCTAGGATTAGAATCCAAATCAGCATTCTATTCTACTGCACAACATAATCCCAGTTATCTGGTATTCTCTAGCAACATGCTTCTGTTTTTTAGTTAGTAACTTGTGTGTGTGTGTGTGTGTGTGTGTGTGTGTGTGTGTGTGTGTGTGTGTGAGAGAGAGAGACTGAATGTAGAATAGAAAACACAGATTTTAAAATGTAACCATTGCCATATTTGTTGAACTCTGGAAGGAGAAACTGTGAGTTCCAGTAGGCGTCTGTTGAGTTTCAGCTGAAATGTGCCCACCGGCTGATTTAATGTGATAATCAGGGGTGGGGGCCCTGGTGACAGGCTATGATGTATTGGCTGTTGTTCTGCACTTTGATGTCCCTTGGAATTTGTCAAAACTTCACTTCAGCACTCCAAAAAGTGCCATGATGTCATCCGTCCCACTCTCTGTCTGCAGGAGCAAATGGCAGGGGAGTGGCTGTCCCTGGAGTTCAGGTCAACAGCAGGTCGGAGAGTGGCAGACCTTTCCTGAGGACAGCCGGCGGCAGCCGCTCCCCAGGCTTACCACCTCACAGCCAGGGGATTCCTGTCTCTGGGGGATAAAAGTTTTTGCTGTCTCTGAGTGAAGGGGGACTGCGGATCCCTCCTGTCCCAGCTCAGTCACGGGCTTGTGGAAAAAGGAATCCTCTTCCACACCCTTAGTCATAGGGACTGAGCTGCAGGCGAGGAAGGTGGGCAGGGCTGGTGGAATGAGGGGGACATGCTGGCTGAGCGCGTGGCCTCCAGGACACTCCCCGCCAGCAGCCCGGGTCAGGAGCCAGCCTCCGCCATCCCCTGAGGCAGCTGTGGTCACACTGAGGTAGCAGCAGGCAGAAGGACGTGCTGATGCACAGCTTCAGGGGCCAGATGAGTCACCCCCAGGGTTTGGCCAGCTGGAGAGCGGGGCCTGGTTCCTGAGGCTGGTCTGGACAACATAAAGATCTGGGAACACTGCTGGCTCCCAGCACTGGGGATCTGTAGTGGCTTCTGGGAGCCGCTGGTCTCTGAAGAGTCACCCTGTCACAGAGGTGAAGAATGGCAATGTTTGGGGAAATGGGGTTAAGTGGGAGAGTGGTTTGCCTAGAAAACCCCATCATGCTTTTGGGTTGCCTCACGTTGGCCTCTTGATAGGACTGGACCTGTCAAGTAGGATCCCAGTGGGTCCCTGGTACTGTGCCATTGGAATCATTGTCCCAATCTTCCCAGCACAACATGACACCACCTCTATTGAGAAGTCAACCCCCAATCCAAGAAAAGCCATATGCCTTAGCTCATTCAGGCTGCTATAACAACATACCATAAGCTGGGTGACTTATAAACAACAGAAACTTATTTCTCACAGTTCTGGAAGCTGGGAAGTTCAAGGCCAAAGCACTGGTCAATTCCATGCCTGGTAAGGGCCTCTTTTCTGATTCATAGAAGGCACCTGTCTGCTTTGTCCTCCCACAGTAGAAGGGACAAGATTGCTCCCTTTATAAAGCTCAGTCATGAAGCCTTCTTCCTCATGACCTAATCACCTTCCAAAGACTGCACCTGCTAATACCATCAGTTCTGGGGTTAGGGTTTCAACATATGCATTTTATACGGACATAAACATTCAGTCTATTGCATGGCATAACTCTTCATTTTATTTTTATCTCTCCAAACCTTAGTTTCCAGATCCATAACATGAGATTTGTAATGTCCTACCTTAGAGAGTTGTTTTAAGAACTAAGTGATCATGTACATTAAAATGTTTAAGCACAGTGCCTGGTGTATAGTAAGTACTCAGTACATATTCATTGGTTTCCTTCTTTCTTGCTCTCTCTTTTCCCTCCAAATCCCCAAATAAAAATAAACACCATTTTGCAATAACTAAAACTTAGGAAAGATGATGTGACATCGTCAACTACCACAAAGCTGGAGGCTAAACAACCTTCTAGAGACACAAAGCTGCTTCCCTGTCTACTGCGGAAGGAAGCCACATTCCAGTCCTGTAAGCAGGGAGCCAAAAATCATGCTGGCCCCCCGTGCGGGGGTACAGCTAGTGAGGGTGACAGTCACTACAACTAGCGGAGGCAAAGAGACTTAAACTAGGAAGCTTGGGCAGTCCAGACGTGGGTCTGCAGGGGAGAAGTCCTCAGCCAGAGAAGCCATCAATTTCCCTTCGATTTCAGCTGGAAGCATGAGCTTCATTGGCCCAGAAAAGGCCACTTCTCATTGCAAACCAAGAATTTCTGACAGGGAAGTGGTCTTAAGGGTCACTTGGGATTAACTACTGGGAAATAATTTCAGAAATGGGCCACAGACATCGAGACAGTTTGGCTCCCTGTGCTGAGAGGGTGACGTCAGCCATGCAGATAAATTCTAAAGAATCTACCACCCCTCAAGCATTGTTTTACTAGCTTATAAAATGTTCCTGAGATCTTTCCATACTAACGACTTCTGGGGGATGTCCAGGGCATCCTGGAAAATTATAGCAAGAGGGTATCCCTCCAATTCTTCCTTGTCCAGAGCCTAGTTTCTTTTAGACTTAACCTAATTGCTTTCTATCCCATGAATTCTTATTAAATGGGAAAACTTGATACTGCATATTTACTGTTGAGTGCTGTGCAGAAGAGCGTGGAAACATAGCCAAATGCTAGGCTCTGATCAGAAAATATGCCAGACTTGCATAATGACGACAGCATTGAAATGATTACAGTTTGCCTCTCTGAGTTCCCACTACATCATTTCTCAAGACCTGCTTATGGGTACCCTAGTATCCATTCTACAGATCAAGAAACTGAACTATAAAGACAGGCCAGATAGAATCTGCTTCTGGATATTCAGCAAAACATCGGCTGAACCAATCCAAAAGGTCATGACATCTTGGTCCTCCTCATCATCATTCTTCAGAAAACAAAGTGAGATTCAAGAAAGCAAACAAAAGTGGAAACAGAAGGGTCCAAACAAAGCAGGAGTTCCCTTGATCTAATGAGCTCCTGGTGTCCTTTAAGGGACTCTTTGAGAGAAAAGAGATTTCCATGGGGTGGAAGGAACCAGCCAAATCCAAGCAAATGTTTGCTACCAGCCAAGATTACTTAATAGAGAATGCAATCTACTTTTACAAAGAGCATTTGAAAATGTGTAACATCTTCTCACTTGTTGCTGACAGCAAAGCTGTGAATATGGTCTTATTATTACCATTTTCCAGACAAGGAAACAGATGCTCGGAGAAGGTACCTTGCCCAGTGTCATACCACAAATAAGCAATAAAGCCAGACCACCCGGCAACCCAGCTGTTCTGAGTCCAGGTCCAGTGCTCTTTGCCCTACATTTCAGAAGTTCTTACATGGACAAGGTAACCAGATCCTGCATCATTGAACAACAAAGGAAACATGGATCAAAAGGGATCTGAACGTGCCCTAGGGGAACTGACTTTTAAGATAATATTCACTCAGCAACTCCCCAAAGTATTCAAACAAGATGAAAATGGCAGGGGGGTTCTAGGGTGGGGAATTGCTGAAGGGGCCTATTCTGGGCCAGGAGGGATTCTAGAAGCCTTTCCCAAAGAACCCCTTAGGGTTGGTGTCTTTTCAAGATGGAAGTCTTGTGTTCACTCTAGCATGGGCTCAGGGTGTGCACTGGGACCTTGGACCCTGAAGCCTTACGGGAAAGCCCTGGGATGTTTCAGGCCTCCTGCCAGCCTAGGATCTGGTCCAAGGGGGTACTAACCTGGGCCTCATGTTCTCCCGGGATCATTTACAGAGACCCAGACTCCTGCTCCCTGTCACATCTGCACTCACAGAGCTGGGCCTCAAGAGGTGAAGTGGGGACAAGACAACATCCCCAGGTGTTGACTCCGGCTTAGGCTCAGGGTCGGGAGCCCTGGCCACAGCCAAACGACTTGCCCCGGCCAACACAGTCATAAGCATAGATGATCACACCCCAGGCTAAAAAGGCCGAAAACCAGTAGGCAAAGAAACCGTTTTGTCATCCAAGGACAATAAAGTTTATGTATTCCCAGATGTGGGTCCTCCCACTTAATCAAAGCAGAGGCCCATTCCTGTGAAAAGAGCTTTTCTCCAGCAAAATGGGAAGGCAATTTCTTTGGGGCTAAATTTAGACTTCACCCACAGGCAAAGGGCTCCAGTTCTTCAGGGCTGTCAACAGAACAAGCAAATGGTTCAGTGTCCCAGCTGGCTACAGCCAGCTCCAGAGCCAAGTCAGCATGAGTCTAAAATGTTCCGAGCCTAGGAGTGTAGGCCATGCAGTCCCCGGGGCCGGGCTCTGCTCCGGGCTGGATCACCTCTTGGAGGGTGTGCAGCTTTGGTCACCCTGCGGATGTGTCAGCCTGTTTGCTTTCCCCACCAAGGAGTAGCAGCCCAATCCCCACCGCTCCAAAGAGCAGGCTCAGAGTTACAGAGGATGCAAGGTGCAAGAAGGCTTTTGCCTTTGAAACTTTCTTAGGGATATCCTGGGAATCATCACTGAGAATACGATGCTTTGCAAAAGGACCAAATCAGTACACAGGATATTATGGTTCCAAAAAAGTCAAGATGAATGACCTCCAGTCACATAGAACTTCAGTGGGAAAGTTGAGGTTTTTTCCCTGGGGCAGGACCCCTTCGATCTGAAGCTTGCAGTGTCCTCTCCCTACGTCAGCACTTTTTCTAAATGGCCCCAAAGCCATCATGGCAAAATATTAAGAGGCATGCTCTGTCTTGGGGAGAAATGAGTATGGTCTCTACTCAAAAAAAAAAAAAAAAAAAAAAAAAAAAAGTCTGTCATTTCTCTGCTTGGCCAAGCTGGCATTTTCCCAAGATGTCCTAAACTAAAGATCTGGCTTCCCACCCTTAACTCTCAGGCAGTATATGCCAGCACATCGCAAAGTGATCACCAATTCACTACTGCCAAACCTAATCATGACGTACACCAGGTGAAACTGGGTGAGACTTGGATGGGGAATGATAGTCAGAATTTACTGTATTCTTCCCATTCAGCATTCCTACAGATATGATCCAAGATTGTTTAGGGAGTAAAACAAGATAAAAATTCACCCTAAAACATGCCTCATACTGCATAGACACAGCTCCAATGGCATCTCCTTAGAAGCCTCCAGCTGGTAGAGCAAACCACCATTTCCACTGAGCTGCCATGGCCCTGTGCTCTTGGCTGGGTTACACCACCTACTCCTCTGTAAACATTAATGACTTCCATTGGCGTTCCCCAGAGACTGGAAGTTACCCCAAGGAAGGGTCCCGGTTTTTTCTCATTTTGAATATCTAACTCTGGGGTATAGTAGGCTTTCTATAGACATTAGATAAGTGAGTGAATGACTGATACTCAAATGTGTAAATATTCTTGTTTAAATATCATGGTGTTCTCCTTAATAAAAGAGGCTGGTGTGGAACTAAGGTTAATAGAGTTCCATTAAAAAAAGAAGTATTGGCCGAGCACGGTGGCTCATGTCTGTAATCCCAGCACTTTGGGAGGCCAAGGTGGGCGGATCACAAGGTCAGGAGTTCGAGACCAGCCTGACCAATATGGTGAAACCCCATCTCTACTAAAAAGACAAAAAATTAGCTGGGTTTTGTGGCACATGCCTGTAATCCCAGCTACTCGGGAGGCTGAAGCAGGAGAATTGCTTGAACCTGGGAGGTGGAGTGAGCCAAGATCGTGCCATTGCACTCCAGCCTGGCAACAGAGCAAGTCTCCATCTCAAAAAAAAAAAGTATCCCAGGACTGCACAGCCACCCCTCTCTACCCTATGATGAAACAAACACCATCCTCTTTAAAGTGAATAAGCAAATGTTAATGTTTGATTATTCCCCGACTGGCTTTTGTTAAGTGGAAAAAACGGGGCTACCTTGTGTATCTCTTTCTTTCTGGTTATCCTGAGGTGGGGGTGCTACTTTACCCTAGTGGGTCCCCTGGCAGCAGGGTTAAGTAGTAGATCAAGAACCCATCCTGATTCAAGAATCAGAGACAGAAAAGAAAAAAAACCCAACTGTCCTTACTTTCTGGAATAAAGTCCCTCAGCAACTTCCCAGTCTGTCTGTCCCTACACCAATGACCTGCCTGCTGATACACACTGTGGGGAGGTCAGACTGTATCAGATCGACTCCAGAGGTCAGCTTAACAACTCTCTCCACCAGTCCTAGGATGAAATACACACAGCAACAGTTTAGCAAAGAGGGAATATAAGAATCACCTCAAAGAGTGAGAGAATTCTCAGAGAACCTAATCAAACACAAGCAATTACCCTATCTTCTAATGCCAGCATCAAGAATATAAATATTCAAAAGAGAAACGTGTCTGTATCATCATTCCTGAGCCAAATTTTGCACTGCATCTCACTCAGGCAACCAGGAAGGGAGGACAAGAATGCAAATCCCATTGAAATAAGTAAATAAAATAACTTTCACAGCAGCCAGACATTTCTAAGAGGTCTGCGCTACAAGGCAATGTACTGAACAAGAATACTGGGAAGGAATTACTGAATGGAAGGATGATTAGGGTAATGAGCATGTTTCCTTTAAAAATAAAGACACATAAATGATCATAAGCTGCCATGCATATTTCAACTTGATGTTTAAAGACATTGGACTTAGCAGGTAGGAACTGTTGCCCTCTACTGGCTGGAACATCATGAGAATGCCATGATTTCATATTTGCAGTTGCCTGGATGCTTTTTATCCTTCCAAGGGTGCAGATGGTCATGATGATGGTAGTGGTGAAAATGATGATGAAGGAGAGGGAGGGAAGGAGAAGAAAGAAGGAGGAGGTGATAACCATGGCAACAAGAATCCCTTATATTTATAAAGCACTTTAGTGTCTTACAAAGTACATTCACACAAACTGATTTGAGCCTCACAATTATCCTGTGAAGAAGGTGATGTTGCAAATGAGATGACTTTGGCAAAGAAATTAGATCAGTTCCTGCAGATACCGAGACAGTAAGAGGCAGAGCTGAAGTTCTGATTCAGGCTTTCTAAGTCCAAGCCCTGAAATGGTTTCCCTTCACTCTATTTATCTGGCAAGCTCTATTTATATTTACTTAAATCCAGTCTTTCAGTAAGACCTTTTACAAAGCTCTTTTCTGTATTGAAGATAGAATTCATTAACACATTTATTCACAAACATCTATTATACACCTGTTCTGTGCCTGGTGCTTCAATTGTAAACTAGGGAATAGCAGAGAACAAGGCAAAGTCTAGCTCTTATGAAGCTCTCATGGGGCAGTCAACAAACAAGGGAACAAATGAGTGAAGATGATAATGTCAGAGAGTGGTTGGAAGGCAATAGGACAAGGTGAAGATGTACAATGACTCCAAGGTGAAAATGAACTTAGCAGATGACAAATTTTAGTAGCTAAAAGTTTTCCGGACAGGTGACTTCTAACAAAAAGGACCAGCCTCGGTCTTCCCAAATATAAGTCTGGAAATCATTGAAGGATATCAGAAGGGTGACCTGGGGATGGTCAGTTTTTCAGACACCCCTTTAAGCAACCTCTGAAGTATGTAGGTAGGAAAGACCTTTCCTTGAAATGTGCATATTGTTCTATTAACTTAGATTAAGAGAGCTCATTTCTAAAAGATCTGTATGACTGTTATTCATTTAAATTTACTCAATCAGTTATATGAGTCATGCAGCTTTATGTGTAATATCTAAAACCTGAAAACAACCCAAACTTCAACAAGTGAATGGTAACACAAAGTGTGGTGCGTCCATACCATGGAATACTACTCAGCAACAAAAAGGAACAAACTGTTGATACATGCAACAACTTGGGAATTATGCTAAGTGAAGAAAAGCCCATCTCAAAAGGTTACATGCTGCATGATTCCATTGATACAGTATTTTCAAAATTGCATTGCTGTAGAGATGGAGTGCAGGGGAATGGTTGCTAGTGCATAGAAAAGAGGAGGAGGGTGTGACTACAAGGGGAATACAAGGTGCCTTCCCCCATAACGACAGACTAGCTCTGGAACTTGATGTGGTGGTAATTATACGAATCTATAGATGTGATTAAACATCATGGAATTAGATACAAAAACATACAAAAATGAGTGAATGTGAACATTGGTGAAATACGAGTAAGAGCTGTAATCCAGTTGATGATCTGGAGCCAATCAATGTTCTTGCTTCGTGATGTAAGAGGTCATCATTGGAAGAAGCTGGATGATAGGTACTCGGGACCTCTGCACTACTGTGACAACATATTGTGGTCCATAGTGATTTCAAAAGAAAAAGAGAGAGAAGAAGAAAAGAAGATAAAGATGAAGAAAAAGCGAGAAGAGGAGGAGGAGAAGTTGCAGGAGGAGGAGCAAGAGGAGCAGGAGCAGAAGAAGCAGGAGGATGAATAGGAGAAGCAAAAGGAGGAGGAGGAGGAGGAGGAACAGGAGGGGCAGGAGGAGGAGGATAAGCAGGGACAAAAGGAGGAGGAGAAAGAGGAGGAGGAGGAGGAGGAGAAAGAGAAGTAGGAGAAGCAGGAGGAGGAAGAGGAGCAGGAGGAAGAGGAGGAGCAGAAGGAGGAGAAGCAGAAGGACGAGGAGCAGGAGGAGGACCAGGAGGAGGAAGAGGAGCAGAAGAAGGAGGAGCAGGAGGACGAGGAGCAGGAGGATGAGGAGCATTTGGAGGAAGAGGAACAGGAAGAGGACAAAGAGCAGAAGGAAGAGGAGCAGGGGGACGAGGAGAAGGAGAAAGAAGGAGGAGTAGCAGGAGGAGGTGGAGCAGGAGGAAAAGGAGCAGGAGGAGGAGGAACAGGAGGAGGAAGAGGAGCAGAAGCAGTAGAAGGAGAAGGGGAGGAGGAGGAGCAGGAGGAGGAAGAGGAGCAGGAGGAGGAGCAGGAGGAAGAGGAGCAGCAGGAGCAGGGCCAGACAGCCAGGGCCCCTAGACCCAGCAGCCAGGGCTCTAGTGCAGGTGTCGCTGGGATCTCCATGGCAGCTCACACGGCAGCCACTCCCAGTGCTAGGGCTGCAGCAGAAAGAGCCTGGGGAGGAGATGGACTCAGGCACCTTGAGGGCGCTTAGGAGAGCACCTGGCAGGGGCTAGTGCTGCTGCTGCTTGTGGAGGCAGTCACCTCTGAAAATGTGTTTTTATTTTAAATGGAGGGATTGGATTAGGTGGGTCTCAGGACTATTCCATGCCTAATATTCCTCATTTCTAGGAGTCGCCTAAGCGAATCTAGTCACTGTGATTCAGCGTTCACTTGTGCTGCTTGCTCTGGTTCCTGACAGTCAAAGTGAAATCACCTATTTTTTGTGCCAAGTGTTGACACTCATCATAGACAGCTTGTGTTATTGACTATAGTTTTATTTGAATATCTTGTCCCACAACTAAATTATAAATTCCTTTTGAGGCCATAACTGACTATTATTCGTGACCCTTGGTGTCTTTCACATAGCAGGTCTAATTGCAGAGTTTATAATAATTGAACAGAGCTCAGAGACTAAAAAAATTAAAAGTTCCAGTTGAAAATATTGATATATTTGACCATTTTTTAAGTTAAAAGTTTTGTAAGATAAAAATCACCACCAAGCCAAAAAATTAATGGCAAATTGGACAACAGATTTGTAAAGATAACAGGATAGATGTGAATAAGCAATTCACAAAACAAAAACGACAAATGTCCAATAAGTACGTGGACATTCAGTCCCATCCTTAAAAAAGACATTAACATTAAAACAGTGAGATGCTAGCTTTTTGTTTTTATTTTGTTTTTATCTATTAGATTAGCAAAAATTAAAATGAATTACAATATATAATGTTAGCAATGACGTGGAGAAATAGACATTCTCATAAACTGCTAATAGGACCATAAATGAAGGTGGTGGACACGGAGTAAAATTTGTTGGTAGATAACAAAAGTCTTTAAAATGCGCCCAGTGGGCCGGGTGCGGTGGCTCAAGCCTGTAATCCCAGCACTTTGGGAGGCCGAGACGGGCGGATCACGAGGTCAGGAGATCGAGACCATCCTGGCTAACACGGTGAAACCCCGTCTCTACTAAAAATTACAAAAAACTAGCCGGGCGAGGTGGTGGGTGCCTGTAGTCCCAGCTACTCGGGAGGCTGAGGCAGGAGAATGGCGTGAACCCGGGAGGCGGAGCTTGCAGTGAGCCGAGATCTGGCCACTGCACTCCAGCCTGGGTGACAGAGCAAGACTCCGTCTCAAAAAAAAAAAAAAAAAAAAAATGCGCCCAGTGGTTCATGACTTAGGGATTTATCTTAAAAATAATAATCAGGGAACAAACATACACAAGAATAGTAATTGAATAACTGCCTGGAAAAGTATAAATTTGGAAATAAGCTAATTTTTCATTAATAGAAGAATGGATTGATAAATAGGAGTGTTTTTTATCTAGTGGAATATTATATCATAGTTTAAATGAATAAACTAGATCTACATGGATAAATCTCTAAAATACACTGTTGATGCCAAAGACCAGGTTGGAGAAGAAAATGTATAGTACAATAGCACCTGTGTAAATCTTAAAAACACAGAAAACGTATTATTTTGTCCACTACATATGGTTCATGGATATGCAGCAAAGGTATAAAATGGCTGTAAAAGATCCTCATCAACTTCAAAATTGTATTTGAAGGAGAAGGATGAGAATATTGTTTGTATGATGTTTTGTTGCCTTGAAAAAAAAACGGTTGAATTAAATGAGAAAATGCATGCATGGTCTTTGGTGTATTATCTGGCTAAATAAATAGAAATATCAACTATTAGCATAAGGTTGCTAACTAAGTATATAGTTATACGTATGTACTTATAACTTACTATTCTTGTGTATGTCTCCTTGTTCCCCAATTATTATTTTTAAAGACAAATCCGCAAGTGATGAATTCTTGGGCACATTTGAAAAATTTTATTTATTTTCAAATTTTAGTCCATCTCTACCCCCTTCACTTATGGTCTGACTGGCAGGTTATGAGTATAGTCTAAGAGGGAGGCTTTGAACTTTATGGGGAAAAATACGGAATAAAAAGTAATGTTCAAGGTTGAGCATGAAAAAAGGGGGAATATGTGTTGAGGTGCTTCCTTCCACAGGAAGTAATTGTGCTAGGTGTATACTATCCATTGTCTCTGAGTCCTCATAGCAACCTATGTCACAATTTTATTGGGCCCATTTCTCTCACTGGGAAACTGAGGCTCAATTACTAGATTATGTAATTTGGACAAAATTATATCTCTATCAGTGGAAGATCAAGGATGTAAATATGAGCTTGTTGGATGCCAAACCTAAGGTTCTTTACATTGGATCACATTGAGTTGAGAAGTAAAGAAATAAAAGAAGTTTTTACACAGATGCTGGAAGGGTTTGCAAAGAAAGTCAGGGTGACATGGGCCTGCACCTCACCATATCTTGGACTAGATTTGCCATCAAATTTCCTGCTAATGTATTCTCAGAAGCTGTCCCAGGGCTGGGGACTGTGTCGTTGACCTATTAAACACCCCTGCTGACAAATGTGGAGGCTGCCAAGATGGGATGCAGAGTAAGTAGGAAGCTGACAGCAGATCCCAGCACCCATGGTCTAATCAGCAGGATTTCCAGCAAAGCTCTCAGTCCCCCAGGGTCACAGGGCTCCCTGGTTCCTAGCTTTACAGAGGCCAAACAAGAGTGTGAATGATAAGTAGATAAGGACTGCCTAGCATGAAAAACAAAGCCCAGGATTTGGGACTTTTCAGGGGACACGCGATCTGTAAGCAGTTTTTATTTTTCCTTTCTGTTAAAGTTTCCAAGACCCAAAGTATACGGGTTTGAGAAAGGGGGACACAGTGCTATTGTTATTGTGAATAATACAATTGTTTAGAAACTGCAAGAGAAACAACTGAAGAAGTACTAGAGTGTGGCATGTAGTGCGGTGGCGAAGATCAACTCCATAGCCACACCAACTGAGGCTGAGAGGAACATGTGTCTGTTTAACACCTAAGAGAAACCCTCTCAGGAGAGACAGAAACAGAACATTATGATGTGCCCTTGGAAAAATAGCCCTTGGGACATGAGCATGTGACCTATGGCAAGACCCAGGAAGACCTAAACTGTATCCTGAATGAGCAGGAATTAGGGAAGCTTGAGGCAAAGGGGAAGGGAAGGAAGAAGTAAGAAGAAGCCCAGTAATTTAGCAAGAGTTTAGAATCTGCAAAGAAATTAACACTGCTGATAATTTCTCCAAGGTTGGAACAATCTACAAATGTCCAAGAACATAGGTAACTGTCATAGGCTGAAGAATGGTCTCTCCTCAGGAATTAAAAAAACGTTTAAGAGTTCTGAGTAGTAATTCCTGGAACCTGTGACTATTACCTTGTATTAATTCTTTTTTTTAAAAAAAAAAAGGACCATGCAGATGTGATTAGGTTAAGGATCTTGAGATGGAGAGATTATCCTGGATGATTTGATCACAGAAGAGAAGAAGGCAATGTGATCACACAGGTAGAGATCAGAGAGCTGTGGCCACCAGCCAAGGAATGCCAGAAGCCACCAGAAGCTGGCAGAGGAGAGGAAGAGGCTAGAGCCTCCAGAGTGAGTGTGGCCCCACTGCCACCTTGATTCTGGTCCAGTGATAGTGATGTTGGACTTCTGGCCTCCAGAGCTGTGAGAGAATACATTCCTGTTGTTTTAAGCAACCACATTTCTGGTAATTTCTTACAGCAGCTGTAGAACACTAATAGAACTAAAATTTAGTTTTGAGAAATTTGTTGTGTTGCTGTTAACTAATCCCCAAACAGTCATAAACAGTCATTTAAGGGTTGTGTATAAAAGAAAAAATTGTAAACATCCTAGAATGTCTATCAACAGCAGTTAAACAAATTATGATAATTTGGTAAGTGAAGTACTACGCAAATATTAAAAATGAAATGGCAGAAGTATAGAACTTATTTCTTGACATGGCCCTATGTTCTTAATATACTTACCATTGAGCAAAAAACAACAATAAACACCAGTTATAGAATACTTTTTTACATTTAAATTTTGACCTGTTTGAAAGATATTCTTGTATATGACATGAGGTGTAGATATAAATATATCTCTTTCCACTTGGCTACCCATTTTATAATTTGTCCCAACACCATTCATTGAGTAGGACATGCTTCCTCCCATATATTAAATTCCCACATATTGCATGTATTACATTTTGCATGTAATAAATTCTCATATATTGTTTTATTTTTGGATTTCTCATTTTGTCCCATTGGTCTGCCTGCTTATTCATGCCTGCGTCAATGCTGAGCAGTTATAATATAATTTAATGTATGATAGGTTACCTCACTCCGTTGGCCTATTTTTTCTGAATTTTTCCTGCTCTTCTTGCTTTTTTTTTTTTTATAAATCCAGCAGGCTCTTTTTTGTTACAATCATGTTAAATTTGTAATTAGTGAAAACTGATAACTTTATGGTGTTGTCTCCCTAACCAAGAATGGGTAGGTATCTCCTCTGTGTGTGTGTGTGTGTGTGTGTATGTGTGTATGTGTGTGTGTACATGCTCATGCTCTCTTCAGAAGTGATTTTCAAGTTTCTGTCATATCTTTTTTTGTTGTTGTTATCTTTATGAAGCTTATTCCTAACAAGTTTATCCCTTTGGTTACTTTTAAACATGGGAATTTTTCATTATACTTTCTGATTATTTTATATATATAATCTATTTTTATCTTTATCAATTTGCACTCTGATATATTGCTGAATTCTCTCATTTTTAACTTTTTCAGGTGCCACTTTGGGGTATTACAGATATATAATTTATCTTTTACAAATAGCAATACTTACATTTCCTTCTTTCCAATTTTTGTGGCTGTCACTTTTTTCCCTTTTCTGATTCTATCAGTTTGTGTTTCTAGTAAAATGATAAAAAGAATAGTGATATCTATGTAATATTCCTGAATTTACTGGGAATGCTGTTAGCATTAAGCATGGTTTATACTGGATTTGGACCTGAAATATTAATAGATGTCAATGAAGTATCTGACTGTTATTAATGTATTGAATGTTTTATCAAGAATGGATGTGAGATTATGTCAAATGATCTTTCAGCATCTATGAAAATAAAATTTTCTTAGATTAATATAATAAATTTATTTATAGATTTCTTAATGTTGAACCAATCTTGCATTCCTAGAATACCTACTTAGGTATGATATATTATTGTTTCAATGTGTTGTGAATCATATTTTCTAATATTTAATTTAGGATTTTAAAATAAATATTTATAAGAAAGATAACTCCAGCTGGGCACAGTGGCTCACACCTGTAATCCCTGCACTTTGGGAGGCCGAGGCGGGCGGATCACGAGGTCAGGAGATTGAGACCATCCTGACCAATATGGTGAAACACCGTCTCTACTAACAATACAAAAATTAGCTGGGTGTGGTGGTAGGCACCTGCAATCCCAGCTACTTGGGAGACTGAGGCAGGAGAATCACTTGAACCTGGGAGGCGGAGGTTGCAGTGAGCCGAGATCGCTCCACTGCAATCCAACCAGGGTGACAGAGTAAGACTCCATATTTAAAAAAAAAAAAAAAAAAAGATAGCTCCGTTTTGCAGTCTTTCTGGGTTTTGATGTCAATGTAATGCACTTTCTTTGTAAAAATTGGAAGTTTTCCTTCTTCTATGTGCAATGCTTTTTCCATGTTATGGGATTTTTTTTCTTTATATATGTGGTATAATTCCCCTGTGAAATCATCTGGGCCTCATGCTTATGTGGGAGATTACTCTGAAAATTTCCCTGTTTCTTCTGTGGTAATATATTGGTTTGGATTTTCTTCCTTTTCTGGGGTCAGTTTTGGAAAGTTATATTTTTCTGGAAAATTGTCCATTTCATCTAAATGTCAAATTTATTTGCATACAGTTGAACCAAACAGATTTTATGATTTAAAATTTTTCCTCTACTTCTCTTATCTTCATCATTTGCCATTTTTGTAGAAAATATAGGAAAATTATTTTCTTTACCTTCAGAGTAGAAAATGAAAGCTTTTGTAACCATGACTTAACAGCCAAAAGCCATAAAAAAGGACAGATGAATTCTACCACATAAACTTTATAGATTAAAAAAACTTTGCACAGCAAAAAAACACTATAAGCAATGTCTAAAGTTTGACAACACATTGGGAAAAATGTGCAACTTACACAATAAATCAAGGGCTAATATCCTTACATATGTATAAGATATATTAAAAGGGTTTTTGTAAACACAGAGAAAAAAAAATCCAGTGTAAAAGTTAGCAAAAGATATGATGATATAGTTCATAAATAAATTACATATGGCTCAGGAACGTATGAACAGATGTTTACCTCACTTCTAAGAGAAATTCACATTAAAACAAAACTGAGAGACCATTTTAAAAATATATATTGGCAAAAATGTTAAAGTGTAATTATGTGCTTTTGTGGAGTGGGCTAGGGGAAACAGGTAGCCTCATATATTGCAAGTGGAAGTAAAACTTCATGCAATACCTAAGGAGGGAAATTTGAGACTCTCCATCAAAAAGGAAAATGCTTTGACCAAGACATTCCACCTGCAGAAACATCAGCTACATTTCTGGGCCAGCTGGGACTGACAGCCAAACACAGCCTCTGACACCATCTCTGCTTACAGCAAGTCCCATAAACTCTCACCGGATGGGGACAGTTTTCACACAATACAGGACAGGAGCCGCAACACACCCAACAAACTCACACTTGCTGATGTTGGCCAGAACATTTCTCACAGCTGTTTCTCTTTCCTGGGTTTGACAACGAGGGATCTTGTGCGCTGAACAGACCCAGCCATGTGATCTCAGCAACACAACACCTCTAAGTCTTCAAGCACCGAAAAACCACAAATGAGAAGTGTACTCCCACCACTAATTGCTTTAAGATGTGATATGAATTAAAGCTGCCCTTCCCTCCCGTTTTTAATTCAGGCCCCTCTATTAATTTTGCTACCCAAGGGCGGTTACTCTAGTTTTCCTAAACTCTGTTGACAACCTGCCCTTCCCATGAAATGTACACCACATTTCTAGAGAAGGCCTTTGGTCAAAGATACCCTCTTCTTCGTGATACTTTGCTCACCTGTGCATGCTTTTTCTCTACCTTCCCATAACTCTGTATTCTGAGTAGCAACATGAAATGTGACAAACTTTCTTCACCAAAAATGGTCATGATCCTGATATAACATATTCCATTTCTATCTCATTCCTCATTTACCTTTACCAAGGGAGTATTCAAAGGGTTAACTCCTTTCCCCTAACAGAGTGAAGCGGTTTTTTGCTGACCCAGTGTGAGACGGGTTGGACCAAATTCAATTTAGCTGCAGTCAACAGGAAAGTAGGAAGGAAAATAGGATTTAACAAACAAAGCATTAAAAAAGAGGGAGTCCACAGCAGGAAATAATTATTTGGGCAATTGTTCACTTTGTTAAAGGACCAGCCCGTATGAATATCCATCAGGACGCAGTGCTGTGTCCGTGGTTTCTCCGCAGCACCCTGTCTGGTCTAATTAGTTACAAAAGCAGTTGTATGGGCTGGAGAAATCTGCAATTGTGTTGTGTTTCAGGGGAACAAACACATATGTCATTGAAGTGGAGTCTGGCACCAGCTTATTTTGGTGAACCTCGAGTGGTCAGCCAGAATGGAATCAATACGAAAGGAAGCTCTGAATGCCAACAGAAGTGGTTTACAAAAATAATTCACTGACCATTCCATCTGCCTCAGATTAAGCTTGTTAAACGGTTCAGTTCAAGTTAACATTTCTAATATATAGATATACATAAAATAAACAAAACCACATATTTTTATCAAATATTTGCATTTGAAAACCTCCACTAACATACACACACCCAGAACTCAGCCTGTGCTCTTTCATCTGACCATATACTTTCCCCTTAGAACTTTACACTAAAAACATGGAATCTGAAAGAAAACTCAGATTGGCCCATTAGGGAAGAGTAAACCCCCTGTGGAAAGGAAAGTGAAAATAATATTTTCAGAATAAAAATCTTTCAATCTGTAAAAGGAGTTTTATAGCTCAGTCTTGGGAAAGTCAGCCAAAGGTTCAACTGACATGTGAACAGAGCAGGTCTTGGGGAACCAAGGCTTACGAGATTCGTTCATTCACGGTCCCGACAATAGGTGCTGGAGCCAAATCAATAACCTGCTGATATTACAAAACTATCAATTTGCATAGAAAGTCTACTATATGCATTTTTAATTGCATAAATTAGAATCTAAGGAGACACGATGTCACAGATAAATAGCAAATAAAAAACGTCAACACATACTGAATACTTACTAAGTTAAATACTTCTCATGTAATCTCGGCAACCACACTGAGGCAGGTATTGTGTTACTACCTCGATTTAGCAGATGTGAAAACTTAAGCACAGAGTGGTTGAGAAACTTGCTCAAGATCATACAGCCAGGAGCTACAAGGGGCCTGGATAGGAATCTGGGCCATCCGACTCGGGATCATGCTCTATTCTACTCCCCAGTGTGCACAAAATAGGCAAGAGAGGTGTCACACAGGAAGCCAGAGCAGTTTCCCACAGCAAGTCCTAGGAGCAGACAGGGCGAAATTCATCTACTCATTGGCAGGCCTTTGCCTCCCATTCACCCCCTTTACACAGCAGACTATGAAACAAAGAGGCCCTGCATCCACTCAATCTGTACTGCCATCTTTTATTCCCCACTTGCCTACCCTGGGGACTCCTGCCCCTTACCTGTGGAAGAAGAGTGAAATGGGATAGCTTTTCACAGCACAGCAGGGGGGGAAAAAAAAAAAAAGCCAGCTGCTTCCCTGGGAACAAATTCCTAGGCTTGGCTAAAGGATGGCTTTGCAGGCCATCAATATCAAGTTCAAACTCTGCAAATGAGCATGTCCTGCCAGATCAAGTAGCTCTAGTGATTCTGCTTCCCTGTAGGGTCCCACGAACTGTGCTCCAGCTTATCTGGTAAGGAAGCAGAGGTAGAGCAGGAGGACAAAGGCAGAAGGACTCGGGAGCACATGCTCCTACATGCGTTTGACACAGCTTGTCTTGGTGAAGCATCACAGGATCCTGTGTGACTGATGAACTCAGAGTGTGTAAGTGGCTTGATGAAAGTCACACAGATAGTGAATGGCAAAGTGAGGATTCAAGCCGAGCTCTGACTGCTAGCCCTTGCTTTGTTGGCTTGGTGATGCTTGGCAATCTGGCCAGCAACCTCAAATGCCACCTGGTATGAGTTTTTCAGTGGTGCCCTTAATCCATGTACTGCCAGCAAAATATCACAAAAATGATAAAATCAGTGAGACGATTGGCACCCCCAAAGAGGGCAGCCCTGATGCTGGAGGACAGGGGTTCAGGTCCACGAGAATGGTCTAGTGAACCTCCACTAATAGGCTCCTTGTCTTCAGTATGTGAGCAGCGTGTGAGCTCATGTGGCTCCTGGGTCAGGCTGAACAAGACTGGAGCGTTTCCAGCACTCAAAGTAACGGGAAATGTTGAGCAAAGTAGGTGCAAAGCCTTGTCTAATATTTCCATTTACCTCCTTTGTCTGTCTGAATAAGTGTCATTAATTCAAACCATTTCAAAATGGGGCTTGAAGATGTGTGAGAGTGGAAGCCCCCAAGCCCCTGGCCTCTCCGCACCACATCCTTGCTGACTCTATCTCTTGTGTGGAGTGATCAATTTAACCCCAGCAAATGTGCTGTGAATATTGCAGCTAAACTGACCACTAATGGGCATGTGTCTGTGTGTGCACGGCAAGAGGAGGGGGACTAGAAGCAGCATCCTAAGCCAGCTCTTCTCCCATCCATTTCCCTGGCCTGACATCCCCTCACAATCAAGTTACCCCTCCTTCTCCAGCAGCCCACCCCCCAAATAAAGCAAGACCACACTAGGGACACTTCAAGGGAAGAAAAGACACTTCAAAGGGAAAAAAGGTGTTATTTTCTCTCTAGGAAATACCCCCAAATCAACTACTTCACTAACTTCTCACTGCTAATGCTTTTCTTATAGACAGTAGAGTTCTCACTGAAATAACAGCTAGCCTCAATAATACCGTAAATTCTGCAGCCAGAAGGAAAACCCATCCTTTACCAAATGCAAGAGAAAAGTCTGAAAGCTTAGCAATGTACAACTTTGATATTTTGATTGATAACATGCCATGGACCCAGAGTATTTTCCATTTCCTCTTTGTCTTTTTTTCCAGTGATCTCAAGGCCATTATTAAATCTATCAAAACCTAAATACGAGTCGTGATGGTAAAAATTAGGTTACTTTTTTTCTAACAAATATGGTAGAAAAGTATACCCATCCGAATGAGTCTCACCCTCTTCAAAGTAGACTCCTATATGGGACTTAGGCTTATATTAAGGAGGTCTCCTTCCGCTCCCCAAAACACACACACACACAGAGTTACTTATATGTGTGGGAAATTCTTTTGCAGCTGCATTCAGCATAGGCACATCATTCTGAACACACTTCATGGTAACATACTATGATTTGTGGGAAAATCCCAACATGTTCAGTGCCATGTCTGATGTCTTTAAAAAATAATCAAGCTGGAGCGTAGTATTTGAGGGTCAAAATTAGATTGCACTAGAGCAAAAAAAATTGATTTTCTGATGTAGCCTCAGAAGTCTTTTGTACTGGAGTCCATTATCCAAAACACATCAAAGCAGACTGAGGGCTGAGGAGGAGTGTGCCTGCCAGTTTAACCCTCTGGTATTTAAACACTCCCCACCCCTCAGCAATTCCTGAGGCATCCCTGAGATCCCCTGCTTGCCCGCTGCATAGGGCCTGGTATTCAAACATCTCAGCCAATTCTAAAAAAGCTGTTTGTAAACTGTAAAGTCCAGGATAAACATGAGTCTATTCTCCCCAGATCTGCTCTATTAGCCACAGGGTCTGTCATCTGTAGACATCTACACCCATGACTAAAATAATAATTTCAAAACATTCATCTACTGCGGTTGACCCTAGCCCTGACATCTAGCAACTTACTTTCTACAAAGGGGTTCCCTGATCTCTCTAAAAATCACCACTGTAGTAGGCAGAATTCTAAAGATGTCCCCAAGATTTTTACCCCCCAGTCATTCAATTCAACACAAATCTAGGTGATGCTATGAAGGGACTTTGCAGATGAAATTAAGGTTTCTGGTCAGCTGATTTTAAAATAGGAAGATTATCCTGAATCATCCAGTTGGACCCTATGCAATCACTTGGGTCCTGAGAAGCAGAAGAGGAAGGCAAAAGAGGGAACCAGAAGGAGGTAGTGGAAGAGAGAGGCAGAGGACAGACAAGCTAACGGGAGGTCAGAGAGATTCGGAACATGAGAAAGACTCAACCCATATTGCTGGCTTTGAAGAAAGAGGAAAGGGGCAATGACTCAAATAATGCAGGTGGCCTCTGGAAGCTGACGATGACCCTGATCAACAGCCAGGAATGAAGCGGGGACCTCAGTCCTACAACCACCTGAATGAACCTGGAAGCACATTTTCCGCAAGCGCCCCTGTCTCCTTGTGCAGCCCTGCCCACACCTTGATTTTAGCTTGTGAGACCAATTCACACTTCTAACCCACACAACTGCAAGATAATAAATGGGTATTATTTTCAGCTGCTAAATTGGTAGTAACTCACTATGGCAGCAATGGATACCTGATACAGCTACCCACAATGTTTTTCTGACATCTGCAGTCTTCTAGAGAAACTAGATCACTCTTAGTATTAGAAGATCTTGTTTCAGTCCAGTTCATTTGGCAAACTTATGGGGCACCCACACGCTGGGCAGAAGCCAGGTGAGAGGACACATCACAGGTCAGAATGGAGAATACATTGCCAGGGGCTATACGGGCTACAGCCTGATATTTGGAAACAGCCACGGGGAAAATGATGTGAGTCTAGTCTTGGCGCTTAACATTGAGTGTTCATTGGATTCACTTGGGGAGTTTTTAAAAATCCCCATTCCAGCTCATACCTCAGACCAATTACATCAAAATTTCAGGAAGATGAGCGTCAATGGATTTTAAACCTCCGTAGGTTATTCCAATGACAGTGAACATTGAGAACCACTGGTCTAGGCATGAGGGAAGAGGAAAATTTGACTAGGTGGGGGAAGATTTCATTGCTGGTAGAACTTGTAGGAAATTCTCAAGAACAAAATCTTCTATTCAGGTGCTGGCAGGTTGCTCTGATGGAGTTTATCTTCACTGTTGACATGGATTGCTTAACAGAGAAAGATGCAGACATTGTCTGTCTTGAAAACTGTCATATTCCCCAGAACTGGCAGAATACCTGGCACATAGTTGATGCTCAAAATGTTTCACTAATGATCTTGTCTTTTCAGTAATTCTCAGTTCCACTCAGAGGAGCATGGAGACATTGCAGAGTTTCCTAATATAAAACAGGGTGTGCGTTTGCAATGTGGAAAGGCCCTCTGCTCACCTTTGTAGGGAGCATTTTAGGAGGACATGGAAGATTTTGCTCAGAAATGGGGAGGAGGATAAAGTAGAAAGCTGTCTATCACAAGGCTCTTTCTTAGTCCTAAGTATGGATACCAACAGGGGTGTAACCCTTGTAGGGGGTTTCTTTCCAATGGGTGACAAGGCTTCTGCCATGATGAAACTGACAGTTGAACAACTTGGGCCAATAGCTGGTTTTCCCACATTTGTAAATTTCTAGAGTGTGCTTTAGAATTCTCAAATTACTCTGTGCATTCTCAGTACTTGGGCATCAAGGCAGGGGGCAGGAAAGGAGGTTTGCCTTCATGGTAATGTTTTCCATTGAATATATCCTGTGGGATGCGTCTGCTGGCTAATATGTGAAGCCTTCCATGACAGGTGGGTTCAGGGTGATCAACCACCTTCCAGAATCTTTCCCAAATGAACTGCATCCTTGGGTCTTCTCACTTACTCATGAGTTGGCACAGTGAGCTGACATTCTCCATTGCCTGGATAGCATTTTCTACATTTCAAATACCTGAGAATCATTGCCCCTGTGTGGATTCTTCCACAGCGACACCAGTTGAAAACTGTCTCAGGAGATTTTCCCACACTGCAAACATGCAAGGTTTTGCTCTTAGATGGATTCATTTGGGGTCAGTTCATGGCTGAAGCTTTTCCCCACAGTGGTCCTGTGGATCTCACAGTCTCGTTAACTCACATGCTGATCACTCTTTGAGACAATCTGAAAGTGTAAGTTACTATTTCAAGTGTCCTTCTACTTTATGTGTATGAATCCGTTTTTATTTGGCTGATGGCCTAGGCAAATACCATTAGCATTTTGAGCGCAGGTTGGCACAACAAACGTTTCCATAAAACGTTTTTTGAACACACAAATATTACTTTGTCAAAGGCTTTCAATGCTGCTATTCCCTGGCCAAGGAACTTAGAGCTAAAGTTTCTCAGCTGTTGCTGCTGCTGCTGTGAACTCCTCCTTTGCAGCCCCAAAGCAATCCCTTCTAATAACCAGAAAGCTTAAAGGGAAATGCAGACATGGGGAAGCAATGTCTAGGGAGGAGAGTCTGAATATAAAAATTGTGCAACTAAAAGGTTTTTACAGTTAATGCAGCTCTTTCCCACTGTGAAAGACTACCTTTAAAAGCTGTCATTTCCTTTGCATTAACTAAAAATGGACACATCTGTTGAAAGAAATGGGGAGGGGAGAAGACAATAGCTATTATGATGGTCAGGCAAAGTGTGTGTGTGCATAAACCTCTGAAGAAAGTGCAAAGAGGGGAAAGACTGGTGGAAAGATTGCCACAGGGTTGCTGTCAGTTATTATTTATACATCACCATAAATGCATGGCCGTCAAAGTCAACGGTCATCTGCCTTAACTGCTACCTAAGTGCTGGCAATGCGAGACCTCAGAAGAATGAGTCTTCTATTTAATATTTAACCAGATGCTTCCATTTTTGAAAATATACTTTGCTCCTTACAGAGAAGGGAGGGGAGGCTGACTTGCAACTTCTGTGATGTATGAGCTAATGTTGAGAGTAACAGAAAACCAGTCTTTGTTCATCAAATTTCATTGTCAGTACTTCCACCATGTTGGCAAACACAGCATTTTTCTACAAATTTGAATTACTTCCTATATTATTGCATTCATTAACATCCTGATGAAATAAGCTAAGGTAACTACTATATCTGCACAATGGAGATAGGAAAGCCAAGGCAGGAAGGTTTTACACAATCAGTTCCAGGTCAGGAAAGATGGAGGAAGGGCTGAACTAGAATCTGACGTTTTTGTTAGCGTTTGAATTTTGTAGTAGAATGGAAAGGTCATGTTACCTGGACTGATGAAGTCTTTGGGAAATTACCCAGATTACCAAATGGAACCGGAACTGCCAATTGCACTCAACACCCCGAGCTGTGCTAAGTGGTGATGCCCATGTTACTTGCAGAAAACTGGAGACTTCCCACCTCTCCTCCTTGAGTGCTCCCTCTCCTTGTCTCAGGTACATCCCTTGCCTCTCAGTCATTTCTCATCTTTGTCCTCTACCTCTGGGCCTCCTCCAAGCCCAGACATCACAGCCATGGCCAACCAGCCATGGCCAACCACCCATGGGACAAGGTACTCATGCATCCCATGGCTTCATCTTGAAACTGACTTAGAAGGCCATCAGTCAATCAATACAGTGACCAACAGGCACAGAGTAAACAGTCACCAAGAGCCTCTGGGGCACACCTGCCAGACAGCCTTCTCCCTCTCTACATCATGAAGAATTTACTTTCCTTCATGCCTTTCTATTCTGCTTCCGCCTGTGTGTGTGTGTGGCACGTCTCTTAATGGCTCTGTGCTTCTGCCCATGCTTGGGGAGGGGGTGGGTGGGTGATGGAAGTGGCCGGCCCCTTGAAAGACCCTCTATTATTCCAGAGCTGTTATTGTTACAGCTTGACTGTCAAGCTCTTTCTCCCACGTCTCTCACACATCATTTCCTCTTGGGCCCGTATATCTTAAATGAAAAATGTAAGGACATAAGACAGCCTAAGAACAAGAGAGCAATAGCCCCAAGAAGGAAGACTGTCTGTTCTTGTTGTTCTTGGTTTACTTTAATCTCACCTTTGGGCCTCTTTAATACATCCCACCCTCCTGAAGGAAAAATAAGAGACAGAGAAAAATTGAACAATGAAGCATTTCTGTACTCCACTCACCACTTTCTCCGCCCCACCATCCTAGACCCCCTAGGGCCAAGAATGACTCCCATGCTTCATAAAATTTCAGATAATATTGAGAGGGATGTCAGAATGACTTCACTGGCCCGTACAGACAGCATCTGTACAGGCTTCTAAGGGAGATGGGATTGGGCACAGAGCAGCCCCTTGTGCCGGGAACGGTATGAGAGGGTCCCATTATCTGCAGAAGGGATGTAAAATTGGAACAACTCTAGCTGAGAATGCAGCCAGCCACACCATTTACATGAAATATACGGTGCTGGGCCCGCCACAAAGCAGGCTGGCTTTGATCTTGGTGAACTTTTGAATCATGTGTGACTAAAGAATTCTTTACAAAGAATTATTTCAGCTCTCTGAGTTAATGAAAAGCCAGCCTGCACAATTTATGGAAGCAAGAAACCAAGCATTAGAAGGAGGAAAAAAAAAAGTCGTAAAAAAAATCCCCAGGAGCCTTTAATGCGACAGTCCTCATGGTCTGTGCGGATCTCTAACCCCACGTTTTTCTGTCAGATTTATTAGGTCTTACTGGGATTCATTCTTCTCAGCACTGGGGTTTGTGGAGATGATCTTAGGGAGAAAAACGTATCTGAGGCAAAATGAACAATATTGATGAGACAAAATCAACAATATTGGTGAGACAAAATCAAGAGAGCAAGCTCCTGATTATCAGGCAGGGATCAACCCTGCATGTGCCACTTTACAAAACTGGTGTCACGTAAACACTGCCATAGTACCAGGAGGATTTCATAGGAGTCCCGAATACCTAGGAACAATTGCTTGTAGCCAGTGTGGCAAAAATCCACAAAATCAACCTGCTGTTTTTATTGTGTAAAATGGGTCTGCTTCCTGACCAACTTCATGGTAGACAATGTATTCTTAGGGGAAAAGAAATATGGGAAGCTTGGGGAAAGTGACCACTTAAAAGCAGAGTGCATGTCTCTTCTAAAATGGACAACGCCTCCGTGCGTTGGTCCGGTATTTACTGCAGAGCCATCTTCCAGAGAGTGTATCACAGGATACGTACGAAGAGAGAAACTGGAGTAAAAGGGTTAAGATGTGAGTCATCTCAGATGTGGGAAACTATTTCTCACCCAAGGCTGGACATAGTTCGCTTTCATTTATCCTTTTCCAAGGTTTTTCTTCCAAGAGGAGATTAAAGACAGCAGTGATCTCTGAGATTCCTTCATTCTTTATGCTGCAGTGATAATAAATCTAAACCTTTTCACTGGTTATCGCTTTCAATTAAAAAAAAAAAAATTCTATCCATAGGCCATCCTCTACACAGTGAGAGGGGAGTGTTGGTTTGGATAATTTTTCTACTATAGGGAGGCAACCTGGTGTGGAGGTTTAAAGCTTGGTCTCAGCACCACACCACCCTGGTTTGAATTTTCCTAGCCAGTTCTCCCCTTTCTGGCTGGGAACTTTGTACTTAGATTTATTCTCTGCGTTTCAGTTTCATCATGAGAATAATGGTGCTGTCTCTCTCTTTAGGTTGTGATAAGGACCAAATGAGATAATAGATAATAAACTCTTTCTGGTACATAGTAAACCTTCAGTAAATATTAAATGACTTCCTGAAACAAGATGCTTTAGGAAATAGATAGGGGTTAGGTCTTTTTAACTTAATTTTAAGCAGTTTTCTTGAGGAGGAGGAACATGCTGTTTGAAAACAGAACAACTAGAAAGCAAATAACATCTATTTATTGCTCCAACGAAGCTCTCCATTGAACAAATTCCCAACAGCTATTAATATATTTAGCGTGTACCTAGGTGTGAGCATGCCAGATAACTTAATGTACATCATTTAATTTTTTTTTTTTTTTTTTTTTTTTTTTTTTTTTTTTTTTTGAGACTGAGTCTCACTCTGTAGCCAGGCTGGAGTGCAGTGGCACAATCTTAGCTCACTGCAACCTCCATCTCCCGGGTTCAAGAAATTCTCCTGCCTCAGCCTCCCGAGTAGCTGGGATTATAGGCACGCACCACCATGCCCAGCTAATTTTTGTATTTTTAGTAGAGACGGGGTTTCCATGTTGGCCAGCATGCTCTTGATCTCCAGACTTCATGATCTGCCTGCCTCAGCCTCCTAAAGTGCTGGGATTACAGGCATGAGCCACTGTGCTCGGCCCATCATTTAATTTAATTCTCAGAATCAATACATGGAGGAGACTACCGTGCTGCAGCTTTGAACAGCATTGTGTGATACTGCGATCAGTTTACAGGTTCAGAGGTAGGAAAGATCAGGGCTTGCACTTGAACTCAGAGTTTCCTACTCTAAGCCCAATACTCAATCTATACACCATATTACTTTTCCTTTTTAGTTCCTAATAGGTCATATTCAAAATTCAGATTATAGGATGCATAGTCTTTACTAATAATAGTTTATCACATCATAAAATAAAAAGCAGAATCCTACTATAATCTATCCCTTAGAAAAATACTCACGACTTTGCCGATGAGGGAAAGTAAATTCTGTGCCTCTTGGATATCCAGAAATAAACATGAAATTAAAGAATACTGATGATTAAAGGCTGAAATTCAGAGAGAAACTAAAAAAATAAGTGAGGGAGTTGAGATAAATGTCAGAGAGTGCTACTAAATCTTTGAGAAAACAAAGTCAATATTTGGGGGTTTATTCGGGTTTTTTGGTGATTTGAAAAGGAAATTCTCAAAAATATCTTCTCTCCTTAAAAATAACCCATCAATAACCTGTGAATTCTTTTAACTGCTGGTTAAAAGTAAGTATTATTAAAGTGCCCTGGGGCTGTTTCTTTCTCTTTTTCTTCCCTGTCCAACATTCTACAAAATAAAAGAAAGCTAATCTGCAAGTTCTTACTCTCTTCCAATACAATTTTTAAAAATAAAAGGTCCCCATGCTGGGCCATATGCATTCACAGCCCATGTTAGGCATCTCTGGGGAAAAGTCTCGAGGCCCCTCCTGACAGCATGGTGGAAAGTGAGCAGCTCTCATAGAATGCAGCGACACTTCCATAGACCCATCCCTCCGCTGAAGCCATGATGCCTGTATATTAGTTTTCTAGGGCTGCTGTAACAAAGTACCACAGATTGGTGGTTTGAACAAGAGAAATATGCTGCCTTGCAGTTCTGGAGGCTAGAAGCAGGAATTTACTATGTCCGCAGGGTTGATTCCTTCTAAGGACCTTAAGGGAAGGATCTGTTCCAGGCCTCTGTCCTTAGCTTGTAGGTGGCCTTTTCTTCCTGTGTCTCTTCACATTGCCTTCCCTCTATGAATGTCTTTGTCCAGATTTCATATATATATATGAAATCATATTATATCATATATATCATATGCTATATGTCATATATATCATATATATCATATGCTATATGTCATATATATCATATGCTATATGTCATATATAATATATATCATATGATATCATACATATATCATATGATATATACATACATATGTATGATATATGGTATATATGATATATGTGACATATAATACATATATGACATATATGTACACATATAATACATATATGATATATGTATGATATAGCATATATGATATCATACATATATGTGATAGATATATGATATATAAGATATATAGATATATATCTATATAGATATCTATCATATATATGGTTATATATATATGATATATATGATCTTGAGACAGGGTCTCACTCTGTTACCCAGGCTGGTCTTGGACTCTGGTTCAAGTGATCCTCCCACCTCAGCCTCCCGAGTAGCTAGGCCTACAGGTGCACACCACCACACTCAGCTAAAATTTCACCTTGCTATAAGGATAGAGGTCATATTGCATCAGGAGCCCACCCTACTCCAGTAAGACCTCAACTGATTACATCTGCAATGACCCAAATAAAGTCACATTTTGGGATAAGGACTGTAACATACAAAGTTAAGGAAGACACACTTTCAACCCATAATGGTGGGTATGGCTCTGAAATGTTGCCTAGAAAAGGTTGGCTCTAGCCACTGAAAGGATGAGTTGAGTATTAGCCAAATACTGTCATGCCCATTAACATACTTTCTAAGATTCTTATACAAATAGGTAGTATTGTGTCTATAATCACCTTGCAAATTTTTCCCCTAAGCAAATAAAGTCTCAAACCACTGTAGTCATGAATTACGAGATGGCACCCTGACTCTTGAGATGTCTAACCTGTTCTTAGTGGGTATCTAACTCTCTGAACTAAAAGGAGGAAGACACAGGAGTGGGGATAGGGAACCCATGAAATAACATTCAAACACGTTTCTGTTTGAGTTACAATCCCTTGCTTAGTAAGACAGACAAATGTTTCCCACTGGGTACTAAGGTTTAGGGCTTATTCTGTCTCATTTTTTTTTACTGTACCATCCAGAGCGTTTGAGTTAGCCCTGGTGTGGTCTTCTCTGGATACTTTTGTGGGAACCCTTCCTCTGCTTCCCAGTACCAGAATGAATTGTCTGCCTTCAAATGAACTCCCCAACATTTTGTGTTGCTGACGTGGCTCCTTCAACAGACTGAAATCCTTGACAAAAGAGACCATGCTTAATCACTATAGCCACAGTACAAAGAATAGTACAGTAAACACGTGTTAAAGAAAAGCAGTTCAATAAGTATTTGCAGAATTAAAATTGGATAAAAATGGACCATCTTAACTCAAGAGTCGGCTGGCCAGGTGCAGTGGCTCATGCCTGTAATCCCAACAATTTGGGAGGCTGAGGCGGGATGATCACTGAGCCCAAGTGTTCAAGACCAGCTTGGGCAATATGGTAAGATCATGTCTCTACAAAAAAATAAAATACAAAAGGGTCTGTAACCACTTAATTGTTCCTCCTGAATAAAGAGGCACAGCAATCCTCCATTTTTTCTGAGGAGACCACAGCGGGAAGAAGCAAGAAGGGTCTTGAGTTGCACTGAGACTGCTACCCGCCATGTGGACAGGTTTTGGCTGTTTATGCGAGTCCTTTGCTGGGCACACACAAGTGACATATCAAAACGCATAGGCCACAGGTGACTCCCTTGTGAAGATGAAAAGATTAGATACTTTGAGCCTTTCTAAGCCAAAAGTATGATAGTTTAAATTTTGTCTTCCTTTATTTTGAACTAGCTTTGCTGAATCTCTGGACAAAACTGACAGTTAAAAAAAAAAAAGTATATCTTTTTGCAGTAGTTTTTCTCCTATGAGAATTTCTCTATGGTATTTACTGCTATTTTATTTGGGCACATTTGGTTTCTCCTACAAGGACTCTATCAGCTGGCATTACGAAATCTTAGAAATGTGTTTACAACAAAGCACGCCTGAAATTGAATCCTCAAGATGACCCAAGTCTAAAGGGGACTGTTATTTTATTAACGCAACTTTGTTTTCTCTAAATTTGCTTTTGTGAAACTAAATTCTTTCACAAGTTGGGACTGGGTAGGGAGGCAACACACAAACTTAGGTTAACTCCTTATCAACTATAAATGCTGCCGAGAGGGGAAAAGTTGCCTTTATTGGGTTCCTACCTCTGAGTGGCTTCGCACATGGCCGGACTTCTGGCAGCCCTGAATTCACTGCCTTCCAAAGTGCTGTCTTCATGTGTCCTCTTGAGCCACCTTGCATTCAAATTCAAGACCTCAATGGGAGGAAGTTCAGGGAGGTGTCCCAGGATCCCAGGACGATGTGATCTGTCTAAAGAGTCCAACTTAGTCCTAATTTGGTGACAGTCTTCAGAATGCAAAAGAAAGAAGAATTACTTTCTTATTTGATGGGATTTTTATTAGAAAAACTCCAAGTACTTAAGAAAAAAAAAATCCCATCACCTCTCATCTGTTTGGTTCTATATATACATAATTCTGGGGCTATACGATCCAGCCTTCACCTTGGGAGAATAAAAGACAGCTATTATTATTGAACGCACTAGCCCATTGCAGTGCAGGTGAACCCTCCTCCTGCTCCATGGGGGATGGTGTCAAGAGTAGATGTACAACCAAAGGATGCAGAGCGAAGCCCCTTGGCGCCATCACCCCCCTCTACCCTCCAATCAAACTCTGGTGGCTCCTCCTAACCTTTAGTACCACTGTCCTGACCTGTACAAGCCACTCTTACTGAGCCAGACTCTGTCTGTCCAGGGAGGAGATGAGCTCTTGTTTTGTTTCTCTTTCTGAAGAAAACATTTTTTGTTGGAGCGGGATCTATACAGTGGTGAGAATGCAGTATGAAACGTTCCTCTTCCATGGGCCATGACGAAGATGACTCATGTTCCGTTACCATTTAAATCCGGAGACGGATGAAAAGAATTTCTCTTCTGACTCTGAATAGCTGGCACATGGCATCAAGTTGTGGATGCATTAAGCCAAATGCAACGTAATGGATAAAAATTGTAAAATCTTTCAGTGGCATTCTCTGCCTTGTAGGATATCTAAACCTCACTCTATCTTTCAGCATTCTAGAGTCCTATCCATCGCAGCCTCATCCTTCACTCCCACACCACCCCATTCCCCTAAGCTTTGCGCTGTCAAGCTTCCTTCCTCCTCACACCATTCCTGCTTTCCCCGCTTCTGCTGTTAATCACCATAGCTTGCCCTCTCTGTTATTGCTTTGAAGACCTGCTAAATTATGTGTCACAGTCTTGTCATAGCCACCTCCTCAAACTATGTTTTATTATTTTTTAAAGAGCCTTGCTCATGCTGAAAGACAGACTTTCATTCCTTCTCTTTTCTTTTTTAACATTAGATGCTGGACCCAAAGACCTTACCACAATCGCTCTCAGTTCACTTGAAACATTACACCTGAAGCCAGTTGTGTTGAATGGGTTCATAGGTTTCCTCCTCTGACGTTTTTCCCTTCCTATAAAGTAACACCAGCCTGAAATTTCTTCCAAATAAGTTCTTTCCTGGAGGGCTTTTCTATCCGGCCTAACTTTTCAAAGCTTGTATGAGTGGCTGCAGATGCAATGGGTATAGTTCAGTTTTGTTAAAAGTGGTGTTATCAGCTCTCCTTGGCCTTCTAGGCCTTCCGAGTGGTGATCACAGAGGCAGTCAGAAAATCTAGAGGTGAGAGGCGGTTTGAAGAACCAGGCTCTGCACATTCCGCTGTGAACCCAGGCCCACCAGGGAAGGGGAGTTAGGAATCACATGGAGGGAAAATCTGCCTTCAAAAAATGGGCTGGGGCAAACTTAGCGTCTTCTAGTTCAATGCATTTTAAAATAACCCAGTTCCTACAGCTAATTCATTAAAGGGTACTGATCAGGGCACAAACATCTGAAATTATTCCAGTCCCTTGACAGCACAGGGAACATGTCTAATTCATCTTTGTATCCTTAGCACGTAGAAGAGACTTGATATAGATGCACAAAGAGTGACTAAAATAAGATAAATAACTGCAGTTGCACATCGTAAGTCATCTAATTCTTGGTTTGGGGATAAACCTGATCGTTATCAATTCTCAATTAATTTCAATTAATTCTCAATTAATCAATGGGGGTGGTCCATGTATTAGTTTCCTATGGCTGCTTTAATAAATTACTGCAAATGTAGTGGCTTAAAACAACTCAATTTATTATCTTCCAGTTCTGGAAGTCAGAAGCCCAAAATCAGCTTCAGGGGCAGAAATCAAGGTGTTAGCAGGGCTGCACTTTTTCTGGAGGTTCTAAGGGAAAGCAAGTTTCCCAGCTTTTTTCAGCTTCTAGAGGCTACTCACATTCCTGGGCTCATGGCTCCTTCCCCCATCCTCAAAGCTTGCTACTGCAACCTCTGCTTCTGTTCTTAAGTCTTCTCTCTCCTACTCGGACCCTCCTGCCTCCCTCTTAGGATTACACTGGGTCACTTGGATAAGCCAGGATAATTGCCATATATCAGGATCTTTGGCTTAATCACATCTGCAAAACCGCTCTCACCACGTTAAGTCACATATTCACGGGTTCTGGAGAAGATGATGTGATCATTTTTTTGAGGGGGGACATGATGTAGTCTATCACACTCTGTGTAAAACGTAAGTTTTTTCTGTCACACCTCTGCTGAAGATTTTTCCAACTCTCTTCTTACTGTACTTCAGAAGAAAGTTAGATAACACAGTACCCTTCAATAACCCACTCTTCCTACTTCTCTAGTAGTTCAAAGTTGCTGTTAAGACCACAGATTCAACATCCAGCAGCTCTGAGTTTTTATGAGCAATGAAATCTTGGACAAGTTACTCGGCCTACCTAACTTTTGTTTTCTCATCTAGAAGTGAGAGAAGTGATCATCTGTCCCACAGAGTTATTGGTGAGGATTAAACGAGATAAATCATGTAAGTATAGCTCTAAACTCAGTCCCTGGTACAAAAAAAAAAAAAAGGTAATAAATGGTAGCTAGTTATACAAATACTGTATCATATTACCATTATTGACTTAGTCAAGTCAGCATTTATTTGTTGGGCAGCTACTATGTGCCAAGTACTGTTCTAGCCACTTGGGATACACCAATAAATAAAAGAGACAAAGGTTTCCACTCTTGTAGATTTCCTATTCTGATGAGAGATATACACAGAAGAAACAAAGAAATAAATAATAGTGCAAGTTAGAGAGTGGTACACATTTTAGAAAAGTTTACAGGAGCAAGACAAGGAAGATTGTGATGCTGGAGTGGAAGGATATTGATGCAATTTCAAATGTGGAAAAAGGAGGTCAGCGTATCCCACTGAGTAGGTGACCCATGAGCCAGAGACTGAAGGGGGTGAGTGGGTAGCATTCTGGACAGAGGGAAAAGCAAAATCCTTAGGAGGGGACGATGGTGCATTGCAGGAGCAGCAGGAAAACCTGTGTGGTTCAGTGAGCAAGGACAAGAATAAGTCAGTCTGAGTGGAAGATGCTACTTAAATCAACTTTTTGGAAAGTGATGAGGGTTCCCAGGGCCTTTTAGGACACAGTAGAGACTCTGGCTTTTACTCTGAATGAAATGGGGAGCCACTATGGGGTTTGGAGCAGATGAGCGGTATGACCTGACTTGGGTTGACTGCTGTGTTGGGAATCCACTGCAGGGAGGTGAGGCTTAAGGCAGGGAGATAGGGAGGAAGCTGTGGTTACAATGCAGAAAGATCAATCATACCCCAAACCTCAGCATCAGGTAATGTACCCATGTGATATGGTTTGGTTGTCTCCCCACCCAAATCTTATCTTGAATTGCAGCTCCCATAATTCCCATATGTTGTGGGAGGGACCCAGTGGGAGATAATTGAATCATGGGGCTGGTTCCCCCCCAGTACTGTTCTCATCGTAGTGAATAAGTCTCACAAGATCCCATGATTTTATAAGGGGTTTTCCCTTTCGCTTGGTTCTCATTCTCTCTTGTCTGCTGCCATGTAAGACGTGCCTTTTCCCTTCCACCATGATTGTGAGGCCCCCCTAACCATGTGAAACTGTGAGTCAAACCTCTTTTTCTTCATAAATTACCCAGTCTCGGGTATGTCTCTATCAGCAGCATGAAAACGGACCAATATACCATGTGACAAACTTGCATATGTACCCCCTGAATCTAAAATAAAAGTTGAAAATTTTAAAAAGATATGGTGATACCTCACACCAGGGTGGTCACAGCTGAGGAACTGAGAAGGGCTCAGATTCCAGATACATTTTGAAGATAGATCCAATAGAATTTCTTGTTGGATTGGATGTGAGATGTTAGAGACAGAAGTGAAAAATACTCTTGCTCTACAATATAGATGAACACTGAAAACATGATACTAAGTGAAAGAAGCCAGACACAAAAGGCCACACATTATATAATTCCATTTATTTGAAATGTCCAAAATAGGCAAATCTATGGCTAGGGAAAGTAGATTAGTGCTTGCCATGCCCAGGGGGATGGACAGAACACAGAATGATTGCTAACTGGTAAAGGGATTAGTTTTTGGAGTGATGAAAAAGTTCTGGAGTTAGATAGTGGTGATGCTTGCACAACATTATGATTGTACTAAAAGCCCCTGGATTGTACACTTTAATTAAAATGGTGAATTTAATGTTCTGTGAATTTCACTTCAATAAAGAAAAGTAACTCGTAGTATTCTGATTTGAGCAATTGGCAGAATGGAGTGGCCATCAACTGGGGCGGAAAGGGCTGTTGGTAGAGCAGAACACACAGGGGTAAACTAACAGTTTAGCTTTGAGCGGTTTTGAATTATTTTAATTTGAATTTTTATTTTAAGTTCTGAGGTACATGTGCAGGATGAGTAGGTTCATTACATAGGTAAATGTGTGCCATGGTGGTTTGCTGTACCTATCAACCCAACACCTAGGTATTAAGCCCAGTATGCGTTAGCTATTTTTTCTAATGCTCTCTTTCTCCCGTTCCACCCCAACAGGCTCCAGTGTGCATTGTTCCCCTCCCCGTGTCCATGTGTTCTCATTGTTCAGCTCCCATTTATAACTGAGAATATGCAGTGTTTGTTTGTTTTTTCTGTTTCTGTGTTAGTTTGATGAGGATAATGGCTTCCAGCTCCATCCATGTCCCTTGGACGTTTTGAATTTGAAGTGTCTATTAGGTACACAAATAGAAATGTTGAAAAGATAGTTAGGTATGCATGTTTTGAGTTTGGAGGGGTATGTAGGCTAGAATATCTAGATTTGAGAGCTGTGGGCATAGCACTGTCTTAGTCAAATTTCTGTCTTAGTATGTTTTATGCTGCCATAACAAAACACTTGAGACTGGGTAATTTATAAAGAACAGAAATTTATTTCCTCACAGTCTGTTGGCTGGGAAGTTTAAGACCACAGTGCCAGGAGGTCTAGTTGTCTGTACAGGCTGCTGTCTGCTTCCAAGACGGCATCTTGTTGCTGTGTCCTCCAGAAGGGAGGATCCCTGTGTCCTGACGTGGTAGAAGGTCTCAAGACTGAATGAAATCACTAAGGCATGACTGCAGAAAGAGGAGAGGACCAAGGATTGTACTCTTGTAAACTCTGAAGTTAAGAACTTAGGGAGAAAAATAGGAACCAACCAAGGAGACTGAGAAAGGGTATCCAGTGAACAGGAATACAGCCACGAGAGATTATTATTGTCTTCTATCACTCTCCCAAGCTCACCTTCTTGATCATACATGAAGGTCCCAGACAGTGCCATGGTGTGTCATATCTTAACGAGGCTTCCTCTATGCTGTTTTCTCTCACTAGAACGTGCTTTCTCCTTTCTCAGCTGGTTAACTCCTTCTCATCCTTCAAGTATCACCACTCTCAAGAAGTCCACCTTTCCCCTCTATCCTGATTTAGATGCCCCCGTCTTTGTGCTTCCACCACATCGCCTTATCTCAGGATCCTTGGCTTAATCACATCCACAAAATCCCTTCTACCATGTTAAGTCACATATTCATGGGTTCTGGGGATTAGGATATGATCATATTTTTGAGGGGGGACATAATGTAGTCTACAACACTCCATGTAAAACAGAGGTTTGTTCTGTCACACCTCTGCTGAAGACTTTTCCAACTTTCTTCTTGTACTTCAAGAGAAAGAGAACACAGTGCTTCCACAACCCTGGGCATAATTTACCATAGCCCTTATCCTGCTGAACATGTCGTCCAGCTTACATGTCAGCCTCCCCCACGAGACTCAAAACAAGGGCATGTTGTGATAGCATGCTTAGCACTTAGTCCAGGATTCTGCACGTAGAAAATACATTTAAAAATATCCACTGAATGAAAGACAAATATAGAGATGCCTTACTTCACCCAGTAGGCATGTTTTTAAGAAGTTAAGTGTACATCAAAGTGCTTAGGAATTTTTTTATATTTCGTAATCCTCCGTTAAACATACTGGGTGGGAATGCTGCTTAAATCAACTCTGTGGAGAGTTATTTTATAAGGCAAAGAATTCTATTATACTACCAAAAAAAATCCACCTTCAAATCAGCTGTTATTACAAGCTGTGATTTCTCTGCACGTATTTGGAATTTATATGCCATTCTACTAAAATAAATTTGAAAGTTTGCTTTTATCTTGCGTTTTTACATATATTTTAAAGCACATAATTATATCTAGATGTTTGGAGTAAAAGAAAAATCTAAAAACAACTGCCAGAATATTTGCAAATAAAGTTTCCCATCTTTAAAATGGGGAGCTGGGACTAGCACATGCTATAATGTCTCCTATGGATGCAAACTGTCAAATGAAGAATAGTTAAAATTATATACAGGTAGTGTAATGAGAATCAAAACATTGTGTTCAAGACTCTGCATTAAAAAAAAAAAAAAGACTCCTACAAGAACTTTTTATCACATGAGGGAGATTCTCTCTCAACTTTAAGAATTTTCATAATCTTATTAAAGGAAACATAAACTCTGACCCCTCAGTCATGCTTAGAAAAAGCAATTCCATATGTTTATTACATTAGGAAAGGTAATTATGTCAGAGGCCAAACATGCAGAAAACAGACAAATTCCAACGGAAAGCCACCTCACGATCACTTCTTTTTCCTCTGCATTAATCTGTGACAGTGAGAGAAGACCCCAGACAAGGCAGAGCTGGTGACTTATGTGACCAAGAAGGGATCGAAATGTTGGGTCTGCCTTTTAAAAGAAAAATAAAACTATAGCAGGGAATTGCAACACAATCCTTTTAAGCATGGCCTGGCATTGCCTCAGTACCTGCTAGCAAGCTTTCCAGATGCCCTGGGCTTCCAGGCCCATTCTCCTGTTTCTACTTTGCTACCTTTGACGTCTGAGGAGTGTTTGGCAAGAGAAAGACAATTTCACAACTCAAGATTTTCGTCTAGATTTGCTCCGAGCAGAGCTCAGTTACAGGCTGACTCTGGGAGTATTCTGCACTTCTTTCTGCCTCTTGAGATTTACCAAACATCATTCAATGAGGAATCAGCCAGCTAAGCCCAAAGCGCCTGGCAAGAGTGTTAGGTTACTACCTCGGTGCTTACCGAGTGGGACAAGGCACAATCTTTCTCAATAGAAAGCTTGTCTTTCTGACAGACGGTAAGAGAGAGGTCTAACAGGAACAAAAGGAGAATGCCCTGCAGAATCAGCCTCACCCATCTCCTGCCTCCTGAACACCTCGCTCAGGCCCGGGCCGCGTGCGCCACACACAGCAACCAGGATGCCCAATTGCGCTGCCACTAGCGGAGCTATTTGTACTTGTCAATCACCGGGCTGAACTGGCAGAACACTGCTGCAGGCCAACCCATTCATGAATATGTCTTCTCCTGAGCAAAAACATGCAATGTGATGTCATCTTCTTAGAGCAGCTATCGTTCAGGGCTTGCAAAGAATGCGAGGCTTGCGCCTGTGGTGGGCTTGTGCACAGACTAAGCCCATGCACCGAAGAACACATCTGAGGAAACTTTTTCCTTAATGTTGAAGACGAACTTGCCTAACCCCTCTGACCCACATCTCTCACTAGATTTCAGGCTCCGAGTCTGTCAGTTAATTTTCCTGTCAAGCATATTTTTTTTCCTATACAGCATGTGTATAAACAATGGGCAAAATATACAGCTGTCAGGAAAACATATGTGAAAACATGTCCTCAGGCCGGAGCACAGCCCTGAAACTTGATAACCTGTCTGGAGCACTTCAGAGCAGCGGTCACACGCTTTTGTGACATGGAAATTTAGCTGTCCTGTCATCCTGGGAGATTTCTAGATTCAAACCAATCATCAAGAAAAATTGGGTCTAGTTTTAGAGCTTCAGCGTTATTATGCTTACCTCTCCTACAGTCTCAGCCCTAAAACTCATGCTTTTCTAAAACTGAATATAGATGGATGGATGGATGGATGGATGGATGGATGGATGGATGGATAGATAGATAGATAGATAGATAGATAGATAGATAGATAGATAGATAGATAGATAGACAGATAGATAGATTTTGTAGAGAAGGGATTTCACTATCTTCCCCAGGCTTGGTTGCTAAGTCCTGGGCTCCAGCGATCTGTCCACCTCAGCCTCCAAAAGGGCTAAGATTCCAGGCATGAGCCACAGCGCCCAGCTCCCAAAACTGAATTTTAATGCATGTTGCCTCATCAACAAGGAGCATAAACCATGCCTTACACAATAATTTCTTCCATTTCCTAGCACTTGAGCTCCATGAGGGCAAGAACTTAACTCAGTGCCTGGCAAGGGTTAGGGCTGTACTTTTTAGTTAATAAGTGCATACAGCATACTAACTTAAGTCAACCTTGAAATATTTCTCACGGTTTCAATATTCCAAGAGTTTATTCGTGAGAGAGCCGCAGGAATACTGCAAGCTTTTAACACGAATCTGGCAGTATCCCTAAATTGCTGGGACTCCCATGAATTCTCGGCCCTCCAGCTAGACTTCTCACTCTTTACAGAAGGATCTAGGCTTTGTGTGTCATTTTATAAACTCCTCAGAGCCTAACACTAGCTGCAACCAATTCTGGTGTTGGCCGGGAGGCAATATTTCACCTCCAAAATGTTATGAATGATGAATAAATTATGAATTCGGTCACATTTATTTTAGATTGGGATAACCTTTATCTCCAAGCAAGAAAGTTGTATAGAAAGAAATTAAACAATGAAAACAAGAACAATCAAAGTAAATAATAAATTTATACTTGTTTTTAACTTGTTTAAATTTGTTTTTAACAAATTTATACTTGGAAAATGGGTTGTTGATTCTCCATTTTATCCCAAAGTAATAAAATAGAATTTCCCTAAAAAATATGCAATAAAATGTGCTTTTCAGTCATTTCTATTGCTCTTTTTTCCTGTTAGTCTCAACTGGTGAATTGTTTGCTACAAGAAAAAAAGGCTTCAAGGACCATCGCTATTAGTCTTTTGATAACCTGCGTTTGACAGTGGATTTAAAGTATTTATGGGTACAGGTAAATATCATAATAGCAATTGCAACTCTTATTTGAACAACCTGAAAATAATTTTTATGTTCATTTTTGTTGTAGGAAAATAACCACAGAATTTACTATTTCTAAAAGAAATGGAACAAATGAACTTTCTTCTCTAATTTATCCAGAAATCTTTGTTTCCATCAGTATACCACTTAAAATTTAATATCCAGTACAGATTATGTCACTGTAAATACATCTATAAAGTCATGATGCTGTATTGCAAAAAAAAAAAAAAAAAAAAACCAAAAAACAAAAAACGGAACTTAGATATTCCCAACAGAGTCTAGTTCTCTAGGGGAGTCAGCTTGGAAGGAAATCCTTAATTTTTTGTTCAGTCCACCCTAACAACCCAGGAATTGGTCACTATAGAATAGTGTGTAATATATATGATATAATAATATATCTAACCCATAGCACTTATCATATCTTATGTGATGTGTTTCATGTATTTCTTCTGTCTCCTCCATTTTCCCCACCCAAAGTGGATTGAGAACTCATGAAAGAACAAAACTAAATGCTGGCCGGGTGCGGTGGCTCACGCCTGTAGTCCTAGCACTTTGGGAGGCCAAAACGGGTGGATTGCCTGAGCTCAGGAATTCAAGACCAGCCTGGGCAACATGGTGAAACCCCGTCTCTACTAAAATACAAAGAAATTAGCCAGGCATGGTGGTGTTGGCCTGTAGTCCCAGCTATTTAGGAGGCTGAGGCAGGAGAGTTGCTAGAACTTGGGAGGCGGAGGTTGCAGTGAACTGAGATCATGCCACTGCACTCCAGCCTGGGTGACAGAGCGAGACTCTGTCTCAAAAAAAAAAAAAAAAAAAAAGAACAGAGCTAACTGTGTCTTATTCACCTTCTTTATTCCAAGCACCTAATATTACATTATAATAATAATAATAATAGGCCCTCGATAAATATCTGATGACTAAATAAGCAAGTGAATAAACTAGAGTGATTCAATTAATGCTAAAAAGATATTTTCTGAAACTTCTTTCTAAACTACCTTTAGAACCATTTTTGCAAGGCATGTAAGAAAATGCTTCTCATGACTTCTTAGTGACACCTCATGGGTAAATTAAAATTATATTTCATGCTTCATTCACAAGACATGATTGGGAGTTTTCCACAGTGGAATTTACCTTTACTCCTAAAAGGATGAAATTAATTGAGAATATTCAATAAACCATGCTTCAGGATCTAAAGGCAGTCTTGGCACCAGAATCCACCTTCCCAAGGGACAACCATGATGTAGGCACTACTGATCTTTATGATTTTCATCATCATTTTATCTCTACACCTAATAGGAAAAAATGCTTACCATTATTCTGGAATTAGCTGAACTCAGTAGTAACCAAGCCACACTATATTCTTCATGGAAAATACAAGCACAGCCAAAAACACTAATGGAGCAATGTGTGTGTTTCCATGTCAGCTCACCTCTGACTCTGAGAGAGAGTACTGAGAACTTACAGGTGATTAATCCAAACCCATTCATGAACAATATAATTTTAAAAATCCATGTTAACCTCAGCAGCAGGGTTTTCATATTGAGCTAGAATTCCCTGTGTGCCTCAAATGAGGGGGTTATGTCTCAATTCCATCGCAGCCCTTGGCAGGAATACCTTTTCAGGGAATTCAGGAATAGGCAAACCCAGCTCACTGCTAAGAAAAAGTCCCCTATGTGGTATCAGTCTGAGCACAAGGATTTTCATGGAACATGACAGAGGTTTATAGAGAATTATACAGAGAGTTCATAGAGAAGTACAGCAGAGTATAACCTAATAGATCACATTAGCATGTATTTTGTGTGTATAATATATGCCTGCATATTAGATTATACCCTAATCTAATATACTAATGATGGAGGTCAAACTGAAACTGCTAAGAGGAAAAAAACTGGCTTTCTAATGAAACCCAATATAAAATCAACCAAAGATGACAGAACACAAGGTCATCTACACATGTACACATATCTATGTACACACACACAGGCACACACCCACACACACATCCCACAGGGACTATACCTGACTCATATGACGGATATCTCTACATCTTGACACCTTTAATTTTTTTTTTTTTTTTTTTTTTTTGAGCTGCAGTCTCGCTCTGTTGCCCAGGCTGGAGTGCAATGGCATGATCTCGGCTCACTATAAACTCTGCCTCCCGGGTTCAGGCGATTCTCCTGTCTCAGTCTCCTGAGTAGCTGGGATTACAGGCGCCTGCCACCATGCCCAGCTAGTTTTTATATTTTTAGTAGAGATGGGATTTCACCATGTTGGCCAGGCTAGTCTCAAACTCCTGACCTCAAGTGATCTGACCGCCTCAGCCTCCAAAAGTGCTGGGATTAAGGTGTGAGCCACTGCACCTGGCCCCCTTGAATTTTTAAGATCACATTTAGGGGCTGAAGGGAGGATGTGACTAATATTTCTGCAGTGTCAGAGACCTTGTTAGGCAAGTCATTAACACAAAATCATGTTTACCTTCCAATATAAACAGTGTTGAATCTGGCCTCTGTAATCTTTGCTTATACTGTCCCCATAATGTGGAATATTCTTTTCCTTCCTCTTCACTGAGGTAATGCCTGACCTTCTCTTAAGATCTGGCATTCAAGTCCCAAGCACCACCCTCTGGAGAGCATTCCCTAACATGCCTCCCTCCAGGGTGGGGTTAGGTACTCATCACCTATACTCCCATAATGCATCTCTCTATCCCAGCACTCACCACTCTAGACCCTAGTAATCTGCTCCTGGGCCTCCCTCCTCTGTTGAACTGTCATCAGGAATTTTTGGCCTATTCATCTTTGCATCAAGTATTATGCCTGGCCCTTGAAGGGAGTTCAGGAAATGTTTGTTAATATGGTTTGGCTCTGTGTCTGCACCCAAATCTCACCGTGAATTGTAATAATTCCCATGTGTCAAGGGTGGGACCAAGTAGAGATAATTGAATCATGGGGATGGTTCCCCTCATCCATGCTGTTCTTGTGACAGTGAGTAATGGTTTTCTAAGGGGCTTCCCCCTTTGCTCAGCACTTCTTCCTTCTGCCATGTAAAGGATGTGTTTGCTTTCTTTCTGCCATGATTGTAAGTTTCCTGAGGCCTCCCCCGCCATGCTGAATTGTGAGTCAATTAAACCTCTTTTGTTTATAAATTGCCCAGTCTCAGGGATGTCTTTATTAGCAGTGTGAGAATGGACTAATACATTTGTTCAATAAATTAATGGATTAATTTCTTGATTCATTTAATATCATCAGTACCTCTGGTTATTATTTTTCCTGACTGAAGGGAGAGGAAACTGAGGTTCCAGAATTGTTTAACTTTCCCAAGTTCACATAGTTCATAAGGCAGAGTCAGAATTCACATTCTGAAATAATTATACAGGAAATCATTTGCTTTTCACCAGATTAAGAGATTGGAAGCAAAGATGAAGAGAGTTAACTCTTACAAATTATCACAAGTAGCACGAGGCACTGATCTCAAAGAGAAAGACCCACACAGTGAAAGCCTCTTTGAAGAGGAGGCTCTGTTTCCCTTGTCATCAATTCTCCTCCCAGAAATACTTGGCACCTTTGACTAACATTTGATGTTGATGGTCTAAGGCAACTAAACATAGAGTCAACAGTAAGCACGAGTTCAAACTTCCAAGAAAATCAAACCCAATTATTGTAAAAAGGAGAAAGAAGGCCTTCTGGGTTTCTTTAATATCCAGGTGTTATTTTATTTGGCCACAGAGTACAATGTTCCATTCCTAAGATATTCTGATGTAAAAGTTAATACCAACATCTTCATGTTTCAAGACAGTAAAGACATTTCTGTCTCCTTATTTTCTCCAAAATTACCCCAAACTGTAAGTAGGATGAGAAACACAAACACAAACTTGATATTGAAGCTATCTTCAATAGCATTAGGAGACACTTATAACTTTATGCTGCAATATATAAATGCAGAAACAAGACGGATCAACAGGGGGCAGGAGGGTCAAAATAATGCCTCAATAGCACTATCAATGAGAAGAAAGCTAAGTCACCATGTTAAACTCTGGAAACATTCAGACACTGGAAACACCAAGATGGCACAGGTGAGGAGACAGGCTGAAAACAGGGATTATTTGAAGTCTGAGTTAGCGTCAGTTGTAACTCCAGTTTCCCTCTTTACCTACTGACAACCCTTCCCCCACCAGAGGTAGGTGGTATAGTCTCTCGAGAAATGGAACTCGAGAGACTCCTGAAACAAAGACACAGACACTCAGGAGGACATCAGACTAACTACTGAACAGTGTTACTCCAAGCTCCTTTCCCACCCACCTCTCAACACCAGCAGCCAAGCTGAAAAGACTTAGGCAGGAAATTGGAGGATTCTCTTCAGAGGTACCATACCACTGAAAAGATCTGTAGAAACATTTGAGTCACATATGAAAGATCAGTTAGCAACTAGATCCCATTACAGGGAAGCAACACCTATACACAATTACAATCAACTTTTTGGTAGACTACCTTTTACACATCAAAAGGCAGCCAAGAACCACTAGACATTTGAGAAAAGCTTCCAAGAGAAACAAGAGAGACACAAAACAAATAAATATAAGGGAATTCAGAGATTCTCTAAGAAGGAAATTTCAAAGAAATATTGAAACAAGAACAGGTTGCTATGTAAGGGAAATAAACAGGCAATAAAGACTTCTTGAATATTAAAAATAGCTAACTATTTTTAGTCAGCAAAAAATTAAAATGTCAGTTAAAAAAGTCTCCCCAAGAGTAGAATAAAAAAATAAAAAATATACATAATAGAAAAGATGAGATAGAAGCTTTATTCAGGAAGTCCAATTTCCAGAAAGGGAAATCCCAGAAAGAGAGAATAGAGAACATGACAGAAAGAAAATTACAAAGAAATAATATAAGAAAAATGTCCCGGGGGCATGCTCAAGATTGCCAAATAGGAAGAGCTCCAGCCCCCAGCTCCCAGCGTGAGTGACACAGAAGACGGGCGATTTCCGCATTTTCAACTGAGGTACCAGGTTCATCTCACTGGGGTGTGTCAGACAGTTGGCGCTGGTCCGTGGGTGCAGCCCGACCAGCGAGAGCTGAAGCAGGGTGAGGCATTGCCTCACCTGGGAAGCGCAATGGGGAAGGGAATTCTTTTTCCTAGCCAAAGGAAATTGAGACACACAACACCTGGAAAATCGGGTAACTCCCATCCTAATACTGCGCTTTACCAAGGGTCTTAGCAAACGGCACACCAGGAGATTATATCCCACACCTGGCCCAGAGGGTCCCATGCCCACAGAGCCTCCCTCATTGCTAGCACAGCAGTCTGAGATCTAACAGCAAGGCAGCAGCGAGGCTGGGGGAGGGGTGCCTGCCATTGCTGAGGCTTAAGTAGATAAACAAAGCAGCCAGGAAGCTTGAATTGGGTGGAGCCCACCACAGCTCAAGGAGGCCTGCTTGCCTCTGTAGACTCCTCCTCTGGGGACAGGGCATAGCTAAACAAAAAGCAGCAGAAACCTCGGCAGAGGTAAATGCCCCTGTCTGACAGCTTTGAAGAGAGCAGTGGATCTCCCAGCAGGGAGGATGAGATCTAAGAACAGATAGACTGCCTGCTCAAGTGGGTCCCTGACGCCTGAGTAGCCTAACTGGGAGACATCCCCCACTAGGTGCAGACCGACACCTCACACCTCACACAGTGGGGTACACCCCTGAGATGAAGCTTCCAGAGCAAGAATCAGACAGCAACACTCGCTGTTCAGCAATATTCTATCTTCTGCAGCCTCCGCTGCTGATACCCAGGCAAACAGGGTCTGGAGTGGACCTCAAGCAAACTCCAAAAGACCTACAGCTGAGGGTCCTGACTGTTAGAAGGAAAACTAACAAACAGAAAGGACACCCACACCAAAACCCCATTAGTACGTCACCATCATCAAAGACCAAAGGCAGATAAAACCACAAAGATGAGGAAAAAGCAGTGCAGAAAAGCGGGATATTCAAAAAATCAGAGTGCATCTCCCCCTCCAAAGGAACGCAGTTCATCGCCAGCAACGGAACAAAGCTGGACGGAGAATGATTTTGATGAGTTAAGAGAAGAAGGCTTCAGTTTGATCTAACTTCTCAGAGCTAAAGGAGGAAGTACGTAACCAGTGCAAAGAAACTAAAAACCTGGAAAAAAGAATGGATGAATGGATAACTAGAATAATCAATGCAGAGAAGATCTTAAAAGAACTGATAGAGATGAAAACCATAACATGAGAACTACGTGACAAATGCACAAGCTTCAGTAACTGACTCGATCAACTGGAAGAAAGAGTATCAGCGATTAAAGATCAAATGAATGAAATGAAGCGAGAAGAGAAGTGTAGAGAAAAAAGAGTAAAAAGAAATGAACAAAGCCTCCAAGAAATATGGGATTATGTGAAAAGACCAAATCTACGTCTGATTGGTGTGCCTGAAAGTGACGGGGAAAATGGAACCAAGTTGGAAAACACTCTGCAGGATATCATCCAGGAGAACTGCCCCAACCTAGTAAGGCAGGCCACATTCGAATTCAGGAAATACAGAGAATGCCACAAAGATACTCCTCGAGAAGAGCAACTCCAAGACACATAATTGTCAGATTCACCAAAGTTGAAATGAAGGAAAAAATGTTAAGGGCAGCCAGAGAAAAAGGTCGGGTTACACACAAAGGGAAGGCCATCAGACTAACAGCAGATCTCTCGGCAGAAACTCTCCAAGCCAGAAGAGAGTGGGGGCCAATATTCAATATGCTTAGAGATTTTGTCACCACCAGGACTGCCTTACAAGAGATCCTGAAGGGAGCACTAAACATGGAAAGGAGCAACAGGTACCAGCCATTGCAAAAACATGTCAAAATGTACAGTCTATCGATGCTAGGAAGAAACTGCATCAACTAGCGAGTAAAATAACCAGCTAATACCATAATGACAGGATCAAGTTCACACATAACAATTAACCTTAAATGTAAATGAACTAAATGGTCCAATTAAAAGACACAGACTGGAAAATTGGATAAAGAGTCAAGACCCATCAGTCTGCTGTATTCAGGAGACCCATCTCACATGCAGAGACACATATAGGCTCAAAATAAAGGGATGGAGGAAGATCTACCAAGCAAATGGAGAACAAAAAAAGCAGGGGTTGCAGTCCTAGTCTCTGATAAAACAGACTTTAAACCATCAAAGAACAAAAGGACAAAGAAGGCCATTACATAATGGTAAAGGGATCAATTCATTAGGAAGAGTTAACTATCCTAAATATATATGCACCCAATACAGGAGCACCCAGATTCATAAAGCAAGTCCTTAGAGACTTACAAAGAGACTTAGACTCCCATACAATAATAATGGGAGACTTTAACATCCCACTGTCAACATTAGACAGATCAACGAGACAGAAAGTTAACAAGGATATCCAGGAATTGAACTCAACTCTGCGCCAAGCAGAACTAATAGACATCTACAGAACTCTCCACCCCAAATCAACAGAATATACATTCTTCTCAGCACCACATCACACTTATTCCAAAATTGACCACACAGTTGGAAGTAAAGCAGTCCTCAGCAAATGTAAAAGAACAGAAATTATAACAAACTGTCTCTCAGACCACAGTGCAATCAAACTAGAACTCAGGTCTAAGAAACTCAATCAAAACCGCTTGACTACATGGAAACTGAACAACCTGCTCCTGAATGACTACTGGGTACATAACGAAATGAAGGCAGAAATAAAGATGTTCCTGGAAACCAATGAGAACAAAGATACAACATACCAGAATCTCTGGGACACATTTAAAGCAGCGTGTAGGGGGAAATTTATAGCACTAAATACCCACAAGAGAAAGCAGGAAAGATCTAAAATTGACACCCTAACATCACAATTAAAAGAACTAGAGAAGCAAGAGCAAACACATTCAAAAGCTAGCAGAAGGCAAGAAATAACTAAGATCGGAGCAGAACTGAAGGAGATAGAGACACAAAAAAACCCTCCAAAAAATCAATGAATCCAGGAGCTGGTTTTTTGAAAAGATCAACAAAAATTGATAGGCCACTAGCAAGACTAATAAAGAAGAAAAGAGAGAAGAATCAAATAGATGCGATAAAAAATGATAAAGGGGATATCACCGCCAACCCCACAGAAATACAAACTGCCATCAGAGAATACTATAAACACCTCTATGCAAATTAACCAAAAAACCTAGAAGAAATGGATAATTTCCTGGACACTTACACTCTCCCAAGACTAAACCAGGAAGAAGTTGAATCCCTGAATAGACCAATAGCAGGCTCTGAAATTGAGGCAATAATTAATAGCCTACCAACCAAAAAAAGTCCAGGACCAGATGGATTCACAGCGGAATTCTACCAGAGGTACAAGGAGGAGCTGGTACCATTCCTTCTGAAACTATTCCAATCAATAGAAAAAGAAGGAATCCTCCCTAACTCCTAACTCATTTTACGAGGCCAACATCATCCTGATACCAAAGCCTGACAGAGATACAACAACAAAAAAAGAGAATTTTAGACCAATATCCCTGATGAATATCAATGCAAAAATCCTCAACAAAATACTGGCAAACCGAATCCAGCAGCACATCAAAAAGCTTATCCACCATGATCAAATGGGCTTCATCTCTGGGATGCAAGGCTGGTTCAACATACGCAAATCAATAAACGTAATCCAGCATATAAACAGAACCAAAGACAAAAACCACATGATTATCTCAATAGATGCAGAAAAGGCCTTTGACAATATTCAACAGCACTTCATGCTAAAAACTCTCGATAAATTCTGTATTGATGGAACGTATCTCAAAACAATAAGAGCTATTTATGACAAACCCACAGCCAATATCATAGTGAATGGGCAAAAACTGGAAGGATTCCCTTTGAAAACTGGCACAAGACAGGGATGCCCTCTCTCATCACTCCTATTCAACATAGTGTTGGAAGTTCTGGCTAGGGCAATCAGGCAAGAGAAAGAAATAAAAGGTATTCAGTTAGGAAAAGAAGAAGTCAAATTGTCCCTGTTTGCAGATGACATGATTGTATATTTAGAAAACCCCATTGTCTCAGCCCAAAATCTCCTTAAGCTGATAAGCAACTTCAGCAAAGTCTCAGGATACAAAATCCATGTGCAAAAATCACAAGCATTCTTATACACCAGTAACAGACAAACAGAGAGCCAAATCATGAATGAACTCCCATTCACAATAGCTTCAAAGAGAATAAAGTACCTGGGAACCCAACTTACAAGGGATGTGAAGGAACTCTTCAAGGAGAACTACAAACCACTGCTCAGTGAAATAAGAGGACACAAACAAATGGAAGAACACACCATTCTCATGGATAGGAAGAATCAATATCGTGAAAATGGCCATACTGCCCAAGGTTATTTATAAATTCAATGCCATCCCTATTAAGCTACCAATGACTTTCTTCACAGAATTGGAAAAAACTGCTTTAAAGTTCATATGGAACCAAAAAAGACCCTGCATTGCCAAGACAATCCTAAGCCAAAAGAACAAAGCTGCAGGCATCACACTACGTGACTTCAAACTATATTACAAGTCTACAGTAACCAAAACAGCATGGTACTGGTACCAAAACAGAGATATAGACCAATGGAACAGAACAGAGCTCTCAGAAATAATACCACACATCTACAGCCATCTGATCTTTGACAAACTTGACAAAAACAAGAAATAGGAAAAGATTCCCTATTTAATAAATGGTGCTGGGAAAATTGGCTAGCCATAAGTAGAAAGCTGAAACTGGATCCTTTCCTTACTCCTTATATGAAAACTAATTCAAGATGGATTAGAGACTTAAATGTTAGACCTAAAACCATGAAAACCCTAGAAGAATACCTAGGTAATACCATTCAGGACATAGGCATGGGCAAGGACTTCATGTCTAAAACACCAAAAGCAATGGCAACAAAAGCCAAAACTGACAAATGGGATCTAATGAAACTAAAGAGCTTCTGCACAGCAAAAGAAAATACCATCAGAGTGAACAAGCAACCTACAGAATGGGAGAAAATTTTTGCAATCTACTCATCTGATAAAGGGCTAGTATCCAGAACCTATAAAGAACTCAAACAAATTTACAAGAAAAAAACAAACAACCCCATCAAAAGGTGGGCAAAGGATATGAACAGACACTTCTCAAAAGAAGACATTCATACAGCCAACAGACACATGAAAAAATGCTCATCATCACTGGCCATCAGAGAAATGCAAATCAAAACCACAATGAGATACCATCTCACACCAGTTAGAATGGCAATCATTAAAAAATCAGGAAACAACAGGTGCTGGAGAGGATGTGGAGAAATAGGAACACTTTTACACTGTTGGTGGGACTGTAAACTAGTTCAACCATTGAGGAAAACAGTGTGGCGATTCCTCAAGGATCTAGAACTAGAAATACCATTTGACCCAGCCATCCCATTACTGGGTACATACCCAAAGGATTATAAATCATGCTGCTATAAAGACACATCATACGTATGTTTATTGCGGCACTATTCACAATAGCAAAGACTTGGAATCAACCCAAATGTCCATCAGTGACAGACGGGATTAAGAAAATGTGACACATATACACCATGGAATACTATGCAGCCATAAAAAAGGATGAGTTTGTGTCCTTTGTAGGGACATGGATGCAGCTGGAAACCATCATTCTCAGCAAACTATCGCAAGAATAGAAAACCAAACACTGCATGTTCTCACTCATAGGTGGGAATTGAACAATGAAATCACTTGGACACAGGAATGGGAACATCACACACTGGGTCCTATTGTGGGCGAGGGAGAGGGATAGCATTAGGAGATAAATGATGAGTTAATGGGTGCAGCACACCAACATGGCACATGTATACATATGTAACAAACCTGCACATTGTGCACATGTACCCTAGAACTTAAAGTATAATTTTTTTAAAAAGGGGGGGATGTGCAAAACTTAAAAAAAATAAAAAAAGAAAAATGTCACATACTCCAGATTGGAAGGGCTTACTGAGTACCCAGTGCAATAAACAAAAAAGTACCTATCAAGGCATATTTTCATGAATCTGCCAGCATAGTAGCAATAAAGAGATCTTAAAAGCTTCCAGAAAGGAAAACAGACACATACAAAGGACTAGGAAACAGAATGATAATCAGGCTTTTTAATACCAATATTAGAAGCAATTTTAGACCTGAAAATGCTGGGTGAAAAAAATTTGAAGAATCCTATATCTTGGCAAACCATAAATCAAGTGCAAGAAAGAAATAAAGATAATTTAAGGTATACAAGTCTCAAGAAAATGTTTTACCCTTGGACTTTTTTCCCCCAAATGTTACCAGAGAATACAATTCACCAAAATGAGGGAGTAAAACCAAAAGAGAAGGAGAAATGGGATCGGGAAAACAGATGACGCAACAGTCAGGAGCTAGACAGAGGGAATTCCCGGGGTTACACCTGGGCAACAAGCCCAGAGAGTGACAGTCCTTTTTGGAGTGGGAAATGAAATAATTATTAACTGTAGAAAGAGCAAAAACTTCTTAAATAGCAGGAAACAGAGTCATGATATATTAGTGGCATTGCTGATGTGTGTATCACTAAATATAAATTTAATCCCAAATTCTGATACTGTTGCCATAATGCCAGGTTCTGTAGGACACAGTAGTAGTGCTGGTCACCACAAGCCAACAACAGGATGACTAGGGAGAGAATATGGAGACAGCCTTGAAGCTCCTGAGCCTTTGGTAACACTTCCTTTAACAAGGCTTACTAAATATTCTTTGCATAAATGGACAAGTAAATCAATGAGTCTGAAAATTGAATCATCTATATGTGTATTTCGCTTTCTGCCAAAGACACTATTTCATTAAGTATGCAAACTTCAGACATGCAGAATGAAAGATGATTTGCAGAAACTCCTTAACAATCCTGAAGTTTATTTCAATTTGTTACACTTTTTTGTTATACCTTTTTGGAATGCCATCCAATTTCTTTAGCTTCTAAAAAAATATGGAGAGCTATGCTTTATTAAGGGTGTATTTTGAGCCACTTTACAAACATCTAATTTTATCCTTATTCACCATCTTACAAAATAGAAAATTATGACTATACATACATTAATTTAAAATAAATTGGTTGAAATAAAAAATTAGCCAAATGATTAATTGGGTAAAAATGAATATTTCCAGATATATAGATTTTTTTTGTTTGTATTAGTCATCTTGGTGCATATTAAGCTGTTATGGTACTCTTTGTAGTTTTTATGCATTTTTGCAGGATTTTTAATTTGGAGAGCAACCCAAAATATTATCGGTATTTCTGGATTTTGGTTCACTTTTCAGATCTTTGATTTTTTACATACTTGATTTACCTTTAGCCAGTTCTGTCTACTCTGTCTGGCAATAATTTTTGCTTTACATTTTTATCTCCAGCTCTACATGAACTAACTGAAAGTAAAATGGTCCAAAATTTCTTGTTTCTGATCAGTAATTCACATATTGATGATGTCTGTGTATCCTGCTATGACTTTTCTGATTTTTAATTATAATTTTTAATTTTAATTAATTTTTAGATAGTTTATCCCTTTCTAAGTACCTTGTTTTTTAAAAAGTGTAAACATATTTCGCAACAGTCACACCACTTCTGCCTTATTAGTAACTGTGAAACAAAGGACCTGCACTGCATAAATGCATATTAAAGAATGTGAGTAAAAGGTACAACAATGTCTGCTGGGATGAGCAAATAATGATAAACTGTCTAGGCAAATATTTATCAACTTTTTATTCTACATTCCATTTTAAAAAATAACATTTTAGTGACCAACTAATGAATATTCAACAAAAATTGCATGTAAAAAATAAAAATGAAATAAAACATTGTGCAATAAATTTTGTGGAAATAATGACTAATGAGTCAAAAACAGGCATTACTCACAGCTTTACCACTATTGATTTCTCTTTATAGTTCTTTCAGTTTTATTTTATCTTCTATTTCTATTATCTTTTACATTTTATTAATATTGTTAATTTTCATAAATGGCTAAAATTGCATTAGAAATATTTTTTAAATCTCAAAAGCTAACAGAGAAAGTATTAAGGTACATTAAAAGTTGTTAAATCATCCCAGAAGTCACAAAACACAAATTTGTAAACAAACGCTTTTAAAATAAAATAAAAATGCTTGTAAGGTGCATTAAAACAAATGCTTTTAAAACAAAACAAAAATGCTTTTAAGGTGCATTAAAAGTTGCAAATAACAAATGCAACAATTAGAGACAGAAAATGCCAATATACAACCAATTGTCATTTTCACAAGTTAATCTTTCAACTTGTGACAATATTCAGCTTGAATACTGAAATGACAATATTCAACTTGTCATTTTCACAAGTTAATCTGAAAGTAAATAATCTGTTTCTGTGGCTTTTCTGATGGTCATATTACCTTGAGCAAACCAGATGAGGGGTTAACACACAGCTGGCTAGTAAGAGGCAGAACTGGGAGGTGCATCCAGACCCGCTGATGCCCACTGGGATGGCTCTCCCTTGCTGGGCTCTGTCTCCCGGCCCTCTGTTTTTTCCTGATTGATATCCTTCATACCTGATTCCAAACGGTTTGTTGGGTGAAAATAAAGAGAGACAAAAAAAAACCTCATGTCTAGTATTTCATTTTCCCTTAGCAGTTTTAAAAATTGATATTAGGGGAAATCAAAATCAGTAGTTAAAATAAGACTGAGATTCTAGATGAATTTCACAAATATTTCACATATTCCTGATCCTGAACCATCAAGAGTTGACTCTTCTGGCAAAAAGTACACTGGATTCCGAACAACACCTTTCTTTGCAGCAAAGACCAGGCACAAACAGGGAGTATCTCGGACACGTGTCTTCTTTGCATGTGGTTTCAAACTGGAATAGGGGTTTCTCTGCCAAAAATCTCCAGGCTGTTCCTGTGTTTTTTGGCCCCCCTTCTTCATTTATCAAATCAAATCAGAAAGAAGATTTTTAAAACAGGCAAGGTATTTTAATCTGCAGCAGTTCATTTCTCTAATGTTTTAGCTACCTAAAGGATGTGAATACAAAACACAGTGTATATTCAGTATGACAGCATGTGCTTGCCAGAGAGATGAAGCTCTTAGCGAAAACAGACAAAGCCAGATATAAATACTTAAATTAAAACTGGAATATTTTAAAACAAAGACAGTTGGATTTGTGGCTTAATTTCTTTCATTCTTTCTTTTTTCTCCTCTCTTAAAAAATTAAGTATGTAAGTTTGTTTATAATGCTAGTAAGCAAACCTCACTTGGAAATTCATTATTATTTGATTAGTCAGATCATCCTTTTAAAAAATGATCACTTAGAAACATTTAAACTGGGGGCAGATAAGGGAGAAGTATGACAGAATGAATTAATGTCATTCACATTGTATATATTATCTCCTTTAATCCTTACCACAATCTTGTGAAAAGGACATTACCCTGCCCATTTTATAGATGGGATGGGAAAACGTAGGCTCAGAGCAATTAAGTAGTTCGCTCAAGGTCACATAGATAGTAAATATCCGAACAAATTTTGATATTTATTCTGTCTATTCAAAGCTTCTATCCAGCATGAAGCACTGCCTCCCAATGGAGGAAAAGACTCTCAAACACACTATTAAGTTTTCTGAAAAACTATTAACTGGAAGGGAAGCTCATGTTAAAAGCAGTGAATGAATACTAAAGGTCACTTATTTCCCTGTAAAGACTGCGATCTCTCCAAATGCATCAGTCTTTTTCTGAGCTGACCCACTAAGTGGGAGGAAACCTAGGAACCAGCACTGCTTCCCCCAACTTGAAATCCATCTCAAGGATATTGATTGGTTCCTGCATCACCCTCCCAGGAGCTTTCAAAACGTTAAACAAACACGGTCACCTCCAACAAATCACCTCTCCTGTCCAGTGCACAGAAGACGATGCCTTGTGTGTAGATTCGCTCATAGCTTTGATTTGCCCAATTTGGCAGCTCACCTCACCCAGTCCTAACTCTCAGTTGTAAGAAGTTAGTGCAGTGGGGCTGAGGGGCTGCTGGCTCAAGTTTAGGATCTGCCCTTCGGCTTCTCTTTCCTTGTTTGCTGTGCATTTCGAATCAGGCAGGCATGGGATACAAATCAGCTTACATATCTGTGCCCAAAAATAGGCTCAAAGAAAGAGTCATCTTTTGTTTAATCTCTGGGCAGTCTGTGGGAGTCATCCTTAAGAAGGTCGCACACACACACAGAAAAAAACTTGAAAGGGACATTTATTCTAACAAATAGAGAAAGAAAAAAGTGCAGACAAAACACCAGGGGACAGGAATGGCGTGGCTTCTCACAAGATAGCACTGGTTTTATTTTTCAAATCACAGAGGTATGACAAAGAATGGCAGAAACTGCTATTGTGAGCTTGAGAGAATAGATACCTTTTGTCTTCTTGTTCTCTTTTTCAATTTGTGAGAGCAGCTATTGTGCTGTTGTTTTTAGCTGGCCAGGGCCTGCAAGGGAGCCCTTCCCTTTGCTGGTGACCCTGTTTCTCTCACAGGTGTGTTAGTCTTTGGGGGACTCTCATCTCAAACTCAAGGGCATTTTCTGGATTGGTCTTTCAAGCCCTCTTGACCTCTGGGAGTATCTTATTCACTCAGCTCAGTCTGCACTGTTACATTTTAGAGAATAAAGAGTCCCCTGGAAGTATTAAAAGTACACATTTATGTGCTGGTCCTCTTTGTAAACTCAATCAGATTTAGCTCTGAAAACATAACTCGAAAACAGTTAACTTCAATCACAAGAAGGTACTGAATATAATATTCCAGGACCAAATAATAACTCTTATTTTTCCCCTACAGAACAACTCTCATTTTCCCCCCACACATATTCTGTATTAACATGATTATGCATATGTGTGTATACAACACCTATTTTTCCTTACCATTCTTGGTCTTCCAGAAAACCATATATCACTGTTATTTATAAAACTGATATAGTACTAGTATAGTAATAAAAATCAATAATTTTTAAATAACACATTTATCAAAGATACATAAATTAATACTAAATTTCCTAGAGACTCCTGATTTAATGTACTCTCTTCCAATGTATGATCATAGCTCATCAAATATGGTTCCAACAAGTTTGGATTCAGAAAATGCGGTCACTCTATATGGAATGCCAGGTGAAACTCTCTAAGCAGCTATAAGACCATTGGTTGCCCAAGCAGGCAAAATGTTAAGATGATCATGGTATGAACAAAGTGGTCACTCTTTATCTGCCAAGAGGTGCTGGAGAAGCCCGGCCCCAGAGACCAAAGTCAGGAAGGACCGCAGGGTTGTCCTTGCCCCTTGAGTTCGCCCTGCCTGGAATGGATTTCCATCTTGAAAATGAGGCATCCAGGTTAGTTCAGGGGCAACAGATCCATGAAAGAGACCATGTTCTTAGCTCTGTTAACCTTTCACAGTGAGTTCATAGGGACCCATTGCCAGGGCACACAGAGGGCACGGCTGGAAAGAGCTATTCTCAGAAAGCTATTGATTCATATAAAGTGAATCTACAGGAAAACAGTCCTCTCCTCACTTACGTATATCATGTAGCCCTTGGTTCACCTGGCCTGGAACCCCCAGCTTACTACAGTCTTGTGAAAAGGACATTATGGACACCCTGGACAACTGCTCCATGGCATCTGGTGCCCAACAACTCTCTCTCTCCTTTTATCTAATTAACAACTAACAGAAAGGGGACCCAAGCAAGCATATGAATCGGTCATGTGACATCAAACAGGGAAGCCTCATCTCCTCCCTCACCTTTATTTTGCCAGTTAATATCTACAATGCATTTCAAAATCTATAACAAAGATGTTATCAATAAACCAAACGTATTTATCATTAATCCAAAATAGATCAAGCATAGTACTGAGAATGAAACATACTTTCAAATTCTGGCTCTGGGATCAAACAATAATTCATAGAGAAAGAGATCCCTAAACACCTGCTTCCTTTTGCCACAGCCAGGGGTATAATGAGATAGCGAGCAGGCGTGCAAGGCCCAGGAAGCCACAGATACTCCTGTCCGCCCAGCTCTTCGGAATGGCCACTTGGCTGTAGGAAGTCCTCAGAGACATCTTCTAGACTTGGAAGTCTCCTTGGAAATCAGATGCTGGGTTTTCCAAATTTGGAATTAGCCAGGAGCAGCATAAGAAAAGAGATTTCCCAAGGAGTTCTGCTAGGGAAAAGTGTAAGAACAGTTTTGAGGTCTTTGGAGAATAACGAAGCCAAATAAAGACAAAATCCTAAGTAGGATTCCAACACTCTAGCTGGGGAGCAGTATCCCTGGTGGTTCCTTTGGTCTCACATTCCTGCATGGCTCCGCAGGGCACTGCAAGTATCTGGTCCGTATTTAAAATCTTGATATTTTCTTCATCTTGGAATTTTGTGTTAATTTTGATGTTTTAAAATACCGCAGTAAGATATTCTTTATTTTGTTTATTGCATTTTTGACCCCCTCCTTGTAGTTTGTACCCAAAGCAAGGGCCTCACTCACTTCACCCTGCCCCTGAAGCCCTCCCTTTAAAGAATGCTTGCTGACCCCTGGCTAGAACATAGAGGAGGCTGACAGAATTGTCCTTCTAGTGAGAAATAAAATCAGTAGTCACTGAAAATAAGCTCGAAGGAAAGGTAAAGAAAAATGGAAGCACAGTACATCATTTGACATCAGCACGATGTTGTGGTTAAGACACTGTCAGTTGAGTCAAATAGAAGGGCAAAAGAGTCTCTCCCACTAGGTTCTGCAGCCATCAGCTTGGTTTTCACCTAGGAAAACAACAGGCCTAGTGCAATGCATGAATGAGTGCTCAAGATAGCATGAATAGCCTGCAGCACATCAAGTGTGGTGCTCTCAGGCAGAATCACAGTTAGCTATGGCCTCCTCAACCAAGCCCAAGGCACTAACCCTCCCAGAAGGACTCATACATCCCACTGGATTTCCATGAAACGCTAAGCCTCTAGAGGCAGGGACATATTTGCCATATTATTGGTACTAAATTATTATGAAAGAAAGAAAGGAAGGGAGGAAAAAGGAAGGAAAGCGGGAAGGCGGGAAGGCGGGAAGGCAGGAAGGCAGGAAGGCAGGCAGGCAGGCAGGCAGGCAGGCAGGAAGGAAGGAAGGAAGGAAGGAAGGAAGGAAGGAAGGAAGGAAGGAAGAAAGGAAGGAAGAAAGGAAGGAAAGGGATGGAGGGAGAGAGGGAGTGAGGGAAAGAAAAATTAAAGACAACAGCCTCTGCAGACAGAAGCCCTGGGCACTAATCCCACTTTGTGTGACCTTCAGGAACTCCCTGAAGTTCAGTTTCCTCATCTGTAAGATGGAGAGGAGAACAATAACTATTTCACAGCGTTTAGGAGAGGATCAAATGAAAAACTGCTCCTGAAAGTGTTTCATAAAGTATAAGAATGTAGTTTAACAAAATGTTGTATTAGTTTAAGTGCTACTGAGAAAAATGCTGTATGCTCTGGAGGGTATTTTTGGAGGAAGTGAAACTCTTTGAAGCCAAAATAAAAACAGCAAGGGAAGGTCATGAATGATTAAGGGAGGTGAGTGTCTGCTACTATCTATGGAAAACAGAAATCAAAACATAATTCCCCAAAAACAGAGAAATGAAGCTTTCAAGTATTGAAAAAAAAAAAAACCATGGCAAGAAACCATGGTCCTCATTCCTGCATAATGTGAATATGTTTCAGATTATAGGTCTAGCTTACTCAGGCACAGTCAGAATCCCCCAAAAGCCATCCTTTTCTATGTTGAATGCTTTTCCAAATATGTAATATTCAAAATAAATGGTCAGATGCCACACACACCACACACAAAAAAGGAGAGTGCTTGTGTTTTTAATAGCTTGTGAAATGCAGCCATGGGCCTGCTGGTTGGGGTTGAAAGGAAGTAGCCCATAAACAACTCCATCAAGCGTGACAGAGCATGTTTCAGCTCAGCTTCACACAAAGAAAATTCTTCCACAGTTCCAAGTGCCTGGGACCCTCAAGAAACATCACATCCTACTGGTAGAGACATAAGGTTCTTCAAGGAAGCTGCAATGATACCTTGCAGCCCCAGCCTGAGGACTGAGGTGTGAGATTTAAGATTTATAAGAAACATGAGATCTATGGATTGCTCACTTATAACATTGATAAAAAGCTTTACTGACAGTTTCATAATGTTAGAGTTTGAGTGGAAGCTTACTGTGTAGGGAAAGAATTTCAATTTAATTTTTGACCAATTAAATGTTCATAGGAAAAGATATATCTCTTTGGGAGGGTAGGGGGAGTCATTCACTTAGATTCCTTCTCCTTGTACACAGAATTACCTCTCAAAGTGGTTATAGAATCTATTCAAATGAGTCATTAGATTCCCTAATGAGACCTAATTCGATATATTCAAGTAGACAGAACAAAAAGCCAAGATCTGTGTTTCATTCTTAATCCATTCAGTTACTGCTGTCTGAGTATGTCTAAGCCCTTCAACATCTCTTCGTCTCAGCCCCCACCTCGGGTAAGTGGGAACCATGGTTCTCAGCCTCTGGAATGATTCAACCTAGCTTAATACCAGGTGATGGCTCCTCTCTACCCTCAAAGGTGCACAACAGCCACCTTGTCCCTACTATATGACCCCACCCTCTGGTCCAATGGGACCCAAGCTAGGAAAATCAGTCTCTACACATTTTCTAGCAGATCTACGAGAGAGTCATTTTCTGCTACCTGGATAGGTAAACAGGCAAGACTGTTCCTCAAGAAAGAACAGACCATTTGACTACAATTACCCAGGAGAGGCAGAGAGGAGAGGCCAAGAGGACAGAGATTTGGAGGCTCTCAGTGTCCCAGTTGCAGGATCCTTTTCTGAAGCTCAGCTGCCTCCCAAGTTCTTACAACTCATGATGCGACACCAACATGAAATCAATAAAATCCACTAGCTTGAATATAAGCTTGCTTAGGTCAGGTTAGATTTTTACAATTGCAGCCTGAAGAGCCCCAACTAACATAGTTCTGTAATATAAACCCTAAAACTAAATTAGATAGTATTTGTGATGTCTAGCCCTATGTTCCTTACCACCACCACCACTTCTCTTTCTCTGTTTGTTGAATAAATTAGATTTATAGGTGGGAAGACTGGGCAAAACCATAGGGAACATCTGATCACATTCCATTTATAGAGGCAGAACCAGAAAGGTTAAGTGACTTGCTCAAAGCCACCTTGTTTATAGTGGAAGATTCCGGAAGCTTTCTATTATAGCCACAATATTTTAGGCCAAAGTCTTACAGGTTTCCTATTTTTCTCTCTGCCTCTCTGTTTCTCATTGGGTAACCCTTCTTTCAATGTGCTCTGAGAGTGTGCTCTAAGAAACCTAATCTAGTAATTTAAGAGGTTGGGACAGAAATCCTATGCTACAAGTCCAGATACCACAGGGAGACAGTGCTTGCGGTAGAAACATGGTTTGCATGTCAGACTGCCTGGGTTCAAACCCAGCCCTGCCTACCACTCAGGAGCTACGTGAACTTGGCAAATTAAACTCATTTGAACTGCGTTTTTTTCATCCCAAAATGGGGATGGCAATGCCTATCTCATAGGGTCTATGTCTGGTACCCCATCACATAATGTTGGCTGTTACTTTTACTAAAGGGCAGATCATTCCAGCAGACAGACAGCAAACTGCCACATACAAGACCTTTCAGCCTCATTGTTTATACCTTATCAACAATACCGTCTGCCAAGCCTGAGAGGAGCATTACCTACCCGCATTGTAAGAAAAGAAAGCAGACGCATTAGAGATTATGGGGAGCTTAGAAAGCCACCTGCGAGACATTTACAACACACACAACTGCTCCAAACAGATGCGTGCTAGAATAGGTTTTGTTATGCTTTTTAACTTACTCTCCTGATTTCTGCTTCCAGGTGACTGGGATACTCATTCACAGCCTGGAGCCAAACACTTTCACATAGGTGCTCAGAAATACTCCACTTACTTCATGGCATTGCTATTTTAACTATTTGAGAAATTTATCTTTCATTTTGCCCATCCCTAGGGTCTTCATTTCTAATCTCAAACAAAAGCTCTCAGACACTCCTTTCCTCCCTGACACTGACAGAGAAAGTAATTTAGCAAAGCGGATATTTACTTAAGTGACTGGGTGTTGATTTAAACGCTAGTGATAAATTTGTCGATCTTGCTCTAAAGACTGTTATTCTTGGTAATGTAATTGTCATGGATCATAACTACAAGACAAAGTACAGCTTCAGCCATCCTGCTTGTTGCCAGAGGATGGAATGTCAAGTGATGTTTTGACTATGGAGCATTTCCTGGAGAATGGAGAACAATAGACCCTTCTCAAGACAGGATTAAACACATATGAAAACATGTCTTGAAATTGGTGGAAACATGGTTCTACCAAGGAGTTATAAGAAAGTATTTCTTTCATTCTTTTCTTTTGTAGCACTAAACAGCATTTAATTAATGACATTCAATGGCACCCCACTGCCTTCTGAAAAACCTTTGGCTTCCTTTTCTTGTTCCATGAACCCACCACACTTTCTTACCTGTCTCTTTGCCCATGCTCTTTCCTCTCCCTCAAATCCCTTTCTTTTCTCATTTACTACACCAAGATCTAGCAGATAATTTTTTTTTTTTTTTTTTTTTTTTTGAGACAGAGTCTTGCCCTGTCACCCAGGCTGGAGTGCAGTGGTGTAATCGTGGCTTGCTGCAATCTCTGCCTCTTGGGTTCAAGTGATTTTCCTACCTTAGCCTCCCGAGTAGCTGAGATTACAGGCGTGCGCTACCGTACCTGGTTAATTTTTGTATTTTTAGTAGAGATGTGGTTTTGCCATGTTGGCCAGGCTGGTCTTGAACTCTTGACCTCAGGTAATTCACCCACCTTGGCGTCCCAAAGTGCTGCGATTACAGGCATAAGCCACTGCACCCAGCCTAATGGAAAATTCTTTATCATTCCTCAAGGGTCAGCTCAACTCTCCTCTCTTGGTACGTTTCCCTAAGAGTCTCAAACCAGATGGAGATCCCTGCTCAGTGTTCTTAAAGCCGTGCTCACTGTAATGACCACTCACTTTAAATCATGGACATACGTGCCTGTTGTCCCAGTAAGCATGAATTTCTTCAAACAGGGTTAACAATTCCTTCATCTCTGCATATTAGATGCTCAATAGTATTGTTGAATGAATGACTGAACCAGTTCATGAATAATGAATGAATGGTCTTTATGCAGAAAAACAATAGAAATGAAGACAATATCTTGTAACCTAGACAAACTGGGAATTCTCTGACATTCCAGCCCAGCTGAAAGTGTCCACCGGGTTTACACAGGTCAGAGCAATTACAGAGTAGAAAAAAGAATTTATCTCTACTTTGGGAAAGCATTTGTTTTAGAAACAATCTGAGGTAACAGATCATATTTTCTGCATTCTCTTTTTCTTGTTTCTTATTCCAAAACTATTTTCAGAAAAATAGGATGTTACGTGGTTGTTACATGATTCCGAGTTCACTTATTTCTGCTCATTCACCTCCCCAACGGAAAGCTTGGTCCTTAACTGGTCAGCACTAGAGAGAATCACAGTATCCACACCCCCTGCTCCACACACACACACACACACACACACACAAATATATACGTATTGTGCTTTATATATATATATATAAAGTGTTTTACATATATATATAAAACACTTCAGATGGATAATAAACCAAGGTGCAAAGAGGGAAAATATTAAGCTATCATCATGAAGGTCTTATTTCTATTCCTGTATCAGACACAAACAGGAAGGCAGAAAGCACCAGAATCACTCTGTTTATATGATACATGGGTATTCATAGGGGTTGTTTTGCAATAGCCCACACTAAAGCTTCCTGCATAAGAAACTCTGATCACACAGGTTGGTAAAACATGAAGAAACAACATGCTATCAAAGTGAAGGCCAATGTGGAAGTAGCCACCTTTTAATATTGAACATGGAAATTACCTGGGCTGGCAATATGGCAGCAAGGAAAATTAGAAAGTAGATGACCAATTTTCTCAGCAACAGTCCTGCTGAGAAGCTCTGCAGTTGAGGTTCTTGCAAAAGGTATTGTGTCTCCATAGGACACAAGGCTGTCCATGGGTGTTCCTTCTCTGTGTCTGTCTCTAGGAACTCTGATATAACAGGAATCCCTCTGAATCATTCCACACTGACAATCTGTGCTGCTCATGAAATGCTGTCTTCAAGAGAGACTCTGTAAGATCTTTCTGTAGCCCATTCCACAGCAACTAATCAGATCTGGGAGTGCTGGCCATGTATTTAAATGCAAACTCAAATAACAGCACTTAAAGTACATGCCTGGCACTGGTTAAGCACAGTCCTTACAAAAATTTGGGTCTCATAGGATTATTATCCCATTTTACAACGAATAAATTGAGACTAAAAGATGCTGGCCAATTTGACCAGTCATGGAGCTAGGATGCAGCTGACCCAGATTGAACCCAGGCTGTCTCACGTCTAGGCACATTTTCTTATCCGCTGCATTTGGACAGTATCCATGGTCTCCACACTCAGTGTATCAGAACACAGAAAAAGCAGGCACCAGCTCTGCATGAAAACCTCTGTTTGTTTCATGACTGTTTCTAAGGACCCTCTCTACCTAGAGATGAACAACCATAGTCCTTTAATATTTTCATATTCAGATGATATTTCACTTCTCCTCATCATAATCATCGGAGTCAGCAGAACTACCATTTACTAAGCCTGTACTATGTACCAAATCCTTTGTTATAGTTCTACACAGAAAGCTTCAGAAACAACCCAATTAAAACATAGGCAAAGGACCTAAATAGACATTTTTCCGAAGAAGACATATAAATGGTCAATAAGTGCATGAAAAAAAGAAATGCTCAAATCACTAATCATCAGGGAAATGAGAATCAAAAGCACAATGAGACATCACCTCACTCCTATTAGGAATCTACTGTTAAAAAGACAAGAAATAACAAGGGCTGGCAAGGATGCAGGAAAAGGGAGCCCTGTACACCGCTGGACCGCTGGTGGGTCCTAAATTAGTACAACCACTATGCAAAACAGTATGGAGAGTCTCAAAAAGATAAAAATAGAACTACCACCATATGATCCAGAAACCCAACTACTGGATATGTATCCAAAGAAAATGAAATCAGTGTTTCAAAGAGATATCTGCACTCCCATGTTCATAGAAGCATTATTCACAATAACCAAGATATGGAAACAACCTAAGCGTCCATCAGTGGATGATGGATAAGGAAACTGTGGTACATATACACAATGGAATATTATTCAGCCATAAAAAGGAAGGAAATCCTGCCATTTGTTACAACATGGATGAACCTAGAGGACATTACGCTAAGTAAAATAAGCCAGACACAGAAAGACAAATACTACATTATCTCACTTACATGTGGAATCTAAAAAACTCAAACTCATAGAAGGAGAGAGTAAAATGGTGGTTGCTAAAAGCTGGGGATGGGGGAAATGGGGAGATGTTGATCGAACTGTACGAACCTTCAGTTATAAGATGAATAAGTTCTGGGATGTAATGTACGTCATGGGTGGTGAAGAATGTTTTAATTATTTTGATAGTGATAATCATTATACAATATATACTTACATAAAATTATCACATTGTACACCTTGAGTATATTCCATTTTTATTCATCAATTAAGTATTTCCAAATTTTTAAAAACCCGAGATGTTCATTATCTAGAAACGAAACGTTCAGTGAGATGAGCTCACTTACCGAGCCCTGGTTTCCAGCAGGTGGCAAAGCCAGGATTCTAACTTGGTTGACCCTACAGCCCAGGCTTTTCTTGCAATACCTTGCCACACCTCCACAGTTAGAGATCTTGACTTCTACTCTAGGTCTTGTAAGTCCTCCTTTAGTCACAGAAGCTTGTGCTGGACCCTCCACCCTGCCCAGAGCATGATGGAAAGATAATAAGCCTACACACCAGTGCTATATGGGCTTTTAAAATTAGAATCAAAGGGGAGCAACATGCTCCAGGATAGACAATCATGTTCCTCTGTTTAAAGGAAGCAGATGGGAGATGACCACAGACTAGCAAGTTGAAGGACTCCTTGGAAGGTCTGTCATAATACTGCAGAAAATTTCCCAAACCCGGCCAGGCGCGGTGGCTCACGCCTGTAATCCCAGCACTTTGGGAGGCCGAGGCGGGCGGATCATGAGGTCGGGAGATCGAGACCATCCTGGCTAACACGGTGAAACCCCGTCTCTACTAAAAATACAAAAAAATTAGCCGGGCGCGGTGGTGGGCGCCTGTAGTCCCGGCTACTTGGGAGGCTGAGGCAGGAGAATGGCGTGAACCCGGGAGGCGGAGCTTGCAGTGAGCCGAGATCCCGTCACTGCACTCCAGCCTGGGCGACAGAGCGAGACTCCGTCTCACAAAAAAAGAAAGAAAATTTCCCAAACCCTTCCTGATTTTAAGGCATTTGGTTACTGACACTTGTTCGAATTTACTAAGTACAAAAATTTTAAAAATTAAAAAAATATAAAGCACTTGGCAAGCAACTTAGAACTTTCACTTCCTTAGTTTCCAGCCGAAACTTTGGCGTCACTGTGGTGGAGCTAAGTGGCCCTGGGTGCGGCTTCACTCAAAGGGTTCCCTTCCAAAGGGCAGTGGGAGAATGAGCAAGTCGAAAGAGAGGGAGTGTCTTGAAGCATGTTGGTATAGCAAGAACAATTTTATTTATTATGCACAATTATATGCAAAACTATCTCAATTGTAGAATTATTAGATTAATTTAGTGGGTGTTTTGGTGCTGGTGATAGGAGCTAGGGAAGCCCTTGAAGCCACTGCTTAGCAATGCCCCCCTTATTCAAGGTATATGACCTTCCTCAGTCTCCATTCCTAACCTATAAAATGGAGATAAAAGCATCCACTTCATAGAGTTTTGTGAGGACTGAGTGAGTTTGCATATTCAGGGCTAATACACAGTAGATACTCAATTAATGGTGGTTACTTATTAACCCTAAATTGAGTTAAAACTACTTAAGGCTCCTCTTTCTCCTTCATAAAGCTGTTATTGAAATGTTTTCTCTAATACATATGAAAATGCCTGGACTATCAAACCCTGGTTTGGAAGACAGTTGGTACTTAACATTTACTAAATATTATACAACATCAAGGCCCAAAAAGGGTTTGAGGTGGCCCACAATAAGAAACACAAGTGTAAGAGATCCATGAAGCCATTAAACAAGAGTGACAGAAAAGATTCCAGTAAAGCGGAGAGAGAGAAATGGCACACAGCATAGAGCAGCACTTCTCACGTTGCAGAGGCATCACTTGCCATCTTATTGGAATACAGGTCCCGCCTCCCCAGGTCCCAAGTGGAGGCCGAGATTCTGCCTTTCTCACCAGCTCCCCTCAACCCCACCCCCAGGAAGCAAATGCTGCTGGTTCACACTTTGTAGGGTGAAAGAAGTTAATGAAAGAGGACAAAGCTACTTTATAGCTCAAGTCAATCTTTCTGTACAAATGCAACACAGAATCTCAGATGGAAATGCATTCTGATGACTTTTGTAATTAACAGAAAACTCGGGATATTGGTGTGTGTCAAACAGTCCTCCCCACTTGAACAAATGTTTTCCACTCCTCTGTCTCTCCCTTTTCCTCCAGGACCTTCTGGACCGGACACAGTGAGCAAGAAGTCTGAAGTGCCCAACAACCCTCTCTCTAAATGATTTCAAGGAAGAGGCAGCAAGCTGCACAGATACTGGAAATGTGTGATGTAACCTTTTACATTCAGAGAAAGGGCTGTCCCTAATTCAAGCCATATTTCGCCCAATGAAGTAGACTTATTTAAACCTGGAAAACATCCAAAGAAGATATGGAATTCAATATATTTCTGTAGGTCGTGGCCTTTGCCTTCTTGTGGCCCCAGTTACCTCCCTGTGCCCAGATGGGTCGTCCCTCTTTTCTCGTGCTGGACACTTCCTAGTGCTCATTCCAACCTGAGCTCTCAAGTGAGGCATCTGCGGGTGAGAAATCTATAATGCACTTAACGGTTGTTGAGAGCTTCCCAGGAGTCAGGCTATGTGTTAAAAGCTGTCATAGGTTATCTCATTTAACCCACTGTGAGGACTTTACAGATGAGGGTGTTCATAAAGATGGGGTATGTTATAAAGTCACACCTGTATTAGGTATCATCACAGGGATTCAAATTGAAGTCTATTTAGCCCAGGATTTCTCCACCTCAGCAGAATGTCAAGGGACATTTTGGCCGTGATAATTCTTTGTTATTGGGGACAGAGGGGCTGTCCTGTGCATTGTAGAATATTTAGCAACATCCCTGGTCTCTATTCACTAGATGTTATTAGCAACCCCTAATCCTAATTATGACAAACAAATATGTCTCCAGACATTGCCAAATGTCCCCTGGGAGGGATAAACTGCCCCTGGTTGAGACTGTCCCAACCCAAAGCCTGAGCCCCTAATAAACAAGGACAGGCATTAGTTTTCAACACTTCACAAGGACCAGCCCTATTGTAGGCTGAATTATGTCTCCCTAAAATTTGCATATTGAAGCCCTAACCCTCAGTGGCTCAGAATGGGAATGTATATAGAGATAGGATCTTTAAAGAGGTGATTTAAAATTAGCTCATTAGGGTGAGCTGGAATCCAATCTGACTGGTGTCCCTATAAGAAGAGGAAATTCAGACACACAAAGAGATCCCAGGGTTGCATGCACACAGAAGAAAGCCCACGTGAGGACACAGTGAGAAGACAGACATCTGCAAGCTGAGGACAGAGACCTCAGAAGAAACCAGCTCTGCTGACACCTTGACATTGGGCTTCCAGCTTCCAGAACTGTGAGAAAAGTTCTGTCGCTGAAGCCACCAGTCTGTGGTATTTTATGATGATCACTCTAGCAAACTGATACAAGTCCCCAAAAGCCACACTCAGCTTTCTGTCTTTACTTTTCCATTTTGTTTAAAATATATCTTGGAAGGTTTCAGAACCAATTCCAAGCCTAGCAAAATAAAAGGTCAGTTCATGAGTTCTGTGGAGAGATATCCCAAAATATAAGCTGGCAATACTGTGCCTGATCCATGTTTGTCTTGAAGATAACTACTGCTAGGAAAATATTCCTGAAATTCTTAGCAGGCCATAGCAAGTTGCTTTAGAACTTTCATACCCTCACACTAACCCCTGTTTGTGCCATTGTCTTTAAGTGTCTTTAGTGAGAATATGCTTTCTAGAAACTAAATGGAATGGCAATATGATGTAATGCCAAGATAGCAAGGACAGTTTTGATGTCCCTCCCCAGTCTAGTTCATGGCAGACATTATAGAAAATGAGTCCCAGCTCACTTTCTCACTAAGACAAGAAGGCATCAGAATCCTTCTTAACACTAGGCTCCAGGCAAGACTACAAAATGATCAGAGGTGGCAGGAGAGGTGAATCCTTATGCTATCTTAGGTATAGCGCAGTGTTCTGTACCCTGGCCGCACACTGAAACCATCTGAGGAGCTTTAAAAAAATACCGTGGAAAAGCAAAAATTGACAAATTGGATCTAATTAAACGAAAAGCTTCTGCACAGCAAAAGAAACTATCATCAGAGTGAACAGAATGGGATAAAATTTTTGCAATCTATCCATCTGACAAAGGTCTAATATCCAGAATCTACAAGGAACTTAAACCAATTTACAAAAAAAAAAAAACAAAAAAACAACAACCCCATTACAAAGTAGGAAAAGGATGTGAATAGACATTTCTCAAAAGAAGACATTCATGCAGCCAACATACATATGAAAAAAAGCTCAACATCACTGATCATTAGAGAAATGCAAATCAAAACCACATATCATCTCATGCCAATCAGAATGGCAATTATGAAAAAGTCAAAAAACTACAGATGCTGTTATCATGGAACAGAGGATTCAAGCGTGCCTGCAGGCTCAATCACATTACCTGTAGGGCTACACAAAAAGCTCTCAGTGTCTTGGGGCCTCAGTTTTACCATTTGTAAAATGGCCATCATAACTCTCGCCTCGCCTATTTTATGGGATTTCTATGTTCAAACAAAGTTGAAAACCACACAAAATATAGAGTGTGATCAATTTTAAAATCAAGAATATTTTAAAATAAAATATTCTGCTGATATTAGCATCAGTGGTTCTCATCTCATCCCTGCATCAATCCACTGTGCAACCTCAGGTGAGTACTTCGCCTCTGGAGGCTTCAGTTTAGACTCACATAAAATGAGGCAGTGTCTAAAGCCACCTTCAGAACAAATGTTACATGTTCCTGGAGGCAAAGTTTAATATGTTGTACTATTTCGGTTGAGATCTGATTTTCTCATTAAATATCAAGGGTTTACGTTCCTCCTCTTAACACCAAGATGACTTCAGGAATCACATTTAAATTACATTGTGGCCTGGAAGCTAATTTTGTTATTGGGATCAAGTACCTTAAATGTTCAATATTTGGCCCAGAAGTCCAATTCTTGGAATTCACTTTAAGAAAATAATCAAGATGTGGTCAAAGCATTAGGTACAAGGATGTTCATTACAGCAGTATTTATAAACGTGGGGGGCAGGGAGTAAATATAACATCTAACAAGAGAAATGTTTCTATAGATTATGATACAGTCATAGGGCAGAATATTATATAGTCATAAAAAATACCTGTATCAAAAAATATTGAATGACAGAGAAAGTATGATATATGTTAAATAAAACAAGAGATAAAGGACAGAAAGCTTGATACAACACACACATACACACATACCAGAAAATGATTAGAAGGAAATACATACACCAAAGTGTTAATCAGTGATATTAATTATAATGATTTATAGGATGCTTTTATTTTCTTTATATTTTCTGCACTTTCTAAATTTTCTTCCATATGCACAACTGCTTTTATCAACAGAAGGGGAAAAGCATTATTTTAAAGAGCTACTGTGGATTCAGACATAATAAAGACAATACGTCTGGGGAAACATATGGTGAAGGAAAACATAACAGACCAGTATCTCAGCAAAGAAACCAGCACGATCCGCCAGAAGCAGGGCCTGTGAGAAAACTGGGAGGGGTCAGGACTTCAGGTGAAAAGCGAAGACCAGCTGCGGCCGTCTCCCACCTGCAGCAGATCATTATGCAGTTATAAAAACGGCAAAGTCTCCCAGCTCAGTGCTTAGTGGGCTTTTACCATCTTATCGGCACAACCCACATTGTATCTTTGGAGGACGTAGGGAAGGGAGAAGAATCCAACGTAAAGCAGCAAAGAGGCTTAAAACGTTATTACTATAAAACTAATGAAGCCGAAGCTTCAGGACGCCTCACTTCCACTGGCCCCTACCAAAGCCGCTAACCCCCTAGCAAGGTGTTCATGTCCGTGTGGTTGCTGTTTCCCAATATTTGCAAAAGCAAACTATTTTAACTGTAATCAATGATAACTGCAGTCACTTCCACTTTTACTTCCATCACAGCTCTGCTCACATCAGGGGGCACTGGAGTGGCTGTGGCCTTTGGGGGACCCCTCCAGTCAGGGTTCCTCAGCCTTGGCACTCTTGGCATTTGGGGCTGGACCCTCCTTTCTATTGGAGCTACCCTGTGCACTACAGGATGGTTCCAGGCTACCTGGCCTCCACCTGCTCGATTTCAACAGTACCAACACCATCCAAAATGGTCATGACAACCAAAAATGTCTCTAGACATTTCCAAAAATATCTGAGGCAGTGGTGGGGCAAAATTCCCAGTCGTTGAGAACCACTGACCTAGGGGGACATTGAATACATTTGGTTTGGGGTTTATAGTGGAATCTAGTGATGTGGTTCATGGTTACTTCCATGCACAATTAAGTTCCCAGATATCCTGGTAGGAAGTTTTTCCAGGAAAACTTCCACAGCTCTCTGTTGATTCACCTGTGTAAGATGAAGGTGCAAGGCCAGAGGGGTCACGTGTGGGGAATGAGCCCCATGGCACTTGGCACGTAAAGTATGTGGGTAGTGGAGGAGAAACAAGGTTTAAAATATATGGAGCCAGAAACTACTCAGCAGAAAGTTCTTCCAATCAGCTGTATAAGAGAATTTCATTTCTCACCAATGCTGATCAAAGTTACAGTTTTAATATGCACCACATAAATTATAAATGCACCAGGTAAGGACATCTCATTTATTTTTAGATGGAATCAATAGAAACACTTTTGACATAAAGAAACAAATTGGTCCAGGCACGGTGGCTCACGTCTGTAATCCCAACACTTGGGGAGGCTGAAGCCAGAGGATCGCTTGAGTCCAGGAGTTCAAGACCAGCTTGGGTAACATATTGAGACTCTGTCTCAACAAAAAAAATTTTTTTAATTATCCAGGCATGGTGACATGTGCCTGGGGTCCCAGCTACTCAGGAGGCTAAGGTAGGATGATTGCTTGAGCCCGGGAGGTTAAGGATGCTGTAAGCCAAGATAGCGCTACTGCACTCCAGCCTGGGTGACAGAGCAAGACCCTGTCTCTAAGAAGAAAAAAAGCAAACGGTAACCAAAACATTTTTAAAGCATGCAAAAATCAGTAATTCCTTAAGAAGGAGAGATATATATTGTGTAGAAGTCATGAAGAAGTTCGTAGATTTGATATTCCATCTAACAAGAAGAACTGATTCATATAAATACAGAAAGAGTTTTCCTTTTTTTTTTTTTTTTTTTTTGAGACACAGTCTCGCTCTTTCACCCAGGCTAGAGTCTCACTCTGTCGCCCAGGCTAGAGTACAGTGGTGCGATTTCGGCTCACTGCAACCTCCGCTTCCTGGGTTCTAGCGATTCTCCTGCCTCAGCTTCCTGAGTAGCTGGGATTACAGGCGCCCGCCGCCACACCCAGCTAATTTTTTGTGTTTTAGTAGAGATGGGGTTTCACCGTGTTGCCCAGGCTGGTCTCGAACTCTGGACCTCAGGCAATCCACCTGCCTTGGCCTCCCAAAGTGGAAGTATTACAGGCGTGAGCCACCGTGCCCGGCACTTTTTTGTAAATTTTTGCTCTTTGACATGAAATTACTGCTATGAATGAACATCACATAAAACTTATAATTTTTTTATCTGGGCATGGTGGCTCATACCTGTAATCCCAGCACTTTGGGAAGCTGAGGCAGGCAGATCACTTGAGGTCATGAGTCCGATGCCAGCCTGGCCAACATGGCTGAAACTTCGTCTCTACTAAAAATACAAAAATTAGCTGGGCATGGTGGCACATGCCTGTAATCCCAGCTACTTGGGAGGCTGAGGCGGGAGGATGGCTTGAACCCAAAAGCCGGAGGTTGCAGTGAGCTGAGATCTTGCACTCCAGTCTGGGTGACAGAATGAGACTCCCTCTCACAAAAGAAACAAACAAAAAAACAAAAAACAAAACCAAACAACAACAACAACAACAAAACCTTATAATGCTCCACTGAAACAAGGATGCCAATGACAAACTGTTTAAGGAGAGCTGTCAATTCAGGTACTTAGGTTTCATTACTATGTAAGAACACTTGAGATCCCTAAAACAAATTTGATAGAGGCTTTCCTAAATTTGACAATAATTCTAAAATCTAACAAGACATTACTAATAGCAAATAGTGAAGCAGAAAGAAACTTTTGAAAATTATCAATAGCAAAAAAAGTTCATCTGATCAACCACACCAGGGGAAAAACAAAATTATCTTCTTATTCCCTCCACAGAAAATCCAACACAAATTGTCATGTGAAGAGGTAGTCAAAGACTGCGTAGTTCAAAAATATAGGGAAAATCTATTAATGAGGCTGAATATCCAGCAGTTAATTAATACAAATATTATATCATTATATCATTCTGGATGTTATGATGTTTGTGACAATGGTTGGCTTTTAACATGTTTGAATTGTTGAGATCTATATTATTAATTCAGATCTTTGTATTTTTTCTTTTTCTTTTGGGATCCCCCCAAATTTCAAAAGCTGCAGGCCTCACCACCCTGGGCCTTCCCTTGAGCTCCCATCCCAGCCAGGCCCTGGGTATATGTCCTCTCAGTCACACTCACATCTATGGAATAAAGTGGGTCTGTTATTATCCCTTTTACAATTAATCTAATTTATTGGCTCATATACCTTTCTCCAAAACATGTTAAGGATTCTGACACTTAATTTGGAAGTGCCCAGAAGTCTACATTACAGAAGAAATCCCCATTACCCTTTATTACCACATTATGGAGTCCACATGTGTCAGTGACTCTCATATCAGAGGACAGAGACGACACCCCCTCACTGTGACCTGCAGTGGGTACTGAAACTCTCAAGACAGCAGTTAACATGACAGAGCACATATCCAATCAGCTGTAGACTTGTCAGCTCCATTAAATTGTCTCCGATTTTAAATGTAAAAGATGTGTCAGTTAGATTATTGGCCTATGTGTCAGTTAGATTATTTTGGCCTAGTAAATAGGCCAAAATAAATACACTTAGTTTAGTATCAGTCCACTGCACAAATAGATAAGAGTCAACCAGTAATACAGCGTTACTTATGCCATTAGGCCACTTACATTGAGAATATGTATTTTTCAGTGTTCTGAAAAGATTTTTAGCCTGGGAGAGACCATTAACCTGTTATATTTTCCAGAAAACTCTGATTGCCAGGACTATGTGCTAGCACCTAGCACCTTACCTGGCACCTACAGGTGCTCAACAAATATTTGTTGAATGGATGAGACTCTACGACTCTTTCCTGTTTCCTGGGAGTGAAGGAGATAATGAGAAAATATGAGTAGCCATTTTCTTTGTGTAACGACCCCTGCTTAACAAGGGAAACCCACTGTTCAGAAATCCGAGATTACAGTAACAAGTAGACTCTTAAAAAGGAAGTCACAAGGGATCCCACTGACTGATGAAGACACAACTCAGCAGCACCAAGAGAGCGCAAGATGGCTCCTACTAGAACCAAAAGGCAACTACAAGCTAGAAATCCCCACAAGGGCTATTTATTTATCTTAAAGGCTAAACTTAGCAAAATTCTCTCTCATGTCAAACTCGAGGCAATCCAAAGATTTAGCCTTGGGAGGATGTAATTGATTGTAAATTATTTTCACTTTCCATGCAGTACCTGCATTGCTACATATTTGACTGTTAGAACGATTAGGCAGGAAAGTATAATATATAGCCTAAAACGTGTGATTTATAAAAGTCGCTTCAATCTCAACACTGATTTTTATTACATAGTGGGACTATTTCCTTCCTTCTCTTTTGAAAATGTACACCTCTAACACTATGTTCCACAGGAAAACGTTTTCTACAGCCAACTTTATAGAAACATATATTAAAAAGAATTCTAAAGACCATGCCAAAATCCTTTCCTCACCAATGACTGGCTTTGTATTTGTTAGACCTGAATCAATATACAACATTCCTGTATTCTCCTGCTTTTGCACTTTTTAGATTTTATTTAGATGTTTATTCTCATCTATAAATATATGCTTTCTCCCACTCTTTGAAGAATCAAGTGCAAAGAAAAGTTTTAAAAGGAGACAGTATGAGATGATCATTTGCAGAATCAAGAGTTTGCTATGTTTGATTTCTGTCCTTGCAATACTGAGGCTCATGGTATGTTTTACCTCTTAGCATTTTATATTCCTTGCTGCCTACTTGCCAATGGGCAACCAGAGTATTTACTCAGATTAATTAACTGTTACTTAAAATACAATGATTTTTCTATTAAATCATCAAATTATGAGTCCAAATTTTTGGCCTATTTGTATAGAATATGTAAGATACTACTTCTTTCCAAAGTATTTTTCAGGATTATATAGGTGATGGCAACCTAGTTTTCCATGTTTGTTAAATTTGAAACTGGACCATTGGGGGGAAAGTGCAAACAATTCTGAATGACTCAAAAACAGCAATGGGTTTAAATTACATTTTAATGACTTTCACAACAAACCTCAGTGTCTGTTTTGGCAAAGAATATCTCCTAACTTTATTGAAAAAAACAAGCTCAAAATGCCAAAACATTTTTAGCAAAATCTCAGACTGATGGTTTATTGCTTTGTGATTTAAAATAATAGGGAAAAAAATCCAAAAAAATAAAATAGTCTGGAATGAAACTGCTAAAATTCAAATTTATATTCTTCTAGCAGGCTTTAAAATCTGTTTGAAGATAGATAATTGAATGATGTTGGTACCAGTTCCACATCAGTCATCTGCCATCTGCCATGCTGATCGTCATGAGCAGACATGATGCCTGATGGAAATTAAATTGCTTCATGTTGCTGGCAGAGTGAGGAGACAGGACTGAACTCTGAACCGTGGGTTCTGTATCCCAGAGCCCACTGGAAATGTCAACTGGTATTATAATAAAGCCTGAAGAACAGTAAATCTGAATGAGGAGAAGGGCTGGTCCCCACCAGCGCTGACTGGCCCACTAGCCATGAGCATGTGATGCTGGCCCTCAGTGTCGATGGAACTAACACTTCACAGCAGGAGCCCCATGAAATTCCCTCAGGTTAAGCAAAACCGCAAAGAAAATAAAATCTGAGGCTGAACTGGTTGCACTAGAGCATTACAGAATGCACCTACTGGTAAAAACGGCCTTTCTGGGCTGGAAGCAGATAGAGTTTAGAAGCTCTACCAAGCCTTAACTCCTGAGGTCCAGAAAAGGGAACAGTTGGCCACACAGTCTGGGGCAGAGCAGGAATGGAGATGCAGGGCTCTCCATGTGCAATTCAAGCCTTCCACACAGCTTTGCCATATCCTTCCACCTTGAAACAAACTAATTCTACTCCCTGACCCTTAAAGTGATCATAATTTATGCTTTGGGTCTGAGCTTTCACTGAAACTCTGCCCCCCTTCAACAGCAGCACTCTGTTAGCACCAAATTCTATTCCTTCTAGGCCATTTTTAGGCTTGCCATGCTTTAAAGTGGGCCCCAAAGGAGGAAGATAATGATGTTAATTGAGTCTCCTAATTTCTTCCCATAAAAGTTATGGAGTCGCTTGATGAAGCGAATTTATTACAGAGTCAACGTGTAGCAGGGTGAGTGCGGGGGCTGTTCCCTCTCAGTTCCCGGATCTTTTGCTGATGAGGCCTTTGAACTCCTGCCCACACAAAGCACATGAATCAGTGTCATTTACCATGTGCATTTAGATAATTGAAATAATAAAGATGAAATGTATACAAAAGATCTACTATTTCATGAAGAGCAACCCCTTTTTATCAGCACACCAACTGTGAAGCAAATTAAATCACCTCCTTCCTTGCTCTGTAAGAAAGATCCTATCCTCTTGCCCCCATCTTTCTGCCATCCTACCAATTTTCATTTTCTTCCTCAAAAGGTCCTAACACACACACATATATGTGAACTTCCAATCAAATTTACCATTTTGAATGGAAATAATATGAGATAATAATAATACACAGGAAGAAAATTGAACCCAAATTTTTGTATTTTCCTGCTTCACTATAGTTATAAAAATTTAAGTGTACAAAACCTGGAAGTTTTAACAACTCAGCTTACTTTAAACTTTGAAATGCTATGCTGAAAAAGAATAAATGTGTTCGTATTTGAAGCCACTTAACCTACTACAAAATCAAGAAAAAATATCATTATTAAAAATGAAATACTCCTAAAATAAACAGAGTCAGGAAGACATTGTTGTTATGAGAGGACTTCATTACTTTTGAACATTATTTTGAATGTCCAAACCTGTCCTGAAATCCCAGTGATGACGATAAATCATGCCTCACCTCCCTTATTAGAAACTAACACAAATTTTAAAGGGACATAGCACATCTGATTCAAAAGGATTCCTCTAGATCAGTTTCCAATTTCAACATTGGTTTCCTATCTGTAATTGAACTTCAAAATGTTAAACCATCCACAGCTTTAAGTCACAAAGACAGCAGTGAAGGAAAAGAGTACATTCTCTTGACAAAGAATGCCAGAAAAGGAAACTTTTAAGGGAAAGCTCTGTAAAAATAGACACTTAGCTAAGACATGCACAGTGTTACCAATGCACTCTGTCTCTTGCCTTCTGTGCCACAAGATTACCCCTTGACAATCTTCTGAGGTCTAAGTGTGGGCCTCTGAGCAAACATCTGGGGGCTGTTTGCATCCTTCTCCCATTGCAATCTTCCTTCATCATCCCGAGTGGCATCAGCATCTTGGACAGTCATTCTCTCTGAAGATAACCTTTGCTCAGAGCATCAAACAGCACAAGGCACACACAGGACTTTCAAGAAACAGTTGTGTGAGTTAATAAGCCAGCACTCCTCTTGCATCTGGCCTTACAAATGCTGGGACTCAGAGCACGACACTCCCAAAGACAGCTCTTTGGTGTGCTAAGTACTTTAAACTGAAGGACATCAGAAAAGTCTCACAAGCATGGTCCCTCTGACCTTCTCCATCCTCCTGTCTCCCATCCCTCTTCCTCCTCTGAAGTGAATCACAGAAACCAGAATTCCTCCTCCCCAAGGTAGAGTCATAAAAACTAGAACCCTTCTCCCCCAAAGTAAGCCAGAAATCCTACCAAGGTCACTCTCTTCCTTCTCCTTTCCCCCCATTCCAGAGGGGTCCTGTCCCATCCCCAGGGGGAAGGAATGCTACACAGAAAGGCCAAGAGGAATCTGAACTGACAGGCCTTGCTGGGGTTCCCTCCTTGGTCTATTGCCATGAGGTCACACCTTTTGTCCCATCACAGTTCCACACGGCTGTCCATTCTTCATGGAGCATAAGCATAAAAAACTGTTTTCCCTGGGGTTTTGGGTCTTCATTTCTAAAGGCTCTCACATCATGTAAAACTTTGATTAAATAAATTTGTTATGCTTTTCTCTTGTTAATCTGTCCTTTGTTACAGTAGCGTCAGCCATGACCCTTATGATGGGTGGGGAAAGTAATCATACCTTTCCATCCTGACACAACTCAACAGGAGAAAGTTCATTTCCTCAGAGGACTTTCTGCTCAAACCGTCAAGGTACCTCCTTGGCCTGGCTTTCAAACTGGGTACTTCCCACATAGGAGTGCTCTAAAGAAACTTTTCTACAGGTGCTTAGATGAAATAAAAAAAACAGCAAGGAAGAAATCAGAAAGAAAGTAAATCACAAACTCTCATTTCTTTCACCCACCAAATATGTTCAAATAAAACTAAAAACTCCAGCAACCTCTGGGGGACTTTTTATTTCCTTTTTTTCTCCACATTCTTTAAAATTTGGGTATCAGCACTCTAGGAAGGCATAAACTCCAAATTCCAGGATTTCAGACTATCGTGGTTTTTATTAGAGAAACTTGAGATTTTAGAAGGGTTAAAAAAACACTGAAAGCTAGGCTTTGGGCATCAGAAGATCCCTCTGCTTTGGGTGTATCAATAATTAACTTTATAAAATTTTGAGAAAATAGTGGTCATTGGCATCTATTTGCCAAATAAAGCATGGACCACTCACTGAAAGGAATTCACAATCCAGTTCAATTTCAAAAGCATCTTACTGAGCAAAGTGCCAGACATTCTGCTAGGTAACGGGGAATCAGAAATGATTGAGACCTGGCAGAAGGGAGAGGGCAGAGCATGTAGCAGGTGGGGAGGGCTAGTGTCTACTCCAGAGGCTTCCTCAGGGCCAAGCTGAGAGCCAGCAGGTCTGCCCTGGGACCTGGCAGAGCACACTGATCTCCTGGAAGAGCCCAAGCAGAGTACCTGAGTCAGGGAGTGGGTGCAAGACCAAGGGTCCATTGCATCAACAAAGAGTAGCCGCCCAGCTGAGAAAGACCAAGTGACATGTTTGTCAGCTGCAGACATCAGAAAAACAGGCCAATACAACACACAGGGGCAAGGCTCCCTGGAAATGCCAGGAGCTTCGGTGCAGCAGGGGCCAAGGTAGGACCAGAGTCCATCCACATATCCAGGCACCATCATGATGTAGATCCAGGGACCGGCTCATGAGAGCAAGTGCTGTGTCCACTCCACACAACTAGCCACTATCTAAAGACAAGCAGGGGGCAGGAAATGGAAATTAGAGAGGCTCAACAATCATCATCAAAGACAGGTTTACCTACAGAGACTCTAGAAAAATTACTACTGGGGCTAAGATTGAAGGTGGATTATATACTTAGTTATCTTTTTCTTTCCTACTACCTAGAAGGCTAGAGGCTCCTGCAGAACATGAGATAGTCACAGAGAAAAAAAAAATTATTTTTCTCTTGCACAGCTTAATTGCAGTGGACAATCCAACTGACAAAAAAAAATAGAATGGCTATAAGGATATGCCATTGGAGGATAAATAAAGCAAAGGTATGTTATAATATGAGCACCACATTTGGGAATTAATAAGATTTTCGACTTCACTATAGAAGAGAGTTTAACAATAAGACCCTCAAAGGTCAGGGCAATATGGAGGTTTACGATTCCCTGAATGTGGAGTTTAAACCTTGTTATTTGACTTTATATTCAAGTTTGATTTGCAAAACAGCAGCATTTTTTTTCTGAGTTAAAAATAAATCCAAATTTCAAATTAATGTTGTCATTCACCTTCAATGCTCTAGTCTGTAGATCTTTTCTTTTATGGAGAAATGCACTAACCATTTGACTACTGATGGAGAGAGGAGAGATCCTTGGGGTAAGATAAATCTCATGGACAAGAGGAGCTGAATTCATTATATGCATGTTCATGTAAAAAGTGATCAAAATGAGCAAAATAATAAAAAGAGACACATAGTAAAACTGTACCACACCAAGGGATTGCATGGTTTTACTTTCCACCGGACTGTAAACTGTCTGAAAGAAACAAAAAAAGAAAGGGGGATGTCTGGGTTGAATTTCAGCACATCGCATGAGGAATTAATTACCTCCAATTTCAAAACTAGCCTTTCTGGGGTTTGCTTTCAGTTTGGGATATTTATGACTTTGAATCTTTTTTACATCAAATTAGCAGGGTTTTCCCCTTTTATTATGCATGGTATAAAAATAGCCATATCCTTCCCCATCATACAGCACTGAGGTCCTCATGACCTCATCGGGAAAGGTGGCTGTTGTAAGAAACCCTCACCATCCATCCGTCCCCAGCAAGGGTCAGTAAGGGGGCTCCCCTTCATCATCTGTACTTCTTTAGCAAAGGAGGGTGGGGGTAGATACCAGCTCCCCTCAGCATTGGCTGTGTCGTCTGTCAGGCAAGGCAATTCTGGAGCAAGCACCATGCAATGGAGTCATACACTGATGGTCAAGTGCTACTCCTTCCATGTTGATCTACATGTATGTCCTTCAAAAGGAAATAGACTTTATCTCCTAGGAGCATGGGCATCTGCAGCGCACAGGCTGTCTCACCACAAATTTCACTAATTTAAATTAGAATTTTGTCTGGCAGTTTGGAATGGCTTTTGTTTGAAACTCAGTGGGACAGTGCTCCTGCCTCCCAATTTATATGGGCTTTTGAGTTACTGAGGGGATGCATGCATGCAGAATCATCTGCAGTTCCTCGACCGTGCTGAGCTATTTTATGTGTTTTTCCTCTACCTGAAATACCCTCATCCACTTATCCTTCACTGAACTCCTATACACTCTTTAAGACCCAGCTCAACCACCACTACTGAGGCTTCTCTGACCTTCTACAAGGAGGGGTAATTGTTTCCTCCTCTGAGCAAGAACACACCACCCCCTGCCCCATTTATGGCGTACATCATTGTTCACTGCACTCATGTGTCAGGAAGTTGGTCAGTGCCCACACTTCTACCAGGGACTCTAAGAGCCTTGGAGATAAAAAGTTGATTATATGCCTGGCAAAGAGTAGGTGTTCAATAAAGGCTAACTGAATGTGGCAGATCCTAAGAGAAGGACAAAATGACAATGGGGCAAGCTATACAAGGAGACAATCAAGTTGTCTCAATGGATGTGCTTTGCAGTAGACTTTGTTAAGTAACAGAATGGGGTGGCAAGTGAAGTGGTAGAATGCCCGTGTGAAATTCAAGTCGATGGATGACTAACTGATAGGTACTGATGAATGACTAATGGAATGAGAGAATATTCATTGAATAAAATATGTGAGTTGGTAGGATAAATAGAGTCCCCCAAAATTAACTTGTTAACTGATCGTAGCTGCCACAGTAATCTACAGGAGACACAGTGTCTGTACATAGATGAATGAGGCAGAGAGATGCAGACTCTGTTTGACTAAGGGTGGTCATGAGTGAAGCACTGATGCTCAGAGTACGGGCCAGGCCTCAAGCCATGAGAATCATCAGCAGCGCATCAGAGTCCCCAGGGGTGGCCTAGGTGTCTATATTTTAAACACATTCCCTGGTGATGCCTATGCATAACAATCTGAAAACCTATGCATAAGACAGTCCTCTCCCTACTATTTTGACCTTGAACTTGCTTCAAAAGTAAATTTCAATGGAGAAAGTGTGATAATTTCAATAAATGATGCTGGAGCAATTGCAAATCTACGTAGAAATAACGGTGACTATTGACCCCCATCCCAAACCATGTACATAAATTCAATTCCAAAGGGTTTGTAGATCTAAATGTAAAACACAAAACAATAGCTCTTACGGAAGAAAACATAGAAGAATAGCTCCACAAGTCGGAATAGGAAAAAAATTTCTTAATCGGTCACAAAAGCATTAAATAATTTTTCCTTCAGGAAAAATATATATAAATTGGAATATATTAAAAGTAAGAATTTGTGTTATCAAAAGACATTATTAAGAAAGTAAAATCTAAGCCACAGGAAGGATAAGAGTTATCTATGATACAGATTGCATACCCGATAAAGGACTTCCCACAAGAATACATTTAAAAACTCTCATAAACCAATAACGAAAAGGCAACTTTACAGTAAAATAGATAACAGACTTGAATGGGCACTTCACAAAAGGAAATATATGAATGGTCAATAAACGTATGTAAAGGTGACCAGCATCATTAGTTATCAAAAAAGTGAAAATTAAAACCACATTGAGATGGATCAGGACATGCTATCCCCAAAATTATGGCATGTCAGCATTTGAGAAATCAGCAGAAGCAGAAAGTTCTCTCTGACTTTTTCCAGCCATTCTCCCCTGGAGGCCACAAAAGAATCATTCAACCTTCCTCTAAAGTAAGTTATAAGAGCCTCATTCCATCAGTCTTCCGTATAAGAAATGAAGACACAGAAAAGAAACTGGACAAACAGTCCTCACTATATTCTCCCTTTTGTTGCCAGTAGATCATACCCTTTTTTCTCCAATCATACTTCTGCATGACTGTCCATAAAAATACACAGCTTTCTTTACTTCTTCGGGACTTCATTTCTAGATGCTTCAGTGTTATGTAAAACTTAAATTTGCTACGCTTTTCTCATGTTAATCTGTTTTTATTACAGGGGTCTCAGCCATGAACCTTGCAACGGGTGAGGAAAAGATATTACTGCTTCTCCCCTACACATCCAACAGAATGGCTAAAACTTAAAAGACTGGCAATGCCAATGTGAGTAGTGTAGAAAAAAAAAAAATCTTCCTCTAACCATCTCAAGTTCTCCAGTGGGGTACCGTAAATTGGACTGGCTAAAGACAGATGAACAACAGAAAAACAGAGGTTTATTCGCATGTGCATGGGGTTTACACATGGGAGTGCCCGGTGATGAGTCCCAAGGGTGGTTAGAACTTGGGTTGATATACCATCTTAGGCCAAAACAAAGGAAAAGAGGTTTGGGGCTTCTTGGTAGACAGGAAGATGACTGGGAAAGGTATGGTAAACAAGGGTTGTTCAATAAAGTGTGTTAAGTGGATTTAAGTTGACTCCTTCTCCACTGATAAGAGTTGTTAAGAGTCCTCCTCTTCCCGGTATGGGAGAGGAAGACGTTTCAACAAATGCAATTTTCTTTATAAATGTAAATTTGCTTTACAACAGAAAAACTCATGCCCTGTTTAAGAGCTTTTCTGGCATCTGCTGTTCTCAATGGCCTTTAGCTCAAAATAATCTATATTCCAAAGAGGCATATGGGGGCAGGCGGATAATCTGGTGCCCCTCAGTACGTTTTTGGAGCAATCAGAGCACTCACACACCACCGATGGGAGCAAAAATTGGTACAACCATTTCTGAAAAGTGTTTGGCAATATCTCCCAATGTCAAGCATGTGCATATGTACTTGATGGCCCAGGAATTCCACTCGTATGTACCTATCCAAAATAAATACATACATAGGTTCACCAAAAGACATATACAAAAATGTTATCAATAGCGGCACTATGTGTAAACCAAAAATTGGAAACAACTAAAATATCTTTCAGTAGGAGAATGGATATATAGTATACTTGTACAGTAAAATCTCACACAACAAAAAGACCTGAAGAATTGCAGCACGGATAAATGTCACTCACACTGTGCTGAGAACAAAAAGCCAGGTCCCAAAGAGTACATTCTGTGTGATTTGAGCTATATGAAGCTCAAAATCAAGTGAAAATAATCTATGGTGATAGAAGTCAAAACAGTGGTGACCTTAGAGGGTGTAGGGAGTGAGAAGGGGCATGAAGAATACTGCAATGTTCTATTTCTGGCTGTGGGTGCTGGTTACACCAGTGTATTCAGTATGTTGAAATTCATCAAGCTGAATACTTACAATGTGTGCACTTTTTTGTATGTATGTTTACTTCAATAAGAAAGCATACTTGAAAAATAAACTCCTGAAACCAGCCACCATCTGAGTAGACACTTTGGCATTAGCATTCCACAGCCTAGTACACTCTTCCATCCAACAGCTTTGCTAAGCTGGACTTCACCCATAAAGCCACTCTTCTGTATGATTATAATGGATTTCTGCATTTATATGGCGCCTTTCCTCTGTAGAGATCAAAGGGCTTCTGCATAATAAAAGATAGCATATCAAATGCAGCATATCAAACGCAGTTAGCTCTGAGGGCATGAAGAAGGAAAATTGAACTCAGGGACATATAATCGAGGAAACCTACAGAAAATAAGTAAAATAAGTCATAAAAACTGTAATGTAAAAACAATCATAAACACCAACTATCAGAAATTCACTTGTGTGAAATAAAAGGCTCACTTCTCTTGAGGTTGCTTTCTTACTCTTGACAGGGGAAGGACGGAGAGCAGCCGAGGCATTCAATTTAGGACTTAGACTCCTAGGCACCACATGGCAAGATTTCTCTGGAGTCAGCTTGGCACCTCACCGCAGTAAAACAGAACAACTAAATAAACTCTGTGTGCTGCTGTTCAAAGAGCTTTCATATGTGCTTTAAGACATAAACTCACTAGTTCTGACAACTAATTAAATGAGCCTTGTTCATATTTGTGAAATAAATATTCTACTGCTATATCTCTCTGAGGCATGTAGAATTATATAGATCACTTTCATGTCTTACATTGATATTCACCAAATGTGTTTTTTTTTTTTTTTTTTTTTTTTTTTTTTTTTTTTTTTTTTTTTTTTTTTTTTTTTTTTTTGAGACGGAGTCTCATGTTGCCCAGGCTGGAGTGCAGTGGCGCGTTATCGGCTCACTGCAAGCTCCGCCTCCCGGGTTCCCGCCATTCTCCTGCCTCAGCCTCCTGATAGCTTACAGGCGCCCGCCACCGCGCCCGGCTAATTTTTTGTATTTTTAGTAGAGACGGGGTTTCACTGTGGTCTCGATCTCCTGACCTTGCGATCCGCCCGCCTCGGCCTCCCAAAGTGCTGGGATTACAGGCTTGAGCCACCGCGCCCGGCCTGTTTTTTTCAAACTTTAATTCTTGAAATTGCCTAGGGAAAGTGCGTACAATGAGGAATTTTTCACTGACTCAAGGTCAGTTTCGAAAACTGTGCGGGGTGACATTCTGGCTCGGCCAGTGACCCCAGGAGATGTTTCCATTGGCCTAACAAATGATACCCTTAGCTTTGTGGATTGTGAAACAGCAGCTCAGGCATCTCCCTGTAATCTCTACACATGTGGAAGGAGAAAAAGGAAAATAGTTTGCCTTGAATAATTTAAATAGTTCCTGTTCAGCAAAGTGATTAACTTCAATAAAGGGAGTCAGATAAAGAAAAGCAGGGTTTTAATTTCATGTATATTTCCCTTGTGAGAGATGACAATGGTCAATGATGATGGAGAGGAGAAGGAGGAGGAAACTGGCTGTGAACATTTGATAAGTCCTTTAAATGGGTAACCTCACTAAATTTTCACAAAAACCCTATTAAGTTAGTAGTTTATTATCTCCATTTTACAGATAAAACAATGGGGATTAAAAAAAAAAAGGCTAACTAGCTTGCCTGAGGGTCACACTACATAAGTGATAAAGTCAAGGTGTAAGCCCAGACAACGTGACTGCAGAGCTTATGCTCTTTGGCTCGGAAGTTGATGAAATCAGGTGGAAGAGACGCTTTGGCGTCCCATGGTAAAGTTTTGTGTTAGAAGACGGCCTTTGCATCTCCAAGGGATCTTACTTTTCAGGGACTGCTCTGGCAGGAGCTACTCTTGTCATCTGTGGTAAGCTTCAGAGAGAGAAATATCTGCTTCCCTAAGTAGAATGAGCCACAGATCCTGTATGTCTGCAGGGACTCTCAAACGGTGTGCCAGGAATCAGGGCACTCCTTGGAATCATGTTTTGACACAACTCACATGGCTTTAGAATATTAAAACCACGCCCCCTCATCAGAGTTTGCCCTTTCTGAAGATTTCCAACTTGTTCTTGTGTTCAGGTTTTTGGCTAGCAGCATTTACAAAGGGTTCCCCCGGAAGGTAAGTTCACATTCCTTGAAAACCCTATGGAACAATCCAGAATTCCTCTATAGGCAGTAGCAATGATTCATTCATAACAAGAGTGTTGCTAACTCGTTCAATAGGAGACCGGTCTTTGGGGAAAAAAACAACAGCTAGGAGATTTTCATCTGAACAGGAGGTCACTTTAAAATTCAATTTAGTGACACCCTTGTGGGTTTTCCCTGGCACCTAGAATATATGGACTAATAATTGGGAACAGCTGCATGTCTTGACTGGAACCACTCTATTTAAATAGCTCCAAGATTACACCCTTGGCCTCTGCTTCTTTATATACTTTGGAAATAAACTACTGTGGATGCCCAAATGTATTCAGACAATGGAAGAAATGATTTATGGAGACTGACCACATCCAGTGCTACGAGCCCCATTCATTTCTCTGGTTCAATCATCACCACCCATGCAATGGAGAGAGAACAAACTGACAAGGTCATGCGGTTACTTATCCCCAGGAGTCACCCCGAATAAAAGTTACCCACAGATTGAAGTTCTTTTTCATGACCTTCACTCTAAGACATAGTCGTTGCATTTTGACTTCAGCAAACACCTTAGTTATCAACTTTATTCAATCTGACAATCCCAAAGGATTTATTTCTGGTGGGCCCCAAGTGAAGTCCTAAACAGTTAATGAAATTCCTTTAGGATATGGGATTTATATGTTTTAACTGGTCATTTTAAAAGATGCTTCAGTTTTCTTCACATTTGGGCCATGTTATTCAGTTTTATTTTTCTTTTGAATCATTGATTCCACGAAGATTTATTATATGCTTATCCTGGGCCAAGTGCTCATCCCTCAAAATGGCCTGAGCTAAATCTCTTCATGCCAAACACACTTGTAATCATCCTTTTCCAATGTAAATATCCAACAATAGAAAAGTAATAAAATATAGCATGGCATCTCCACTTGGAAAAAGATTATGGGCCCATTGACAAATAATGATAGCATCTACAGGAAATTGAGAAAATTAAAATGATATTAAGTTAAAAAGAAACAAATTGAATAGACACGTGATGACAATGATGTAAAATTATAACAGAAAAAAGGTGGAAAGGAAGTAAAACTCAAAAGGAAATAGTCTATATTCTGAATCTCTTCATAAATATTCCAGAAAACCACATAGATCAACAAAATGAACAAGCAAAACCACCAAAAACCCACGCCTGTAGCATAACTATGGGACAGAGAATACTCCAAACTTCAAATTATGTCCAAACAGGTAAATAGATGATCAAATTCAGAAGAACAAGTGCAGAAAAGAAGAAAGGAAAGCAGGGGAGTAGGTATGGAAAACACCCCCCAGAGAAAGAACGTCTCATCCCGAATGGGAAAACATTGGACACAGCTGTGAGATGTGGCAGATTAGGGCACCGGCTACTGAGAATCACAAGGAAGGAGAGTGAAAGTCTCCAGGAACAGAGGTGGGCAACTTGGGAAGCCAGGGGTTCCGTGGGAAAAGGATTAACTGGAAAGGACGGCCTTCAGAGATTGATGTTGAAGAAAAACAAGAAAGAACTGGAAATTAAAGTACTGTAAAAACAAGAGAATTACAAAATCGGAAGGCAAACTGCCACTCCCCAAAAGGGGAGCAATTTTTAAGGAAATTGCACTTCACAAACAAACAGAAGAATCTCTTGAATTCAGAAACCTCAGGTACCACCCTGTCCTTGCCTCCTCACCTCTGTCTACATGTGACAGTCATTGCTGGCTGGTTCAGGAAAGAAAACATTTCAAAATGAAGGGTAAATAGCAACATATCCATACAAAGTGACTAGAAGATGAAAGCAGATCAGAAAAAACCTTTTAGCTGATGAATATTCTTCCTCCCCCCAAAATAATGAAGCATGAGAACATGTGAACACGCCAGTCTTAACTAAATAACAAGTAAACTTGGAGGTATGGGAGAAAAACCACCCTGCCTCAGGAAATGTAACCCGTGGCATCACTAGGGGTATTTTGGCCAAAATATTTAATCTGAATTGAGTCATTCAGGAACAGCCAAATTCAAATTGAAGGCTGTTTTACACAAACAGCCTGGACATGAAAAATGCCATTATTAGAAAACAAAGAGAGCAGAAAGACTATTCCAGATTAAAGGAGACTAAATGAAGTAAAGCAATTAAATTATAGTAGATGACTGACCATATCACATGCAGTTTTTAAAAAACTATAACATTTTTGAAATGATTGGGGAAATCTGACTATTATTTAACTGCATTGCTTCATCAATGATTAATTTTATGAGGGTGATAATGGTATTGGGGTTATACAGGAGAATGTCTGTTTTTAGGTGATAACTGATAAAGCATTTGGGGGAAAACATGATGTTTACAACTTTAGAATGGTTCAGAGAAATAAGAAAATACAGCAAAATGTTAGCAATCAGTGAATCTGGGAAAAGAGAATATGAGTGTTCATTGTACTGCTATTTCAGTTTTCCTAGTTTGAAATTTTTCAAAATTAAAAAAAAAATAGTGAAAATTATTTAAAGATGTTAGAAGAGGAGGCAGGCTGGTGATCGATTATCCGGGGCAGCGGACAGAGTCGTGACTGGAAGGGACATCAGGGACTTCTGGGACTGGTGATGCTTCCACTGCTCTGGACGCTGGCTACCCAGGGCTGTTCAAACTCAGAGAACTGTAAACATACAATTTAATTGAGCCAAGCTTCCATAAAAACTGTATTTATTGTTTGTTTAAGGCAAGAGTCATGAGGTTAAGGAGATTTCGTTATTTTATTTAGTTACTTTTCTGTACATTTTTCAAAATGTCTGTTAAATAACTCACATTTATAATTCAAATGCTATAAATAAATGTCTTAAAGTTTAAATCTTCCTCTTCCTCTCCAGAGATGCAAGAGAGTGTGATGATCTAAGGTGTAACAGGGTGTCCAGGTTCCATTTCCTGTCGTTCAGGAAAGGCTTGATCTGGGCACTTCTTGAATGGAAACGTCACTGCATTTCCGTGTATACCACGTGACAGCAAGAGAGGTTTGTATTCTAAATATTTGCTTTTGGAGATAAGTGACCATATTTCATGGTGATTAAACAGTGACTTGTTCAAAAAAAATGTTCAGAATATTTACCCCAAGTGATTATTGCATTTGAGTCTATGCTTTTCTTCAAGCTCTCTTATGTTTTCAGATTGGTATGGAGATGCCATACCCAGGAATCTAGGCACAAAGTAACAACTAGGTTAGCAGCAGCATCAAAACCTGCTGTGTTCCCTTCCCAACTTGGGCAAAGCTATTTGCAATACACAATATAATAAAATCCAAGTAACAAACATGTCCTTCTCCTTCTGTTCACTCATTTTAAAACTGACCTCATAACATTACCCCACAGATTTTATTCATTATCTACATTTTTATGTATCTGCAGGGTAAAGATGAAAAAGTGAATAAAAATAGTGTATCTCTGTAAGCAGGTACATCTGTGTAGAGAAGAATGCCAGTTTTTTAAGGGAAGAAATGTCAGCTTTTTAAAAAAGATTCTAACCCACACTCTAACTTAAACTTTTTAATAAGAGATAAAAAGATAGTCCAAGCACTTCTAAAACAGATTAAAGAGCCAAAACTGGGCAGTGTCCTTGTAGTGCAGAAATGAGATATGAATGGGGCTTCACTAGGTCATTCTCAATATCCTCTAGAAAGTTCCCTGGGTGCTTTTCTTACTTCTCTAGAGACACTTTTTGTAAAATTATAAGCTTACCTATTTTTCAAAGCTTCACTGAATTAAAAATGTTTTAATTATTCAAGGAATGAAACAAAAAACTATTAAGATAATAATTCATCTCTTACTGGATATAATTTAAAACCTTGGCAGTCTCTTATCATGTCAACATGCCCCTGTTCAGAGCTCAGTGGGTCTGAGGTGGAGCAGAGGGACGACACTGACTCCAAAGAGAAAGAAAGCCTTTTCTTTTTCTTTTTTTTTTTTTTTTTCAGATGCAGTTTCAGTCTTGTCGCTCAGGCTGGAGTGCAATCGTGCAATCTTGTCTCACTGCAACCTCCACCTCCTGGGTTCAAGCAATTCTCCTGCCTCAGCCTCCTGAGTAGCTGGGATTACAGGTGCCTACCACCTCGCCCGGCTAATGTTTTGTATTTTTCAGTAGATACGGGGTTTCACCATGTAGGCCAGGCTGGTCTCAAACCCCTGACCTCAGGTGATCCACCTGTCTCGGCCTCCCAAATTGCTGAGATTAATCGCACCCGGCCAAGAAAGTATTTTCTAGTGGAGGCCACATCCACACAGACCTTGTTCTCCAAAGTTTAGAAGGGTTCCATTCAAAGGCAGCACTGACCCTCGCAGAGTCTTAGTCTACTCCTTCATGTGCTGGAGCCCCAGCCATTTCAAACAAGTCGCTGGTTGCCTGTAGATTTCTAATTCTCCAGACAGCAGAGAAAACTTAAAGGAGAATAGTGCTGATGATATGGGAGAGTACGCTTCCAAAATGCACCTGATGCAGATACCAGCTGGAGCAATGACTGTTGGTCTTCAGCTCTGCCCATCCCAGAGACAGGCAGCGCATTCACAGACAAAGCCTTCATGTCTGGCAACACACTCATCTCCTAGGGAAAGAAGTAAAATAGACACAGCTTCCCTTTTCCAGCAAAACATCATTTCCCTTAAAGGAACACAATGCAGTCTTCCCAGGAAATGGACAGAAACGCTCAGCCAGGCACAGGGTGGGAAAGGAAACACTCTTGAAAAATCACAAATCCTTGCCTCTGGTTAAGATTAAACCAAAGTTATCTTTCAATGAGCACGTACAGCCTAAATTTTAAAATGTCCACAGAAAGAAATGGATTTCTCCTCATCCACAGATTTCTAAAAATGGAACATATTTTCCTTTTTCTATGTAAACTTTTTATCAGTTCTTGATAGCAATGGATAAAATTTCCTATAATATTCCACACACACATTCAGCCTTCATCCACTGGAGCCTGTTATTTAGTTCCAGCTCAGATGAGCTTTCTTCACGTTGGGCAATTTTCATCCCTTATTGATTCCTCATGTGCCTTGCATTTCATGTAAAGATGTATTCCTAAATGCATCAAGCAGACCTCTATAACACATCCATGTGTTGCAAGGTTCTGGTCCACATGCCATACAAAATTAACTCAAATAATCCTGTCACCTATTTAGCAGTCAGCATGGTGGTCTGACTGGAAGGGGGCACGAAACTGTTACATTGTTCTGTTTCTTGACCTGGGTACTGATTCCATGAGAGTGTTCTCTTTGTGACAATTCATCAGTCTCTGTCGTTATAATTTCCTGCACTCCTCCGTATGCGCATTACTTTAGTTAATGAACTGTTAAGAAAATGTTTGCAAGAAAACAACAAAACAAATCATGTCATCTACTGACTTCGCCACAGGTTCCTCACACATTAGATGGAAACCTTACCCTCGCCTATCTCTCAGGGTTGCTGTGAAAAAGAATTCTGATAATGTCAGGGGGGAGCTTTGTAAACTGTGAAGCTGGTGGTGCCATTATGGCGGATCCCATCAATACTGAACTTCTCAAAAGGCTATGTTTTACAGGACCAGCCTTTACCAGTGTAATGTATTCACAGTTGACAGGCAGACAAAGCAGAAGGAAGGAATACATGATTTACACATTGTTAGACCACAGTTGGAACTTCTATTGCCCAACCCTTCTCTCACCCACAGTCCCAAGACAGATTATTTTGCAACTAATTACTTACAGATGTGAAATCATTTAGAGTGTTATGAAAATAGCAGAATGGATCCTGGAATGGGAGGCACTGAGTCTGGAGTAGACAACATAACACAATTATTGTTATTCCGGGCTTGAGGCCTCATTTCATGGCTCTCAGTTCTGTCTCCCTCTGATATTCTACTAGGGAAGAAGTAAAAACTGCATCCATCTCATTAAAAACAAATCTAGATAGTATTTTCTTTCTTAATTATTCACACCCTTAATACCTGAAACTGAAAATATAACTTTAGCCCTTCCATTATTTTCAGTTTTCAGCTTCAGCCAATTGGAAAGAGGACAAATTCTTCAAGAAAAGTGAGACAGAAGGGGCATTATTTCAAAACAGAAGGAAAATAATGAAGCATTTCTGAAGCAATAAATGGAAAGAGGGAAACCCTAGTGGAGGGAGCTAATGGCATGGGATTTGCTCTCCCTCTCTTTCCCCCTCACTCTCCCCAGCCCCACCCCCTTGCTCCCTTTGCAAACTAGTTAGCCAATGTTAGAAGCATTAGAACAGAACGGCACAATCATTGCTTTAAGCAATCATTAAACAAGAAAAGACACTTCTGAATTTTGGGGGTGAAGGACAGAGCTTGAAACATACATTCCTCACAAGTGGAAAAGGAATAAAGATAGAAGAAAAATGTTTGCTTGACACACCATAGGACCAAAGCTCTTCCCACAGGAGTAGAATCCCTCAGACAACAAATAACCCATGTGGAGGCCTCATTTAGGGGGCTCAGAACTCAGTGAGGGGAGAAATCTGTAGATCGTGAATCCCTTAGTTCTGAATTATTGCATAATTCATGCCTTGGTGGGCATGTCTTCAAGTAAATATTTAAAATCAGGCACATCAGCACTATGAATTTCTCTCTGTTGGTTTAATACATTACAAACAACTTGGCTTATAAATTAATTACTGGGCACCCCAAAACTAATAAGAAAAACAGTTTACCTACAATGGAAGAAGTAACCCCAGATGCAAGAAGACAAAAAGTAATGACTTCAAAGTTAAGAGGGAAAATTTTGTTGTTCTAAATAGTATTTTTACCAGGAAAAAAATTATTTTAAACTAAAATTCTAATAGGGAAAATATTATTCATTGAAAGTTTATCAAACAAGAACATTTTCTGTTCTTGCTTCTAAATATTATTAGAAAGATATCTTCTAGGAAAAAAAAAAAAAAATCTAAAACAGAGATCCAAAAGAGGAATGCACGGGATACAAGTAAAAGTAATACATAAAGAAATTAGAAACATTAATATGTAAACCTAAAAATGTATTGATAATATGACAAGCACTTCAGACATTTGTCAGGAAATTATGCCTAAGTAGAAGCATAATATAAAAAATACTTTTAGTATTATCATCAGTTTTTTCTTTCAGCTAAATCATTCCCATCTGCCAAATAAACAAAAAACTCTGCTGTCAATTTTCCTAAACTTTTTAAAAAACCTTGCTGCAAAATAATCCAAATTGGTGAGAATTGATTGTTTTTGAAGCAGAGTGACACATTCACAGTTCTCTATTTTGTGTATGTTTGAAATTTTCCACAGTAAAAAAAAATTACACATTTTCTCCTGTTAAAAGAGATACAGAGTGAGGGAATGGAAGAGAATCTATGTTGATATTTCAAATAGATACATTTAAGCTGGGCGCTGCGGTTCAGGTCTGTAATCTCAGCACTTTGGGAGCCTGAGGCGGGTGGATCGCTTGAGCTCAGGAGTTCAAGAGCAGCCTGGGTAACATGATGAAATGCATGAACTAAAAATACAAAATACTAACCCATGAATTAAAAATATAAAAATTAGCTGGGCATGGTGGCACACCCCTGTAGTCCCAGCTACTTGGGGGGCTGAAGCAGGAGGATTGCTTGAACCCAGGAGGTCAAGACCGCAGTGAGTCAATATTGCACCACTGCACTCCAGCCTGGGTGACAGAGGGAGACCCTGTCTCAAGAAAGAAAAAAGTACAGTTACAACAAAATTATTAAGAATGATTAAAAATGAAGAGATGAGAAATAATACACCAGGTAAATGTTTTCAAAAAAGAACAGATTTAATATATTAGTATCACCAAAATATAACTCAAAATGGAAATATTAAACATGACAAAGGGAGATTACATTGATAGAAGGTAGAAACATTTTTGTGAATCTTTATTCACCTAAATAGTAGCATATAAAGTAAAAATTTTGGAAGGATAAGGAGATATTAACAAATCCAATGTCATCATGGAAAACTTTAACCTAATCTCTCACAAATCAACAGATCAGGTTGGGCAAATGTAAGATTTTAGAATATTTACCAAAAAATGGTGATGTAATGGTCCTCAAGGAAAAAAAACTCCATAAATTTTGAAAGTAAAAATCACAGAGGGCTCATTTCCTGATTGTAATGTAATAGAACTAGAAAGTAACATTCAAAACACAGGGGGAAAAATCTCCTTCATTTAGAATGTATTTAATACTTCCTTTTAAATAACTTGCACAGAGGAGGAAATCAAACCTGAAATCTCACAATACTTTCAATGCAGCATAGCAAAAGTTATGGAAGGTTTGCCCACTTGTGTCAAAACATCTCATGTACACCATAAATATGTACACCTACTATGTACCCACAAAAATTCAAAATAAAAACTTATTTGAAAATATTATGGAATGCAGCCAACTTGGTACTCAGAGAAAATTTTATCATCTTAACTACATGCATTAGAAAATAAATAAAAAATTGAATACAAAATAACTAATTCAGCTAAAAGAAGCTAGAAAAAGACCAAAAAAAACTAAAGGAAAATAAAATAAGTAAATGTCACTTTATTCCATTGTCTCTTTATCTCAGTTTGAACTCTCCTTTGAGTGTGTGTTTTTGTTTTTGTTTTTGTTTTTTTAGAGACTGTGTTTTTGTTTTGTTTTTTTATCTTCTTAGGCTAATTGCTGGTGCCTCAATCATTTTTCTAAAAATTTATTTTCCGAGCTTATGGATCATTTTTTAAATCTTCAAGATGTTGTTCTCGTTCCTTCATTCTGTAGTATTTTCTCATCAGCCTAAATTGAAGTTTTAAAAACAACGTTTCTATCCTTCACAGGAAGAGTCATCTAAACTCAGTATTTGCCAACACCCAGCAATATATTGACTTCCCATGGCTCTGCTGATGTGAGTTCTGGTCGGACTTGTATGTAGGCTAATACAAATTCCTCCCTGCCCAATTTCATGTAACTAGTGGGCACTCATCAAGTATGGCTCCGTTGTGGTGAGGTGGAATTATTTACTCCCTTTGCTGTGGAGACTGAATTGGAGATGGAATATACTTGATCCACGTGGGAGCACCAATATTGGCTCTGCTCACACTAGATGCCACTGATAAATAATCATAGTTGCCCCATTAAGCCCACATTCAGCCTCAGACTGTTTCTGGACACAATTCTCCCCCTGGTCTTCATTATCTGTCAACAATTGTCATATAAGATAAAACCTACTTTTCTACCCTCTACCCAGTGGACCATCTGCAAAATCCTATCTGGTGTCCACTCTGCTCAGAAACCTGCCCTCGGCCAGGGCTCCTTCCTTGCTGCCACCCTTGGCTGGCTTCCAGGGCTGCCTCTTCTTCCGCAGTGCCCCTTCCCTTTAGAAAATTATCCCTTTCCTCCAACCCAATAAATATGCATAGCTCAGCGGTAGAAACCACTTTTTTGTGTTTTTTAAATTATTGTAATCTTCCCACCCTTTTGGATATAATCAGTGACCCTCGATTGGGTCATAATCTGAAATTGGAACCCAATAACCAGCATTTAATTTCTGTCAGGTCTCCAGTCACCGGCACGTTGACTTGAACTCTGTCTGGAATGATCTAAAATTAAATTACCATTGTCTTTCCCCTTTAAAAAATAAAATGTCTGTATTATAGCTGCCTGCTACCTACACTTTGAGCATGTTAGACTGAAAAAGTACATACAGACCAATAGTCTTTCCATGAATTTAATTTCCTACTTATTTCCTGAATGTAATTCATTAAAATGAACAGTTCAAAGAAAAAAAGCCTTACACTCCCCTATATTTGGATACCTAATAGTGACTAAGAAATCCACCTCAAGGAGGAAGACCCTGGAGTCAGTCAAAGCACTAAGGATTTTTCCAGAAAGAAGCAACAGAAAATGCAAACTGATTAAAGCAAAACAAGGGGGGTTTGTTGGAAGGGCACTGAGTAGCTCACAGACTGGAAGAGCCTCAGCTGCATGGAGCAGGCTGGTTCCAGGGCCTTGGGGGGCTGGTTCCAGGGCCCAGGCCTGGCAGCCTCTCCCTGGCACCCCCTTGGCTCAGCACGGCTCTGGGCTCCTCTTTCTCCACACACCAGGAAAGATCCCTGTGTTCCTTACATCACAGACCAAAGACAGAAGGACCTTCTCCATTTACCTGTCCCAGTCTTAACCATCCCAGGGAAGGTGTCTGATTGGCCCCACTTGGCTTTTGGGTGCCTCCATCAACTGGAGATGCTGGCTCAAGGAGTGGGGTATTCTTAGGGTCCAGGCCTTGATCCTCTGTCCAGTCCTGGGGTCTTTGAGCAGAGAGGGATGGAGGCAGTAATGGCCGAGAGGACATCCAACACCCAAAGCTACCACATCCATGCCACGTCCTCACACAGATCGCAGCATCTAGTTCTGAGCACAGGATTGAACTGGCGGAAAAGGAAGGACACTGGGTACTGATGGTTTCGAAGAGAGCCACTGCGAGTGGGGGAGGCCAGGACACCAAAAGAGAATTTCAACTGCCCGTGACAGGCACCCGCACCTCTGAGCAGGGCTGTGTGAGGAGTCCACTGCGCATCTCTAACCCCACACTTGGGACTAAGCCTGTGGCTGGAGAACCTCTTCTTGATGTCGTCATTTAGCCCACTGTGGGGTCTGCTCATCCTCCTTCAGCCTGATGGCTTTTAAGTTCTTACCAGGTCTTACTCCAGCTTTTATTCACGCCCTGCCCTGTCCACACACACACACACTGCATGCTTACACATCCTCAGCTCAGGGGCTCCCCAGCAGGGCTCTGTGGTTGTTTCTTTAGCCGTTTCCTACAAATGTGCACTGAATCTGCTTAACTTGACATAGCCTAGGCCTGGACAGAAACTCACACTGAGACAACAGGACCAAGGCAAGATAGCACTGAGGGTAGAGGCATCTCACAGGGTGTCTGTGGAAAGGTCTAGAAATGCTTACTATGTGCCGGGAAGAATGCAAAGTATTTTACACTTATTCAATTTAAACCTAATAACAACCACATGAATAGGCATTATTATCTCTGCTTCACAGATAGGAAAATGAGGCTCAGAGAGCTTAACAGTGTGACCGCTGAGCTCCAATTCTGACCTCAGGCTGCCCACTGCAGAGTCCAAGCAAGCTCCGGGCACCACCTCCCCCGACTCACACTGCAAGGACAGGAACCTTCAGGCTCTATTGGGTCTTGTCCTCTTCTTTTTTGGCAGAGTTCTTTAGCCAAAATTGAGCCTTATATCCACCCACCTCCCTACCAAGGCTCAGGCCCTCCTGGGGGAGGCAGGGACTTGGGAGAGCAGGGTGTCTGCAGGTTTCCACTCGCAGATCTCCATGGGAGAGGGGCCTGTGTGAGGAAGGTGTTCCGTGCAGCTTCCTGAGGCGGGGTGGCCAGACTGCTGGGGACCAGCAGGAGGCTGTGCAGGGCTCGAGTCAGCTACGGATTCCCAAAACAGTCCTTAGGTCTCAGGTCTGAACTGTGAAGAGAGGGGCCATGGCATTAGGTACAGCACTGTTTTCACGACTTGGGGGAAGACTGCAGGCAGCGTTGGCAGAGAGCAAAGAGGGCTGGATAGGGAAACAGTTCTGATGTCCAAGTGACAAACTCCAACTCACACGGAGGAGAGGTGGGCTGCAGGCAAGAAGTCTCCCTTTTATTGACCTCAAAACCACATAACCCAAGATAATTACAGGAACACAGTTTTTACAAGAGGAAAATAATTTTTCCTCAGAACCTGTAAAGTCTACAGAAAGGAATACTGCAAGTATGCCTTTAATAGTTTATGAGGAAACTATTCCAGAGATCGTGGGAAGCCACTACCTGTAGTAAAACCTGTAAAGATCACAGGAGAACTGTATTTTGGCATTTACCTGGTAAAGAGCTCCTCTCCTATCCCTATCCAAGGATTTTCAAACCTCAAAAAAAGAAAAAAAAAAAAAAAAAAAAAAAAAAAGACAGAAAGAAAAGAAAAAAGTTAACTTTACCAACTTCACCATAGAAAGCAATTGTTCATGGTGTTCATGCATTCCCAACCTTCAAAACCTGTCAGCTGAGTAATATGATTTTCCCCAAGAAACAGTTCCAACATGTAGCCCTGCTTTCCAAACATATCTGGCAGTTTTCTCAGAAGAAAATACAATCAAGTACTTTTTAAAGTTTTTTTTTAAGTCTTTTCTTAGAATATTTTCCAAAACAAAACAAAAGCAAAACATATAGAACTATTTTCTAGTAAAACCGGTGACTACATTTCCACTTTGCCTTATAGGAACAAACAATTCAATCAAATTAGAAGTAAGAAGTGAAAAGAAAGGAATGCTGTGTGTGGACAATGCTGCGGCAGGCAAGCGGCTCTTTCAGGGATTAAGTATTTGGGGCAAGTGGCTTCCCCAAGGCAGACTGTCTTAATTCACAGGCCTTGTTTGGTTTGGTTAATCCTAGTTTGGGCCGCCTGATTGGGTCATACCAAGCTTTAGAAAGGGTTAGAGTGCTGACCACTCACCCAGCTGAAAGGTTTGATCCTTTGTCACTAACCAAAGAAATTCTTCCTTAAGGCTAAAATGAAGACTTGGTCTCAACAGCCTCCAGCCATCCCCTCATTCAAACTCACCCCAAAAGCAACCACAACTCAGTCCAATGCTTCATTTCCATCTCTGTATTTCCTTTATTCAAAAAAGCTAAGAACGCTTGAGTAGTGTGGCCTTGTTATAAGCTGTATACATTAAAGACATCACACGGGGGCCCCTGGTCATTGTCGTCCTCTACTGCGGAGACTGGCGGGAGGGGTGGGACGGGAGGCGCTGCGGCCTGGAGTCCCCGGGGCTGGGCAGTGGTCGTTCTGAAGCCAAACACCGAAGCCCGAAAGGGTCATTCTGGGACGGGGAAAACACAGGATCCGGCGAACCCAGAGGGAGGACAAGGCAAAAAGAAGCAGGTCCACCAGAACGAAGGAGCAAGTCACCCAGCAGCCAGGAGCGGGCGAGGGCACCGGTGGAGCGGGGCTGGAAGGGACAGAGGCCATGGTGAGGCGGGTGCGCCCCAAGGCGGTGCTCGCTTGTGGCTCATTGTACAAACAGAAGATAATGTCAAACAAAGCCTTTCCATTCACACCATGCTTTTGAAATAAGTGGAAAGCAGCGATCCCCCGCCTCTTCTACAGGGTCGGTGGAACATTGAAGACGGAACATTTCTCGGGGGGGCTGCTGCTGCTGCTGGGAAGCAATCGCTGAGCAAAGGGGTTTATGATTGCCCAGGCAGGGCGAGCGCCAAGTAACACTGAGGACAGGAGGAAGGAAGCCCTTCGGAAGGACGGAAGGGAAACGCTAAAGAAAACCCACTGATGAGAGCACCTACCCCGTTCCCTCCTTCTCCTTATGCCATATTCCATTACATTCCTGGCACGCCAGTCTGGCCCGCAAACAATTTCTTCCCTACAGTTTCCAGCCTAATTTGTAGGCAAATCTCTCCTTTCCCTCAACACGAAATACAATACCTTTCTGTGATGAGAGGGAATTTGTTCCATTCTATGCACTAATTAGCGGCTGTGATTCCCCATTTTTGGTCCCCTGTTGCTCACTGGAACATCCCCAAGAAGCACAGCCTCCCTGGCCAGGCTCTCTTCATAATCCCTATCATGGGAACACCAAGCAGGGAACAACGATGGGAACAGGCCTGGCCCCTACAGTGTGGAGCACGTCAAGGTTGAGTTCCTCTGTACAAACCACATGCTTCCACTACACATCCAGTGTTTCCTTACCATCTGAAATTGCGTCAAGCTGGAATTTGGTTTGGATTTAAAGAGAGGGGTTGTTTTTGAGGCAAGGGGCCCCTGCACTGCTACTGGATGAGTCTGGGCCACCACTGGGAGGGCCTCTGAAAATTGGACTCAGATGGCCAAGTTGCCTCCATGCATGCTCAGCAAACCAAGCCTTGAAATCATGCTTTCTACACACGTTTCTCCACTTCATGATGCCTGCTGCGTGTGGGAGCCTGTGAGAGGGCCTAAGGATGCAAAGATCAACAGGCCATGAGGCCAGAGGGGGGGCCATTTCACCCTTTGGAGAGGACAAGGTCATTAAAGGCTTTCCAGAGAAGGGGACACTAGAGCTGAGCCTCGAGGGGTGAAGATGATGGGAGAGGAGGGTCCAGAGAGAAAGAAGAGCCTGCTGGCACAGAAGGCTACTGGGATAAATATCAACATCCTTAAGTTGCCTGCAGGGTCGGCATGGGCTGGGGGTCTCCCTGGGATGGTGCAGTTTGCCATGCTTCCCTCCTCTCTGTGTACTAGACACATGGCCTTCTCGCCTTTCCTCCAACTCACTGCTCTGCACACTCTCATCAGACTCCTGGTCTCAGGGCCTTAGTCACTTCCTCAGAAAAGCTTTCCCCACTTTCCAATAAAAATCAAGTCGCTGCACTTTGCAGGGGCATGCATCGCCCCCTGTGCTTCGCCTCTGTAGTGCTCATCAGAATGGTCATTTTGCAGTTGTCTAACGAATTCGTTGAGTAAAGTCTATTTCCCCCTACTTGGCTGTAACCCCTTGAGGGCAGGGAAAGGGCTTATTTTGGGCTTACTATTGTATCCCCACCACTAAGCATAGTGCCTGGCACATAGTATACAATAAATATTTGTGAGACGAATGTCTGAATGGCTGAAAGAATGCATAAATGAGTGAGTGCAGAAGGCAGGAAACCATGCCTCTGCATCCAGAGGAGTGCAGTGCCACCAGAGGGAAGGGTGTGCATGGCGGGTAGGGATGCCCAGCAAGGAAGCCAGAGGAAGAGGGTCACGAAGGAACTTGGCTCCACTGAGGATGTGAATTTGAACTTGACACTGAAAGCTGTGAGGATCTGCTGAAGACTCTTTAGCTGGGGACTGGCTGCCTGACAAATCTAACTCATAGAAAACATGCAGTGTACTTAAGTATTTAGGGCCTTACTGAACTCACGAGGAGAGAGTTTGATCCTTAACGGATGCAGGGGTAGGAGGCATTGTGGTTTAGTAATTCAATTGAGTTCGCTCAACAGGCAGTAAGTGCAATTTACTGTGAACCATAATTACATACGAGCTTAATTTTTTTACTCCAAAAAATCTCCCCAGAAGAATCAATTATGCTCTGGTTTGAAAAAAAAAAAAAATTGAACTTGTAAACTTTAAATTTCTCTTACCTGCTTTTCGCACCTCATTTATTTTTTGTCCTGCTTCAATTTGAAATTAATCCTGCATATATGTGTAAATTAAATAGATTTGCTTTTGTTACATGGCTTGAAGCGGTTTTCATGTGGATCTGTTTTGCTTTGCTTATGTCTCGTTTCTGTGTGTTTTAATCATTATTTGACAAGGGATTTTTAGATGTAATTAAAAGCAGCTAATCGCATCAAAAATTAAATGGAAAGTTTTATAAACCTGTGGCACATTACAAAAAAAATGTAAATAGTAACATTGTGGGAGCTGTGCTAGGTTTCACAAATAAGAATCCAAACCGTATAAAAGGTCTTGAAATATAAACTGTTGACAAGAGAAGGCCCAAATCTGAAATTAGCCATTTGAAGTCTTTTAAATATTTACACAGCAATAAAATACAGAGGAGTTTTAGAGGAACTCAGAGGTAACCACAGTAGCAAGTGTAATTATTGAAGTTTAATTTGCTGATACATTTAAGAAAGATTGTATTGATTTAAGAGCATTGAGCTGAATACATGGTTTCGCAGAAATGTAATTTTAATGTTGAATCAGGATATGTCACGGTGTATACTTGACCTGTGAAGTTTAAGTAACTTATTTCTGACAAAGTTCAGTGACTAACATTTTAAAATACCTAAAAGGGAAAGAAGCAAAATAGTATCACTTGAATTCCTACTATGTGTCAAGCATCATAACAAACGAGTCATACATTTCAGCACAGTTTACTCAGCACACAAAGGGCTGAGGGAGGTGCTTTTGTACTCATTTCACATATGCTAAGAGCAGAGGTTCAGGAAGAGTCCCTCACTGCCTGATGTCACATAGCGATCAAACAGCAGAACCAAGATTGCCACCCAAGTCTATCCCTGAGTCCCTTTGCCCTTTCCACTGTCACCCAGAATGAAAAAAACAAACAGATGAAAACAAAGGAAACAAAGATTATTAAATCATTTTTTAAATGAGCTCACACATGAGTATTTTAGTAAGAACCCCCCATGCAGGATTTAAGAGCAATTACGTAAATGACATTCTTTGGTTCTGGAAACTAACTCCCTAATTCACACCAAATGCACATTCTCCTCATTTGTGTTTTTGCCGCTGTATGAGGACTTTAATGTGCTAAGTCCTAGAGGTCAGCATTTACGTTGCTCCTTGTGTACAGGCTGTATTCAACAGGTTGCACAAATGAGCACTCAATGAGGACTTGGGTAAGGACAATGACTCGGTTGCACCAGAGTTCATCCCCTTTCCTTCCTTGAATTCCCATTCCAATACCTGCCCTGGGCTAACTAGGGAGCCCCTCATGCTCATGGTTCTCTGGGTGCACTATTGTGAAGCGCTTGTTACATTGCATTTACTGTGTTGTTTGTGTCTTTCCTGTTCTGAGAGCAGGCAAGAGTATTGCAATTTTACTTTACAATTGTTTGTTGGTAATAGATGGAAATATTATCAATTGTTTATATCAAGCTTGTATTCTGCAACTTTGCTAAATTCAGTGATTCTATAAGAATTTGAAATTCTAAATTCTAATTTTTGAGGATGACATTATCTGGGAATAAAGACAGTTTTATTTATTCCTTTCCAATTTCTGTGCACCACCTGTTGGCCTCATTGCACTGGATAGCATCTCTAGTACATCGCTGAATAGAAGGCAGAGCAGACACATTCTTTCCTGATTCCCAGTCTTGAAAGTAAAGAGCTCAGTCTTTCACCAGTAAGTATGATGTTGACTCTAGGTTTTCATAAATGTCCTTTATCACCTTGAGGGAGTTCCCTTCTACTTCTACTTAAGCAATAATAGGTACTGAATTTCAGCAACTGCTCCTGCTGTATCTACTGAGATAATCTTAGTATTTTTCTCCCATATTCTGTTAATACAGTGAATTACCTTGATTGATTTCAGAATGTTAAACCAACATTGCAATTTGGAGGTAAACTACACCTGGTTATGATGTGTTATCCTTTTCATATATTGCTGGCTCCTACTTGGAAATGTCTTAATCAAGATTTTGCATCTGTATTCATGAGGGACATTGGTCTCTAGTGTTTTTTCTTCTTCTGTTTGTGTCTTTTGCTATTGTCATTTTTTCCTAAATACTGCTTTGTGTGGTTGGGTATCAGGATGATGCTGGCTTTTATAAAAAGGTGGAAATGTTTAGTCTGACATGTTTTCTGAAAAAGTTTGTGTAGGATTGATATGTCTTAATTAAATCTTTGATAAAATTCACCAGTGAATTTACCATCTGAGATGGTTTTAAATTATAAGTTTAATTTTTTTTTCAGACAGAATCTCATTCAGTTGCCCAGGCTGGAATGTAGTGGGACAATCACAGCTCACTGCAGCCTTGACCTCTTCAGTTTGCCAAGTAGCTGGGATCATAGGCATGCACCACCACATCCAGCTAATTCTTTTATTTTTTTGTACAGGTGGGGTTTCACCCATGTTGCTCAAGCTGGTCTCAAACCCCTGGGCTCAAGTGATCCACCCACCTCGGCCTCCCAAAGTGCTGGGATTACAGGCATGAGCCACCATGCCCAGCCTGTGTGGTGTAAATATTTATTTAGAGAAATCCTAGAACAAACAACAACAACTTACTTGATCACTATCAGTTTTGTGGTATAATATCAAGTGTCTCATATCCAGGCCACACTGATGTAAGGAGCGGACTCCCAAGACTTTGGCCATCTCTGCCCATGTGCCTCTTCAGGGTACAGCCCCCTTGGCTGCTTTCACGGGCTGGAATTGAGTGCCTGTGGCTTTTCCAGGTACATGGTGCAAGCTGTCAGTGGATCTACCATTCTAGGGTCTGGAGGATGGTAGAGCTCTTCTCACAGCTCTACTAGACAGTGCCCCACTGGGGACTTTTTGTGGGGGCTCCAAGCCCACATTTTCCCTCTAAACTGCCCTAGTAGAGGTTCTCCATAAGGGCTCTGCCCCTGCAGCAGACTTCTGCTGGGACATCCAAATGTTCCATACATCCTGTAAAATGTAGGCAGAGGCTCCCAAGCCTCAACTCTTACCCTTTATGCACCTGCAGGCCTAACATCATGTGGAAACCACCAAGGCTTACAGCTTGCACCCTCTGGAGCAGCAGCCTAGATGTATCTGGGGCCCTTTTAGTCACAGCTGGAGCTGGAGTGGCTGGCATGTTGGGAACAGTGTTCTGAGGTTGTGCAGGGCCGTGGAAAACTGGCCCCAGCCCATAAAACCATTCTTCTCTCCTAACCCTCTGGGCCTATGATGGGAGGGGCTACCACAAAGTTCTCTGAAATGCCTTCCAGGCATTTTCCCCATTGTCTTGGCTATTAACATTTGGCTCCTCTTTACTTACACACATTTATGCAGCCAGCCTGAATTCCTCCCCAGAAAATGAGTTCTTTTTTCTACCACATGGTCAGGCTGCAAATTTTCCAAACTTTTACACTCTGCTTCCCTTTTAAATGTAAGTTCTAGTTTCAGGACATCTCTTTGCTCATGCACATGACCATATGCTGTTAGAAGCAGCTAGGCAACATCTTTAATGCTTTGTTGCTTAGAAATTTCTTCTGCTAGATACCCTAAATCATCACCCTCAAGTTCAAAGTTCCGCAGATTTCTAGGGTAGGGGCACAATGCCTCCAATCTCTTTGCTAATGAATAACAAAACTGACCCTTGGTCCAGTTCCCAATAAGTTCCTCATCTCTATCTGAGGTGACCACCTCAGCCTGGACTTTACTGTTCATGTCACTATCAGCATTTTGGTCACAACTTTAACAAGTCTCTAGGAAGTTCCAAACTTTCTGTCACCTTTTTATCTTCTTCTGAGCCCTCCAAACTGTTCCAACCTCTGCCTGTTACCCAGTTCCACAGTTGCTTCCACGTTTTCAGGTATCTTTATGGCAATGCCCCATTTCCAGTACCAATTTTCTGCATTAATCTGTTCTTGCACTGCTATAAAGAACCACCTGAGACTGGATAATTTATAAAGAACAGAGGTTTAATTGACTTCACAGTTCTGCAGGCAGTACAGGAAGCAGGGCTGGGGAGGCCTCAGAAAACTTAGAATCATGGTGGAGGCTGAAGGGGAGGCATGGCCAGAGCAGGAGGAAGAGAGAGAAGGAGGAAGTGCTACACACTTTTAAACAACCAGATCTTGTGAGAACTTACTCACTACCATGAGCACAGCAAGGGGGAAGTCCACCCCCATGATCCAATCACCTCCCACCAGGCCCCTCTCCTCCAACACTGAGAATTACAATTCAATGTGAGATTTGGGTAAGGACACAAATCCAAACCATATCACTTCCAAAAGGGATATATATTCTTAACTAGTCTGGTTAAACTAGACTACCCACCATCCTAGTGATTTCTCTTTTTACTTTTCAGACATATGATTTAGTGTGACAACTTAGAAATGTTATGAGAGCTTAACTAAGATGATTGTATATTTATTCTAATTGCTAAGACAAGTTATAAACAACCACTAATACTTAACTGTGCCTAAGTAAATGATTAAGCATATCTTATGAGTGTATCTTTATGAGGAAAAAGAAATATCAGTATTACCCACCTAAGTAGGAGAACTGGATCTGTTAGACTCCATTGCTAACAGACATAAACATCATGGTAAGGTGCTTCCTGAAATTAATGTATTAATCACAATAGCAGTTGTTTAGAGGAAACTTAAGAGTCACCTTAGGAATGTGCAAAGGGAGACTGACCCTTGCACCAGCAGTGATACAGCTGGTAATCTACTGAATAAAAGAAAAAATCCAGAGAATCAGTAGTCATAGTAGATAGAAGACAGGTTTTTAAATCAAACAGACTTAAATTTATTTCCTTAAGTCTTCCACCTATGTAGCCCTGGGCAAATTTCTTGGCAGTTTCCTCAGGTGGACAATAGAAATAATACCTTCTTCATATGGCTGTTAAGATGAGTAGGTGCTATAATATGAGTGGAATTCAGTGCCTGGCACATAGTAGGAAAAAAATAAAGGCTCATTTTCATTATTTTATTATTATTTATAAACCTGTACAACTCATTTCTATTTCATCTCCAGATAAAATTTTCATTCTTCTTGTCATATTTCTAGACTGTCTTGATTTTGAGCCCATATAGAACAGGAACCAAGATACTATAATTTTGTGCTTCTTCAGGTGGTAATCAAACAAAAAAATGAGGAAACATACAAAATGACCTTTCCCTCATAGAATAGTTGGGCACTTGTTGCTTCACATGAATTTCTAATAAAACTCCTTATCAGTAAACAGGTACATCATTGGTTGGTGTCAATGAAGCCTAGCAGACACATCTACTGAGAGTACTGGTTCAGGACTACAATTATGGCCGTACACATTTCTTAACCCAGGGCGAATACTGTTTATGATGTTTTAATTGTTCAAAGGATAACTTGTACAAGACCAGATGTGCCTTCAGCTGGGTACTCACTGAGCTAACTTCCTCTGTAATCAGGATGACCTACACCCCAGGACTATCCTAGTTTACTCCTGTTATTTCAGCAAAATTATTAATAGTGCCCTCTTTAACTCCCCCAAAATGTTACAGTTTGGATAATCAATTACATAGTTACTCTATTTACAATTATCCTTTATCAACTATATTCTGCAACTCATTTGGTGACTGTCATAAAGTATTATTGTGCTGTTGTTACTCACGAAGCTGATACAGGGTTAAGACCTATATTAACATCTGGAATGTGTGAAACACCACCTGGTGAAGCAAATTACTTTATGCCAAGCTGGTTGTGAATTTAAAGAAAACACACTGAAAGTTAATTAGAAAGTAAAACAGGAGAAATCGATCTCAACAGTACTGCCAAACAGACTGTTTTAGGATGAGGAGATACAGATGGGATTGTTAGCTCAGAAGTTAACAGCTGCAAAATTTTCTGCCCACTGGCAATCTTTGGCTTCTAATGTGGCTACTGTGTGGTAATTTTCAAGGGTTAAGGGTGGAGGTGGGTGGTAGGTGGTGGGTGGAAAAGAAATAGAAATCTAAACAGACAAGGATAGGTATTTATAGTTATAAAAGTCATATTCAGTATAGTATTATATATAATTTTACATTTAGAAAACTAAAATAGCCATTGTTTTCTTAAACCAAGGGAAATAAAGTCTGACAAAAAGTTCTTTTGGCAAAGATACACAGAGATTTGCAAACTAGGCACATCTCTCTCAAGGGGTGAAATTTATCAGAATCATGAGGGAAATTAGAGGCATGTCATTTGCTGTTTTTTAATTTTTTATGGTAAAATAAATTAAACAACCAAAAGAGTACGTAAGACTTATATGAATTTTTTAAAATAATAGAATGAATGAAAGATTTGCTCAACAACCAGTTTAAGAAATAAAACAGGCCTTCTGGCCCCTCCCCAGTGGTATTTTCTCTGTCCTCGACTTCCAAGAAGTGACCTCAATTTAAAAATTTTGTTAATCTTTGCCTTACAGTTTGCCATCTAGGTATATATCCTAAAACAGTATGTTGTTATGTTTGCCTGATTTCAAACTTTTATAAACAGATCATAATACATACATTCTGTAATTTGCTTCTGTCTCTGAGATTCATCCATGTTAATCCTTCTAGATTTAATTAACTTTTGTTGCTGTGTAGTACCCCATAGTAAGAATATATTGAAATTGGTCAAATCTACAGTTGATGACTCTTTAGATGTTTGGGGTTTTTTTTTTGGTTTTTTTGGGTTTTTTTAAATCATGCTTTTATGAGCATTCTCAAAATTCCTATTGGGCAAGAGTTTCTCTAAGGTATACATCTAGGAATGTAATTCCTGGTGATAGGCTATATGCAGGTGCAACTTTACTAACAAATACCAAACTCTCTGCCAAAACAGCTGAGCTGAGCCAACAGATTCAATGGATGTGGGTATTTTCTGTTCTCCGTCCTTTCCAACTGGTATTTGTAGACTTCTCCCTTTTCTCCTATCTGGTAGATGCAAAAACATACTGTGTTTTAATTTGCATTTCCTCAATTACTAATGAGATTAGGGGTTTTTTCCCCCAATTTTAGCATATTAATTGTTTATCTTCTGTAAGCCATCCATGTATGTTTTTGCTCATATTTCCATTAAGATGTTGCTTTCTTATCAAACTGTTGGAGGTTCCTTAGGCACTCTAAATACTAATTCTTTGCCAGTTATATGCACTGGAAATATTTTCTTCCACTTTATGACATGATTTTATCTTTTCTTATGGTGTCTTTTGATGACTATAAGTTCTTAATTTTAAGGCAATCAATATTTTTCTTTTAGGCTATGATGAAATTAAGGAATCCTTCACTACACTGAGGTCATAAAGACATTCTCCTACATGTGTTCCTAAAATATTTGTTGTTTTGTCTTTCACCTTTAAGTATATAATCCAACCAAAATTGACTTTTCTGTATGGTTGAAGTATGGGTCTAATTTCATTTTTCTCAATATGGTTATCCAATTGCTTCAGCAACATTTATTGAAAACTCTATTTTTACCCACTGATCTGCAATATTATCTCTGTCATATTTGGACATTCTGTTTCTGGATACATTATTATGATGCATTGGTCTATTACTATATCCCTACATTAATTCCATACCATGTTTTAGCTTTACAATTAGACTTGACATCTGATGGAGCAAATTTTTCAAGAATGGCTGTTTTTAGGTCTTTACTCTTCCATGTAAATTGTATTTTATGTAGGTATTTTCTCAAGCTTTATGAAAGTATAAATGACAAATAAAAATTGTATATATTTATGGTATACAAAGTGATGCTTTGATATTGTATATGTTGTGAAATGCTAATTAACATATCTAGTATTTCACATACTTTTCATTTTTTTGTGTGGTGAGAGTATTTAGGATCTACTCACTTAACAATGTTCAAGTATACATTATTAGTAACTATAGTCACAATGTTTAACTGAAACTTGGTATGCTTTGACCAACACCTCCCCTTCTTCATCTCAACCCCACAAACTAGAACCTGACAGCCACCATTCTACTTTCTGCTTCTATGAGTCTGACTTTCTTACATTCCACAGATAAGTGAGGTCATGCAGTATTTTTCTTTCTTTCTTTTTTATTTTTATTTTTTTAACTGAGTCTCCAGCACCAAGGTTGCAGTGCAAAGGCGCTATCGCAGCTCACTGCAACCTCTGCCTCCTGGGCTCAAGCGATTCTCCTACCTCAGCCTCTGGAGTAGCTGCGATTACAGGTGCGTGCCACCACACTCAGCTAAATTTTGAATTTTTAGTAGAGATGGTGTTTCACTATGTTGGCCAGGCTGGTCTCAAACTCCTAACCTCATGTTATCCCTCTGCCTTGGCCCACCAAAGTGCTGGAATTACAGGTGTGAGCCACTGCGTCCAGCCCACTGTAGTATTTGTCTTTCCATGGCTGGCTAAGTTCACTTAGCATAATGTCCTCTAGGTTTATCCACATTTTCACAAATGACAGGACTCTCTTCTTTTTAAAGGCTAACTAGTATTCCACTGTCTGTACTACCACATTTTCTTTATCCAGGTTAGGTTAATTCCATACCTTGGCTATGGTGAATAATGGTGCAATGACCATGGGAATACAGACATCTCTTTGACATACTCATTTTATTTCCTTTGGATATGGTAGGATTGCTGGATGATATAGTAGTTCTATTTTAAATTTTTTGAGGATTCTCCATACTGCTTTCTTTACACTAATGGCTGCATTAATTTGCATTTCCAACGATGTGCAAGGGTTCCTTTTACTTCATATTCTCACCAGCACTTTTGTATTTTTGATCATAGTCATTCTAACAGGTGTGAGGTGATATCTCATTGTGGTTTAATTTATTTTCCTGATGATTAATAATGTTGAGTATTTATTCATATACCTGCTGGCCATCTGTATGTATTCTTTTGAGAAAAGTCTATTCAGGTCCTTTCCACTTTTTTCAATCAGATTCTTTGTTTTCTTGCTATTGAGTTTTTTGTGTCCCTTAAATATTTTGGATATTCCCTTCACTAGATATATGGTTCATAAAAATTTTCCCCATTCCACAGGTTGTCTGTTTACTCTTTTGATTGTTTCCTTCGCTGTGCAGAGCTTTTAAGTTTAATGAAATCCCATTTGTCTATTTTTGCTTTTGTTGTCTGTGCTTTTGGGGTCATGTTCAAATAATCACTGCCCAGATCAATGTTAAGAAGCTTTTCCTTATGTTTTCTATTAGTAGTTTGCAGTTTCACATCTTACTTTTATGTCTTTTTTTCATTCATTTTTGTATATGATGTGAGATAAGTGGCAATTTTTCATTCTTCTGCATATGGATGCCCAGGTTTCTCAACACCATTTATTTTCTCCATTGTGTATTCTTAATACCTTTGTTAAAGATCAATTGACTGTAAACACATGGAATTATTTGTGGACTCTGTTATGTTCCATTGGTCAGTGTTTCTGTATTTATTGCAGTACAATGCTGTTTTGATTACTACAGCTTTGTAGTATATTTTAAAATCAGGTAGTGTGATGCCTCCAGCTTTGATCTTTTTGCTTAAGACTGCTTTGGCTATTTAGAGTCTTTTGTGGTTGCCTACAAATTTGAGAATTGACTTTTCTATTTATGTGAAGAATGTCATTGGAATTTTGATGAGATTGCTTTGAATCTATAGATCACTTTGGATGGTATGGACATTTTAACAATATTAATTTTTCTGATTCAAAAAGACAGGATATTTTTTCATTTGTGTTTTTTCCCTTTTTTTAAATCAATGCTTTATAGTTTTCAGTATATGTATCTTTCATCTCCTTGGCTAAATTTATTCCTGATTCTTTTAATTATTGTAAATGGGATTTTTTCTTGATTTCTTTTTCAGGTAGCTTCTTGTTAGTATATAGAAATGCTACAGATTTTTATATGTTGATTTTCATCCTGCAACTTTATGAATTAATTTATTGCTTTTAATAGTTTTTAAAAGGACTCTTATGGGTTTATTTAACAGTTTTTTAAAGGAGTCTTAAGGATTTACTATACACAAGATTATTAATCTATTCAGATTTTATATTTCTTCATAATTCAGTCTTCGTAAGTTGTATGTTTCTAGGACTTTGTACATTTCCTCTGGGTAATCCAATTTGCTGGCCTATAGTTTTTATATTAGTTTCTTAAGATCTTTTCAATTTCTGTGGTAGAGGTTGTAATGTCTCTTCTTTCACTTATAATTTTATTTGCATCTTCTTTTTTTCTTACTCTAGCTAAAGGTTTGCATTATTTTGTTTGTTTTTCAAAAGTGCAACTCTTCATTGATCTTTTCTATTATTTTTCTAGTCTCTATTGATTTCTGCTCTTATCTTTATTATTTCATTCCTATGCTGACTTTGGTCTTAGTTTGTTCTTCCTTTTCTAGTTCTTTGAGGTTTAACATTCGGTTATTTATTTAAAACCTTTCATATTTTTTGATGTAGGCATTTATTGCTATAAACTTTCCTCTTAGAACTGCTTTTGCTATATCTCATAAGTTTTGTCTGTGTTGTACTTCTGTTTTCATTTGTCTCAAGATACTTTTGGATTTCCTTTTTGATTTCTTTGATCCATTGGTTGTTCAGGAGTATTTTGTTTAATTTCAACATATTTGTGAATTTTCCAATTTTCCTGTTATTATAGTTTCATAGCATTGAGGTAAAAGAAGATACTTAATATTATGTCAATCTTCTTGAATTTGTTAAGACTTGTTTTGTGACCTAACATATGATCTATCCTGGGTAATGTCCCATGTGCATTCAAAAATACTGTGTGTTCTGCTGCTATTGAATGGAATGCTCTGCATATGTCTGTTAGGTCTACTTGGTCACTAGTGTTGTTCAGGTCAGCTGTTTTTCTCATTGATTTTCTGCCTGGATGATTTATCCATTGTGGAGAGTGGGGTCTGAAGTCCCTTACTACTACTGTGTTACTATTTGTTTCATCCTTCAGTTCTATTAATATTTTCTTTATGTATTTCGGTATTCCAACATTGGGTAAATATATATTTACAATTGTTATATCTTCTTGATGAATTGACCACTTTATCAATATATAATCACCTTCTTTGTTTCTTGTGACACTTTTTGACTAAAGTCTATTTTGTCTGATGTAAGTATAGACACCCTTGCTTTCTTTTGTCTATAGCTTTCATGAAATATCTTTTTTCATTCCTTCATTTTCAGGCTATGTGTATTTTTTAAAGCTAAAGTGAGAGTCTCTTTTATGCTGCATATGGTTGTGTCTTGTTTTCTAATCTATTCAGCCACTCTGTCTTTTGATTGAAGAATTTAATCTATTTATATTTAATGTAATAAATGAGAAGTAAGGGCTTCTATTGCCATTTTGTTGTTTCTAATTGTTTTGTAGTTCTTTTGTTCTATTCTTTCTCTCTCGCTGTCTTCTTTGTAATCTGATTAATTTTTTTCATAGTGGTAAGCTTTCTTTCTCTTTATCTTTTGTGTACCCACTACAGGTCTATTTGTGTGTGTGTGTGTGTGTGTGTGTGTGTGTGTGTGTGTATGTGGTTACCATGAGGTTTATGTAAAACATCTTAGAGTTATAAGTCTATTTTAAGCTGAAAAGAACTTCACTTGCATATGATAAATCTAAATTTAAACTTCTCACTCACATTATGTTGTTAAAGTCATAATTTACATTTAAAAAAAATAGAGATGGGGGTCTTGATATGTTGCCCAGACTGGTCTGGAACTCCTGGGCTTAACTGATCCTCCAACCTCAGTCTCCCAAAGTGTTGGGATTACAGGTGTCAGCCACTGTGCCTGGCCATAATTTACATTTCGTAGATAATATGTATCTATTACCAAATTATTGTAGGTATAGTTATTTTTAGTACATTTGACTTTTAATATTAGAGGTCAAAGTGATTTATGCACCACCATGATGGTATTAGTGTAGTCTCAATTTAACTACATTCTCATCTATATAGTGAGTTTTATGCTTTCATAGGTTTTCATGTTAGTTAATGTCTTACTTTCTTTTTTTTTGAGACAAGTTTCTGCTCTTTCACCCAGGCTGGAGGCAGTGATACGATCACAGCTCACTGCTGCCTCAACCTCCTAGGCTCAAATGATCCTCCCATCTCAGCCTCCAGAGTAGCTAGGACTACAGGCTTGTGACATTATGCCCAGCTAATTCTTAAAAAAAAAAATATTGTAGAGACAAAGTCTCACTATATTGCCCAGGCTGGTCTCTAATTCCTGGCCTAAAGCAATCATCCTGCCTTGGCCTCCCAAAGTGTTGGGATTACAGGCATGAGACACCATGCCCAGCATGTGTCCTTTCATTTAAACTTGCAAAACTCTCTTTAACATTTCTTATAAGGTAGATCTAGTAGCGATGAACTCCCATAGCTTTTGTTTGCCTGGGAACATCCTTATCTCCCCTTCATTTTTGAAGAACTTCCACAATGAATATATTAGTTGGCTTGATGATATCCCACAATTCTTATAGGCTGTCTACATTATTTTATCTTTTTGTTCCTCTAACTGCATAATCTCAAATGACTTGTCCTTGGGCTCTCTGATTCTTTCCTCTGCTCAATTGAGTCTCCTACTGAAGCACTCTTGTGAAGTTTTTAGTTCATTCATTATGTTCTTCAGCGCTAGAATTTCTGTTTGGTTCTTTTTTGCGGTTTTCATCCCTTTGTTGAACACTTTATTTTCTTCATGCATTGTTTTCCCAGTTTTGTTTAGTCATCTACTGTGTTTTCTTGCAGTTCACTGAGCTTCTTTAAGATTATTAATTTGAATTATTTGTCAGGCACTTAATAAACCTCCATTTCTTTAGAGCTGGTTACTGGTGCTTTATTTTACTCCTTTGACAGTGCCAGGTTTCTCTGATTATTTGTGATCCTTGGAGCCATGCACTGATGTTTGCACATTTGAAGAAGGAGGCATCAATTCCTGTTTTTATACCTGGGCTTCAGCAGTAAAAACCCTTCACCAGTCACCAGTCCATAAGAATGATGATAAACACTGGGAAGCACAAGACAGGAGAGGGAGGGATGAGGGTAAGGCTTGAAAAAACCTACTTATTGGGTTCTATGCTCATTACCTGGGTGATGGATTCATTCTCCAAACCACAGCATCATGCAATATACCTTCCTAACAAACCTGCACATGTACCCATTGATTTTAAAATAAAAATAAACAAAAATAAATAAAAAATACATTTTCTTTCTCCATTCATGCAAGTTTAATGTATATCTACATAAAGTGCTTATATATCTTTTGTGAGGTATATTTTAGGCACCTTATATTTTCATTGACATTTTAAGTGCTGTCTTTTTAAAATTATAATGTATTTTCTAACTTCTAATTGCTATTGCATAAACATAAAGTTCATGTTTGCATTTTAGTTCAGTACCAAGCAAACTTACTCTTAACAATTCAAATAGTTTACCTGTAATTTGAGTGGGGAACTTTCTACACAGACAATCATATTATTTGCAAATAATGAGAGTTTTGAACCTTCCTTTCCAATCCATATATCTTTTATATCTTTTTCTTTTCTTGTCTTGGCTGGTACCTCCTGTAAAACATTGAATAGGAATGGTGAAAATGTTTCTGATCTCAAAAGGAATGCATTAGATTGTCAAAAGTATAGTATTTGTGTAGGTTTTTGTAGGTGCCTTTAAGCACATTAATAGATCTATTCTTAATTTGCTAATTTTCAAATCATTAATTAATGTTGACTTAAAGGGAATGACTTTTGAATATGTTTGTTTAATATTGTATTAATTGTATAATGTTATCCTTTCATCTGAAGATCATGGGTTACTTTAATCAATTTTCTAATTTTAGCCAACCTGTATTCTGGGGCCAACCTTGCATTCCTATGGTAAACAGAAATTGGATATAATTTGTATGTAATATAATGCTGCATTCAATTTGTTAATATTTTGTTTAGATTTTTTTGCATCTAAATTCATATTTGACTTTGGTTAATTTTTTTTTACTATTTTCTTTGCATCGTTTTGATGTCAGATTCTACTAGTTGGAGAGTGTTCTCTTTTTCTTTTCTATAAGAATGTGTATAAATTTGGGATTAGTTGTTTATTTAAATTAGTAAGTCAACATCTTCAAAGCATTTAAAGAAGACTCAAGATCTCATAATGTAATATTTAAATGTCCAGAATACAATTTAAACTTACTCAGCATATGAAGAACCAGGATAGTCTCAACTTGCATGGGGAAACAGTAATGGATTCTAAGGCCAAGATGATACAGACATTAAAATTACCTGACAAAGATTTTAAGCAGTGATTATAAAAATGTTCCAATAAACAATCTAGAACACACTTGAAAAGAATGGAAAAATAGGAAGTCAGTAAATAAGAAAAATAATTAAAACACTAAAAAAATTAAATAGAAAGTCTCAGCAAATAAGTAGAACATATAAAAGAAGAACCAGATGGAAATTTTAGAACTGAAAAAACACAACCACCAAATGTTAAACTCACTGAATACCAGAAGGAAGACAATAGAAAAGTTGGGGAACTGAAAAATAATTCAATAAAAATTATTCAATATGGACAACAGAGAGAGAGAAAAAAAGAATGAAAAGGGGAATAGAGCCTCAGGGATCTGCACGACCATAACAAAAAGTTCAATATTCATGGGTTTTGAATCCTAGGAGAAAGAAAAGAAAAGAAAAAGAAAGAAGTCTGAAATAATATTTGAAGAAATAATGGCTGAAAACTTCTCAAATTTGGCAAAAGACATAAAGCTACATATTCAAGAGGTTTACTAAACTCCAAACAAGATAAAGCCAAGACATCAAAATCAAACTGCAGAAAACTAAAGACAAAATATATTTAAAGCAGCCAGAGGAAAACAACACATTACCTGTAAAGGAACAATTTGAATTGTCAACTCAAAAATCTATATCCAGCAAAAATATCATTAAGGAATAAAGGTGAAATAAAGACATTCTCAATTGGAGTAAAACTAAAAGAATTTGTTGTCAACAGATCTTCTCTAAAAGAATTACTAAAGGAAATTCTTCAGAAATGAGATAATATCCGAAAGAAACTTGAGGCAGCAGGAATGTAGGGAGAGCAAGAGAAATGGGAAGTATCTTAGTAAAAACAATAGTCCTCTTTTCTCTTGAGTTCTTTAAAATGTTCACAAGCAGAGAACAAAAATTACAACATTCTCAGGTTTTTAAAAATAAACTTTTTTTTTTTAATAGGCTTTAAAGAGCAGTTTTAGGTTCACAGCAAAAACTGAGTGAAAAGTACAGAGTTCCTCTATAACTTCTGCCCCACAAATGTTCCATTCCAGGCACTAATGTATAATAAACCTAATGTTTAGTAGAATGCACCAATGAACCCATCAAGACCTGATGCTTTCTATCTTAGAAAGTTATTAACTATTAATTCAATTTTTAAATACATATAGGCCTATTCAAATTGTCTATTTCTTCTTGTTTGAGTTTCAGCAGATTGTGTCTTTCAAGAAACTGATCCATTTAATTTAGGTTATCAAATTCATGGGCATAGAGTTGTTAACAATATTCTTTTATTATGCTTTTATCATTTATGGGATGTAGTGATGACCATCTTTCATTTTCGATAGCAGTAATTTGTATTCTCTCTTTTAAAATAGTTGGCATGGGCAGAGGCTTACTGACTGTACTGATCTTTTCAAAGAATCATGATTTTCCCTCATTTATTTTCTCTATTTCCTGTTTTCGATTCCATTAATTGCTGCTTTAATTTCTATTTCTTTTTTTTCTACTGCCTGTGGATTTAATTTGCTGCTCTTTTTCACGTTTTCTAAGGTGGAAACAGCATATAGGTTTTAGGCCTTTCTTTTCTAATATATGCATTCCATGCTATAAATTTCCCTCTATAAACTCTTATTGCTGCATGTGCAAATTTTAATTAGTTGTATTTTCATTTTCATTTAGGTGAAAATATTTTTAAAATTTCTCTTGGGATTTCCTCTTTGATGTACGTGTTACTTTACAGTGCATTGTTTAATATCCAAGTATTCTGAGATTTTGTAGCCATCTTTCCGTCACTGGTTTCTACTTTAATTCCATTGTGTTCTAAGAGTAGACACTGTAAGATTTTTGTTTTATGGCCTACAATGTGGTGTATCTTGGTAAATGTTCCATATAAGCTTGAGAAGAATGTGTATTCTGCTGTTGTTTCATGGAATCATTGATAGATGTCAATTATATCCAGTGATTGATGGTGTTGTTGAATTCAACTATCCTTACTGATTTTCTGCCTACTATATCTTTCCATTTCGGATGGAGGGGTGGTAGGTCTCCAATTATAATAGTGATTCATCTATTTTCTCCTTGAATTTCTATCAGTTTTTGCCTCACATATTTTGACGTACTGTTAGGTGCACATGTTACAAATGGTTATGACTTCTTGGAGAACTGATCTCTTCATCATCATGTAAGGCCCCTCTTTATCCCTGATAACTTACCTTTCTCTGAAGTCTTTGTCTGAAATTAATACATCTACTTCTGCTTTCTTTTGATTAGTGTTATGGTATATCTTTCTCCATTCCCTTCTCTTTTAATCTATATGTGTCTTTATATTTAAAATGATTTTCTTGTTAACAAGACATAGTTGGGTCTTTTTTTTTGATTCATTATGACAATCTATCTTTTAGATGTATCTATCTTTTAGGTGTATTTAGATCATTAGCATTTAAAGTGATTATTGATCACAGTTGTGCATCAATGGATGATGGGGATAAAGAAAATATTGTGTGTGTGTGTGTGTGTGTGTGTGTGTGTGTGTGTGTGTGTGTGTGTATTATGGAATACTACTCATTTACTAAAAAAAGAATGAAATCATGTCTTTTTTGCAATACTGAATGAGCTGGAGGCCATTATCTCAAGTGACATAACCCAGAAACAGAAAGTCAAATACCACATGCCCTCACTTACAAGCAAAAGCTAAATATGTGTACACATGGACATAGCAAGTGGAATAATCGACATTGGCGACTCCAAAAGGTGGAAGGTTGGGAGAGGGGTGAGGGATGAAAAATTATACATGGGATACAGTGTACACTATTTGGGTGATGGTTACACTAAAAGTCCAGACTTCATTCACTATGCAATATATCCATGTAACAAAATTGCACTTTACTCCCTAAATCTATAAAAATAAAAAAGAAAAGATAAAAAGTAAAAATTAAAATGAAAAAATCCCAAAGTGACTATTAATATAACTGGATTAAGATCTATCATATTTGTTACTGTTTTCTATTTCTTGCCTCCCCCCTGTTTTTGTTCCTATTTTTCTCTTTCACTCTTTTTCTTCCTTTTGAGGTTTCATTGAGTATTTTATATGATTCCATTCTCTATCCTTTCTTTATATATATATTATATAAAGTTATATAACATACATGTAACTTTTTAGTGGTTGCTGTAGTATATCTACAATATACATTTACAACTAATCCAAGTCCACTTTCAAATAACACTATACTTTTTCATAGGTAGTGCAAATACCTTATAACAACAAAATAATCCTAATTCTTCCATCCCATCTCTTGTATCATTGTTGTCATTCATTTCACTACATGTGTGTATATATATATTCAATATATATTTCATTTCACTTATACATATATATTTTAAATACATTGTTTATTATTTTGAAGAAACCATTATCTGTTAGATAAATCAAAACTAAGAAAGATACAAATTTTTATTTTACTTTCACTTACTCTTTCTCTGATGCGCTTCTTTATGTAGATCCAAATTTCTAACCTATATTATTTGCCTGTTCTCTGAATCACTTCTTTTAACATTTCTTGCAAGGCTGGTCTGCTGACAACAAATTCCCTCAGTTTTGTTTGTCCGAGAAAGTCTTTATTTCCCTTTCATTTTTGAAGGAGCATTTTGCAGGGTGCAGAGCTCTAGGCTAGTGAGTTTTTCTTTCAGCACTAAATACTTCACTCTTCTTTCTTAGTTTCTGAGAAGTGGATAGGATTCTTTTCTCCTTAATAGGTAGGGTTTTCCCCCTCTAGCCTCTTTCAAGAATTTTCTTTATCTCTGATTTTCTGCAGTTTGAAACTCATATACCTATGTGTGGATTTTTAGTATTTACCCACTTTGATGTTCTCTGAACTTCCTGGCTCTGTGATTTGGTGCCTGACATTAATTTGAAAACATTCTCAGTCATTATTGCTTCAAATATTTGTTTCTTTTCTCTTTCTGGTATTCCCATTATGTGTAAGTTACATCTCTGTAGATATCTAACACATCTTTGGATATTTGGTCCGGTTTTTTTTCTTTGCTTTTCTGTTTGGGAAGTTTCTATTGACATATCTTCAAGCTCAGAAATTTTTTCCTCAGCCATGTCCAGTCTACCAATGAGCCCATCAAAGGTATCTTCATTTCTTTTACAGTGATCTCTAGCATTTCTTCTTAATTCTTTCTTAGAATTTTCATCACTCTGTTTACATTGCCCATTTGTTCTTGCATGCTGTTTATCTGATCTAGTGCAGAAACCTTAATATATTAGAGTTGTTTTAAATTCCCATTCTGATAATTCTACGCCATATCTGACTGTGGTTCTGATGCTTGAAATGTCTTTTCAAACTGCATTTTTGACTGTTTAGTATGCCTTGTAAGTTTTTCTTGGCAGCTGGATATGATGTACTAGGTAAAAAGAACCATGGTAAATAGGCCTTTAGTAATGTGATGGTAAGGTTGTGGGGCAGGGGAGGGCACAGAAGGCATTCTGTAGTCCTATGATTAGGTCTCAGTGTTGTAGTCAGCCTGCATCTGAACTGCAAACTTCACAAGTCCTCAGCTTCCCACCTCCACTCCTTTGGTCAAACAGGATTGACTGTGTGGACTGACATCAGGTATTTCTTGTCTTTCAAGTTGGTTAGGCTCTGTTAAAACTCCAATAGTTTATGCTCTGGAAAATAGTTTCACTTGAAGGAAGGCCTTGTTAAGAAGAACAGGATGCTCTGGCATATTCCAAAATGGTCTGATTTCCTCTCCCACTGTTGGAAACACGAAAGGATTTTCCTTAAATATTCACTTGAGAACATGGTCAAGCTCCTGAAGAGACAACTCACGCAAGTGTGGAGGCTCCCTTATGACTGGGTCTCCTGGAGTTTTTAACTCTCAGACCTGTCCACTCTGGGCCTCCAGGAATTAGTTAACTATACTTCAGGTTTTCTTGCCCTGATACTAGTTCCCATGGAGGTTTCTGCTCTTGGGTTTCTGCTGCAATAACATGTGATTCTCTGTATGCACCTGTATTTTTCTCCAAACCACAGGGCAGTGGTTTGCCCTCTGACCTCATTTCTCTGACAGATAAGAAGTGTTATTGGTTTTTTCAGGTTTTCCCTTGTTAGGACAGACTGACATTTTCCAAGCTCCTTGTATCTGGGACCAGGTAAGTAGAGATGGAATTTTAAAAAATGTATGTAGATATAATATACAAGAAACTACAATATAAAGAGGGTGGGTAATGGGAACCATAAGGCAAATGTCAGCAGAATTCACCTGTAAAGTCATGTGTCACGTTATTGCATTTTTGTGTGGCAAGGTTAACTTCTGATATTTTTAATTGTTACAGGATTATTCAAGTTTTCACTTTCTTGTTTAGTCAATTTAAAACTGTATTTTAAAAAGAATAACCATTTCATTAAAGTTTTTGTATTTACTGGCATAAAGTTGTTCAACACAGAATTTAGCAGAAACTATCAATGTGAAAGCTGGTTTGGCACAGGCTGACCTCTCAGGATTTCTGCTTTCATGCTTTTCATGACAGTTCAGCATATCATAAAAAGGCGTATTTACTGTATTTTCCCAGCATTCAATTGTGTCAACTGGTAGATTTAGTCATGGCATACAGCCGGCCATGCAGAAAGAGTGTATGGTTGTTCCTTCTTAAATTAGGACATAAGTCTTCAAAGCCTGAGAAACACTTTACTCTATACTAATGTATTCTTCAACTAGACTAATGGTAGAAGCCCAAGCCTTGGTGTTATTCATGATATGTCTTTCTCTGTAATATAATGAACCCTGGACTGGGAATGAGAAGCCTTGGCTTCTTGCCCAGGTCACCTATTTTTTTCATTGCTGGGCCACTTTAAGGGAATAGTATATACTCTGATCCTACACTTTTCCATCTGTAACTTGGGATGCTAATTATTATTTTATTAATTTTTATTTTTTTACATGTATGTTGCAAACATAGTGAGGTTGTTGTGAGGATCAAAAAATATCAACTTAAGTTAATGAGGTTTTTGTCACTTTATACAAGGTATTATTTTTCTGTGTGGCACTACACTAAATGGGATGTATACAAGTCATATTTTCAATTCCAACCCTCCCCTCACGGCCTGCCAACTCTTATCCAAGCCATCCTGATGTATAGCCAGTCTGAAAAAAACCCTGTACCACAGTATACATTCTGCACAACATTATGGAGAAGTGAAAATATACAAATTTTGAAGTGATAAGTAAAAGAGCACTACGGGAATTTCATGGTTATAAAAGATAGTAATCAAGGAGAATTCACAATTGCTCTTCCAACTACTAAGGAACAACAGTCTTACATTTTTGGGTTCTTTCAAGTATTTGAAGCCCTTTGATTTCCAGAACAATATTTCGAGGATGGTGCCACAGGTGGGACAAGCTCCCCACTTTGCAAATGAAAAAAATAAGAGCTTGGAGATGCTAAACTACATCTTCTAGCTCCCTTTCCTAATTAGTTTCTTCTAAAGTTGAGTTTTTATCATCTTGTATTGCAACTGTCCATTTTCTTCTCTGTTCCCCCACTGAACTGAAAGTTCTTTAAGGACAAGATCCATGTTTTATTGTTCTTTGGAGCCACAGTTCCCAGTACAATGTCTGAAAACAATTTAATTTTGTTGTTGAATGAATAGATCTCTATTTAGTGCATATAAAAATGAGGTGAAGAGAGGCTAAGTGACTGACACAGATCAGAAAGCACCTTTTCAAGAGGACCAGGCCTAAAATTGAGACCACCTGATTCCTAGTTATAAGGTCTTTTCTCTATATCATATTGTCTCCTCAAAGAAGTGGACTTTGAGTGGCTGTCTAAAAATAGAATGAACCCTGACCAGACGGAGATGAGTAAAGCTTGGAAAAACATCCGGAAGAGGTACTTGGATAATCAGGCAAACAAGACTCCTAGCAGATGATCTTTGATGGGATGAAGGAATAGACTACACAATAGAAGATAAGGGAGAGATGACATAGGCCAGTGCCACTGTAGGGACCAATGAGGTACATGCAAATGATGGGAAGGACTCAAATGAAGGATAAAGACAACTAGGCATCAGAGGAGGTGATGAAATTGGAGAGAAGCCTGGGGAAAAGTACATCACTGTTACTGAAATGGAAAGGGAGGACCAGATCCAGATGGCATTGGTTTTAGAAGTAGGGAATGTGAAGTATATGTGTATGTGTGTATGTGTTTTATGATTTGTTATTGACATTTTGGGGAAAAGTTGAAAATAAATCCCAATTCTCATCCTCTATCAATCCTCATGTGATTAAAGTCTGGAGAATGTTTAATGTTTTCTTTCAGAATTACTTGTTGATTGCTTTTTTTCATTTTTGTGAGCTGCTGAGTGTGAAAGATGAGTATTACACACCATACTTTCCCACAAGGAATGAGTAACTACTTAAATTTTATTCCAAAAGACTTAGTAAAATAAAAGCTTCAGTTTCCTTACTTATGACTAGAGATCTAAAGGAATTTCCTAATTTTCATCATCAAATAAATAAGAAAACAGTTCACTTAAATACAGAGATAATATTAAAGGATTTGGTGAATATTATAGACCTAAATTTCACAAAGTGGTAAGTGACTTGTGTCTGGGCTTAATCAGTACCCTGTTCTAACTGAGAAAATAAAGTTTCTAGATTTTTTTGTTTACATAAAAGAATTTAGTTCCAATTGTTCTTCATATTTAGATGATCTTAATGTTCTTTTGGGAAGCCTGGCACATAGAAGTGAGAGTTCACAGGTGACATCATGAACTTCTCTTTCTGGAACTGGTACCAGATGGAACAAACATGATTACTGTAGCCTGTTAAACAGAATTTCGTCAATTTAATAGCACTTTAAACCTCCTCATTCTCTCCAATCAGATGATCCTGGAGCCAAAGAAGCGGCTGGGCCCTCTTAAATTTGATAGCTTGCTGTTAACTTTTTATCTAAAATCGACCCTTCAGCCAGTTGAGATACAAAACTGACTCGGTCCCCTTTAGGACAACTCATGGAGTGGCTGCTAAGAAATAAGCATTAGTAGAACTGTCCCTGAATGTACAAGGTAAAACATCTCTCCACAAAACCAAGGACACTGAACAGAGAATTGCCATTTTGCTAGTCCATAAAGGTTTGCTGACATTTCTCAGAGAACAATTAATTACTAAAAATGAAAAGTAAAAGTGTACTTACATTTGAGCCCCAAGCTAGGTCAAGGCTCACACTGGCATACTTGAGGAGACCTATAGTATATTTAAGGGAATTTTGAATACTTCCTTACTGCTATGGTTTGAATGTTTGTTCCCTCCAAAAGTTGTGTCAAAATTTAATTGCCATTGTAACAGTATTTAGAGGTGAGACTATTAAGAGGTGATGAGGCCATGGGGGCTCTGCCCTCATGAAGAGATTAATGTCATCATCTTGAAAGTGGGTTATCAAAAGTTGAATTTGGCCTCCTACTCCCTCCTTCTCTCTTGCCCTCTCTTGGCTCTTCTGCCATGTGAGGAACAGCATTGCTTCCTGCCTCTGGAGGATGCAAGGTGCCATCTTGGAAGTGGGAGTTGGGCCGTTACCAGATATCAAACCTTCTGGTGCCTTGATCTTGGACTTCCCAGCTTCCAGAATGCTAAGAAATTAATTTCTGTTCTTTATAAATTACCCAGTCTGTGGTATTCTGTTAGAGCAGTACAGAACTAAGACACTTACAAAACCTGCCCTTTCCACCCTCCACACTCATACTCCTATCCCATACATATTTTGGAGTTATTTCAACATGGAGGAAATTAACAAACCAATAATTTAAAGTGTAGTTTCTATTCTCTCTCTCTCTCTCGTTCGCTCGATCACTCCTGTTATAAACAGATTTACTGTGATGCTAATCAGGCTTTAACTTCAGGGCACTTCCATGCCCAGCTGTATGCTCATATGTTTTTGTACAATTTGAAAAAGATATTTTAATCATGATTGGTGAAAACTATTGTCTCTTCTGGCTGCCTTCCCCTTGTAGCAGGCATTGGAAGGGTGGTGGCCTTGACAATCTGGCTAAGGGGAAGTTGAGTTGGGAAGACATTTAACTTGGGTTAATCGGATATATTTATGTGGCTTACAGACAACTCTGTATATGGTTAAATTACTGAGAGCTGTTCTGCTGGAAGAATGGATTCCAGGAATATCATTACCACCCACTGCTCTCACTTAGCTAGTGTCATAAGAGGAAGGTGTGGAGCAAAATGCTGTATCACTAGATAAGCATGTTCTACGCAGCCTGGCACCAGAAGCATAAATTTGTTGGAGATAAAATATGATTTGAAACATATGAAATCTCATGTTCTGACCATCAGATATGTAAAAGCAGAAGCAGTAAGATTCCAGTTTCACAGACCCCAAGTCAAAGGAGAATGTCTTGTCTGTTAACAATATATTTGATAATTCAGAGTACACAATTACAAACTCATCATAAAATAACATTTTCCCAACTAACTCCTATATAAAATGGATAAAAGTTATTCTATCAACAAGCAAATTATAACAAAAACATTTTCAAATCATACCAAAATTAACTCATTAAGATGAGATGACACATTTGAAAGAGAATAAGCAGACTTTTGGGTTGTCTAATAATCTAGCTAATGAAGAAGAGTAAATCACATGAACATATTCGAAAAATATCTAAATATCTTCTTGCTGATTTGAGATAAAATACTAGTGGTAATGAAGATCATTTCAATGAGGATTTTGATGATAAACTGGCTAATGAGTTGTCAATTTCCACAAAGACCAATGGAACAGAATAGTGAACCCAGCAATAAAGTCACATGCCTACAGCCATTTGATCCTCAACAAAGTCAACAAAAATAAGGAATGGGGAAAGGGATCGCTATACAATAAATGGTGCTAGAATATATAACTAGTCATAGGCAGAAAAATAAAACTAGACCCCTATATTTCATTATATACAAAAATTAACTCAAAATGGATAAAAGATTTAAATGTAAGACCTCAAGCTATAAGAATACTGGAAGAAAACCTAGGAAACATCATTCTGGACATTGGTCTTGGGAAATAACTTATGAGTAAGTCCTCAAAAGCAAATGCAACAAAAACAAAAATTGATAAGTAGGACCTAATTAAACTAAAGAGCTTCTGCATCGTAAAAGACACTATTAACAGAGTAAAAAGACAACCCACTGACTAGGAGAAAATATGTGAAAACTATGCACCCAACAAAGGTCTAATATCCAGAATCTATAAGGAACCTAAACAAATAAACAAGCAAAAAACAAATAATCCCATTTTAAAATGTGCAAAAGACATGAACAGACAAGCATTCAACAAACATGAAAAGATGTTCAACATCAATAATCATCAGAGAAATGCAAATTGAAGTCACAATGAGACACCATCTCACACCAGTCAGAATGGCTATTATGAACAAGTCAAAAAACAACAGCTGGCAAGGCTGCGGGAAAAAGGAAATGCTTGTATACTTTTGCTGGAAATGTAAATTAGTTCAGCCACTGTAGACAGCAGTTTGGAGATTTCTCAAAGAACTTAGAACTATCATTCCACATAGTCATCCCACTACTGAGAATATATCCAAAAGAAAATAAATAATTCTACCAAAAGGCATAGGTACTTATATGTTCATTGCAGCACTATTCACAATAGCAAAGACACAGAATCAACCTAGGTGCCCATTAATGGTGGACTGAATAAAGAAAATGTGGTACATATATACCACAGGATACTATGCAGTTATAAAAAAGATCGTGTTCTTTGCGGCAACATGAATGCAGCTAGAGGGCACTGTCCTAAGCAAATTAATGCCAGAACAGAAAACCAAATACCACATGTTCTCACTTATAAGTGAAAACTAAACAATGGGTACTCATGGACATGAAGACAACAACAATAGACACTGGGGATTACAAGAGGTGGAGAGAGGGGCCAAGGGTTAAAAAATAGCTCTTGGGTACTATGCTTAGTACCTGGGTAATGGAATCAATTGTACCCCAAACCTCAGCACCACCCAATATACCCAGGTAAGAAACTTGCATGTGTACCCCCTGAATTTAAAATAAAAGTTGAAATTATCTTAAAAAAAAAAAGGGAGTTGTCAATTCCATGGCTATTTAAAATGTATCACTGCATAAGAAAAAATTAAAATGCCTTGATAATATAATAACCCTAAAAATCTGCCTGACATTACAAATGATGAGTTGTAAAACTGAAAGAAGCTTTTGCAAACTATCAGTAATTTTTTTACAAAAGTCTGATCAACAATTTCAGAGAAAAAATTACCTTTTAATTCACTGTATACAAGATGAAATTATAAATTGTTGATAATTAAAGAAGTGAATAAGAAATGTGTGCAAGAAAATGCAGACGTATTAAAAAGGTATATCAAGTGGTTAATATAAATATTATATTTGTATAGATTTTGTGATATCTATGGTGATTATCAACTTTTTACAAATGTAAATAAATATTCTAAATAAATGTTCATTTTTGTAACTAATGTTGTATTAGAATTTTTATTCATCTTATTTAAAACCTGAATCCTGTGTTTAAATCAACGTTACCCAAGTACTCATGAACAAAACCATTAAGCGTTGAATTTTTAAGATTCAAATCTCTCTTTAAAGCCAAATTTAAGAAAAAATAGTAGGACAGTCACATCAGCTTCCTCTCAGCATAAACTGAAATGCTAAATTAGGAAGGTCAGACCACAGTCAATGTTCTAAATCACTGGCTTCTCCATTTCTCTATGACTTGTTGACTACTTTTAGGAGATTAGTTGACCTGTTGATATAACAAATATTCACAAAGCAGCGAAAAGAATCCAAGAACAGTTATGTCCAAGGAGTTTGCAAATCTATCCTACCAGGAAAGGAAAACATGACTTCTGAAATACAACAAGTAACAGAGAGATATGCAGAGAGGCATAGAGTTCTCCAGGGATTCTAAAGAGGGGAAGATGACTGCCAAGAAAGGTGATTAGGAGAATCTTAAGAGGAAACAGCGTGACTGTATTCATTTCCCCATTCCATTATAGAAATTATTTAAGGGCCATATAAGAGAGACACAACAAGAGAGAATGCAGTAAATGTTGAAGCAAAATGAAAAGACAAAAATAAGAAGAATACAATAAAGGGCCAGAAAATGGGGCTAAAAGTACAGTCCACGATGCCTTGTCCACTTATTCCAAGAGGACCTCAAATGTGGCTCTTGGTGCAGGGATAAGGTGATAATTTATTCAAAATGAGCCTTAAAGTGAAGGGTTGGGGTCTGAGTTTACAATGAAAATGAAATGATGGCAAACCTGGGAAGTAAGGTGTCTGCAATGTTTTCTCCACATTTCCAGACATTAAGCACTGGGGAATGTTGTTATTCTAACAGGCATATTACTCTGATTAGGCCTTGGCAGTTGAGCTGTACCATAAGTTACATCTTTTCCAGTCCAAAGCAACAAAACCCTTAATGTATGTGATGTCCACATAGCTTCCATAGTTCAGCTGCTAAAGCAGAAAAATAATGCCAGCGAATTCGACACTGCATAAATCACAAGGCCATTGAGAAGACGGCATCCAATAGAATCCACACAGCCTTCTGTTGCTCTTTCAGAACCATCTCTATAATTGTTTCTGTATTTCACTGATTTGTTTGCTTTTTCACATAAAGGACTTAAAGAGAAAACTATAATTTCAGTAAAATTTTATGCCCATGTCATGGTGATAAATGATCATAATGATGTTATTTTGATAATATATCTGCATCTCCTAAAAGAGGATGCTACAAATAATAATACATCCTCTGCAGGTTTTTTTTTTTTGACATTTCACATACAGAAAAACCATGAACAACTTTCCCCTTTGCAGTGAGAGGCATTCCAAAACTGGCAAAGGCATATTTTTATTTAAATAAGTCAGTCTCACAACTGTAATTCGAACTTGAAACTGGCAAAGTTTCTTTCATTTCTTACATAAAAAAACCTTAAATTTTAACTGTAATAAAGTGTGAATCCTTTAATAACCTGGATTGGTGTCACCCAATGGGGTAATGAAAAGGAGATGTTAATGTACTAGCTTCCTGAAAATATTTAAACATTTTCATACAATACTAGAAAACTTACCTTCTTCCATGTTTAGCTTAATAGAACAAATCATATGTAAGTTTCATAGTGGTTCTTTTATTTATAAAATAATCACATTCAAGTCTTACCAGGGAGTAGCAAAGTGTTCAATTCTTTTCCTTTGAAGAAATAATGTAGAGCAATCACTCATAAATCCCTCTAATTATAAATAAAATCCAAGTTATTGTTTGACAATGAGATGCTTTATTAAACTTGATACATTTACTATATAAGAATTCTGTGAAAAAATGGGGTATCAAATTATTTTGGGTCTGAATCTTTGCATTATAAAATCTATCCCAAAACTATGTCATCTCACTGTATTCTGTGACTGTTAGCACACGGATGACCAAAGGCAACTACTTCCTTTCCTGGCAAAACAAGACAAATTTCAGCTGACATCCCCCATGGTGTTACAAGTCCTCTTAGTGATGTAGAAAGTCCCAACCCCCTTCTCTATGCAGTGTCATCTCCAGGAAGGTAAGCTTTAGGGAGCACCTGAGCCAGCCCTATATCTGTGCTTGGCATGAGGTTCACATGGGTTCGGCCTTGAGACGGGCATGTTCCTCTCAACCAAACAACTCTACTTGGATTATTCCGAGACTCCTTGGAGGGGTGAAACTTCTGGAAAAAAAGAAAGTAAGAGAGAAAGAGAGAGAAAAGGTCTGAATAATGACAGGAATACACAAAAGATCAAATTCAGCTGCACCAGTGCTAAGGGGAAGAATGAAGCAATTGGAAAACAAGCAGCTTTGTGGAACACGCTCTGGTATGACAAAAACTGACCAGACTGTCACTGCTTCCGACTTAGTGCTTGTGAAGCCCACCCATTCTCTTACCAGGCCTGGGTGTCTCTGCAGTGAGATGTCTGCGGTTGGTAAACAGTTCTGTAGAGTCTTGTTCTACCGATCTTTCTTCGAGGTCTGACTCTGGGATTGTAGTACAACCACCTAGTGGAAAAATACAAACAGTATTTTAAGCAATGTGTAAGAAAATCTTCCTCTCTACACGGCAAGCATAGCTTAGGAACACACTGATCATAAAGATAATAAATGACGTGACAACAATCTTCAGGAGTGGCCTGAAAAGAATAACCTTAAATGTTTCTTTTTGGTGAGAATACTGGGAATGATTTACTGCCCCTAAAGACATATTATACTGATTATGACTTGGCAACAGCAGCAACAGTACTGTCTTTAAATTTATCCTTTTTAAAGTCAGAAAGGACAAAACCTATAGCATATGTGATATCCAGAATATAAAGGCCCCTCAGCAGGAATTCCCTCTAATAGCAGAGCATCAGAAACTATGAAAGAAGCAAAGCCCATGAACCATGAGGAAAAGAAGGCTTCCCGGAGCAAAGAGAAAGGTTGCTGGTGTTCTGGTACGGTGGTTGTGGTGGCATTTCTCTGGAATTTGATTCTATTCCTGAATCCCAACACCTTACAGCACAGACACAAACACTTCATAATTCAACAGCAAAGTCATGAACTGCATTGTGGAAGGTTTCAATCCAAAGGTGACTTGAGGATGAGCTGGCGCTGTTGTGCTTTTGAAGTACTGGGTATAACTCATTTGACTTTATCCACCAAAATCTTGTATGGGAAACTCACAATCATGAGAGAATTTCCTGACTACATCTGCAACTCGATTTGACTGATTTGCCATCATTTCCTGGAAATGTACTAACATGTTGTATACTGTACATGCTTTTTTCCAAAGCCATTCTTCTTGTTAATGAAGTGTGATTTCTTTTTCTGAGGCTTCTCACACACAGAGTCCAAAGCCTCAGCCCTCAAGTTTGGTTTTATGCATGAGGGGGTTTATGAAGCTCACAACATTCTGAGGAAAGAGAGGGTATCAGCAGCACTGATTTCAAAACCACATCATTCAAATGAGACGGAAGTGGCAAGATCCCAGGTTTCAAGGAAAACACACCTTACTATCCACGCCTCTGCATCAACTCTGAAACAGAAATCAGTGCTAAGGGAAATGACAGAAACGCATTTCCACACTCATAAAATAAGAATTAGAGCTATCCTCCAAGATTCCCTGAATAGAAAACATTAGAATTATCCATCAATGCAATGGAACTTGCCCAGTAATACCCAAAAATGACAAGGGCCTTATCCAGAAGGAGAACCAGGCTTATTTTTAATCTCTCCAAAGCCTGTAGATCACAGTAACCAGAACTATCATTATTGAGTACTTTCTAAGGGCTAGAAATCCTGCCCATATTATCTCATTTAATTCCTACACACTATACCATGAAATAGATATTATTATTGTTATTCTCATTTTATAAGAAAACTGAGGTCTCAATGAGATTCAGTAACTTGCCAATGTCACAGAGCTCCAGTCTGGTCACATGGTGGGGCTGAGACCTTTGGAGAGGCCCCAAAAGCCAGTTCCTTTCCTCTCCTTCTTTACACTCATCCAACTGAGAAAAAAGGCAAAGGATACACGTGGTGGTGGCAGGGGCTGGGGGGAGACCTGGAAGACTAATGACAGGGAAGCGCAGAAAGAAGGGATGTGCTCCCTGCTGAACAGAACCCTGGAAAAAAAAAAAAGGCAGAAAAGTCACTTCTCCATCTGTGAGACAGAGGGAGGTAGGGGAGGCCAGGAGTGCTGTACTCATGCAGCTGCTTTCACACACAAGACAACTCCAGGAGGGAGGAAGAGACGAGCCAACAGATGAGAGCGAGTTTGATGAGCAGTTAAAACACCTGCCACGTGCTTGGGGAGAGGCAGGTCTCCACTGATAAATTAGTGTCCCTTTCATTCCAGCTGACTCAGTATTTTGACAAAACAGAAATAGAAGACTTCCTAGTTATCTATCCTGTGGGCTCAAAAGGAAAAGCCAGTTGCTATAGATTATCAACAATAAATGTAATCTCCTCTCTTCTCTTTGCCTTGTCCTGCATACAGAGATGGCAAGGTGCCCTGCCCTGGTGCTCTAACCCTCAGGTGCTATAGTGGGCACAGATTGCATGCACCTCCTCAGACTTCACACCCACAGCAGGGCACCTTGGCATGGGAATGCCACCCACCTTTCTTTCTTTTTTTTTTTTGAGGTGGAGTTTCACTCTTGTTGCCCAGGCTGGAATGCAATGGCATGAACTCGGCTCACCGCAACCTCCGTCTCCCGGGTTCAAGCAATTATCCTGCCTCAGCCTCCTGAGTAGCTGGGATTACAGGCATGCACCACCATGCCTGGCTAATTTTGTACTTTTAGTAGAGATGGGGGTTCTCCATGTTGGTCAGGTTGGTCTCGAACTTCCAACCTCAGATGATCCGCTTGCCCCAGCCTCCCAAAGTGCTGGGATTACAGGTGTGAGCCACCGTGCCTGGCGCCACCCCCTTTCTTTGGATGCCTCCTGTAGCCAGACTGTCCAACTGCACACCCAGAGTGTCTGCCACTTCCAGCTTGGAAAGAACAATGGTGGTGGGCTCTGGCATCCTGCCCAGCAAGTGTATTATAGGAAAAGAAAAGAAGCCAAAGCTGAGCAGAGAATTCTCCCTGGGCCCCCACCAACCAGGAATATGCTAGATGATTAGTTCTCTTTTGCAGGACTCCAAAAAAAGGCTGTGTGCTGCGTAGCTGCACCTGCTCACCATCTTCATGGCTCCTGGAAAGAGGCACTCCCAGATGTAGGCAGCACCACTCTGCATGACCTCATATATTCCCTTGGTTGCTGCCCTTTGTCCCCACCCTCCCTTCCCTGGGTTTGTGTTCTCAAACAGCCATCACTTTAGTCCTTGCCCCAGGCTCTGTCCTCTTGAGAAAATCACTGATACTGGGAGTAGTTCTATAGTAAAAAGTAGGTCTTCACAATGGAATTTTGAAGTTAGACTGGCCACCCATCTGTAAGCACTAGGTGTTCCATAGCTGGAGGTGAACGGGATGGTAATAGCCCCTGGTGTGCAATTACTTATGCTTTCACCCATGCTGAACTAGGATGATGTGCACGCAGAGGTCAAGACACTGGGAGATCAAGGGGCTATGGCATGGAAACATGTAATCATAAGGATTTCAGATGCTGCTTCTGATGACTGAGTATCTCGCAAAAAGAAAATGGTAGCTCATGGGCTAATGGGCAATGGGAGGCAAATCCACAAATTCAGGAGGCCTCTTTGGCCTTGCTCATGTAATGAGATCATCACATCAGCCAAACAGGAATCACCTGGGAGCCTGTCAGAAATGCAGAATCTCAGGCCCCATCCCCACATCTACTAAATTAACATCTGTTAAGAAACAACAGATGAGTATATCTGATACTTTTCCTAGGAAAAAATATATATTTGTTAAAAATTTAAGGGCAAGAAATAAAAGAATACAGATAAAATATAAAACTTCCAAACAAACTGAAACTCTCTGAGGTCATCCATGGAAATGAAGTCTGGGTTCCATGGACGCCAGATGAAGTACCCTTGGCTTAGAGTCCATCTCATAAAAGGAGAAGGGGAAGCTGCAGCTGGAGGAAGTCATCCAAACACAATGGCAAGTGTGACACAAATAAGCCCGCAGGCAAGGACAAGCAGAACTGCAGGCTTCTGGCCTGAAAATCAGGCAAGCGTCTCGCCTCGAGGAGGGCAAGGGACTTCAAATCCCATGGACCTACTGTGTGCTGAGCACTCTACCTTGCATTTTCAGTACAGTAACTCACTCCATCCTCAAATAACACTGTCACAAAGGGCTCAGTGCCCTCATTTCGCAAGGGTAAATGTATTGATAGCAATGTGTGCTTTTCTTCTATTGGCCCTCCCCCTGCCCCTTTTCCTACAATGTTACCCTAGGCCATTTTGTGCCCCCTCGCCTCCAGGGAAGTTTGTAATGGGGACCCCATTAATAAAAGTAGCCTGGAAATACTTTTCTTTCCAGCTTTGGTTTTCCATAGCCAGGGCTCCCTGAAGAGATGGAACTGAGAGAGTGAGAGACAGCTGGTACCAGGGTTGCCTCAGAGGCAGCAGCCTATAGCCCAAGGTAACAAGACATCATCCAGAGATGGAGGCATGGGACACAGAAGGACTGGGCACCAGAAGCCCCAGCCTTGGCCAGAGGGAGCCCTGGAGTTGACTCCACTGATGGCTCAGGCAATGAGGCTGTGGGTAGCTACTGTGTCCTCATTTTCTGAGCCCCATGTATAAGCCTCCCTGGATGCAGTGGGGTGTGGCAAGGGTGGGCAATAATAACAGAGACTGAATTCCCTACCCTCTTGTTATTAAAGAAAATACAAATTTTACATTTCTTGCATCTCTGACTTAGCTATGCAGAGTCAGTTTCAATTTATTAAATAAAACCAAGAGATTATGTTATTTGCTAAGGCTTACACAAGTTTCTATACCACTGCAACCCAGCTCTCCATATATTACAGTGACGCTTCTAAAAAAAAACTTGCTTTTCAAATTTCCAATCTATCTAAACCAATACTTTTGTAAAATGTAACAGAAATGAATAAAAAAAAAACTAGTAGAAAAATTAAATGAATAAGACATCAGCTTTCACCTTTTAGAATTAGGTTCAACAGTTGTAAAAACACCCTTTCAATTGTTACAAAAGTTTCTCAACACTTTGTGAATGTCAGGTAACAAAAAGTTTGCAGACAGAGGCCAGTCTTTCAGCCATACTTTGAGTAGCACTAACTATAAGACATGGTCTAACTTAATAAATGTGGTATGTAGAATTAGGGTTAAAAATAATAATACAGCAAATTCCTATTTATCTAAGGTTCAAATACCAGCAAACTCCTTGTGGCAACAAAATGGGCTTTCACAACCTATGTTCATTCTTTCTAGTCATACATCTAGTGACTAGATATGGCAGCTCTCTCTCTAGTGGTCATGGTGTTCAGAACAATCTCCCTCTCCCACCAATGCAGGATATCTAGGTTCCCCTCACCACTGCTAGGTGGAATATAATTAAGGGAAGCTGGCATCTTGAGTCAGAAATCTAGATGCATTTCCACAATGGAATATTGCTGTTAGACATAATAGTTTTATTATAGAGCCCTATTACAATTAAGTTATTGCTTTAAAAACTTTTCTGGACTAATCTGGAAACCTAACTCATGTGAAATTATATAATATGAAGCATATATAATGAATTTTGAACAATCAGCATAGAACCATTTGGAACAAAACTGTTTGTAAGAACAAAACTGTTAATAAATTGGAGACTACATCAATGGATGTTAAAAAGGATGTGTTTGAGGCACTTTATTATGGGGCCTATGACTGAACTGCTGACAATCAAATTATGTATATGGCCCTTTGTGTTAACTAAACTTTGCTGTAAAAATTTGACTTTTCCACATTGATAACATATTCATACATATAGCAATCATTAGCCAGCCAAAAATTTATTTAAGTAGAAAAATCTCACTTAAAACTTCGAACAAATAGGAGTTTGCCCTATATTTATAAAGATAACACAACTCTAGGATTTTTAGGGATTTCTAGCTATCCTCTAACCTGTTTCCACATTCAAAAGCAAATTATAAAATGGCTGCACTTCCTCCTCAAAAAGTGGTACATATTTTGTCAGCAGGTGAATTACACTAAGATATTTCTATCCATTGTCAGAAAAAACAAACAAAAAACAACAACGAAAGGAGCTTAGGCCCTCTCTGCAGGTTGCTATTGTAGAGTTAACTGGAAGAGGTAGAGTTCAAAGGTTAAGATAGGAAGTGAAGCAGAAACAAATGTGACTGTCATCTAGAATACCGGAGATCAAAATTGGAATGCAAAGTAAGCAGTGGTATGCTGGTAAATGTAGAACAGCTGGCTTTCCAGGAAAAAAGAGGAAAGCGCCAATCTATAGTGTTTACTCATCTCTGCGGGACGAATACTCCCACTATGGCCAATTTCAAATAACCAGAATGACATCACCAAATGTACAGCTTGGCAGAGATGTGTAGTAGCACAGTATTATCTAGTATTTTCACCATACAGATTTATAGATGTAAATAACCTCAAGAGAATACATAATAGTAAAACATAGTAAAATAATTAGGAAGGAAAAGTTTTGAGTTTGTATTATCTTTGTTTTTATATAATTTATTTCATTGTAAGTTTATACAATTTTTAAGAATGCCTATATATTTAACAACGGACTCACAAAATTTCTAAAAATTCAGCAATTGGTTCTCACCAGCTAGCGCAAGCCGGTTCTAGCACTGACAGTGGGGATGGTATAGGGAGGTTAAGGTTATGCTTTGAAGTCTGGATTCATGGCTCCACATTGACGAGTTAAGTGACCTTCTTGAGCAAGTTATTTCACTAAAATCAGTCTCAGTTTCTGCATCTTCTAAGAGACTAACATAGCTCTGCTTCATAAGGGAGAGAGATGAATGTGCACAGTGCCCGGCACATTGAAACACAACTAAGTCCTAACTATTTTCAGGCCAAAGGCAGGAACACCAAAAGAAGAGTAGGGTAAACAGGTCAAGATAAAGTCCCTAAGGTGGGGGTTTGGCAGGGAAGGTTTCAAACAAACTGATATATCCCTGGGGCCAAAGACAGCTCTCCAGCAAATAGAAAAGTGCCTGATAACCTTAACCAGGTGGCCACCTCGGGAGTTGGCTAATCTGTTTTACTCAAGCCCTGCCTAATATCTCTCCTGCTACTTGATCTGCTGGGTTCCAAAATTTGATTCTACCCCAGGTGAATCAGGCCTCCTAGCTGAGCCTCCTTGCCTCAAAACCTACTTTGTAATTCAAATAGCCTAAACCAGGCGGTTGGCCAGATAGTAAATATTTTTTAGGCTCTGCGGGCCATCTGGTCTCTGGTGCCACTATTCCATTTTGCTGTCATAGTGCAAAAGCAGTCATAGTCAATACATAAATGTGAATGAGCACTGGCAGTGTTCCAATAAAACTTTATTTACTAAAACAGGTGTTGGGCCAGGTTTGGCCTCTGGGCCATAAGTAGTTTGGCAACCCTGGTCTAATTTGAGGATCATGGAAAGCTTCTCTGCATACAGTATCATAATTTTCAAAGTTCCTAGAGGCATTTAACACTGCCAGATGTCTTATCTTACAATATTACTATGAGAATATCCTATAGTGTTATTATCATAAGTTTAAAAGCATAGTTTTTGTCCAACTGTGACAAATGTTCTTTCTTGTTGGGTAACAAAAAAAAGTTTTTCTCTAACAGATTTTACTTTTTAGAATAGTTTCAGATGTGCAGAAAAATTTAGCAGATAGTACAGAGAATTGCTACATATCCTCTGCATAGTTTCCCCTATTTATTAATATTTTTCATTAGTGTGGTACATGTGTTACAACTAATGAACCAATATTGATACATTATTATTAACTAAAGTCCATAGTTTATTCAGATTTTTTCATTTTTACTTAACATTCTTTGTCTTTTTCAGGATGCTATCCAGAATATTTCATAACATTCATTGTCACGTCTCCTTTGGCTCTTCTTGGTCGTGATAATTTCTCAGACTCTGTTTTCGATAGCCTTGACAGTTTTGAGGAGTACTAGTCAGGTATATTGCATGATGCTTTTCTATTGGAATTTGTCTGATGTTCTTCTTATCATTACACTGGGGAATTTCTTAAAGAAGGTTGTTTTTTTTCCCATAAACTCTTAGAGTTTCCAATATTTTACAATTGTCTCCAGGAGTTTCTCTCTTCCTCTATCAAAAGTGAAGCCAAGTGGGCAGTGAATGGAGAGGCCCCTGAAGGATGGAAGGCAAAGCACAAGGCTTAAGTCTTGGATGGTGGAGTTCAAGTTATCACAGTAGTGGACTAAGCTGCACCTAACTGTAGGACCCGAGGCAGGTCATCAGTTGCCCCATCTTTAAACAGGGCGTGATGTTGAGGCTGACTGTGAGCATGCCATGAGATCATGTAAACCCAGCATCACGCTCAGCACACTGTGCATTTTATCACCTCCTGCCTTCTATTTTTTTTTTTTTGTATACATGCACTTTCTGCACCATTTTTTTGTGGAATCAAAGAACTGTAGCTTTAGGTTTAATGACTTTCATGTAGTACATATCAAGACAGAGGCTCAGAGAGGGGAACTGATGCCGCAAATGTCCCAGAGTTAGCGCAGTTTCCCCTCCTTCCTATCGCACTAGGGCTTTCTCAATAACATTTCTCTTTTTTTGTCCAGGAAGATCTTAATGGATTTGCTTGTGAGTTGGCTGTCCTAACTAGTCCTTCCTTTCAATGATACAGAAAATCCAGAGGCCTGGCAAGCTGTTCTGTGGGTATATTTGAAGACTTTGCTGGTTTATTTTCTTATAATAGTGACCTTTGTAATAAACTGGGTATTGGATGAGAGTGTTCCATTCCCTCATAGAAGAGAAGATCTTTTCTTCTGTTTTCTTCATATATTTAAGAGGAATCAGACAAGGAGACACTTTTAGAGAATCACAAATGACCACAGACCTTGTTCTGACTTGCCAAAGAATCTTCTGTTTGTATGACCTGAATTGCCACTAAGAATTAAAAACAGCAGAAACCTCAAAAATATACACCAGTGACATTTTTCTTTTGATCATGATTTACTTGATGGATAAAGCGTTTTTTTGAGATTTCATTTCAATGGTTTATAATTCATGTGCAGTGTGAGGAATGGGCCCTTTGAAAAGAACATCACACTATCTTAAATATGAAGCTTCCCTCAGACTCAGAGACTCTCTATAAATATATTCATTTGAAGAAATTTTACTGTGTGTGTGTGTGTGAGACACAGAGAGACAGAGAGAACTGGAGAAAAATTTTGTACTCCCATTCTGTACGTTGCCTATTCACTCTGTGTGTGTGTGTGTGTGTGTGTGTGTGAGAGAGAGAGAGAGAGAGATGATTCATATATATGCACATAGGTACACAGACATGTATAAATTTTCTGATAATTCTCTACTCTGTTAGTTTTTCCAGTTATTTCAAATATTTTTTTTCTAGCCCAAGGAGAATGTAAGCTATAAAAAGCCAGGCATCTGCTGTATGCTTGTGTAGCAATACTGGCTGAGTATTTAGACACTTTTTGGCAAACTGGAAGAATAGAAGGAAGGGGGATGGGCAGGAGAGAGGGAGACAGGATGAAAAGCAAAGGGGAGGAGAAAGAACGGATCATAACATATTTTATCCTTCTGTGTATGCACTTCTACACAAGACATTAGAGGTGATTTACAAAAGGTGTAAATGACAAAATTGTAAATCATACAAAACATATTAGCAGCTAGAAAAACGTAAACCAGACTAGGAGTTATAGTGAGGAAGAATCATGGATAAACACAGACAAGGACCTACACAAGGGCTACAGTGGAGAAAAAATGCAAAATGTTATGGAAAGAAAGTGGGACTGCACTTCCTCTGATCCATCCTCCATGACCTCTCGTCTTCCACACTGGACTTCAGACCAAAGGGCTCAGTCTGAACTCACTTGGACTTAATTTTTCTTTCCCTCAAGAGCACCCAATTGGTAAAGCTATGATGGTGGGAATTTTTTTGACTAATACTTTGATTTACTTGAGAGATATATATATCTCAAATAAATATTTGAATATATATATATATATATATATATATATCTCAGTAGTCACACACACACATATAAATGTGTGTGTGTGTGTGTGTTTCTGTTCTGTGCTCAGGGGCCACCTTGGAAAGCCAACATTTCTGTGAATTTTTTTTTTCCTTTTTTTAATTTTACTTTAAGTTCCAGGATACAAGTGCAGAATGTGCAAGTTTGTTACAAAGGTATATGTGCACCATGGTGGTTTGCTGCACCTAACAACCCACCATCTGGGTTTTAAGCTCCACGTGCATTAGCTCATTTGTCCTAATGCTCTCCCTCCCCTTGCCCCCAACCCCATGACTGGCCCTGGTGTGTGTTGTTCCCCTCCTTGTGTCCATGTGTTCTCATTGTTCAATTCCCACTTATGAGTGAGAATATGTGGTGTTTGGTTTTCTGTTCCTGTGTTAGTTTCCCGAGGATGATGGCTTCCAGCTTTATCCATGTCCCTGCAAAGGACATGATCTCATTCATTTTTATAGCTGCATAGTATTCTATGGTGTATATGTACCACATTTTCTTTATCCAGTCTATCATTGATGGGCTTTGGGTTGGTTTCATGTCTTTGCTATTGTAAATAGTGCTACAATAAATACATGTGTGCGTATGTCTTTACAGTGGAATGATTTATATTCCTTGGGGTATGTACCCAGTAATGAGATTTCTGGGTCAAATGGTATTTGTGGTTGTAGATCCTTAAGGAATCGCCACACTGTCTTCCACAATGGTTGAACTCATTTACATTCCCACCAACAGTGTAAAAGCGTTCCTATTTCTCTACAGCCTCACCAGCATCTATTTTCTCCTGACTTTTTAATAATTGCCATTCTGACTGGTGTAAGATGGTATCTCATTGTGGTTTTGATTTGCATTTCTCTAATGATCAGTGGTGTTGAGCTTTTTTTCATATGTTTGTTGGCTGCATAAATGTTTTCTTTTGAGAATTGTCTCTTCGTATCCTTTGCCCACTTTTTGATGGTTTTTTTTTTTTCTTATAAATTTAAGTTCTTTGTAGATTCTGGATATTAGACGTTTGTCAGATGGGTAGATTGCAAAACTTTTCTCCCATTCTGTACGCCGCCTGCTACTCTGATGATAGTTTATTTTGCTGCACAGAAGCTCTTTAGTTTAATTAAATCCCATTTGTCAATTTTGGTTTTTGTTGCAATTGCCTACGCTTTCTTCTAGGATGTTTATGGTTTTGATTTTTACATTTAAGTCTTTAATCCATCTTGAGTTAATTTTTGTATAAGGTATAAAGAAGGGGTCCAGTTTCAGTTTTCTGCATATGACTAGCCAGTTTTCCCAGAACCATTTATTAAATAGGAAATCCTTTCCCCATTGCTTGTTTTTGTCAGGTTTGTCCAAGATCAAATGGTTGTAGATGTGTGGTCTTATGAAATTGGGTTTTCAAAGGCACTCACTGAGCAGATGTTTTCCAGAATAACATATATATAGGAGACTGTTAATAAATGCAATAGGCATAGACCTCATCAAAGCACATCTTGGAAATAAAGCCCTTGGGAATGGAATATTTTGCTTACTGTGCTCTTAACACAGCATGGTGAATCAGGTTGACACCATTCAATGTTGCTGCTGCTGTCTAGGTAAGACTGGAGGACTTATGTCCACTTGTCTCTCATTTCCATTTCCACTCCACTCTTCACTGTGTTGTCATGTAGAGGCAAAACCCCCTTAACCAGGTATAATTTTACAGTTTCAAACTCAGCAAACCAGCAGAAGAAAATGCCTTTCTATATAGTCTTAGATTTCCAGTGCCAACATACGATACTCAGTTTTCTACGTTCTTTGTAAATCCATCCCGTGACTTTTCTTTCTCCCTGTTTTTGCAGAAACCATGCTGACCACATTGACAGAGACAACAGTGGTTAGCTGCAGAGGGGCAGGTGAAGGTCACTGTAGTGTGTGTCCAATAGGATGCCCCTTGAAATGTATGGAGCTCAGTTCCGCTGCCTAATAACCAACTTTGATCCCCACAACATGGTGGGAACTGAAAGTGTGTTTAAGACTATGCATGTACCCATGTTTGAAAATATTTCCATTTCACACCTCACAGCAGAGACAAAGTGTGTGAATAAAAGGGAGTCTAATACATTTTAAGAGGTCTAACATGTGTCTCAACAAGTTTTAAAACCCCTGTAAAGGCTGAACACTAAGTTCCTTAGGGCATAAGGGCTCCAGTCAGAGAGTCGGGATTTAAGAGAGCAGGGTTCTCCTGATATTAAGATGTTTCCACAACTTGAATAATGATAGGTGTCCAAGTATTCTTTTAGCTGGATTGCTGGTTAGAATTTAGGCTCACTTGGTGGTGAGAATTAAGAAATTACAGAAACATAGCTATTTTCAACCATTGATAATTATGTAAACAGAATGTACTCAGCAGAAAAAGAGTTCTATTTACAAAAAAGCAAGCACAGTCCATAAATCCTACAGATTGGAATGGATCCAGGTTAAGAATTTCTCCAGATGTCAGTCTGTAAACAGGGCTTCATAAAGTGAATTCCCCAATTAATTGTTGGCAGGAGCGGTCTCTACACTACGTTGGTGCATTGCGACTCCCTACCATATGTAGGTGAATTGCTGTCTGGCCCTATTGATCGTTAATCAGTTATGATACAACAAAACTCAGAGAAAAGCAGCTGGGGTCAGCACAAATTCTTCTGATATGGCGAGAAGGTACTGTAAAATTACTGCTCAGGAACTTGGAGATCTGTTCACTGAAGGAAATGAGAACTCTTCTATTTATTTGCATTACATCTGTTTTTCTAACACATTTAGTTCTTAACCTAGAGCACTAGGAAAGACACACACCCAGTAAGAACATAAACATGGAACCTAAAAAAAACAAAACAAAACAAAACAAAACAAAACCTATACTCACTATTTTGTTAAAGTCTCCAATCACAGTGTTTTTACACATGTTAACAAGGCCATTAAATCCTCCAAACAGGAACACAAAAGTATTGCCCAGCCATTGTGAGAAGGTGGGGAGGAAAAGAAAGTTAATATTTGCTTTTCCTTGCCATCTGATCAACGTCTGGAACACTCTGCAATGAAATGTAAGATCTACTGTCTTTCAACTAACTCTTCACTATACAGTACAATGTTTTCTAGTTCGAAAAGAAGGTATTTGTGATTTTTAATTTCCATTTTGTTTCTAAATCCTAAAGAAGTCCAATGTACAATTGGAAAGAGACATAATTTTAAGATATTTCCATTTCAAATATTTTCCTTTTCTAAGTCCCTCTTCAGAGACCAATACTCTCTCAAAAGTACACATGCACAAATAAAACATTACAGCTACAGTTGAGAAAGAAAGGAAGCCAATGGTTCTGCAATAATAATTTCTCAAAAAAGTGAAATGAAATGAAATAGTAAGAGCATAACTCCACTTTGCCTGGACACCACATAATAAGAGAGCTAGTGTTCCTCACAGCTTTCCCTCTTGCATCAAGTGGCTATTCATTCCCCAACGATCCTGGCAACATTTCTTCAACTTGAGTTTCTTTCCACATCCCAATTAAAAGTCATAATCTTGACCAAATTGTGTTGTTTTTAATAATGACAGAGTCGAGGTGGTGATTAGGAAACTGAGAGTCCAGCTCGGTCTGGCTTGGAAACAGGTTGAGAGAAGAGAGAAAAGAATACAACAGCTCTGGAGTATGCCTGTTTTATCATATCCTTCCACATAGGACAAGGAAACTGAAGAAACACTCAGGACTTCTTCCCAGGCAACTCTACTATCTAGCCATGTATTTGTTTAACAGCCCATTAAATAAACAATGTCATATTTTAAAGAAAAGAGAAATATACACAGAGTGGCAAACTAAACTATTGATCATAGAAAGGGATACTCTGAAAGGGGACATGACATGGCAAGTATCACGTGTCTTGAGCAAAGTCAAAGTCTGGGCTTTCATTTCCTTTCCTTTCAATGCAGAAAATATAGCATGTGCTTTCTGAGAGATTAGGATTAAATTAGATGCTTGTAATGGGCCTATCACAATGCCTGGCACAGAGAAAGACTCCCAGTAAATGTTAGCTATTATTTTCAGTTCTAACTCCCAATATATATTAGTCATTACAATTACAGCCAAATACACACGAAACTGCAGGCCATGAATACAGCATGAATTTATATATGACTTTCTAAAAAAAAATGCTCAGGTAAAAAAGTCGAGGATGGAGTAAGTAGACCAGTGTCATAGTTGAACTCAGTGGTGAACAGCAAAATTGTCACCAAGGCATTAAAAGTAATTCACATGAAAATACTGTACACATCCCTTTTAAAATGAGACCACGGATAGTCTACTATCATAGATAACCACTCCTCTGAGATTACAATAGGAATATTTAAAGGGCTCAAATGATGATGATGATGGCAATGACGACCAGGGGTACATAATCACATTCATTGTTTTCTATTTACCAGCAGTGCTATTACTACTGAAAAATGCAAACCCACAAGATAATATGACATAAATGGATGAAACATTAAGATAAAAGGGTAAAACAGTGGTAGGTTTGCTTTCTCATGGGAAATTGAAATGGCCAGCAGCTGAACCTTGAAAGAGGAAGTCTGCTGATCTAGTGTTACTAAACATAGGAGGCAGCCAAGGAACAGAGAAATAGAGCAATGTATTTAAATGTATGCCTTGAAGGAAGCAAACACCAATTATTTTTATATGACTTTAATTCTCCCAGTGAATACTTTATGGGTGTTGGCAAGTCCTTCTGGAAAAGGAAGGGATTATTAATGAAGGATTCAGTGGCAACTGCTCACCAGTGCTCTAAGAAATAACACTTAACAAAGAATCATTTAGTTCACACCTCATCTCTAAAGACATAGAAATTTTAAGGATCCTTTTAAAAAATAGTAAAATATTATGTTCACATGCAAAGCCCTTTCTATTTTAGTTTCCAAATGATTCTATAGCCTGTGTGATAAACAAATCAGCTTCCCACAGGAAAATAAACATAAAGAGGGAAGGAGTTAAATTTTTTTCCTTTTATGCAAAGAGTAGGTGCTTAATATTTACTTGTTGACTTAAAAAGGAATGCGTGAAACTTGAGGAAATACAGCCTTAAAAAAAAAGGTCATCATTTAAGAATGTTCCAGCACATCCTTCCAGGATTGTGGGCTAAGCACAGCCCACTAATATATAGGCTAGTAAATCTGAGGAAATGACCAATCAGCTCCTGTATTCTATCCTGTTTCTCCAAAAACGTAACCCATTCACTCTAGCAAATTCCTATATTATGTAAAATGAAATCTCTCTAGCTAACTGCCTGCTCTTAAAATTCTCCAGTTGCTTCAAAAGCATGGCCTCTAGAGCTAAACCGTCAGAATTTTAATCCCAGCTCCACGATTATTAGCTTTTTTAAAAAAAGAAAAACTAGTTACTTGATCTTTCTCTGCTTCAATTTCCTTATTTGTAAAATGCAGATAATAATTATACCTAGCTCATAGGGTATTGTAAAGATTAAATGAGTAAATGGATGTAAAGCACTTCACATGGTGCCTGACTCACAGTAAATGATAGATGAGTGTTATAATAATAAGCATTTCCAGCATCAGCATCATTTTTTTGCCCTATATTGCCAAATTATTCTAGTCTAAGCCTGAGATTCTCATGTAAGATGAGTGGGGAACTGAAGGTACAAAGGGTAGTAAATTTTAGGAAGACAGAGCAGCAACTATAGCTATCTAGAACACCAATAGTTGGGTTAAATAGTCAAATAGAACCTTAACTGGTTGTCTGATCTGGTAAAAACAACAACAACAAAAACACCACTGGCCAGTAAGAAATAACAGCTTGGCAAAGAAAGAACAAAGATTAGGGTCCAGATCAGTAATACAGGACAACAATATACATCAAATTAAGAACAATTTACTATCTTTTGACCCCACTTTCATGCCAGCATCTTCCTCTGTTTCTTTGCTCCTCTTAGCAGCAAAGCTTCCTCAAAGAGTTCTCTATATATGCTCTTTACAACTCTTCTCTTTTCCTTTCTCTCACACACCCATCCCAGTCTAGCCTTTGCCTCTGCCACTCTACAGAAGCTGCCCAAGATCACAATGACCTTCACATGGCTCCATTAACGGGCTAATCTTCAGCTCTCAGCTGACTTGACCCGTGAGCAGCATTTGACACAGCTGATTCTTCTGTCTTCCTCGAAACTCTTTTTTTGCCTGACTTCTAGGATACTACATTCTACTGATTTTCCTGTTACCTCACTGCAGGCTCTTTTTCAGTATTCTTTGCTGGTTCCTCCTCTTCTCCCAAACTTCCTAAAAGTTACAATATCCAGCACTCAGTTTTTGGTCCTCATCTCTCTTCTAAACTTACTCCCTTGGTGACTTTATCCAGTCTTCTGGCTTTAAAGTAACATTTTCATGCTGACAACTCCTAATTTTGTAACTCCAGCCCAGATTTCTCTCCTGAACCCCAGACTCATACCCAATTACTTACTTAATATCTCCACTTAGATCTCTAACAGCATCTCAAACTCAACATGTCCCAAACTTTACTCTTATTCTTTTCCACAAACCTTTCCCATCTCACCCCACAGCCTTCCCCATCTCAACTCAATCCTTTCAGTGTCTCGAGTCAAAACTACTAGAGTCATTCTAAATTCCCTTCTTCCTCCCACACGTCATGTCCATTCTGTTAGGAAATTCTACTGTTTAAACATTTGAAATATATCCAGAATCAGACCATTTCTCACCACTACTACCACTTTGGTACAATCTGTCATCATCTCTTACCTGAATTACAGTAATCTGCAGTTTCGCTGTCTGTAGTTTAAGTTACCTGCAATCAACCACAGTCTGAAATATTAAATAAACAATTCCAGGAATAATTCACAAGTTTTAAATTGCACTTTGTTTGGGTAGCGTGATGAAATCCTGGGTCATCCTTCTCCATCCTGCCTGGGACGTCACTCATCCCTTTGTCCAGCACATCCATGCTGCATATGCTACCTGCCTGTTATCATATAGGAAAAAACAGCGTTTTTTCATAGTACAGGGTTCAGCACTATCTGCAGTTTCAGGCAACCACTGGGAGTCTCAGAACACATCCTCCAAGGATAAGGGGGGATTACTGTATTGCTAAATTGCTTCTCTGAGTAACCCTTAAATTGGACTGCCCATTTTTATCTCTGACCCCCACTATAGTTTATTCTCAAAAGAATAACCCCTGATCATTTTAAAAGGTAAAGTCATGTCATTCCTTCATTCAAAATGGTTTTCCCCATTTCACCCAGAGGAAAAGCAAATGAGCAAATGTCTGCACAAAGGCTGCACATGATCTAGTCCCTCCAGCTTCCTGTCCTACCGCACTGCCTCACTGTCCTTGCTGTCCCTGGAACACACCAGGACCATTCCCACTTTAGGGATTGTGCTGACCATTCCCTTTACCTGAAACACTTGTCCCTCTGATTTCTGCATGAATAATTCCCTCACCTTCTTCCAGTCTTTCTTCAAAAATTGCCTTGTGAACAAAGCCTACCCTGACCACCCAATGTGAAATTATAACCATAGGCCCCCACCCCTTTTCTGACACACATTTTCTTTTTCTGTAACATTTAACATTAGCACTTACAACTTTCTCACATACATAGTTCACTTATTTATCATGCTTATTGTCTTCCCTTGTGAGAATAAGAGTTCCAAAATGGCAGGGATCTCGTCTAATTTGGTGGCTACAGTATCATAAGTCTTGGAACAGTGCTTGGCACACAATAGGCACACAATATTTAGTTGTCGACTTAAATGAACGAATTTAGGCTGAGAGATTAGAAGGAAGCAATGGAAACCAAAATCAATTCTAATTTTTACATAGTATTATCTGCCTTTTCCACTAGGAGGTTGGAAAGCAGTTACAATAGAACACAGTATAGAATCTCTTCTTTCTACTCCCCAGTAGACCTGGCTGCTCTGTGAACCAAAAAGGTTCTCAAACAGTTCTTTGCTTTAGCTGATACAAATCTTTAGGAAATGAATCTCACTGGATGAAAACACATGGAGAATTTGTGAGACTGAATAGGTACAACAAGAAAATGTCCACCCCAGAGAAGAAATAAGATCCCAGTAGTAATTTTTGCAGGAATCAAAGTTAAAAAGAAGTAACAGAGCACTTGTAATTCTAGTTCTTGATAATAGTTATTTGTGGATGAAGAAACTGCAGAGGAAGGTACAAAGACATCTGTCTGCTTGGGAAATTTCTCAAAATGAATGAAAAAGGATCCATGTTATATCCACTGGGGCATCAAGTTATGGCCTGGAACAGTTTATTTTTCCCAGGCTACTTCAAATCTAAACGTGTTTTTAAAAGCAAGCCCAATGAAAGATTAGATAAACAACTGGACAATGTTTTTTACACTCTGGTAATATAAACATTTCAAATTCCTCCCTAACTCTTTACTAGTGTAAATCTCTAATTCCGGAGAAGGTGAAATATCCTGAAAGTTTAAACATTACTTTGAATTATTCACATTTACCTCCATCTCTATCTTATATTTTTCTGCCAATAAAAAGTCAGGTTTTGTCCAAACTATGGTACTATGACTCCCTTGCAATTGTCAAACAATTGGACTAACCCCAGCTCTACTTTCCTTGAAGATGGAACATAGCAGCCCTTCCCAATGGTTTCTGTTCTTTTCTTTCTTACCTCCTATACATCCTGCACTGCCCTTTTTCAAACCAAGCTTTTATAAACACAAAGAGGAAATGTAGAACTGTCTGCCTTCAATTAAGCTATGAAAACAATTTAAAAAATGGTATCAAACACAAAAGAGATCAACTGAAATAGAAAACATCAGGCAGAGGAGAGAGCTCTCTCTGATTAAGGAAAGGGGATATAGAATAACAGCTCCAAGAAGCAACTCTGTGGAAATGCTACAGAAAGAAGAAAAGGAAGGGAGAGAATGGAGGGAAACAAAGGATGTGAAAACCCAGAGGGAATGAGGATAAGCAGCTCACTGTATAATCCACAAGTCAGAAAGTACAGGGATGACAGGGTGGTGGCCAGGAGAGAAAATACTGAGCTGAGAGAGCTGTTCCATTTACATCATAGTCCACAGTTTATGAAAGAACTTCACCTGACCCTGGTATCACAACTTTGAGCAGTAGAGTAGGTAAAAATCTGCAACTTTTTTGTTCCCAATTTTTATTTTAGAATCGGGGGTACAAGTGCAGGTTTGGAAAGGGTATATTGCGTGATCCTGAGACTTGGCGTATGAATAGATCCATCACTCAGGTAGTGAGCATAGTACCCAACAGGCAGCTTTTTTCAACCTTCACTCCTGCCCTCCCTGCTCTTACATTCTCCAGTGTCTATTGATTCTCTGTTTATGACCATCGTACTCAATGTTCAGCTTCCACTTATAAGTGAGAAGACGTGGTATTTGGTTTTCTGTTTCTGCATTTAGTTCACTTAGGATAATGTTTTCCAGCTGTATCCATGTTGCTTCAAAGGACATGCTTTCATTGTTTTTTATGGCTGCATAGCATTCCATGGTGCATATGTACCACATTTTCTTAATCCAATCCACTGTTGATGGTCACCTGGGTTGATTCCACATCTTTGCTACTGTGAATAGCACTGCGATGAACATACGAATGCATGTTTCTTTGGGAAAATGATTTATTTTTCTTTGGCTATATACCCAGTAATGGGATTACTGGGTTGCATGGTAGTTCAACTCTCAGTTCTCTGAGAAACCTCCAAACTGCTCTTCATAGTGGCTGAACTAATTCATATTCCTACCTACAGCATATAAGCATTCCCTTTTCTCTGCAGTCTCACCCAGACCTGTTACTCTTTTTTTTTTTTTTTTTACTTCTTAACAGAAGCCATTCTGTCTGGTTGAGTTGGTATCCCATTGTGATTCTGATTGGCATTTCTCTGATGATAGTGATGATGAGCATTTTTTCAGGTTTGTTGGCTGCTTCTGTGTCTTCTTTTGAGAAGTATCTGTTCATGTCCTTTGCCCATTTTTAATGAGGTTATTTGGTTTTTACTTGTTTATTTGTTTAAGTTCCTTATAGAAAATCTGCACCTCCATGCCCCAGAAAAACCACACATCAAGTTATCTCCCGGGCAAATTACCCAATACCTTTGAGTTTCTATTTCTTGAGAAATGAAAATATCTTCCTAAAACTGATTGTGGAGTAAATAAAACCTTATATAAGGCATCAGAGGTAAAGTCATGCTCAGTAATTGGCAGTTATTATAATAAATGATAAAAAGATTTACTGACCCAAGGTCAGACAATGAGCCAATGACCCTGTTAGGAGTAGAGCCCAGGTCTGCTGTGTCATGAGTATTTTTCTACCAAAGCACACTGCAGTAGTGAGAGAAACACAGAAAGCAGAAATTGAAGAAACTCTAAAAAAGGTATGAATGTACAAGGCAGGAATGTACAGATGATCTACAGTTTAGACAATGCAGACAACTAGATCCAGACTATGGGTTTTGAGGGGTGATGAACTGGATGCAATTTTTATATAAGAATATGTTAATCATAATTGAATAATAATTACATCAGTACCATTTTTTTTTTCAGCACTTATATGCCAGCCATAGTGTTACTTATTTTATGTTTGCTGATTTAATAGTGATCTAGAAATGGCAGTTTTTAGTGTCTCATTTCACTAATGATGAAACTAAGCTGTAAAAAGCTTAAGTGACTTGCTCAAAGTCACATACATAGTGATTGGGAGAACTTGAAATCAAATCTGTTATATGCTGACTCCAAAATTCAAGTCTAAACTATCCCATTATCTTGCTTCTCCTTGTCAGAAAAGAATTACTGTCCAAAGACACGCAAAAATGATGGGTTCCTGAATTACTGTCCAAAGAAAATCTGGCTCAAGAGTTCTAGATTGGGAGGGCAAAAAGGTAAGATCATGGTAAAAACACAAAAAATATCCCACTCCATATCCTCACCCGGGACTTGCTACTACATCCCTTGCTCTCTCAAAAAAAAAAAAAAAGAAAAGTGAAAGGGTTTGGGAAAATGACTGAAGTTTCCTCTTAGTAAAAAAGGAATTAGCACAGAAGTAACTTAAAGATATACCAATGAAGATAGATCCTTAGACTGTCTAAAATCATCTTACACTGTTTTAAAAGAATTCAGAATTGGTGGATACTTCTATAGGAATCCAGCATATAATTACAAAGGAGAGAAAGTGGCTCATTAGAGTAGGATAGGATTTACAACTAAAAAGAAGTAAAATAATAAAGTGGAAAATAAAGCCTTTACCAATGATGTTGAAAAAAGACAAAATCAACCTTCTGAAAGTTGGGAAAATGCAAAGGAGTTCATAGAGGATAAAATTTAATTACGACAAATGTAAAGGAAAAATGATTAAAAGAATGATCACAGGGAAGAGAACTTGGCATCTTTTTAAAGATGCTGGACAGTGGTAGAACACTTAACATTTATAGGAAGACCTATTTTCCAAAGTTAGCACCACCATGCTATAAAACCACCCAAATCCCTGAGTACAAAACCCATTCAGGAAAAAAACTTGAGAGCAATCTCATGCATGTATATGTATGCAAAACCCAAATTAGGGTATTAGTAAATCAAACTCAGAATCATATTTTTTGAAGTATAATTAAAGGTACTTGATTCAGAAATGCAAAATAATTCAATTAAGTCCTCAAATCAATATATCAAAGTGGAATCTCAATAGAGGATAATATTTAACATTCACTTCTAATTAAAAAAAAAAAAAAAAGAGATTCCATAGTGTGATGATGAGCAATCTGGACTCTAATTTTTTAAAAAATGCCAGCGAACTAGGAATAAGGATCTAAAACTAATAGGCAACATAAAATTTATAAGTAAAGCAGATAAAATATTCACATCAGTCACATTAGTATTAGGTTAAAGATGAGGATCTTAGCTATCACAACTACTAGTTAATATTGTTCTAGAAATTCAAGGCAGTATAATAAGATATTTTAGAAAGGAAGAAATGTATGCATTAGAAAAAAGAATGATCATAATTTCCAGATGATATAATTGTAGACCTAAAAAATTCCAAAAATATAAAATAAAAAGTCTTATTTTCCATCTATCACATAGACTAGGTAGAAGATTACAAAATACATGTAAAATATAAGTATAAAAATATTGATCATTTCTCTCTGCATTAACAATATCCACTTAGAAAATATAGTGGACGCGTTACTATATTCAAAGTAACACCAATTAAATTACATCCTCTGCCAGGAATGTTCCCTTAAATAATATTCTTCATGAATCAGCTTAAAGAATAACTATGATAATAATTATAGAAATAATAATAATGACAATGGCTAAGTATCTGTCAAGTGCTTCTAAAAGGCAAGTGCTATTCTAAATGAGATACATATAATAACATTCAACACTGTAACAACATCTACAAGGTAATGCTATTATAATCTCCCCTTTACAGATGAGAAAACTGAGGCACAGAGGGGTTAAATAACCAAGGTCACACAGCTAGTTAGTGTGAAGCTATGATATAAACTCAACCAAAAACATGGCTCTAAAACCATGTTCGTAGCATTTGGCCTCTCTAGATCACTTCCTCTGTAAAATTTTCTCCAGCCCCAAATCCAGAGTCAGGCCCTAGCTCTCAAACACCCTAGATGTTCCCAAAGGGCACATCACATGGTTTGGCCTCTTTATTTGTGCATTTCCTGTACCTCTCCTATGCTGAGGATTTTATCTTATCCTGGCTTGTATCTCCCATAATTAAGCACAATCACTTGGATAAAATGGCTTTCAATAAACAAACAAACAAAAACTACATATGAAAATTGAACCAAATATCAAGAATCCAATGAGAGAAATATATATATAAAGACAGTCAAGGGGGAAAGAACAGGACAGGACAGGACAGGACAGGACAGGACAGGACAGGACAGGAAAGGAAAGGAAGATCCAGTCTACAGATTGTCTGTAGATAAATAAGTCTATTTATTTATCTATCACAGATCTATCAAATGGATGTGAGCTGATGCAACAATATCAACCAAAACACCAAAAAGCAACACAAACAAATAAAACTAGGGAGAAAGGGTACAGGGGAGAGGAAACAAAAGTACTGAGCATCCCCTACTTGTTAGGCACGGTGCTAAATGCTTTCATATTAAGATATGTCACTGAATTAGTCAAAAAGGAGATTTCTTTACTATTATGTCTGAGCTTGGTAAGGTTAGTCTTAGAAAAAATAGAATTCTGTTTTCAGACATCTGAGGGTCAAATTGTAGATACCAGCAAAATGAAACAAGAGGGTATATTCAAGATAATGCAAAACACAGGAGAAAGGACAGGCTCCCACATTACTCAGTTCTGGAGCAGCAGTCTTGTTCCAAAGGCTGGTCCTCTGCTAGCAGGCAGGAATAGATGTGGTATGGAGCTCCCACAAACTGAGCAGTCGTGCAACACCATGGTAGTCATAAGGGGAAACATTTAACAAGACAGTATGCGGATGGGAAAGGATGTTACCAAGTTTAAATGAAGAAAAATCTTTCATCACCCAAATCCTCATGTTCTCTTTAAGTCCACGTAAACATACAACGTGGCAGATCTGCTCCTGGAGGGCTTTAAGATGTTCCTAACTAAATGTTTACTGAATTGAATAAAATGAATGGGCAGGAAGTCAAGTGAGTAGACAGAGAACCTGAAGGTCGAAGGTGTCCAGAAATGTTAACTATGTAACTTTGACTTTGTAAGCATCAGCTGCAGTGTGTGTGTGTGTGTGTGTGTGTGTGTGTGTGTGTGTTGTAGACACGAGGTATAACTATGAAAAGGGAATAGTGATCATATCACTCTTGTACTTAAAAGCCTTAAGTGGTTCCGTTTAGCTTGTCAGAGTAGACTGCAGTTCTCCCATCCTGTCCTGGCTTTCACTTAGCCCCTTCCCAGCCTCCTCTGATGGGCACCACCACATCCAAGCAGCCCCATGGGTCTGCTCACATTATGTTTCTGAGCCTCCTCACACTGTGCCCCACCTCTGTGCCTTTTTGCACACATACAGTTCACTCAGCCTGGAACATCTCTGCCTCCTTCCTACTTGGCCTATCTCCTCCATATTTTCCAACATCCACTCAGACGTCTGATAGGCCTTCCCTGACCCCAGGCCCTGACTGAGATAACTCAAGGACTTTGGGTCAATATTTGTTACAGCAAAGAGGGGCTAGGGGTAGGTGAGAAAACCTAGCAGAAAAAAGACAAGTCATGATTTTATAAGTCTTAAGAAAAAGAAAAGAAAAGAAAAAAATCACAATGTCCTGCAAAGGCCTGGAAGGCTCACCAAAGCGTGACTACGGTGTAAAATAATTGGAAGTAAAACTGTCTAGACAACACAAAAGAAGGAAAATAAGAAAGGGAAAAAAAGAGTACATTAATCTATTAAGAAAATGATAGTAAATTCTTCTGGAAATCATGTGTGTTTAAATCCATGTGCGTGAAAAACAAAATGAAACAGTATATGCTATATATATTACGGCTTTTACTTTCTAAAAACCCTGTAAGGATAAAATGAGATCATATAAATGATTTTGGAAAGGTCAGAATATCATATAAATGTTAGTGGCTGTCATCATTCTGGAACCAGTAAGGCTTTTGCCCCCCAAACTACAAGAATAACCCTCTTGGCAGGTGATACTTCTAACTTTCACGAAAATAAAAACCAGCCATTTATCAGCTTGGCTCCGTTTGTTACCATTGAAGGCTGTTCAGGTAAGGAGATCCAGCCAAAGTCTCTGAGTAAGTTACATGGGTCTCCCTGCACGACAATTGCTTCTTTATTTGATGTCTATTTGTCAAGCAGAGATACAGTTAGACAGCCTATAAAACAAAGCTCTGTTTTTACAGGAACAAGTTAAGTCTGAGGTAAAGTGGCTTTTTATGTACAAGAATATGGGCTTAATGTGCCACAGTCATAACGTTTATAGATGTAAATTAAAGTCTCTGGACATACAGTGACCTTCCATTTCACCAGTGAGAAGAACTTACTCTTCTATCATTTAATTCTACTAGAAAAACTACTTATTTTTGAAACTAATGTCCTATTTTATAGTCTTTTTCCCCAAAGCAAGTACAAAGTGTCTTGGCCCAAGATGGACATTTTAGAACAAAAAAAACAAACAAAAAAGATTATTCTTACTCTCTTCCTCTCTCTCTCTCTCTCTCTCTCACACACACACACACACATACACACACAAATACACACAAAATACACATCTTTTGGTAAGTGGTAGACAAAAGCTTTCTCTGAAGGCCATGGCCAATGACTGGCTATATAACACAGCTTGGTATGGATACTCACCAATGTTTAAAACAACCTTTACTTTTTCCAAAGGTTCTGTTCTAAAGATATGGTTCACAATGCAGAGAGAGCATTAAACCTTTAGCACTCCAAGTTACTGAATCACGGGCTTCAGTGATATTCATGGAAACCCTAAGCATATAAAACTGAAAAAATCCAAAATTGTCTTAGCATCCTGGCTGAATCCATCACCCTGTATGTGTTCAAACTGGAATGATTTCTGTTGTATCCCTTTAGCTATTTCTGGAAGAGATGAATGAATAACTCCCATCTGCCAGTTTGATCTGTAAAAAAATTTCCCCTCAGTGAAATTGTTCTTAAACAACCTTCCAGAGTATTCTCTGGTTCAGCCTCTTGTAGGGTTCTTTGATGTTTTCTCTGGTCTCTTAGGAGCAGCACATGGGTAGTCATCACTTAAAAAGGAAAAACAAAGTCTTTTCTTGGCAACACAAGCAATAGCTATCATTTTGCATACAAATAAGCAATCCTATTTCTCAACTGTTACCTACTTCATTTCTACCTAAGTCTACTTCTATAAACTTACTTCTACAGGGCCCACTACAATTATACAGATGCTAAATAAGCGTGTTAAAAACCTGTCCATTTCTGCCATTGTCCTTGCAAGACAATGCCTCATGATTAACTTTCTTTTCTCAAGTGATCATCCAGTAGACCTGTCATCAACTAACCATGTTACCTGGGCTAACTGAGCTACACAACAGAAAACCATCTAGTGCAGAGGGTACCGGCTTGGAGTGAGACTCCTGGGCTTTAGTTCCTGCTCCACAGCTGAATGGCCTTTGGCAAGTCACCTAACCGGCAGAGGCTGCTATTCAGTCATCTATAAAGTAGGGGGGTAATAAGTACCTATCTCGCAGGATTTTTTAAAAGATTAAATAAAAGTTCACATAAGGATATGCCAGGCATACAAAAGTGGTCGACAAATGTTATTGTTATCATAAATAAATTGGTTTTAAAACAGATAATAATTAAATAAGACTTTTTGCTGCATTTATGGTGTTCCAATTGAGTAATGACACAGAAAGGAGAGTTCTTCATAAAGAATATGCTAGGTATGAAGCAAACAGTATAGATTACATTTTTTGTGGTTGGTATTCTGTCCCAAATGAATGAATTCATCCAGTTGAACATAACTGCTTAGTTTTAAATTTTTAAACAAACATTTGCCTTAGACTTAGAATGAGGAGGTGGAGGGAATTGGGTAATTCTCTAATCTGTCTTGAAAAGCTTGGCTGACATTTTATTTTTTTCACCATCATCAGGGGTACTGGGAAGCTCACTAACACTTTATTGAAATGGATTCTGAAGTCTGGTTGCTGTCCAGGTCATCTTATAATTTAACTTCTCTTCCTCTGATCATTAAAATGACAGGTAATATCCTAGCCACTGTTGAAACTCTTTTATGTTTGAGGCTCAAACTGATGGAAAACAAACCTCAGTGCTTCAAGACAGGGCTGTGATACACGCCGGGGCCAAACCTTCCAAAGAGTGTAATAAATACATTTAAACTCTTAACAATTTAGGAAATGAATTCCCCTTTGCATGACACAAATAAATAAGACCAACTTGAGATACTGGATGGCTTGGTGACCCTAAGACCTGGCAATACTAGGAAACAAGACAAACATACTGTCCTGTTCCATCTCAGAGAGAATAGGGTCTTCTGTACTGGCTCCCTTTCAGCTCATAATGAAGTGTTTCAGAGGATGAAGTGGTTTGTCTTTTTTGGAGGCCCCTGAAGGCAGGATGAGTTCCAAGCTAAACACTGAAAAGGATGGCCCTTCAAAAATTTCCCACTTTTATTAGGGATTTCAAATAGGAATGCCCAATACTAAGATTTTCAAGTTGTCAGGACTTAGGGCCAAAGAGTAAGCTTTAGCTTTCTGACTGTGGAGAAACAGACAGCCCTGAAGCCTGGTGGGAGAGCAGAGCCTGCAAAAGGCGGCAGCCTAAAGCCGCTGAATGCACTTCTTTGAACACAAGATTTTCATGTTCTGGTACTTTTAATGCATATTTCCTTTGGGCTTTACTTCAATGTTTCACACTAGTTCTTGCATATGTTTTTGCATATGCTTTGCTAAGTATATTCTGAATCCAGTTGGAAGACTACACCATTGTCTTTTGTCCTAGAGATACAGGAAATACGAAAGCTTATATACTGATATGGGATAGATTTTAACAGCTCAGGAATCTCAGAACGCAGCTGTGATGATGAGTCCTTCCCAAAGGCAATGCAACATAAAACCTAAGTTCCTACCTGAAACCTTGTTTTTTTCTGTTTTTTTTTTTTTTTTTTGTTTTTGTTTTGTTTTGTTTTGTTTTGTTTGTTTGTTTGTTTTTTGCAGGCTGTGTGTGGCAGGGAGATTGTGCTAGGTGAATGGTAATACACTCAACTTCCTATGTAACTTCTGGTTTATCTTCCAGAACTTGCCAAAACTAGGCTTCAATTATTTAGCAGAGTTCTCCACTGAAACAACAGAAATATGTAGAGCAGTGCAAATGTAGTCTTAAAGAGCCTGCACAAGCAGAGGACTTCCTGTGAAAGAGGAAGCAGCAGTCTCTGACAGTGTCTTGCTCCACTCCAGACCACAGCCGAACAATTATTATGATGTCTGGGGTCTGCACGTCATCCCACTTGGGAGTGTAAGGAAGAATGCCTAGCAGGGAAGAATGAGCATTGGAGTCAGGAGTCCAGCTTACTTATTTCCTACCAGCTCCACCTCACCACTGTACTGCAACCTTGGGAAAATTACTTAAAAATCCCTAAGCCTCAGTTTTCTGTATACACTGGTGGTAATAGCTTCCCTCCTTATTTCAAGATCGATGTAGAAATCAAATGTGATAACTTATGTGAAGGCATGATAATAATATAAAATCATTACAAATAATGATAAAAATAAAGTGATAGGGCAAAGATATGTTCAAATCCCATTTTGAGCCTTCTTAGCAAGAGGATAGTTCTTCTTTTTTTCTTTATTTTTTTAAATTATACTTTAAGTTCCAGGGTACATGTGCACAACGTGCTGGTTTGTTACATAGGTATACATGTGCCATGTTGGTATGCTGTACCCATTAACTCGTCATTTACATTAGGTATATCTCCTAATGCTATCCCTCCCCCTGCACCCCACCCCCCAACAGGCCCCAGTGTGTGATGTTCCCCTTCCTGTGTCCAACTGATCTCAACTCACCTATGAGTGAGAACATGCAGAGTTTGGTTTTCTGTCCTTGTGATAGTTTGCTGAGAATGGTGGTTTCCAGCTTCATCCATGTCCCTGCAAAGGACATGAACTCATCCTTTTTTTATGGCTGCATCTTATTCCATGGTGTATATGTGCCACATTTTCTTAACCCAGTCTATCATTGATGGACATTTGGGTTGGTTCCAAGTCTTTGCTATTGTGAATAGTGCCACAATAAACTTACGTGTGCATGTGTCTTCATAGCAGCATGATTTATAATCCTTTGGGTCTATACCCTGTAATGGGATGGCTGGGTCAAATGGTATTTCTAGTTCTAGATCCTTGAGGAATCTCCACACTGTCTTCCACAATGGTTGAACTAATTGCACTCCCACCAACAGTGTAAAAGCGTTCCTGTTTTTCCATATCCTCTCCAGCATCTGTTTCTTCTGGACTTTTTAATGATCACCATTCTAACTGGCGTGAAATGGTATCTCATTGTGGTTTTGATTTGCATTTCTCTGATGACCAATGATGATGAGCATTTTTTCATGTCTGTTGGCTGCATAAATGTCTTCTTTTGAGAAGTGTCTGTTCATATCCTTTGCCCACTTTTTGATAGGGTTGGTTTTTTCTTGTAAATTTGTTTAAGTTCTTGTAGATTCTGTATATTAGCCCTTTGTCAGATGGGTAGACTGCACAAATTTTCTCCCATTGTGTAGGTTGCCTGCTCACTCTGATGGTAGTTTCTTTTGCCATGCAGAAGCTCTTTAGTTTAATTAGATACCATTTGTCAATTTTGGCTTTTGTTACCATTGCTTTTGGTGTTTTAGACATGAAGTCCTTGCCCATGCCTATGTCCTAAACGCTATTGCCTAGGTTTCCTTCTAGGGTTTTTATGGTTTTGGGTCTAACATTTAAGTCTTTAATATATCTTGAATTAATTTTTGTATAAGGTGTAAGAAAGGGATCCAATTTCAGCCTTCTACATATGGCTAGCCAGTTTTCCAGGCACCATTTATTAAATAGGGAATCCTTTCCCCATTTCTTGTTTCTCTCAGGTTTGTCAAAGATCAGATGGTTGTAGATGTGTGGTATTATTTCTGAGGGCTCTGTTCTGTTCCATTGGTCTATATCTCTGTTTTGGTACCAGTACCATGCTGTTTTGGTTACTGTAGCCTTGTAGTACTGTTTGAAGTCAGGTAGTGTGATGCTTCCAGCTTTGTTCTTTTTGCTTAGGATTGTCTTGGCAATGTGGGCTCTTTTTTGGTTCAATATGAACTTTAAAGTAGTTTTTCCCAATTCTGTGATGAAAGTCATTGGTAGATTGATGGGGATGGCATTGAATCTATAAATTACCTTGGGCAGTATGGCCATTTTCATGATATTGATTCTTCCTATCCATGAACATGGAATGTTCTTCCATTTGTTTGTGTCCTCTTATTTCACTGAGCAGTGGTTTGTAGTTCTCCTTGAAGAGGTCCTTCACATCCCTTGTAAGTTGGATTCCTAGGTATTTTATTCTCTTTGAAGCAATTGTTAATGGGAGTTCACTCATGATTTGGCTCTCTGTTTGTCTGTTATTGGTGCATAGGAATGCGTGTGATTTTTGCACATTGACTTTGTATTCTGAGACTTTGCTGAAGTTGCTTATCAGCTTAAGGAGGTTTTGGGCTGAGACAATGGGGTTTTCTAAATATACAATCATGTCATCTGCAAACAGGGACAATTTGACTTCCTCTTTTCCTAATTGAATACCCTTTATTTCTTTCTCTTGCCTGATTGCCCTGGCCAGAACTTCCACCACTATGTTGAATAGGAGTGACAAGAGAGGGCATCCTCGTATTGTGCCAGTTTTCAAAGGGAATGCTTCACGTTTCTGCTCATTCAGTATGATACTGGCTGTGGGACTGTCATAAACAGCTCTTATTATTTTGAGATATGTTCCATCAATATGTAGATGATTGAGAGTTTTTAGCATGAAGTGCTGTTGAAATTTGTCAAAGGCTTTTCTACATATTTTGAGATAATCATGTGGTTTTTGTTGTTGGTTCTGTTTATGTGATAGATTACATTCATTGATTTGTGTATGTTGAACCAGCCTTGCATCTCAGGGATGAAACCCACTTGATCATGGTGGTTAAGCTTTTTGATGTGCTGCTGGATTTGGTTTGCCAATATTTTATTGACGATTTTTGCATCGATGTTCATCAGGGATATTGGTCTAAAATTCTCTTTTTTTGTTGTGTCTCTGCCAGGCATTGGTATCAGGATGATACTGGCCTCATAAAATGAATTAAGGAGGATTCCCTCTTTTTCTATCGATTGGAATAGTTTCTGAAGGAATGGTACCAGCTCCTCTTTGTAGCTCTGGTAGAATTCGGCTGTGAATCCATCTGGTCCTGGACTTTTTTTGGTTGGTAGGCTGTTAATTATTGCTTCAATTTCAGAGCCTGTTATTTGTCTATTCAGAGATTCAACTTCTTCCTGGTTTAGTCTTGGAAGGGAGTATGTGTAGGAAGAGGACATTTCCTTAAGGCTTTTAAAAGAGATACTGATGAACTGTTTCATGCCAGCATGATAGAACCCATGAGAACACCACTCTAATTCCCCCTCTAAAAAGCTGAAAGGTATACTGGGCCAGGCAAGATCATACAGCATCAATTATTATCTGTCCTCCTCTACTTGGGAGAAGTTGGAATATCTTTTTTAAAATCGTTTCTTATTTTTAAAAGACAAATATTAACCAGCCTCAAGTCCTGAAGTTTAGAGTGGTAAATCTTCCTATCACCAGACCTGTTCAAGTTGGATAACGTTACATAATAGCAGAAGCCAGATAAGAGCCCCACTTGTGAATAAAAAGATCATTTCTTTTTAATTAAGCCTAAGCAACAAGCCCAAGCTATAACTTCAAGAAATCTTGATGCATTTAAAGTGTGCATATTTTAAATTTAAAAATAGCAATCAATTAACTGCCGAATAGAAAAAGTTTTAAAATGTCTTCAAATTTTCTTTTGAAATAGTCTTTCCACTCACTCTGAAATAACCCGTCAAACTCTCCATATATAGTTTATATATAAACTATATAAAATAAATAAATAATGTGTGTATGTGTGTGTGCACACGTGTGTGTATTTTCTAGGACTTCCAGTACAATTGAAGTACTTATTCTTCCCTGTATCAGAAATTTCTAGGATAATCTATGTGGTCCCAGGGGATCTCTGGCTCTGGTACCAAATATAGAAGGGGAAAAAAATAAAAGACATCAGGGAGACATCTTGTCTGTGCTGCCAGGAATTTATCAATCAGCAACCCAAACCTTTGAATATGCATGTGACCTTGCATGAGTTACTTAGCTTCTCTGGGCCTCATTTTCTTCATCTGAAATCATCTCTACCTTTTTGGATGATTGGAAGGGATAAATGCTTTAATACGTGTAATGTGCTTAGAAAAGTGGCCAGCATATAGTAAGCACTATGTAAGCATCTGCTGCTTACCACTGACCCACAGTTGGTGAGAAGAAAGGGCAAAGAGTTGCAGCAAAAATGGGAGAAAAAAAAAGACCTTAAAGGTTAAAATCAAAATAAGTTAATTAGCGTCTTATATTCACTATTTGCAAAAAAGTTTTTCCAACTCCATGCCAAAGTCTGATGTTTGTAAAAGGAAAGATGATGTGGTGTAGGTGGAACAAGCATGTGTTAGGAGACCTGGTTCTAGTCACAGCTAACCATTAAAATGCTATGTGATATTGGGTAAGCCTGTGGGCACTGGGACCCCACATGCAGAATGGAGAAGTTGAAGTGGACAGTCTTTAAGGCCCTTCCTTTTTAAATATTCTACCAGTGAACCACCTGAAGACAAAGACAGCATCGTCACCACTAATGCCAGCAACTAAAAACCCCAAGCTAGGTGCAAATAGCCTTGTACATGTGAAATGGGAACAACTAAATAGCCAACCTTTATTATTTAGGAGTTAATGTTCTCATATCCTACTTTCTTCTACTCCTTGGGTATCTGCATCTTGACTATTTTACTGTACATTACTATCTCTACCAGAGGGTAAATGAGAAATAAAAAATAAGGTGGAACAAATCAGTCAGTAATACCCCTAGTGAGCATCTTTGATAAAGTTTTAAGAAATAGCTAAGATGAAGTTTTAAAATTATCAATACCTTTAATAAAATGAAAATATATCTGCACAAAGTAATAAATTACAGCATTTTTTTTTACAATAGCAAAATAGTTGAAACTACTTAAATGAGAGCAGTTGAATAAACGATAGTATATCCATAAATTGGAGAAATATAAAGCTTAGACAAGAATAAGAAAGAGCTCTATGAACTGGTAGGAACTGATATCTAGGGTATACTGTTACCCTGCAAAATCAAAGTACAAAAGAGTATATTTCATGAGCTACCATTTTTAGATGTTAAAAAAGCAGTCTATGGAATAGAAGAAAAGCAAACAAATCACAAACATTTACTTCTTGGTACATTTTTCCTGTCCACTGAAGAATCAAGAAGCAATAACACACCAATAGCAATAAGCACACCTACTACTCAGATACCGGTTTCTTAATAATGTCCCCTACTAAGAGGAACCAGGAGAAATTGCTTATTTCAAGCTTGGGAAGGTACAAAATGGGCCAAAAATGTCTTATTGTACCAGAAAATTACAAAATTAGGGAAAAAAATGATGGGGGTATGTTAAGAGGACATAGGAGGGTGAATCTTGTGGCATGTGAATTATATCTCAATAAAATTATAAGAAAGAAAGATGGGGCTGGGCGCAGTGGGTCATGCCTGTAATCCCAGCACTTTGGGAGGCCAAGGCAGGTGGATCACGAGGTCAAGAGATCGAGACCATCCTGGCCAACATGGTGAAACCCCTTCTCTACTAAAAAAAATACAAAAATTAGCCAGGCGTGGTGGTGGGCACCTGTAGTCCCAGCTACTCGGGAGGCTGAGGCAGGAGAATGGCATGAACCAGGGAGGCGGAGCTTGCAGTAAGCTGAGATCGCGCCACTGCACTCCAGCCTGGGCCATAGAGCAAGACTCTGTCTCAAAAAAAAAAAAAAAAAAAAAAAAAAAAAAAAAAGGAAAGAGGCAAAGAGGGAAAGAAAGAGAAGAAGAGAAAGAGGAGCCAGGGAGGGTTGAGAGGGAAGGAGGACAGAGGAGTCTGAATTATTTTCTTCCGGTCAAATCTGGGAAATTTTCAGTATCAAAATAAGCAAAGGCAGTAGTGAACTATAACCAATGAATAAAATGAATCCATCAAGCTTATACTAATTTTAAAAAATAGATAGGTAAATAGTTGATTGATAGACAAGAGAAAGTTCTCAAACAGCTCAACAGCAAAAAAAAAAAAAAAAAAAAAAAAAAAAAAAGAAAGAAAATCCAATTAAAAATGGATAAAAGATTGAACAGACATTTCTCAAAAGAAGGTATACAAATGGCCAAGACATATATGAAAAATATGCTCAACATCACTAATCATCAGAGAAATGCAAATCAAAACCACAAGGAGACATCATCTCACTCCAGTTAAAATGGCTTTTATCAAAATGACAAAAAGTAACAGATGTTGGTGAGGATGTGGAGAAAGGGGAAAGTTTGTACACCGTTGGTGGGAATGTGAATTAATACAACCACTATGGAAAACAGTATGGAGGTTCCTCAAAAAACTAAAAATAGAACTAGTATATGATCTGGCAATCCCACTGCTGGATATATATCCAAAAGAAAGGAAATCGGTATATTGAAGAGAGATCTGCATTCCCATGTTTATTGCAGCACTATTCACGTTAGGCAAGATATGTAATCAACTTAAGTGTCTATCAAAGAATGAATGAAGAAAATGTAATACATACACACAATGGAATATTATCTAGCCATAAAAGAATGAAATCTTTTCATTTGTAATAACATGGATGGAACTACAGGACATTACATTAAGTGGAATAAGCTAGACACAGAAAGACAAATATTGCATATTCTCACTCATATATGGAAGCTAAAATATTGATCTCATGGAAATAGGAGAGTAGAATGACAGTTACTAGAGGCTAGTAGAGTAGTGAGGAGCAGGGGATAAAAAGGGTTTGGTTAGTAAATACAAAAATACAACTAGATACAGGGAATAAGATATAATGTTCAGAAGCACAATAAAAAGAATATAGCTAACAATAATTTATTATATATTTAAAATAATGAGAGGAATGGAATTGATATGTTCCTAACACAAAGAAACGATGAAATATTTGAGGTGACAGATGTTCCAATTACCCTAATTTGATCATTACACATGGTATGCTTGTATCAAAATATCACATGTACTACATATTTATGATATGTACAAATATTATCTATATGTACAAATTAAACATTTAAACTGAAAAAGAGAGGGTTCTTTTAGCAGAATGCTGCCTGATGAACGTAAACTTAATTGCACATGGAATTTGAGTGTACCTTACTATGGCATCTCAAATTCCAAAATGATAAGAGTTCTATACCAATGAAACCATGTAACTATAAAAAATATATAAAATAAGCTTCCTCTATAGCATGAGATTGAGAAAAAATTCCTAATTATAGGTAAAAATTAAAAGAAATATGGCAAAAATAAGAAAATTTAAATGATCATTTCAAAGATGCAGAAGATACATTTAATAAGCTTAAAACATCCATTCCCAATAAGAACTTTTAGCAAACTTGGAATAGAAGAGACTTTCCTTCATCTGACAGAAAGAACATTTTATGTTTTCCAGTTGTCCTCCCATTTTCTTCTTTGTTCTTGTCTCTTTTAATATTTTTCTGTTTTTTCTCTATTCTATTCTGTTCTTTCAGTAGTTTCCCTCAAAATGGTAAAATACATACCTAAATTATAAAAGTCAAAAGTTAATCGATAACCCAATAGCTTTATCCTAAATATCTGTATGTATTTGTTTTTAAGAGGAGACCCTAGAGCATATTTGTAGTTCCTCTTTATAAACTTTTTTGTTTTAAATAATTTTAGAGAACGATTGAAAAAAAATAGTACAATGAGTTTCCATATACCCCCATCTATATAACATCTTATATAACCATAGTACAATTACCAAAACTAGGAAATTAACATTGATATTATATCGTTAGCTAGTTAGCTGACAGACTTTATTCAAATTTTACCAGTTTTTCCACTAACGTCCCTTTTCTGTTTCAGTATCCAATATGAAATGCCACATCATAACTGTTGTTATATCTCCTTAGTTTCCTCCAGTCTGTGATAATTCCTTAGTCTTCATGACACGCACTCCTAAAGTGTCATGATGAATTATTTTCTGAAATGTTTTTCAGAAAACATACTGATGAATTATTTTCTAAAATGTTTTTCAATTTGGGGTTCTCTGGTGCTTCATCATTTCATCATAATTAGATTGAGGTTATGTGTCTTTGTCACGAACACCACAGAAATGACGTTGTATACTTCTCAGTGCATCACATGTGGGGTACATGATGTTGATATGTCTCATTACACTGTGATCATTTGATTAAGGTGATGTCTACTAGGTCTTTCTCCTGTAAAATAGTAGTTTTCCCTTAAAATTAATAAATTTATTTGAGACTATGCAAATATTTTGTTTCTCTTCAAACTTTCTCTCACCGATGTTAACATCCACTGGAGGATCTTGCCTGCAATAATGGCTATTGTGATGTTTGTCTAATGGTGATTTTACATTTCTCTCATTTCTTCTTCATTTATCAAATGGAATTTTACTATAAGGAAGAGCTGTCCTTTCCCCCCTATTTTTATTCAATTATTTATTTATATCAGTATGGGTTTATGTTTATTTTATTCTATAGGTTATAATCTAATATCACCATTATTTATTTTGTTGCTCAAATTGTTCCAGCTTTGGCTGTTGGAAGCTCCTTGAGGCTGGCTTCTATGTCTTTTGAGCACACTTTCAGCCTTCTGGCACTAGAAGATGCTTCAGGCTCATCTTGTGTTTTCTTGACTCTGCCCTGGAATCAACCACTTCTCCAAGGAGCTCTGGTTCCTTTTTTAAAGTATTTAATTTTTATATCTTCTGTCATGTAGTAGAAGGTGCTATTACTATTTAATGCAAAACCGCCTTGCTTTTGGATGTGCTTTGAGTCTTGAAAAATGCTTTTTCTCACTTGGGACAGTGCTTACAATACAGAAAGTAAGCAGAATAAAACCACTTTTTAAGATAAGCATGTATTACCTACATAGTCAGCCTGGTTATTTTTATTAGAGACGGTAATTAGAAACCAAAATCTGGCACCAGATATGTTCACTACTACTAGTATGTCTTTGTTCCCAGGCCCTCTCAGCAGACAGAGCTAGGGAATATCATGTATTATATATGCATGTGCATTCACACATGCATCTATTTTATTTTTGTATTTATATATCTGCATATATATACATATATGTCTCTATACTACTATATATATACATCTGCGTATACTAAAAACCATGATTTCATACTACTACCTCTGACTGAGTTTGATACTACAGGGTTCCCACTTCCATACTTATAACTTCTTTGTTTAATCCCAGCATACACATAAAGCATTTTCAGAATTGATAACCCACACTGCTAGGAGACACAAATTCACTAACTTGAGTGAAGCATTTGTGTATAATACTTTTAGCCCTTAGCCTCACAATACCAGTCAAAATACCCAGATTAGTGCTTTTCTTTCCCACCCCCTTCAGTATAAATATGTTATCAATATCAATTCACAATAGAGTCAGACTCATCTGTTATATTTTGTATTCAATTTTAGGTTCCCCTACATCATGGTTTTATTGATCTATTTATTGATAGAGAGGCGGTATGCAAAACACTACTATGTTTCTAGGAATCAAGCAAAACACAAAGAGGTTCTCAGAAAAGAAGTGCACCCTCCTTATCCCTATTATCTTGTTTCCATCTCTCTCCCCTTCTTTCCACCCCGTACCATTCACTTCCTATAGGTAACCAATCTCTTTAGTTTCTGATTTATCCTGCCTTAATTTCTTTTGCACAAATAAATACATACACATATATTTTCTTATATTCCTTCCTTCTTACCCAAAGAGAAACATACCATAACACCATTCTGTATTTCCCTTTTTCATTTAACAGTATACACTGTTCAACATGTTTTGAAGTTAAGCTCTTATAGAAATTAGAAGAGAGATTCTGAAAATAAGAGAAGATATGATGCATGATGACAATGGCAAAATCACTATGGAAACAGTAAGGAATTGTCACAGTAATTCATGCATACATACTCAATTCAAGAAGTAGCTTTGTAGTATCCACTATGTTCCAGGAACTACTTACAAGTTACAACACAGATGAGCCCATTGTTAACCTTAAGAAACTTACAGTCTAGAAGGGAAATTTGAGAGTAAAAAGACAGTTCTAATACATTAGGATAAGTCTATGACAGGTGTAAGCTCTAGTGTTACCTAGGAGAAAACACAAAAGTCTGGTTAAGTGGGAGGAAGGAAGTGGGGATGTCAGCAAGAGCTCCTGGAGAAGATATCATGCATGCTGAGAAATTAAGTCAATTAGAAACTCACCAAGCAAAAGTGGTAAGGGAGGAAGAGGTAGGAGCTCCAGAGAGGAAGCCATGTACACATTTTTAAAGAGAAAAATCCATGTCATGCATTGGTATGGGGAGTGCTGAGAGACAAGCTTAGAAAAGAAAGCAATGATGAAATCATGAGGTCACGAAGGGCCTGATAACCATGGTAACGAATTGGTACTTAAGTCTAGAGACAATAGGAGGCAAAGAAGTAAGACTTTAAGCCAAAGAAGTTCTTTCTATGTGTTCTGAAGTATAAAAAATGTATTGAAGAAGAAAGACTACAGGAAGGGAGAACAGGCTGCTGCAACAAAGCAAATGTAGCAATAGTGGTGGCCTAGGCGAGGCTAATGGGTGGGGACAGAGAGATATGGTTCAGGGCAAGAGATTTTATGCATCTATTTAAATTTAGCTGGAGCACCTATAGGTGCCAGTACTAATCCTGAGATATTAAATACAAAGAGAAGTAGGTTTGGGGGTAAGATGGGGTATGGAAGATAATGACTTCAGTTTCTGAAAATATCGAGATTAAGGTAATTGTGTCACATTTAAGTGGAAAAGGTCAATAAACAATTGGATGTATGGATCTAGAGCTTGGGAGAGAAGACCTGGTGAGAATTCAAATCTAGAAGTCATCAGCATGTAGAAAGTAACTAATAGTAGAAATTAAAACCACTCAGTAAGTGAGAAGAGCCAAGGACAGAATCTGAAGGAATACCAACCTCTCAGGCTAAGCAGACAAAAGAGGCCCATGAAAGAGGCTGAGAAGGAGCAGCCAAGGGGATGAGACAACCAGGAGAAAGCAATGCCCTAGAGCCTGGGGAAGAGTGCTCAAGGAGAAAATGGTCAGCAGCACCAAATACTGCTCAAAAGTTAAGAAAAATAACAAGGTAGGTGATTTCAGAAAAGTGTGATTCTAAAAGTAGGAGAACAAAATAGCTACAGCTACTGAGAGTCCTGGTACCCAGGAAGATATATGCAGTATGTACATTTAAAGAAGGGAGACACTCTGCTGAGTTTGAATGCTGTTGGGAGAAGAAATGAGTTTATATTTCAGGTCAAATAAAGAGCACTGTATCATCAGACAGAATGAAAACGCACAAAGATAGAACTTCAGGTAGGCTCACCCTAAAAATTTAATAGAGAAAAGTCTGGACCTGATTTACGGATTCCTTAAGTAATGCACATCTAATTAAATATACTTCCACGTGACATCAGGCTTCCATTCTGAAGGGGAACAGAACCCCATTCCCATTCCTAGCTCCCTTTCCTTTTATCGGTCTCTTTACCCCACTGAACTACCACTGGAAAGAAACTTACAACCTGGGGAAACTTAGTTCCTCATATACAGTTATTTTTCTTACGTTCTTAAAGTGTAGCTGTTTATACTTTTAACATAAAGGATCTAATACTTGTTCTTATAATTTTCTTTGGAAAAATGTGTCTCTAATTTGTCAAATGTACATTCTTCTTCAATGAAATTTAAGCCAATTTAGCATCTTTAATTTGAAAGTTTTGTCTTTATATTAATAACATGTGTGTTTTATAACTTTTGGCAAAAATGCACTGTATACATACAGTAATGACTAACTAATTCACCTTGTTAAAAAAATAAAAAGATAGCACTCTGATAATAACCAGAGCTATAAAAATAGAAAACAAGCATTTAAATTTGAAAAGCACTAAATCTTATATCTCTGTTTTTCAAATCATAGATACTTCTTCAAAACAAACAACAGAGAAACTCTTCTTTAAATTTTAAGTTATAAGGTCCTTATTATAAGTGTTTCATTTTCTTCATTAAGTGGGAACTTTAAGGTTGATGTTACTCTCAAAATTCTCTTTCAGGAAATAACCTACCATCAGAATTTCAAAATATACATAAATAATGTATACATATACATTATAGATGTATAATATTAGATTATGTTATGCATCGTGTATTATGTATTTTGAATATAACTATATATATTACAATTCAATGTCTTTCAAACTTGGAAAAAGTACAGACATCTTTTTTTAAAAAAAGCATTACTGCTTGTTTGTAGCATTTCTTGATCACTGACCTAACATTATGCCAATATCTCAATAATGAGAACCAATCTTTTCCATCAGTATATCAATATTGTATCTATAAACATGCGAATGTGTGAAGTATAGAATGGAGTCTGTGACCCATAAGGCAGAAGTCAGCAGAATCCATGTCTAATGGAAGGAAACTTAAATAGACATTTGTAGATAAAACTGGTGCAAATGTTATCTGCAGACCACACTCCTTATGTTTTTTCCCCCAATAGTAAATAAGTGATTCAAATAAGATATTGGGACACCGTCTCTTCCACTTCTCACCTTGTACCTGTATGAATACTCTACAACTGCAGTCTAAGAGGTATCCTAATTTATTTACAGCTATATATATATCAGTATATATAGCAGTATATATACTACTAATAGGCTTAATGTTTTATATTGATCTGGGCTCTGCCTTCATCCCTACTTGGATGCTGGCCATTATGCAAGTTTCCAAGTCAGACCTGAAGATAGACTGTTAAAACTTAAGTGACAACATGCATGTCTTCCACTGTCACTGGCAAGACAATACCCACAACCCAGAAGCGCTGAATAAATAGAGAATTTAAAACAATCTCTGCTATCATCATGCACCCTGGAAAACAAAAAGACAGGGAACCAAGAGAAATAACAAAAGAAAATAAACTACTGAAACGCATCATTCTGTTGACTACAACAGACTTATTGAACAGAAGTCATTGCCTGGCACTGATGCATTTTTTGGGAGCTCACAAATGTTTCAGCCAGTACACAGTTACCACCTAATTTCCCTTTAAGTCATATTTTCCTGAAACTCTAATAGGTAACTAATGTGACAGAATCAGACTTCCTCATACCAAGTAAGCAAACACAGGAATGGCTCAGAAATGAGGGCTCAAGATCAGAAAGTCTAAAAGTAAGACAAGTCAGTAGAAAAGAGATAGTACTACATGGAAATATGTGAAACACTGTAGGAAGGACAGAAGACAATGAAGATTTACTGAGCATCTACTATGTGCCAAATACTAGGTTAAGGCACTTCATATATGTTATCGTTTTTGATATTTCAATATCCTTATGAAGTAGGCATTATAACCACCATTTTAGAAATGACACCAAAGCAAATGATTAGGAAGTAGAATCTAGATTTTAAATAGGTTCACCTAATACCAACCATTAAGCTATTCTCACTTCCCTGTATAGCCTCATGTACTACATTATATAAATATTTCCTTTTGATGTTATATCTACACTGCAGTTCTATAGCCAGGGATTCTTAAGCGTTAGTTCCCAAAAATTAGTACAAATCATTCTTTACCTCAAAAAGAGAGATTATCTCCCAGCAATGAGTTCAGTTTTTGGAGAAACAGGCTGGATCTGCTTTTAATTTCAAATGCCTGGTAAGGCAACATAGAAATATTTGTGAGATTGTTGTTATTCTCATCAGAGAATGGGCACACATTACATTTTCACCTCTTTTCCAGAAGAAATGGATAAGCGCTTTAAAGTGACAGCCAAGAATTTATGTAATCTTCTATTGCAGTTTTAAACATCTGACGCAAAAAAAGAATAAATCACTTTTCCATTATAATAATCGTAATAAAAAAAAGTCATCATGAATTGAGCATTTCCCATGGGCTAGGTCCTATGCTAAGTGTCTTCCACGCATTATCTTGATCAGTCCTCACAACACTACTATGGTCTCAGATAAGGAGACTAAGGCCCACAAGGGTTAAGTTACTTGCTCAAAATCACATGGCAACATAAATAAATCATAGGCTAGAATACAAATCCAGGTCAGCCTGTCTCCATATATCATGCCCCTAAAATACAACACATCATTTCCAACTAATTATTTGCTGCTTGCGTTGTATTAAAATCCCTTCCAATGTCAAACATGCAAGACGAATTACAGGTGAGTTACAACTACGGTGATGAGGGTGCCATGAGTGGATAGTGTAAGAATAGGTACATAGCAGATAAATTACATTATAATGTAACCAAGATAAATATCTCTCTTCTCTAATTTGCCAATAAAACAAAGAAGGGGAGGTGATAGCTCAAAAGAAGACAATCTTCATCTTTAAAGCAAGATACAGTAACATAATGAAGTTTTTTTTTAAAAAATTGATGAATTCCAGGCAAGATTTTTAGAAAGTCTTTCAAAGCTAAAATGAATAAAGCATAAGTTCCAGTAAGTATGTGGTCTTATTGGCAGCAATATACAGAGATCTGAAGTATTCAGTTAGCTGCTTTCTCAGAAACTCCAATCATGCAATAAGACCTGCTGTAAACACTGTTCAAAGAAGCTCTCACTTTGCATCTCATAACTTTGTTTTAGCAGTGAAGGCAGATTGGCACAGATATTATATTGCAGTCGTACTCAGACATTCTTTCCCTTGACCATCACTTACAGTACACAATGCAGCTAAAGTGACCCCATACGTGCAACTCAACAGGCATAGAGGATTGAGTTATTCACGTGAGAATCAATTTTACACCAGACTAGAATACAAAGTTGCTTTTAAAATGAGTAAAAGAGGCTAAAAATACATACCATTTCTTTGGCAGCAAAAGCACCACACTGACTTCATGCTAAGATAGAGAATAGTTGTATAATAGGCCACAAAACAGTTATCAAAATTCAATTTTCTAATCAAATGTCTTGATTTCAGATCAGAATGACATCAGAAATAGCTCAAATAGAACTGCTTTTTCAGTATAGACTTTTCCTCCTGTGTCAGTGGAGACTGTACATTCTTTTAAAAGCAGTCTCTTAGAATGATGGCCATAGGGTGACAATAAATTAAAACAAAACAACTGTTACTAATCCTAACAATAAATCCATTTCCAGATCCCAGGTTCCAGTGATCTTGACCTTGGTTTAAAGTTGAAGTGAAATGCATAGATGTCTTAAAACTGGGAGCATAAATCAGACTGAGTACCTACACATATTCTAGCAAATCCTTTATTTGATTATTATCTGAACTTATCCTTTTGACACCAGAGATGACTCAACACATCTGGAGTGCTGTTTTGACAGTATTTCTGATTTACACTCCTAGACGCATTGCGATCTACAGGTTTTTGCAATATAAATTTTAAAAATACACTCTATAATAATAATTACACATATACTCTCTATTGCATCAACATGACATCAATAAGTCATCAAAATGAGCATTTTTTGGTTTTGTAAAAATATATTAAGAATGGTCTCCTTTCTCTTTTCTTATTTTTTTTCTTTTGAAATGGAGTCTCACTTTGTCAACAGGCTAGAGTGCAGTGGCACAACCTCGGCTCACTACAACCTCCACCTCCTAGGTTCAAGCGATTCTCCTGCCTCAGCCTCCTGAGTAGCTGGGACTACAGGCGCGCACCACCATACCCAGCTAATTTTTGTATTTTTAGTAGAGACAGCATTTCACCATGTTGGCCAGGATAGTCTCGATCTCTTGACCTCGTGATCCACCCGCCTCGGCCTCCCAAAGTGCTGGGACTACAGGCATGAGCAGCGCCCAGCCTCCTTTCACTTTTCTATGGCTTCTGTCACTACATTTCCAAGCAATTCGGCTTTTTCAGTTTTCATAGGTTAGCTGTTTCAAGTTCAGTTTAGGATTTGGAGCTGTACCATATAATAGGGTACCTCCTTGACCTAGTGGAAGCCAATTAATTAAATTTGGGGGAAGATGGAATTCTGTCTTGTCTGCAGATTGAAACTCTGGTCAAATGGTGTCTTTTCAGGGAAGCAGGAGAAAAGAATATTTCATTTCCTTTTGAGTAGCTGTTGTTAATTTTGAATAGTCCTAGATTACAGATATGCACATTTAAAAAGAAATCTCTCCTTCAGGAATCCCCCAAAAGTGGTTATTATCATATATGTTTGTTATCACCTTGTTGTATATACCACAGAGACTTCACAGTTCACCAGCCATGCATTTCTATTCAATCCTTTGATTTTCAATGGTAAATCTAAGGGTCAACTAGTTTTTCTTTGAAATGCCCTATATGGCACGGTTATAGGAAAGGCAAGAGTATCATTAATATCACATTCAATTAATAGAATAAAGTATACTACTACTTATATTCCTACTTTGAAATTGAAGTTACTTTGAAATTTCAATGGCAACTCTATTTACAGTCCAGGATTATTCCTAAAAGGTCAGACTACATAGAATTGTTAAGGGGTAAAATTAATAATGCCTATTTTTCAAGAAAGAAAAGACAATTGCTGGTAACATGTCTACGTTATATCTTTGAATCAATGACATAAAGTACATAGCCATCAGTGGAAAATACTGCTGTACTTATATTACAAATTCAAATCAATGTTCTTATTCTGGAATTTCAGCTGGTTTATTTTTAATTTTACTGAGAAATCTTACCATGACATTATCCTGTTGGAAGATCACAAATCAAAGCATTTTTTCTTCTTCATACTTGATCACATCTGTTTCTTCCTGTTCATCTTTTCTCTTGTTCTAGTGTTTGACTCTGTTTAATTCTCATTCACACTTTGAATGATCTCCTTTCTAGTTTTTAGAGAGAAGTCTCATTTTTAGGTGGTGGATGCAAGGCGTATTTTTATTTTGACTCATCTTCCTCCTCATGTCATTCCCAAATTCTCATCTCAGAGTCCCAAAAAGATCAGTGTTCCAAGAGCTGGAAATTTATCGTTTCTGTCAACTCAGGTGGCTACTACCTCTAGGATTTGGGAAAGGCTAGAGGAAAAGAGAATACCATTCCCTTTTCTTCTTCCTCCATCCTTTGAGCAATCTTGGCAGAGCAGGACTCAGAAATACTGTCGTCATGGCCTGCATTAAACTTATGCATGAAGAAGCAGGAAATAAGATAGGACAAATATTTACCCTTAAGCATGAAAACCAGGGTGGGGTTGGGAGGAGCAAGAAGAATATTGGACAATGGTAGCAGTTCACTTAGAAAAGAACTCCACAACTCTAAAGCACTTTAAAATGGTGTCCATCAATTCTTCTTCAGTGTATTAGGTGGTTTATTACGGTAATACAGATTGGCAGATTAGAAAAATGAACTGTAGGATTAAATGACAGACTTGAAATGTATAGTCCCTAATACCTGTTGCAGTAAGAGCAAAGAAAGTTTTAAAAGGAAGGGTCTCCAAGAAGTAGCATAAGGAGAAAAAGGCAAAACGGGGTCCATTTAGTGCTGGAAATAAAAAGCTGCCTGGGGAAGTCAGACATGTTCAATTAAAAATAGGGATGGGTAGGTGCTAGTGATTATTTTTTTATTTCCACTGAAGCCAAGACAAAAGGAAATGAGCTTAAATTGCAACAGGAGGGATTAAAGTTAAACATTAAGGGAAAAAACCTTCCTGATGAGAAGGCTGGTGAGATAATGGAACACATAATTGAGAGGGCTGTGGAAGCCTATCCCTAGAGATGCTTAAGACTAAACATCTATCTTTCTGGGGCGGGTTTAGATGCAGAAGGGCCTGGAGTATTTGAATGGAGACTTTTAGATTTATCTTCCAGTCCTAAAATACTATTGCTTTATTTAATGAGACAGACCATTTCCTTGGTACATCCACTGAAGCAACAACGAATGGGGGAGGGGGAAGTAAGCAGCAGCACTATTTTATTTTGACCTTGCTTGGATAAAAGCAATTCTCAAAGCGCCTGAACCAAAGCTTATACTCAGGTGTGGTTAATCTTATAATAGTTAATGAATCCATCTCGTGGTGATTTCACAAAGTTAATGGCAAGTTTGGACTGTGCTCCTTCATTAAACAAAGGGATTGGGAAAATGTCTTCATTTAGAAAGGGAAGCAGTTGAATTGTTTGTAATGTGATGGGAGGACTAAAGTAAGTTTGGTTATCTTGCTCCTACCCAGAATAATCCACTATGATCCCTAGGCTGGTTTGGAGAAAATCCAGTTGTTCTACATAACTTCAGGGCCAGGAAAGAGATATACTACATATACCCATCCATCCTGCAGCAAACATCTACCATGTGCTGGCTCTATTTTAAGTGCTAGGGGCACCAAAGTCACAAAACACATCCACTACCCTGAAGGATCCCACTGCAGGGTTGGGTTAAGGGAAGCAGATCTCTGTAATACAATACGATCCCAGACACGGTATCTGGGCAAACTGATAAGAGAGGGGTGTTGTGGGTAAGGGGAGAGTCATGAATGGCGTTAGGCAATACTGGAATTACGAAGGACTACAGGAGTCAGCCAGCTGCAGTAGGCAAGATGGGAATTCTAGGCAGAAGAATAACATGCCCAGGACCAGGGAGACCTGGGAACAAAGGAGAGTATGCATCCTTCTGGAAGCTGCAGATAGGTGAGAATGATGGCAGCATAATTGCTGGTGGAAGTAAGAATGAAGGGACTGAAGACACAGGAACTAGATTATGTAGGGACTCATGAGTCATGGCAGAGAATTAGGAGTTTATTGTGAAGGCAATGAAAGATTTCAAGCTCTGGAGGGATATGATCAGATCAGATGTGTCTATATGGGTTGTATAATATAAGTAAACTCAGCTGGCAGCATATTTGGCTGTGATTTTTCAGTACATGGATAGTGGTTAGGTCAGGTGAACATGCGAGTAATTACCAGGCTGTTAAGTCTCATATGCCCAAGCCACAATCCTGTTTTTATTGGGTTAGGCTGCTATCTGAAGCAAGCCTGCTGGCTCATCCTGCTTCTATGCCTGACAGCTAAATGATGAAGTCATAATCCTGGGGGCTACTCTTGGTATATATTCCTTAAAGAAAAAAAAATCATGGTTGGCTAACTCCATAAAGAGCAGCTTATATCACTTGTACCCCCAAGACACTGGGAATTAAAAAATAAAATGTCAAGAGTTACAGAGTTCCACTTTATCTTCATCAAATACCCTGTGGTTTCTGAGCAATTATCATAGTGCTTTACCCAACAGCTGTGCAGTGTTTATTCCTGGTCTTCTACAGGCACAAAAATGTTTAGGAAATCATCTACGAAGATAAGTGTGGCCATTGGGGACAATTCTCTTGCTGATGATCATTTTCACCAAAAGCAGGGAGCACCATTATGAATCATCTATGACCACTTATGCTTAAGCTGAATACATTAAAATTTAATGGTTTCAACACAAGAAGCTAGTCGTAAGTCTGCACATCAAGGCACTAATGTGTTGGGCCCAATTGTACTTAGGAGAGGAAGGTCAGGAATGCATGACAGCCAACTATATTTTGCTATAAAATGAAAATTATGAATCTCTAATCACAAGTGAGGAGACTTTTTAAAAAATTCATTATTCATGATTTCATTCTCTAAATTATTCATTTTCTCAAATGTTATTGCTGTAGCCTTTTAAACTTTTCTACTCCTTCCACTTTCAAGTGATAAATGCCTGAGAACTGAGCAGTCTTCAGCCTTTGAATATAATATAATGCTATTTCAACATGCTGCGGGCTTCTGCTCACAATTATTCCAGATTATGAATGCAGTTTGGTCATTCAAGGTTAAAACTGTCACCTTTCATTTGGTCTAAGACATAATAGGTTCATAAAAAAGAGGCCTGTTTCAAGAATTTTCATTTCTAATAAAACCTAAATTTTGAAAAAAGGCCTCCTCTATAATCTGGCTCCAGTCCACCTTACCAATGCCATCTCACATCATTCTCCCCAATCACCCTGACCTCCTTTCCTACCTCCTTTGAACCCTTTGCCTGCCCTGTTCCCTCCCTCTGGAATGTCTAGCCTTCCCTGCCATGCCCAAGCCCATCAAGCACATCTTCACACTGCTGACTCCTTCCCATCCATCCTCACCTCACATACCCCCATCTTAGTAAGGCTTCCTCAAGTACCTTCTCCCCTGCCATTTACCTGCCAGTAAGCACACTACCCTGCTTACTGCCTTCATCTAATTAAAACAGTTAATAATGATCTTTTTTGTTGTTTGTGTATTGTTTTCCCTTCCCACCAGGATGGATACTTTATGAGACTTTGTCTATTTTGTTCCCCATAATATATGCAGGCTATAGTATCAGAATGGGCACAGAGCAGGTTCAATAAGGATTTATAAAATAATTTTTGATTCTAAGAGATAATAAAGATATATTTTAATGCGAAATCACCTCTTCAGTTAAATATGTTCAATTTGTTCCCAATTTGCCTCACTTCTTTCAATGAACTGACTTAATGAGCCATAAAAGGGCTCTACCTAAGCTATTAGCAAAGCCACAGGCCATAACCTAGAACTTGGGATGGTGGTGGTAGAGGGTTACAACATAGACTCTCACTAAGATAAGGATCCTGGGATCCTAACAGTTGGAGGTAAAGAAAAAGAAACTGTGGTTCAGAGAGGTCAAGTGAAAAACCATCTGCTTATCTTCCAGCATCTTGCAATCCATAGAGGATGTTCCAAGCCAACTGTAGGATCATTGGAAAAGAAAGAGTCTAGAAGCAGCCTGCAGCATTACCAACTTAGATTCGCACCTTAGAAATGCCACAAATCCATGTGCAGATTAGTTTCATACTAAACCTGCCTGTCAGGTAGAGAAAGAGAACCCACTTTGCCCAGGATTACCCCTCATCAGCTGTCATGGTCCACCAGACCATTTTATCCAAAGGACTGACATTAATTGCAAAAGGAATGGAACTAAATGGTTTAAGTTTGTAGAGGATAAGTCTGTCAGTTATTGAAATATATTTTCACAATAAAAATCAAAGTATGGTACCTTTGAGCATTTTATGCTTTCTCAAATTAAGTGATGTTTCTGGATAGCACACAATGTATTACTAGAATAAAGAAACCTTAGATTCAGATATTAACTATAAAGTAATGATGCTGGCCTTCTAACTAATTCAAAAAGCTATTCAAATGGAAACTGAGTGCATAATTACTAGACATTCTTGGCAAATGAAAAAAAGTAAAAGATCTTCAGATAAGCGGTCCAATTAAGCACCTTGGGATAATTGAAGAGATGATTTTACAAGTATTCTAGACAGGGTTATCATGGTATTTTTTTTTTTGAGAACTAATAAATTCTTCAAAGCATTTCTTTGAAATATTATTATTGGCATTTGTAGGAGACCTGAAGTCAGGGAGAGGAAAGGCAACTGGTCTTGTTATAAAATTCATGCCTAAAATGACAAAGGCTCAGAAAAGGGGGCTGAAGTAAATACTTGCTGAATAACTGATGAGCCAGATAAAGATCAGAGACACAGAAAAGCTTACATTTCAACTCCCAGTCCCACATACAACCCTTCAGATTAGGGTAGTCTTCTTGTAGACAGGCTTGTACTTCTTATTACTCATTAAAACTAGATTTTGGAATGTCTACTGAAGTCATTCAAACTGCCCTTTTGTACCTTAGGTGGCTAACGTGGCAATATAATTTACAGAGGATACATTATGTTAGATCTTAGAGCAGTTCTGTGATGTTCTCAGATGCCCACCAAGGACTCCAGCAAATTGACACCTCTAAAGTCATTTTCCTGGCATCCTGAGTTGAATTTAGTGCCAGGTCTTCAAATGTGAATAGCTCATATGTCATCCCATTATGCTACCTGGCCTCTGACCAGTACACCTTTAAAATAGATTTATTTAGGCTATAAACTTACAGGACAGTGCCTCTGTCTTCAAATATATTACATTTAAACAGCTGGGAAAATAAAATACCAATTTTCCAATGCTGAAATTTCTGAGGCTAATTTGAGAAACAGTATGAAGAAGGCTATCAAATTCTATTAAAGACACAAATTTAGATGATGTTTTGTAATGTACTAAAGGAAAACTCATAGAAAGCAAAACATAAGACTGGGAAAACTCTCAAGGGCTCATCACCCTTGCGTTTGACTTGAAGTGTGGGTAAATAATATTTAACACAATAAGTGGGGGTAGGGATGTCATGACTTTAGTTAGAAAGTAGTTCCAGATAGAGAACAAATTCCTCTAGTACATCGGAGGATATAATTCACTCACTCCTGTTGCCATGAGAGAGACTTGTTGTCTAATACATTTTTGTAGATTATGAATTAACTGTAAGAAATGAGGCTGTGTCTCAAGGAAATCACTTAGTGACACTGGTAATCCAAATACGTACTGCCACGTAACATTGTGCGCTACCAAGTGTTATCAGTTAGATAAACAAAAATAGTAATCAAGTATTTTTTACCCACATGGATTTTCTGCTCTCACTTAAAACACACATACATAGCAATTAGAGAAACACAGTGTGACATCAAATGACAATGAGATATACTGGCAGTAATTATTAAGTTGAAGCATGTGAAACAGCTAATAATCTATAGGAGTTAGAATAATTATCAAAGGGTACAATATTCAGGGAAGGCTTCCTGCAAGAAAAGCAAACATGAGAAAGCACTCAAATTCAACATGTACAAAACCAAATTCATGATCTGTCTCCCTCAAACTGTGTGCTTTTCCAAAGATGCCTTCTTGATGAATGACACATTGGGCAACTAGAACCAGCAATCTGGGGGCTCTTTCTGATACCTCTCTTTTCCCCTCAATTCTTATCTCCTATCAACTACCAAATCTTCTCAATTTTATCTCTGAAAAAGTTCTCATACCCATTTGCTCCCCTTCATCTCGATTGCTGCTTCCAAAGTCTGAGCCTCCATCATCTCTTGCCTTCATACTATTTCCCTCATTTTGTAATTGAGTATCTGCTTAATTACTTGATTATCTGAAAAAACAGGCTCCACGACGGCAGAGACCAAGTCTGCTTTGCTCACCATTATTTTTCCATTGCCTGAGACAGGACCTGATATAAGGAAGGAATAAGTCAAGAAATTGACCTAAATGTAGTTAAGTGTTCAAGATAAAGAACAGTGGGAGAAGAAGACACAATTAAGCCAGATTATGAAGAGCCTGGACCTAAAACAAGAAGCTTGTTTATTCATTCTAATTAGGAATGGGTCTGGATATGTGTCCCTCTGAAGAAATAACAAGATGGGGCAGTGCTCTTTCGTTTGATACAGTGTTTATACTGGCTATATTCTGTATACTTAAAAAAGCTAGTAACACAGGTTTAAAACTTTATATTAAAGAGAAGGAGTGAAAATATAAAAGGAGAAATGTTACAAATTTATAAGAATCTCAGGTAGAAGTATGTCAGCTCCCACCCCTGCCCTCACCTTGCTCCATCTGCTGACCTTGGAAATCCTCGCTTCACTTGGCTTCTATGTGGCTACTTTCTCAGAGTTTTCCTCTTTCTCATTCCTTGGCTGCTTCTCTTCAATTTCCGATGTTGGCTCTTGCCCTTCTACCTGACCTCTAGACATTGGAAGGCCTCCAGATTTAGATCAAGCCCCTCCTCTCTTTTCTCTCTCCATATAAGTGAAAACCCATTCAGTTTCAAATACCATACATAGACTGCTGTCTCCTGACAGTCCATCTGCAGCCCAGGCTTTTCCCCTGAGCTCCAGAGCACTTGCATCTACAACTGGGTGCCAACTAGGCCTCTCAAATGGAATACAGCCAAAACTGAGTCTTTGATTCTGCCCTCCCCAACTCACATACACACATACTGTTCTTTCCTCAGACTTCCCCATTTCACCAATAGCACTACTGTCCACCTTGTTACCAAAGCCAACATTCCAGGAGTCATCTTTGCTTCCTCCCTTTATCTCACCCCTTACACATAATCCAGCACCAAGCTCTGTATATTCTAGCCTTTAAAACATGCTGTAGATCTTCTTTCTTCTATCTCCATTGTCACAACCCCAGAAAACCTCATCTCTTGCCTACATTTCTACAATAGTCTCTTCAGCTGTTCCTGGTTTCCATTCCAGCTGTTTTCCAAAACATTCCCCACATAGCAGCCACAGTAATTTTTAAAGGCATAAATCAGATTATGTAATGTCTGTAATACTTAAGACTATTTGATGGCTTCCTACTACTCATAGGATCACTATCATCTAAATTCCTTACCATGACAGGTAAGGAACGTTACATAATCTAACGCTCCCTGCCATTTGTCCTCATCAAGATCAAGCCAGATAGACCACGTGTCTTTTGAATATGCCAAGCCCTTTCTCCCCTCCTGGCTTTAACTTCTATTCCTTCAGCTTGGAATGCTATTCCCCTGCTCCCTCATTTCCTCATCCTTCTCCTCACGGAAGCCTTCCCCAATCACCCTACTGAAAGTAGCCTCAACCACAAACTCTCTCAACTCATTGTTTCACTGTACTTAATACAACCTGCAATTCTTATGTTTAGTTGTAGAACTGTTTATTATCTGGCTCCTCCTCCGGAATGTAAGTTCCATGTGGGTGGGAATCCTGTCTCTCTTGTTAGTCATCACACCCCAATGCCTAGCATAGAGGCCAGCACACAGTAGCATTTTTTAAAAATCTGTTAAACTTTTAAAAATTGTCCTATTCAATGAGTAAACATTCTTTTCCCATTTTAAGAACTCTATATTTGTTAATATTTATGCTCCTAATATTGTTCCCTTGGCCAAAAGAGGAATTATTTATATATGCTGCTATTTAGCTTAATCCCAAATTTAACTTTAAGAAGCCACAGTACAATTGGTACAATTTATAGGTCTGGAAGGGAATAAAAATAAGATAGTTAACATAATAACATGAAGAGTCAGAGGGCATTACTGGAACAGAGAAAAAGTGAACAAAGTTTAGAGATGGGAGGGAGATAGCAGAAAAGATGTAGTAGACAGGTCAAGTGAGACAAATATGAGGCCACAAGGTCCCTGAGGAAACAGGAAATGGGAGAGGATATAATTCATTCATCAGCTGTCCTTGGGATACCCATTACACGGCAGACACTAAGCTATACTGTAGTAGCTAACACAGACACAGTCTAGCTCTTCATGAAACTTAGAATACAGTGGGGAAATATTAAATAGCCCACAATGAAGATGCAATTATGAACTATGCTTCACCTATAAAGTCCAAGAGAGCATGAGTGAGAATAATAGGGGTCACAGAAGACATCTTACAGAAAAGCCATCTTTAAGTTGAGATCTGAGAATGGCTATAAGTCAGCCAGTGAGAGAGTGTGGGGCAGGTACAGGAGAGGGAATGTTTGGGAATGGATAGAGGACAGTATTCAGGGCAAAGTGAACAGCATATGCAAAACCAGAGGCAGGAAAAAGCCTGGTGAGTAGAAGTGAAGGGAGATTTGTGTGGGTAAAGCAGAATGGGCAAGGAGAATTGTGAAGAAATTGCTGGTGGAGAAGTGGATGGAGAGACAGAAGTAGAGTTGTACAGGCCATGGTTTAACAGGTCTGAGTTTAATCCTAAAACCAAGTCATCTTCTGAGAAAGAACAGAAAGATAAAAGATTAATAAAAATTACACATAAATTTTGAAATTAATGGATGAGAAGAGCAGTTTGCTTTGAATTTCATAGTACAGTAGAAGTGAGGTCTTCCGCACAGTTTGAGATGAGATTGGAGCTTGAGCAAAATGACAGGCATTAACTTCTGTTGGGAATGAGATAGGAAATCAATTAGAAACAAGTAAATGAAACAGATTAGCAGAGAAGGGTCCAGGTGAAGTTACACAGCCAGAAAGGAGGTAGAAGCAGCTGGGTCAGTTTTATAATTAATTTTAGTAACAATTTCCAGTTGCAGACTCTATCTAAGAAAAGCCAAAGACTGACTCAGGGCTGGAAACTGACAAGGAATCCAAGAGAGAAACCCATTGGGTTTCAAGGGCAGAGCATAAAGGGACTCGTGGAGGGGCCAATGGAAGTGGAATGGATGTGTTGGAAGGTGAGGTGGGGAGGAGTAGAGAGCTGACTGATACGAAACTGAGAAAGGGAAGGAATAATGTTCACGTAAGTGATTCAATTCAAATCTACTCGAAGATCTGTTGAGCATCTTCTGTGTTCCAACTGTATTAGATTCTAGAGATGTGGAAATGAATGATAAAGTCTCTGCTATCAGATATTATAGTATAGTAAACTGATGTCAACAGACAGTGGACATCTAACAGTGGCTCATGATATAAAAATAAAAAAGTCAAAATAAAGATAAGACAATAATATGAAAATTCTTTTATGGCACAAAACATTTTAACGATTGCTACAGATATGTTATCTAATTTATTTTTTAGGAATACTTCTCAAGAATTGCTTTGGTTTCTTTTCTGAAATTGAAACATATTCTTTGATCAGAAAATTTTAAAAACTGTGGTACTCCATTAATATTACTACTAATAGTAATAAACTAAACTATGATATTATATAGCCAAACAGAATTATTTTAAGCAGTCACAAAAGAAATCTGTCTCAAATAATGCAATATGCCATCCTTTCATTTCACTAAATGATGGGAAAAAAAGTCATAAGAAAGATGTGGCACAAATGGTCAACAGCTGGCATTCTTTTTCCTTATATTGATGTATTTTTCTGCATCACACTTTCTGCTGTCTGAAATTGTTTCCCTGTATATTGACTGCCCCCTGCCAAAACATAGTAAACTCCCTGAGGGCAGGGCTTGGATTACTCTGATTTACCACTGTGCCCCCAGTACCTAGAACAGTGCCTGAAACATAGTAAGCACTCAAAAAATTTCACCTTGGGGTCTCAGTCTTGGTTTGGTATATGTTGTGTTTTTCAATGGAAATAATGTACAAAGGGTACAATTTCCACAGCTAAGTGATTTTCCATGAGTTAACAGGTTAAGTTTAAAAAAAGGTCACAGGCCGGGCGCGGTGGCTCAAGCCTGTAATCCCAGCACTTTGGGAGGCCGAGACGGGCGGATCACGAGGTCAGGAGATCGAGAGACGATCCCGGCTAACACGGTGAAACCCCGTCTCTACTAAAAAATACAAAAAAATAGCCGGGCGAGGTGGCGGGCGCCTGTAGTCCCAGCTACTCGGGAGGCTGAGGCAGGAGGATGACGTAAACCCGGGAGGCGGAGCTTGCAGTGAGCTGAGATCCGGCCACTGCACTCCAGCCTGGGCGACAGAGCAAGACTCCGTCTCAAAAAAAAAATAAAAATAAAAATAAAAATAAATAAAAATAAAAAAAGGTCACAATCTGGTGTCTTATTTTCTTTTGAAAAGGAAGATTCATCTCTTTAAAAAGCAGGTAAAAATATCAGGTAATTTATTTACACAGTACATAGTCACATATACTGATTAGATGCTCCATTTACTGCTGCAACTAATTTTATTTTTCTTTGAAACCCTGCCAGATTCCTACACCTGAGTCCTTAATATCTATCACTACATTGGCTCATAACTATAGCGGCAGTCAACCAGGGCCTGGCACCCCCTTGCTATGATCCTTATGAGGACAATGTATTTGCTTCTCATTTGACAATTGCAATCACTTCCAAGCCTATTTTTAACAAATGCTAAAAATATCTTAGAGCAACCAACAAGCAAACACCTGTACTAAATAAAAACCATCCTATTGGTATTAGCATAAATCATAACTTCTGAAAGTTAAAGTGACATCATTTTATTTTTTTGGTAACATTTTCCACATGACACTGGAGTATGGCTCAGAAAGTAGACTTGAAAGGAATACAAAAATCCTAGCTAGCCGAAATAATTATTTTTAAATAAAAAATTAAGCATTTCTAAAAGAAAAGGCTAAATTTTAAATAACATACAGAGTTGAGACATCCTGTCTCAGGATGTCTCAGGAATACAACTAAAGGTGTTTACTTTTTAGAATTGGATATTCATATGTTCTGAGAACCACCAGGAAAAAGATAATTGTTTTCATTTTAATTTTTAATTGTTTAAAAATATCCACACGACACATAAATCAGAAGGACTTGACCATTCCAACAATTTATTGGAATAAACACACTTAAATTGTTTTTATAAAAGTTTAGTATGAAAAGATTTCTTTTTAAAGGTTGGCAGCATAGATCTGGCTTCATTCAGCATGACAGTTCTAAAGAATGTCATCTTTGCGTGTTGTGGCTGAGTAGTGTCAGAAGTAGAGTGTTGCTCCTATTTTAGGCCAGTTATATTGGCCAGAATTAAAAGGACTAAGCCAGAGGAATAGGCCAAATTCTTGTGTCTGCCCCATTTACTTGTGGATACTCACGTTATGCATATATTTGAAAAATGTAAATGAAAATAATACAATATAAAATAAGTCTTAATGACTGTCTCACATGAGTAACTGATTGGATGAGTTGCTTGTAAGCAATTAAAATACTTTATCTAGGCACTCTAAAATCTAAAGGAAAATAAAAAACAAAACTTTAATAATATTAATAAATTTACACTGAAAACAAAAACATTCATCTTATTGTTGGAAACTGAATTCTGCAGAGATAGCAGATATCGTGAGTAGAAGTTGAAAGAAAAACAGGAAGTATGTATATTGTAAGTTTTAGGTGAATCAGAAAACCATACTATATAAAAGATAGATACACTGAGGTAGCAGAAGTTGGGAATAACAGTTGGAAAAAAATTTGTTATATGAATCAGTAGAAATACCTTCATGATTTTATTTTTAGAGCCAGAATCTACTGGAATAAATCAACTTTTTCATCCTCATATTTGAAGACAAAACAGGACCAAAGGTCAGAATATGTGAGAAAAGTTATTTTTGATGTGATACAAAACCTTAGAGCTAAATCTCTTTCTGAGGGATACTCCAGTGTTCTTGAGCTACTCTATCTTTTGGCAAATCAATGCAATTTTTAAGAATACTGAAAATTATACAGAGTTCAGATTTCCATTGTGCTATTTCATAGGACAGTAGAAAAGGCAATTCACACTTATAGCTGCATGAAGATAAAAATGGGCATTTTGGCTGTTCTAAGATGGCCGAATAGGAACAATTCCAGGCTACAGCTCCCAGCATGAGCAACTCAGAAGATGGATATTTCTGCATTTCCAACTGAGGTACCAGGTTCATTTCACTGGGGCGTGTTGGACAGTGGGTGAAGGATTGTGGGTGCAGCCCACTGAGCAAGAGCCGAAGCAGGGCGAGGCACTGACTCAACCAGGAAGCACAAGGGGTAAGGGAATTCCTTTTCCTAGCCAAGGGAAACCTTGACACACAGCACCTGGAAAATTGGGTCACTTCCACCCTAATACTGCGCTTTACCAAGGGTCTTAGCAAACGACACACTAGGAGATTATATCCCGCACCTGGCCCAGAGGGTCCCCCACACACGGGGCCTCCCTCATTGCTAGCACAGCAGTCTGAGATCTAACTGCAAGGCAGCAGCGAGGCTGAGGGAGGGGCGCCCGCCATTGCTGAGGCTTGAGTAGGTAAACAAAGCGGCCCGTAAGCTTGAACTGGGTAAAGCCCACCGCAGCTCAAGGAGGCCTGCCAGCCTCTGTAGACTCCATCTCTGGGGACAGGGCATAGCCAAACAAAAGGCAGCAGAAACCTCTGCAGATTTAAATGTCCCTGTCTGACAGCTTTGAAGAGAGTAGTGGTTCTCCCAGCACAGAGTTTGAGATCTGAGAATGGACAGACTGCCTCCTCAAGTGGGTCCTGTATCCCCGAGTAGCCTAACTGGGAGGCACCCCCCAGTAGGGGCAGACTGACATCTCACACGGCCAGGTACCCCTTTGAGACAAAGCTTCCAGAGAAATGATCAGGAAGCAACATTTGCTGTTCAGCAATATTCACTCTTCTGCAGCCTCCACTGCTGATACCCAGGCAAACAGGGTCTGCAGTGGACCGCAGCAAACTCCAACAGACCTGCAGCTGAGAGTCTTGACTGTTAGAAGGAAAACTAACAAACAGAAAAGACATCCACACCAAACCCCATCTGTACATCACCATCATCAAAGACCAAAGGTAGATAAAACCACAAAGATGGGGAAAAAAGAGAGCAGAAAAGCTGAAAATTCTAAAAATCAGAGCACCTCTCCCCTTCCAAAGGAACGCATCTCCTCACCAGCAATGGAACAAAGCTGGATGGAGAATGACTTTGACGAGTTGAGAGAAGAAGGCTTCAGACGATCAAACTTCTCCAAGCTAAAGGAGGAACTTCGAACCCATCACAAAGAAGCTAAAAACCTTGGAAAAAGATTAGACGAATGGCTAAATGGAATAACCAATGTAGAGAAGTCCTTAAATGACCTGATAGAGCTGAAAACCATGACACGAGAACTATGTGACAAATGCACAAGCTTCAGTAACCGATTCAATCAACTGGAAGAAAGAATATCAGTGACTGAAGATCAAATGAATGAAATGGAGCGAGAAGAGAAGTTTGGAGAAAAAAGAGTAAAAAGAAATGAACAAAGCCTCCAAGAAATATGGGACTATGTGAAAAGATCAAATCTTTGTCTGATTGGTGTACCTCAAAGTGAAGGGGAGAATGGAACCAAGCTGGAAAACACTCTGCAGGATATTATCCAGGAGAACTTCCCCAACCTAGCCAGGCAGGCCAACATTCAAATTCAGGAAATACAGAGAACACCAAAAAGATACTCCTCGAGAAGAGCAACTCCAAGACACACAATTGTCAGACTTACCAAAGTTGAAATGAAGGAAAAAATGTTGAGGGCAGCCAACGAGAAAGGTCAGATTACCCACAAAGGGAAGCCAATCAGACTAACAGTGGATCTCTTGGCAGAAACTGTACAAGCCAGAAGAGAGTGGGGGCCAATATTCAACATTCTTAAAGAAAAGAATTTTAAACCCAGAATTTCATACCCAGCCAAACTAAGCTTCACAAGTGAAGGAGAAATAAAATCCTTTACACACAAGCAAACGCTGAGAGATTTTGTCACCCCCAGGCCTGCCTTACAAGAGCTTCTGAAGGAAGCACTAAACACAGAAAGGTACAACTGGTACCAGCCACTACAAAAACATTCTAAAATGTAAAGACCATCGAAGCTAGGAAAAAACTGCATCAACTAACGAGCAAAATAACCAGTTAATATCATAATGAAAGGATCAAATTCACACATAACAATATTAACCTTAAATGTAAATGGGCTAAATGGTCCAATTAAAAGACACAGACTGGAAAATTGGATAAAGAGTCAAGACCCATCAGTCTGCTGTATTCAGGAGACTCATCTCATGTGCAGAGACACACAAAGGTCAAAATAAAGGGATGGAGGAAGATCTATCAAGCAAATGGAAAACAAAAAAAAAGCAAGGGTTGCAAACCTACTCCCTGATAAAACAGACTTTAAACCAACAAAGATCAAAAGAGACAAAAAAGGCCATTACATAATGGTAGAGGGATCAATTCAACAAGAAGAGCTAACTATCCTAAATGTATATGCACCCAATACAGGAGCACCCAGATTCATAAAGCAAGTCCTTAGAGACTTACAAAGAGACTTAGACTCCCATACAATAATAATGGGAGACTTTAACATCCCACTGTCAACATTAGACATCAATGAGACAGAAAGTTAACAAGGATATCCAGGAATTGAATTCAGCTCTGCACCAAGCAGAACTAAAAGACATCTACAGAACTCACCACCCCAAATCAACAGAATATACATTCTTCTCAGCACCACATCACACTTATTCCAAAATTGACCACATAGTTGGAAGTAAAGCAGTCCTCAGCAAATGTACAAGAACAGAAATTATAACAAACTGTCTCTCAGACCACAGTGCAATCAAACTAGAACTCAGGACTAAGAAACTCAATCAAAACCGCTCGACTACATGGAAACTGAACAACCTGCTCCTGAATGACTACTGGGTACATAACGAAATGAAGGCAGAAATAAAGATGTTCTTTGAAACCAATGAGAACAAAGATACAACATACCAGAATCTCTGGGACACATTTAAAGCAGTGTGTAGAGGGAAATTTATAGCACTAAATGCCCACAAGAGAAAGCAGGAAAGATCTAAAATTGACACCCTAACATCACAATTAAAAGAACTAGAGAAGCAAGAGCAAACACATTCAAAACCTAGCAGAAGGCAAGAAATATAAGATCAGAGCAGAACTGAAGGAGATAGAGACACAAAAAACCCTTCAAAAAACCAATGAATCCAGGAGCTGGTTTTTTGAAAAGATCAACAAAATTTATAGACCACTAGCAAGACTAATAAAGAAGAAAAGAGAGAAGAATCAAATAGATGCAATAAAAAATGATAAAAGGGATATCACCACCGACCCCACAGAAATACAAACTACCATCAGAGAATACTATAAACACCTCTACACAAATAAACTAGAAAACCTAGAAGAAATGGATGAATTCCTGGACACATATACTCTCCCAAGACTAAACCAGGAAGAAGTTGAATCCCTGAATAGACGAATAACAGGCTCTGAAATTGAGGCAATAATGAACAGCCTACCAAGCAGAAAATGTCCAGGACCAGACGGATTCACAGCCGAATTCTACCACAGGTACAAGGAGGAGCTGATACCATTCCTTCTGTAACTATTCCAATCAATAGAAAAAGAGGGAATCCTTCCTAACTCATCTTATGAGGCCAGCGTCATCCAGATACCAAACCCTGGCAGAGACACAACAAAAAAAGAGAATTTTAGACCAATATCCCTGATGAACATCAATGCAAAAATCCTCAATAAAATACTGGCAAACTGAATGCAGCAGCATATCAAAAAGCTTATCCACCATGATCAAGTGCTTCATCCCTGGGATGCAAGGCTGGTTCAACATATGCAAATCAATAAATGTAATTCAGCATATAAACAGAACCAAAGACAAAAACCATGTGATTATCTCAATAGACGCAGAAAAGGCCTTTGACAAAATTCAACAGCACTTCGTGCTAAAAACTCTCAATAAATTAGGTATTGATGGAACATATCTCAAAATAATAAGGGCCATTTATGACAAACCCACAGCCAATATCATACCGAATGGGCAAAAACTGGACGCATTCCCCTTGAAAACTGGCACAAGACAGGGATGCCCTCTCTCACCACTCCTATTCAACATAGTGGTGGATGTTCTGGCCAGGGCAATCAGGCAGGAGAAAGAAATAAAGCGTATTCAATTAGGAAGAGAGGAAGTCAAACTGTCCCTGTTTGCAGATGACATGATTGTATATTTAGAAAACCCCATTGTCTCAGCCCAAAACCTCCTTAAGCTGATAAGCAACTTCAGCAAAGTCCCAGGATACAAAATCCATGTGCAAAAGTCACAAGCATTCTTATACACCAGTAACAGACAAACAGAGAGCCAAATCATCAGTGAACTCCCATTCACAATTGCTTCAAAGAGAATAACATACCTAGGAATCCAACTTATAAGGGATGTGAAGGACCTCTTCAAGGAGAACTACAAACCACTGCTCAATGAAATAAAAGAGCACACAAACAAATGGAAAAACATTCCATGTTCATGGATAGGAAGAATCAATATCATGAAAATGGCCATACTGCCCAAGGTAATTTATAGTTTTAATGCCTTCCCCATTAAGCTACCAATGACTTCTTCAAAGAATTGGAAAAAACTACTTTAAAGTTCATATGGAACCAAAAAAGAGCCCACATTGCCAAGACAATCATAAGCCAAAAGAACAAAGCTGGAGGCATAACACTACCTGACTTCAAACTATACTACAAGCCTACAGTAACCAAAACAGTATGGTACTGGAACAGAGATATGGACCAATGGAACAGAACAGAGCCCTCAGAAATAATACCACACATCTACAATCATCTGATCTTTGACAAACCTGACAAAAACAAGAAATGGGGAAAGGATTCCCTATTTAATAAATGGTGCCTGGAAAACTGGCTAGCCATATGTAGAAGGCTGAAATTGGATCCCTTCCTTACACCTTATACAAAAATTAATTCAAGATGGATTAGAGACTTAAATGTTAGACCTAAAACCATACCCTAGAAGAAAACCTAGGCAATACCATTCAGGACATAGGCATGGGCAACGTCTTCATGTCTAAAACACCAAAAGCAATGGCAACGAAAGTGAAAATTGACAAATGGGATCTAATTAAACTAAAGAGTTTCTGCACAGCAAAAGAAACTACCATCAGAGTGAACAGGCAACCTACAGAATGGGAGAACATTTTTGCAATCTACTCATCTGACAAAGGGCTAATATCCAGAACCTACAAACAAATTTACAAGAAAAAAACAACCCCATCAAAAAGTGGGCAAAGGATATGAACAGACATTTCTCAAAAGAAGACATTTATGCAGCCAACAGACACATGAAAAAATGCTCATCATCACTAGCCATCAGAGGAATGCAAATCAAAACCACAATGAGATACCATCTCACACCAGTTAGAATGGCAATCATTAAAAAGTCAGGAAAAAACAGGTGCTGGAGAGGATGTGGAGAAATCTGAACACTTTTAAACTGTTGGTGAGACTGTAAACTAGTTCAACCATTGCGGAAGACAGTGTGGCGAATCCTCAAGGATCTGGAACTAGAAATACCATTTGACCCAGCCATCCCATTACTGGGTATATACCCAAAGGATTATAAATCATGCTGCTATAAAGACACATGCACACGTATGTTTATTGTGGCACTATTCACAATAACAAAGACTTGGAACCAACCCAAATGTCCATCAATGACAGATTGCATTAAGAAAATGTGGCACATATATACCATGGATTACTATGCAGTCATAAAAAAGGATGAGTTCATGTCCTTTGTAGGGACATGGATGCAGCTGGAAATCATCATTCTCAACAAACTATCGCAAGAACATAAAACCAAACACTGCATGTTCTCATTCAGAGGTGGAAACTGAACAATGAGAACACTTGGACACGGGAAGAGGAACATCACACACCGGGGCCTGTCATGGGGTGGGGGGAGGGGGGATGGGGGAGGCAGGAGGGGGGAGGGATAGCATTAGGAGATATACCTAATGTAAATGATGAGTTAATGGGTGCAGCACACCAACATGGCACATGTATACCTATGTAACAAACCTGCACGTTGTGCACAGTACCCTAGAACTTAAAGTATAATTTAAAAAAAAGAATATAAAATTGAGGAAAAAAATGGGCATTTTACAGAGTTGTCCACATGACAATTAAAGAAATAAGAATAGTGATGTCCTTTAAAAGCTATTTAATTTATCCCCCTACTTTTAGACAGATTTTTCCCCAAATTATCTTTAGGCTGTTGAGTATCCACATTAGTATAAACATCTGCAGAGAAGGAAATTACTCAAACTCCCCTGGTATTCTATTCCTGTATTAACAACCCTACTTCCAAGAAGCTGGTCTTTGGTCATCACATTGTAATTAGTTACCAGCCAGCATGTCTATCAACAAGTATTTGCTAAGTACACACAGGGAGAATGTTATTCTATGAGGTCTTTGATGGCAGACCTTCCCCTACAGTTGCTCCTAATTGCTTCTTCTGTCAAATCCAACTCTAATCCTAGATTTAAATATTTTTCCATTAATCTTCCATTCATCTCATTATGGACTCCCTGTTACACTGGACAAGAATGAGCATACTATTAATAACTGAGAATTTCTTTATTTATAAACTATAGCTTGACTTTCAAAACAATTTTGAAACAATAATGTTTCAAAACAAGGAAGTAAGAGAACTACGAAAGTGAAAAGCTATAGCTCCAGAAAAATAAACAGCTGCACAGTTGCTAAATGGCTGGCCTTGTCCTTTCCACAATGGCTACTGCAAATCAACTTTAATGTGATTTAATTATAACCTGACCATTTACCCCTCTCGCTCTGTCAAAAACCATTATTTAAAACTTTACTTCTCTAAAGCCTATGTGGCTAGACTTCACTAAGCTTTTCTTTTTAAAAAACATTTTCATGTATACCCATCATATACCTAGGTTCCCACTTTTTCTCTTCTCAACTGCTAACTTCATTCAGTCTATGTATATTCTAGATTATTCTTTCTGCCTCCTGAAAGTTTTCAATTTAACACAAACGTTGGATTTTGGCACTCTCATCTTGCTATACCACCTGAACTTCAAACGTCTCTAAATGTCTTTTAAGGGAAAAACAAAAAGAGAAGAAATAAAAACCCTGAGAATAGCCTACTTTTTCTTCCATTTGCTTTCCTATATTTTTTCTTCTAGTTACAGGCAGATCCTTCCTGACCTTCTGCTGTCTTTGATGGGGTGACACCACCTCTTATGTGAATTTCTTAAAATTCACTGCTCCCTATAGAGTCCTCTTCTTGTCCCAAAACATAGCTCTGTAACTGTCACCATTAGGGGAAGCTGAGTGAAGAGTATATGAGATTCTATGTACTATTTTTGCATCTTCCCACGAGTCAATAATTATTTCAAAACAAAAAACTTTAAAAAATACATGGTGGGCATGAACTATATGTGCCTGTGTGTCTGCATGTGCGGCACAAGTTGGGTATTGAGGTCATAAAGAAGAATAGAATACAATCCAACATCTTCTACCTGAGGATGAGGTATGGAATCAATGTATTAAATGATTGTACTATATGATATAAGTACTATAGCAGCCATATGCTCAGAGGACCAGGGAGCACAGACGAAAAATTTACTAACAGTTCCAGGAGGAGGACCAGGGAATGCATTGTGGAACATCATTTCAGCTGGGTCTTCAGAAATTAATGGTAATTTTACCACCGGGTCAAGACTGCCTCTCCGGGCGAAGGAAACTCTTTAAAAGCACAGAAACTTGAAATGCATGGTGTATATGGAGAATAAAAAATATTTCAATATCAGTAAAAGGTCTTAAGGAAGAAAATGTAGAAGATATGGCCAGAAAAATAATGTTCTAGTAAAAGAACATAGTATTTCTATGTAAAGAACATAGTATTTCAGGCTTAGAAATTTCAATTCAATATGGAAGATAGCAGGGAACTACAAAATCTTTTAAAGCAGGGAAGTAACATAACCAGCTCCAATTCATACTCATGGAAAAGTATAAATTCATCAGGATGCATACAAATTTAGCTACAAAAATATTCATTAAGTAATTGTATACATACCAATATCAGAAACAGTTTATATGTTTGACAAAAGGGGACTGGTTAAGTATGTAGCCTTTAAAATAATGTATGCTATTGAATAATGAAATAATGAAAGTTTAAACAATGGATTATAAAGCAGTAGGTACAGTATGATCCAATTTTTATAAAACAGAATATACATGTATGCAAAGAAAAAAGTCTAGAAGGATATGGATACAAAGACATACATAGTGCGTGTATACACATATACAAACATTTACATATATTGAATAATAGTTGGATTTATATCTATTTCAGAATGGTTAGATTATTAATGATTTTAAATTTTCGATTCAGGGGATCACGACAGACGGGAGGCAGGACTAGACTGCAGCTCCAGACAGAGAAGCAGGGTAAGCTTGCATTACAAACCAGCAATCCTGAGAGGACCCACAGACCCTCTCAAGGAAGCAAGACCTGGGAGACACCCCAAATACTGTGAGTGCCCCAACCGCAAAAGTGGGAAAGGGAGACCCTCCTGTCCCGAAAACACACTCCCACTGCAGAAGCTGAAGTTCTGTTTGCGGAAGAAGTTTCTGACTTTACTTGAAGCTGAGTCAAGTTACAGAGCCAAGCAAAATATGGGGGTAGAGAAAGCAGCAGAAAGGCCCTAGGAGCTTGCTGGTTCCCCAAGCAGCCCATTTCTGCCTGGCACCACAGGGATCCATTGGGAGGGTTGCCAGAGGAACAGGGGGTAACATTCCATGGGGAGAAGGAATTATCTAGCTGAACTTTGTAATAATTTGAACGAGAAGGGCCAGGGGCGAGAAGCCTCCTGGTCAGAACTCCAGGGAGGGCACAAATTGGGCATGCAGACTTCACAGGCAGGGGAAGAACTAAAGTCCTTTTCTCTCGCAGCTGGGAAGTGGATAGTCTCAGGCAAATTTTCAAGCCTGTCTCACCCTCCTCCTGGAAAGAGACTTGGGGCTGTTGGCAGGGGCATGATGGGTGTGAGACCAGCCCTTCAGTTTGCATGGGATCTGGGTGAGGCCTGTGACTCCTGGCTTTCCCCCACTTCCCTGACAACCTGCATGACTCAGCAGGGGCAGTCATAATCCTCCTAGGTACACAACTCTAGTGACCTGGGAATCTTGCTCCCATCCTGGACAGCAGCTGCAGCAAGACCCCCTCAATGACAGACTGAGCTCAGACACATCTAGTCCCACCCCCACCTGGTGGTCTCTCCCTACCCACCCTGGTAGTAGAAGACAAAGGGCATATAATCGTGGGAGTTCTAGGGCCCCAACCACTGTCGGTTCCTCTCCACACTACTACAGCTGATGCTTTCTGGAAAGTACCACCTCCTGGCAGGAGGCCAACCAGCACAAAAATAGAGCATTAAACCACCAAAGCTAAGGACCTTCATGGAGACCACTGAACTCTCCACCACCTCCACCGGAACAGGCACTGGTATTCACAGCTAAGAGACCCACAGACGGTTCACATCACAGGACTTTGTGCAGACAACCCGCAGTACCAGCCCAGAGCCAGGCAGACTTGCTGGGTGGCTAAGACCCAGAAGAGAGACAACAATCACTGTAGTTCAGCACACAGGAAGCTACATCCATAGGAAAAGGGGAAGAGTACTACATCAAGAGAACACCCCATAGGACAAAAGAACCTGAACAACAGCTTTCAGCCATAGACCTTCCCTCTGACAGAGCCTACCCAAATGAGAAGGAATCAGAAAACCAACACTGGTAATATGACAAAACAAGGCTCTTCAATGCTCCCAAAAAATCACACTAGCTCACTAGCAAACCAAGAAGAAATCCCTGATTTACCCGAACAAGAATTCAGGAGGTTAGTTATTAAACTAATCAGGGAGGGACCAGAGAAAGACAAAGCCCAATGCAAGGAAATCCAAAAAATGATATAAGAAGTGAAAGGAAAAATATTCACGGAAATAGATAGCTTAAAGAAAAAACAATCAAAAATTCAAGAAACTTTGGACACACTTTTAGAAATACAAAATGCTCTGGGAAGTCTCAGAAACAGAACTGAACAAAGAGAAGAAAAAAAATCAGAGCTCAAAGACAAGGTCTTTGGATTAACCCAATCCAACAAAGGCAAAGAAAAAAGAATAAGAAAATATGAACAAAGCCTCCAAGAAGTCTGGGATTATGTTAAACAAACCAACCTAAGAAAAATCGGTATACCTGAGGAAGAAGAGAATTCTAAAAGCCTGGAAAAGATGTTTGGGGGAGTAATCAAGGAAAACTTCCCTGTCCTTGTGAGAGACCTAGACCAAATACAAGAAGCTCAAAGAACACCTGGGAAATTCAGTGCTAAAAGATCTTCACCTACGCACATTGTCATCAAATTACACAAAGTTAAGACGAAGGAAGAATCTTAAGAGCTATGAGACAGAAACACTAGGTAACCTATAAAGGAAAACCCATCAAATTAACAGCAGATTTCTCAGCAGAAACATCTAGACATTGGCTTAGGCAGGGATTTCATGACCAAAAACCCAAAAGCAAATGCAATAAAAACAAATATAAATAGCTGGGATCTAATTAAACTAAAGAGCTTTTGCATGGCAAAAGGAACAGTCAGCACAGTAAACAGATAACCCACAGAGTGGGAGAAAATCTTCACAATCTGTACATCTGACAAGGGAGTAATATCCAGAATCTACAACAAACACAAATCAGTTAAAAAAAAAAAAAAAAAAAAAAAACCAACCCCATCAAAAAGTGGGCTAAGGACATGAATAGACAATCTCAAAAAAAAAAAAAAAAAAAAAAAAAAAAGATACACAAATGGCCAACAAACCTACGAAAAAATGGTCAACATCACTAATGATCAGTGAAATGCAAATCACAACCACAATGAAATACCACCTTACTCCTGCAAGAACAGCCATAATCAAAAAACAGTAGATGTTGGCGTGGATGCAGTAAACAGGGAACACTTTTACACTGCCGGTGGGAATGTAAACTAGTACAACCACTATGGAAACAGTGTGGAGATTCCTTAAAGAACTAAAAGTAGAACTACCATTTGATCCAGCAATCCCACTACTGGGTGTCTACTCAGACGAAAAGAAGTCATTATTTGAAAAAGATACTTGCACATGCATGTTTATAGCAGCACAATTCATAACTGCAAAATCATGGAACCAACCCAAATGCCCATCAATCAACAAGTGTATAAAGAAACTGTGGTGTGTGTGTGTGTGTATGTGAGTATATATACACACATATATACACACACACACATACAAACACATACACACACACACACACACACACACACATATATAAAATGGAATACTATGCAGGCATAAAAAGGAATGAATTAACAGCATTTGCAGTGACCTGGATGAGACTGGAGACTATTATTCTAAGTGATAAACCAAACATCGTATGTTTTCACTGCTATATGGGAGCTAAGCTATGAGGACACAAATACATCAGAATGATACAATAGACTTCAGGACTTGGGAGAAAGAGTGGGAGGAGGGCGAGGGATAAAAGACTACAAATATGGTACAGTGTATACATAGGTGATGGGTGCACCAAAATCTCACAAATCGCCACTGAAGAACTTACTCATGTTACCAAATACCACCTGTACCCCAATAAATTATGGAAAAATAAAAAATAAATAAATTTTCCTCTTTTAGTTCATCTAAATTTTCTAAATATATACAAAGAACATGTTTTATCTTTACACTAAAAAATGTTGTTTTTAAACAAGTTTATTGAGATGTAATTCATATATAACTTACCTTTTAAAATATACAATGGTTTTTAGTATAGTCACATCACCACAATCTAATTTCAGAACATTTTTCTTACCCAAAAGGAAACTCTGTACCCAGTAGCTATCATTTCTCATTCCCCTACTCCTAGTCCTAGGCAACCACTAACATAACATACTTTCTGTCGCCTTGAATTTGCCTATTCTGGACATTTTATATGAATGGCCTTATAATAATATGAGGTCTTTCTGACTGGTTTCTTTCACTTACCATAATGTATTTAATGTTTATCCATGTTGTAGTATGTATCAGAACTTCAGTTATTTTTATTATTAAAGAATATTCTATTGTGTGGATATACCACACTTATTATCCATTTATCAGTTGATGGATATTTGGATTATTTCTACTGTTTGGCTATAATACTGCTACAAATAGTCATATTTTTTATGGTAGCACTGAAAATGAAGAAAGAATATTAACACAGGGAGATTACTGATACGTCATTTTAACAGTCTAAATAAGTGATAAGAATGTTATCATTGATTGAAGGGCATTTGGGTTGGAAATAGCAGTGTGGGCCATGAAAAGAGATATATTTGGGAGGTAGCATCATCAGTTCTTGGTGACTGGCTGAATATGTAAAGTAAGAGAAACAGAAAGTCAAGGTTGTCTCTTGAGGCCCCTGGTCTGGGCATTGAGTAACATCATCCACTGAGATCAGACACACAGAAGGTGAGTTTCCTTCAGGCATGTGGAATTGCCTGAAGGAGTATTGGTGGAGACATGTGGAGCTTGGAAGAGAGGCCAACCAGAAGGTATAGGAATTACGGTGGTAGCTGGATGAGACTGTCCAGGGAAGCATGAAGATGGAAAACCAATAGTCAGGAGACAGAAAAGGGAACAAGAAGCCACAGAGCAGACTAGAGAAGCCAAGGAATGAGAATGGTGTATGAGGAGAACTGTCTCATTGTAAAATGCTGCAAAGTAGTAAAGTGGATTATAAGCAAAGTGTGAAATTATGGAATCACTTTGACAAGGTGAAACATAGTCAGAGATCAATGACTTGAATGACTTGGCCTATGCTCAAGAGGAGATACAGAGATGGGAGGGGACAGAATCTATAAAGCAGCTGTGCACATTTCTGCAGTCCTGCAAAGGACTTGGGTTAGTTCATGAGAACTGAAATACAAACAAGCTCCATAAACACATGGTCACTGCCCTTTTAATAACTTACTTCCTTTTGAAAAAAATTAATTTTCCTGATTTATGAATTGGCCCTTGTTGTTTCCTTACCACCATTTCGGATACAATTACATAGTTGTTTTCCTGCTGGTTCTTTCTATCACAGGGCCTTTTTACAAAAGTTGTATATGTCATTTTCAGAAAATGTACAAAATATACGGAAGAGAAAGAGCAAGAGGAGACTCAGATACCACCTGTAATTCTAACACGCAGGGATAGTTATCATTAATACACACTTTGGTTTATATTCTTCTGGACCCAATTTTGAGAAGTCTATCACTAAAGCTCAGTATTGTGTTTACTGCCTTTGCTAACTTACATAGAAAGGTCTATCCTGCTTCCATATCAACATATCCTTTATGTCCTTCTGTGATTTATGAAATTTCTTTTTTTGAATTTAAATACCTTGTTTGTCTGAAATGTATTGTGTGATATGGGATGAGGTAGGGAATCTATTTCTTCTCTCCAAATGGTTGGCCAGTTTCCAACACTATTTTTAACCTAATTCATCTTGTCCTCTCTTCATTGCTTTGAAATGCCACATTAGCACATGTGGTTAGAGTTAACAACACATTCTAAGTTTTTACATATGTAATTGAAGGGAAGAGGGTGGATCCTCCTGCTTAAGGAAGTTTTAATTATCCCAGTTGCTGTAATCGTAGAAAAGCAAAACGTAACACAGATATGCACTCAAAAACTAACTGACCACTTATAAAATTAGTCTGTATTCAAATATCCTCCTGCATTTAACACTAGATGAATCTCTGCCTGCTACCAACATTCTATTGGTTAATCCCTCACTGGCTGTAGGAAATTACTGCAAATACAACACAAATTGGCTGCAGAGGAAAACTACAAATCTTGCAAATTATGTCAGGTTTAATGCAGTTAAAGTGTTATTGGAGAACTGTGCCTGTCACATGCAAGGCCAGTGACCCGTGAAAATCTGGCAGTCAGTTCAGTTGACAATAAAGAAAAGAAAACTGACCACAATGATGACATGATAGCTGTTTCTAATGAAAATGACTTACATATCGAAGGACTAAGAGAGACTGCTAGGAAAACAGATCATGCCTTGGAATATTTTTTCTTAAAAGGACCCTTTCTGTAAAGGTGCCTGTAAGGCCAAAGTTGAGTGTACACTATTGTCATTCACTTTTGCTTAATAATGAATAATCTGAAAATGCAAATTTTACACTGCAGTCAAGTATAGCCCAAGGTACACATATCCGGCACAGCATGACACAGCAGGATTGGAGTGCAGGCGCACAATCCCGTGCATTATATAGTCATACCTATGTAGCCATAACATGGGAGGACTCATCACCTGGCTCTGAGCCACTATTGTCTGGGAGGTGCATAAATGCAACACCAACAGTGTGAGTGAGTTGCTGAATAAAGCCATGTCTCACCTACCTGTGGTCTCTCAAGTGTTCTTTCAGCTACCCGCTACCCCAACAATTCCCCTCAGACCTCTGCTTGGGCTGGAACCTAACACCTGTATAATCTTATAATCGTATTCTTTGAATTGAACTCTAGAATCCTTTTGTCAAGTTCTCCCAAGTTCCTTTGGGATTTTACAATAGTATTCATCATTATTACCAACAGAAGCTCACATTTAGAGAGAATTTGCTATGTGTCAGGTACTTGCTAAGCATTTTCCATGTACTACTATATTTAATTTGGCCAACAAATCTATAGCGAAGTATCATTATTTTTCCTATTTATAGTTGAGAAAACAAAGAAGTGGACAGACTAAGTACTTGTTCCATATTATATAACTGGTCAGCTTAGCTCTGGAACCCATATATTTCTGATGTGAAGTTCACTTCACAATAGCATTTTCCCATTTTGGAACTCACTCCCTTTTTTTTTTTTTAATGTCAAGATAAAGTATTGTATTCTCTGTAGGAAAAACAGACTCAGAAGCCATTTTTGTATATTTAATTCATCTAAATTTCCTTAAAGAATGACTTCAAACTTATAAAAACTCAAAGTGTAAAACCAACAATTAAATCACACTGACAATTATGAAAGTAAACACCAAATGTCTTATCAAGCATCTAAGTGAGACCTGGGAGAATTAAATTTAAATTCGGTTTAAATGGGCCAATTAGAAGTAGCCTCAAAATAGTATCAAATCCTTAAGGCCAAAGGTCATTAACTCAAGATGTAAACACTAAAGAGAATTTAAAATCTCTCTCTCAAAAGGCTAGAATACATATCTTATTCACATTTATACTCTGTATTCAGATTCATACTGTGTCTTTTCTCCTATCCACTTAATACAATAAAGATGCACAAAATGCTAATTCCTGGGTGGTCCCTACCACATCTCAAAATGATAACTTTTTAAATCCATATTTATGAAAAGATATGGATTATATAAGATACCTAATCTTATTTATCAAACCTTCTTTGCTTCCTTTTACTCCCTCCTCTTGGCTTCCTTTTAGCCCAGGAATCTGGCGGTGTGAAAGAAAATACAGCTGAAGCTATGGCCCATTATGAACTGTGAAGTCATTTGATCACATTAAGAGAATATTTACTTGAGGCACCTGATCAGCCTGAATTGTCTTTACACCCCTTTTCCTTGCCCAACTTTCTATGCCTGCTCAGTGTGGTGCCTACAGCATTTGTTTTCCAAGCTTCTATCTGATGGGCCATCACTTACCTATATCACTTCTTGGGCAAGGTATCACCTAGTGGAAATTAAGTTTAAGAAAAGCATAGAGGTGACAAAAACTCCAGTGTTCATGAGGTTAAAATGATAAGACTTCAAATATCATGAGTTAGGCCCACTCATGTATACACTAAGTTTTGCATATATGCTTGAGAGGTTCAAATCTTTGCCATAATTAGGGCTACTGAAATATTGTCCTAGATACTGAGGTTATAAAAGGAAGCCTTCTGCAAAATACAGCAAGTCTTTTAGTCCTAGGCAGCTGCAGGGAGAAGGTTGGGAACATATATGCATGAAAAGGCCAGCTAGACCACTAAATCACTTACATTCAGATCTTTAAAATACACAAACCAGGTGGCCCTCTGTGACTTCTGCTCTAAGGGTAGAATGCATACCGCTGAGATTGGAAAATAGATATTTAATGAAAGTAGACTCCTTACAAGCTATATTCACCAGCAGAAAGATGTGAACATCAGAACTGCAGATGAGAGAAATAAATTTGATGGCTCTGCAACAACAATAAAAAGTTCACTAGAAAAGGTTAAGGGAAAAACTGATAGAGAATTGGTAAAGTCAAGCAGGAGAAATGTGAGGCAAAGAAGTTCATAAGGTAATTACCATTGGGAAAGATTTTCAAACTCTGGACACCAGGGAGGATGTTGTCACCACGGTCTTCACTAGAGCAAAGAAAGGGCACATCCAAGGTGCTGGGCTCATAAAGTCATGAGGCTAGGAAAGACCAAGGGTTTTTTATTCTGAGATGTTTATCCATCTGCAATTTAATAGGCAACATGGCAAAATTGCACACACTCCTGCCTTTTAATACTGAGCACTTATTCACTTCACCTTCTTAGGCCTTCGTTACCTCAGCTGTTAAGTGAGGGAGGTGAACCAGACAATTTCTAAGGTCCCATCTAAATCTTAAAAAAAGATCATCTCTGCAAGAAAAGCTTGTATGCTTATATATTCAGTAATCCAGTCCTTTCTAATATGTCACTTTGTATATTCTGATACAATGATTGGAGCTAAACCAACATTGTAAACTGCGCAATTACAGGCTTGAAGCAAAAATAACTCCTCACAGTATTTCTTAATAAGAAATACTCATGACAATGTTATCACATCACCTTTGGACATAATAAAAATTAAGCACAAAACAAATATAAGATAAATCTTTACTATATTTCTCATAGCAAAGCAAAGAAAAGAGACTGTGTGAAACTATTTTCTGCCCTTTTCCTTTCACACTGCTAGACCAATTTAAGTGGGGGGGTGGGCGGGGCTGGGGGAAGGCCGAATCAAGAATAGCTTACACAGGAGGAGGCTCTGGCTAAAAACAGATTTGTACCACTGTGGTCTGTGTGGTCTAGAGGGAAGCACAGTGGGCTGGGAGATTTGGATTCTAGACCTAACCCTTCCAGTAACCATGTAACTCCAGGCAAGAGATTTCAATTTTCCTGCCTCCACTTTCTATTTTGAGACAGCAATAATTCTACATGTCTCTTCTATCTCAAAAATATGCTAATACAGAGATAAGGCATGTGAAAAATCTGAGTTATAGGGAAGAAAAGTAGTGTAGGCAATAATTAAGCATGTTAATGACAACAAGTGCTAATTTAACAATTGTTTAAAACCTCACTATCTTGATTAGATCAAGACAAGTGGGAGGGAGAACCACTCAACCACAGAGTGGCAAGCGGGTTGTTGGCAAGTGAAGGCATGGCATTGCGACTTTGACCCTGATGCACATGCACACAGGCTAAATCTCTCCAACAGAACGAACTCAGCTAGACCAAGCATGAATCTGGCTGATGGCCCCCTGGCCTGTGAACAAACACATTGTCCATCTTTCTTCTTTTCTTCATTTCCTTCTCCCTTCTTTTCCTTCTTTCTCTGTCCCTTCCTTCCATACATTCAAAAACTTTGCACTGAGGTTTTAAAATGTTCCACATCCTAGATACGGACACAGCCCTTATGTTACTTACAAATCTAGTTACTTAAACAAAAATGACTAAGACAGGGATATGGGGATCCCTGAACAGGAAAGCTCAGACAGAGACCGGAGAAGAGGATTCAGGGCTGCTGCAGCCAATCAGGTGGGCCATCCCATCCCTCTTCAAATTTTCTCTCTCTCTCCTTTTTTTAAATTAATATATCTGTCCTTTTCCCTCAAGTCTCCTTTGTTTTCCCTGTGGGCAAGCAGGGAGGGAGAGTCATAAACTGATACTTATTATAATGAATAGTTTTCATTTACTATCTCATTAAGCCTAAATATCTCTTAAGAAAACAATCTTGTAACAGTGGACAGAAGACGGACAAGTGGAATAGTTAAGAGGATGTTACAGGGTGAGATAAAAAGGTTCTAAATGAAGGCAAACAATGTCAGAACTATTTCTCTATGGAAAGGTGTTTCTATTATAAAAGGCCAAATAAAAAATATTCTTCTGGAATAAAGTTGGCTTCTACCTATGTATAGTTGAGGTAAAGATATTCAAATCATAGAATATAGAAGCCACAACCCCAAACCAGCTGTTTTTCCACTTTCAAATTTAAAGGCTGAATCATGCATATATCCATAACAATGACAGCAATTATAGCTTGAATTTTTTGAGGGTGTCTCTGTTCCAAGCATTGTGCTAGGTGCCTGATAAACTCATAAGGCCCCAGTGGCAGGGCAAGCATTATTAGATTCACTTTCTAAAGGAAGACATGAAGATTCTAGAAAAGAAAGTAACATACCCAGGGTCATATAAGTAGTAACAGATAAAAAGAGGCAGGATCCAAGCGTTGTTCTGTCTGTCCCCAGAGTCTGTGCCTATTAGATTATGCTATGCTGTCTCCATGTTTATCTTCTACAGTTTCACTTGCATTCCTTTTCACTTCTAGGAATGCTGATTGAGGGGGAAAAGGAAGCAACAGCAAGACTACCAGAAAGGGAATGGGGGCAGGGAGGTAAAGAAAAGGCATGTAAGAAGGAAGAAGAGAAAACCACACCACTTCCCACACTATGGTTCTTGCTGTAGGAGGAAAGAGATGCTACAGCTGCCGCATCAATAAATTCATTGATGTAATGCTCCTTGCTGCTTCCACAGACAGGCTAGGAAGAGGGAAGCAGGACTTGGGAACGGCTGCCCCTAAGAGACCTGAGGGCTGCATGACTAACTGCTCAGTCCCTATGACCATGGGAAGGGCAGTCCTGGGTGCCCATGACCATCACTGACTGTCCATGGAGGGGCAAGTGGAATCTCTCTCCATGCTGGCCCATGGGTGCCCGGGCTCTGAAGCCTGCTCACATCTCTTGATCCCCACCTTTCACTTTGTCTCTTTCCCCCTTCTTCTGATGACCACAAGCCAAACAAACAGCAGAAGAGACTGGACTCATCTGGATTACATTAGTTGCTTGTATCATGCTATTTACATTTATGAAATATTGTATCGCGAGATCACATTTAGTAAAACTTTTTCTTAAAAACAGTTTTATCCTCTAATCCACTTTTTATTGGTTAGAAGCCAAACAAAATGGATCGTATATTTAAAAGCAGAGAGAAGAAAAAAGACATACCATTCTAGAAATGTCTAGCAAGCAAATATCTCAAGAATATTTATTCAAGGGGTTACCCTGGGATGTCAGAGGGGAAACATGAAATCAATTGCCTTGGCTATTGTCACTTTAATATGAAATGTAAACCCCAAATACAACCACAGGCACTTCCTTTAATTTGGGAGAAGTATAATTGTGTTAGGGCGCGTGGACAGAGCTCTTACCTGGCATGACCATGGTCTGTGGGGCTGCTGCATCGGTACTTAGGCAGAGACGGCCACCTTTGGCTAATCTATCGCAGAGTAAGGTGATATGTTTCTTCAATTGGCTTGTGTCTTTGGGTATGTTCAGCTGGCTGTTGAGGTTCAAAGCCTGCTCCTTCGAACTCTTCGACAGGCAAGTCTTCAACAGGTGGGAAATGGCGGCATCCACCGTTTCTTCCCAGCCCTGGATACAAAAGCCAATTTTGAATTAATACAAAGATGACAATGAGAAAAGTGGGCACTTGATGTATTATACAGATTATTGAGTGTTTATGTTCAAGTGTTGGGGACCTGTGAAGAGTGTGGTATCTGGAATATTCCAGACTAGGCTGGTTTGGAATTCTAGCTCTGTCACCTGTTTGACCTTGAGCAAGTTACTTAATTCCTCTTAGCCTCATCTTCGTCTACAAATGAGGATGTTAATAGTCTGTCCCTCCAAGGGTTAGAGATCTATGTATGAGAAGGGTTTAGCCCTGAGCCAGGCATAGAGTAATGAGTAACAACAAAAAGTCTCAGGCATAGGTCTGTTTGATGACCTGGTGGGTAAAGCTGCCAGGATTATCGTTTGTTTTGCCTTATCTTTCTTATCTTCAGCTAAAGGAAAGCGGGCCAGGAGTGGGAGGACCTTTGGATACCCTGGGGGAAACTGGAATGGCGGGAAAACCCTGGTGTCTCCCTCAGGTACACGTTCCACAGCCGTGGAATTATAGGCAGAAACAAAGGAGCTATTTCAAGAAGGATCCGGTGAAACACAGGACCTGCCTAGTACTGCTCACTGTCCAGGTGACAGTAAATGACCCAAAGGAAGTAGGCCATTGCCCCCACTTTTTTGGGGAACGGTGTGGCTGTGCTGCAGTGAAAAACCTAGAAAAGCGCAGTGACAGCTGCAATTCCAGGAACATCAGCACTAGGCAGGGACCTCAGCATTGTCATGGAGAGCACTGGCACCAGCAGGACTGGCATGGGGAGGCACCACCCTCAGGTGGGTTCAGCTAACACTGGCAACAAGGAGTATGAGGTAACGAGCAGGAGGGGTCAGTTTAGGAGCTCCCTTTAGGCATCCCCAGAGGCTCCAGGAATAACTGGGTAAGATCTTTATGGGGATCTGGAGGTCCTAAGCAGCACAACAGGGAAGCGAAGCATGAGTGAAATCTGGGTGTTGCTGTGAATGTGACTCCATCTGTACACAAAGGCTGGTAAGGCCTAGAGCACCACGGGCCTGACCATCTAATACAATTATAAAGAAAGACAAGAAATGAATTTATGATCATAGAATACTGCAGAATAGTGCAAGTCCCTTATATTAGGGGTAAGAGACCTGAGACTCAGAGAGAAGTTTCCTCTGGAACCCCTCATTCCATCCTCAAACTTATCATTTGAGCCACCGCTCAAATATGCAAATCAGATGAGGTTACTTCCAAGCTTCAACTCTGATATGGTTTGGCTGTTGGCTGTGTCCCCACCCACATCTCAATTTGTAGTTCCCATAATCCCCACGTGTCATGGGAGGGACCCAGTGGGAGGTAACTGAATCATGGAGGTGGCTACCCCCATGCTGTTCTTGTGATAGTGAGTTCTCACGAGATCTGATGGTTGAATAAGCATCTGGCATTTCTCCTGCTGGCTCTCATTCTCTCTCCTGCTGCCCTGTGAAGAGGTTCCTTCCGCAATGACTATAAGTTTCCCGACAACTCCCCAGCCACGCAGAACTGTGAGTCAATTAAACCTCTTTTCTTTATAAATTACCCAGTTTCAGGTATTTCCTTATAGCAGCATGAGAAAAGACTAATACAAACTCCTATATTCAAACAGTCATACTGGCATTTAAGGAACTTTCTGCTCCAGCTCTTGCTCCATTGTATTCTATTCCCATCCACCTGCACCCACACTGTCTCTCCCTTAGGCCTCTGCACATGGCCAGCGCTCATGCTGCAATGCCCTAACCTCTACTCTTTATCTGGCCAACTCCCACTTAATGACTTGCTCAGGCACTGCCATCCAAGGGCTGATGGGTGAACCCTCTTTGGGGCTCTGAGACTTCACACACCCAGATGCATCACAGCTCTTGTCACCCTGTGATGTGGGTGCTGTTTGCAGGTCTGGTTTTCCGTGAGAGTGCCTGGAGTTCTCCACATCCCCACACTATTCTTGGTATACAGAGGATGGTCAAGAAATATGTTTGCTGGACAGAGAGATGGTGAGATATAAAACCAGGACCTTAAAGTTGGGAGAGCTTTGGAGATCTTTATGTCTAGTCTCGTGGGAGTTTTCCCAGGATCATTTATACAATAGCAACCATCTGCCTAGGCATAGCTATCTTCAAGATCCAAAATCACTACTTTTTGAGGCAGTTCACTCCTTTCAGGGACATGTGTAACCAACAGAAAACTATTCCCACACTGAGTCAAAGTCTACCGCATTGGCCCTTCTTCTACCCTCCAGAGTCATGCAGAATAAATCTAACCTCTCTTCTACATGACAGCCTGTTTTATCTGTGAAGACAGCAATTCTGTACCCTCTCCTCCAGAATAAACATCCTAGTTCCTCTAGTTCTTCCTTACACAAACAGAGTTTCAAGTTTTTTCTCCATTGTGACCACTCTTCTTTAAATGAGCTCCAATTTGAAACACTTACAAATTTATACAGCTAAGTAGAGAGCCCCTGAGTGACCCCAAAACACTGGGCTGCACCTGGGAATGTAGGTATCCCACAGCCCTCCTTTTTTCTAGGAATTCTCCTGCCAGCCTGGCCTCCAGTTGCCTCTGCTCTCTTGGCAGTTGGATTACACTCTTGATTCACATTGAGTGCACAGACAACTAAGCCCCAGGTCTTTGCCACACTTGCCATGTCTCTTCTTCTAGGTTTATGAAGTTCTCTCTCTCTCTCTCTCTCTCTCTCTCTCTCTCACTTTATTGAGACAGAGTTTTGCTCTTGTTGCCCAGGCTGGAGTGCAATGGCATAATCTCAGCTCACTGCAACTTCTGCCTCCCAGGTTCAAGCGATTCTCCTGCCTCAGCCTCCTGAGTAGCTGGGATTACAGGTGGGTGTCACCATATCTGGCTAATTTTTGTATTTTTAGTAGAGATGGGGTTTCACCGTGTTGGCCAGGCTGGTCTTGAACTCCTGACCTCAGATGATCTGCCTGCTTCGGCCTCCAAAAGTGCCAGGATTATAGGCATGAACCACCGTGTCTGGCCTGCAGTTGGTTCTTCAGATCAAAATGCAGACTCTACATGTTTCATCTAGAGAACTTCCCACTGATTGCCATAATTGGTTAACTGGGACTTTTCACTCTATTGGCCCACTTCTATTGGCCCACCTGTAGGTGTCACTAGGCAAATTAGGAAAAAAGTAAATGATTTTAAAGTCATCTTGAAAATCCTTTCAAGAGATTCAAGAGACCCAAAAGACCATAAAAACAGCTTCCTACCCCAAACCACTAAAGAATAATAAACCACTGGTTGTTACAAAGACATCTCTTTACTACTACCAAAATCTAAACTAGACTAATATCTAGAATTGACCTTGTATTTCAGTAATAATGGGAAGAGGTAAATGAAGACAAAATAGTAACCCAGACATCACTGGAGAGGACATGTTTTCAATTGGAGTCATTGACAAAGACCTCTGGAGTATAAGAAGAAAAAATCCTTTGAATATAATTTGGCATTTGTATGCTCTGTGGTCATTTCAGCATTAAAATAGTTCCTACTCTCATTCATTTAAGGAAACTACTGTATCATAAATAGATTACTGTAACATATTAGATAATTTAAGTAGATATGGCATTTAGTTAATACAGAGTACTACACAATTTCTTTTCCTAATGCCAACTTGCAGATCAAGTAAAAAACCATGTCATGTTTAGGTATTTGGCATGGGATACTTCTTTAATATAAATGAGGCATGATGCCAGTACTTTAGAAAGATTGCCACTAAAATACGGAGTTATTACTTGGAGGGACTGAATTGCTACATAAATTCAAATATAAGACTAAAAGGAATATCTTTGAGACAAAAAAAGAGCCTTTGAGAGTTTCGTTAAATAAAAATACAATGTGATAATTCACTGATCAAACATGTAGCATACTTACCTATGGAAATGTGAAATAAAATTGTGGAATCTAGAATCTCAGGTGTGAGAAGTACCTTAAAGGTAAGCTACTTTAAACAGCTTTTTGGTATTTGAGTCCATTACCTTTATTCATAGCTCTTAAATTGGTAAGGCTAATGTTCAGTTTTAATGTCTAAATACATACACATACTACATGCACATACCTAACCTTTATCCTTTAAAGATGAATATCAATCATACTAGTATTTTTGTCTTATATTGTGAGAGTAAAAGAAAATCTTAATTTGGGAAATACAGCACTAAAAATTTCTGGAATTGGGCATGTGCTCTTCAGTGAGAATTGATTTTTGTAATAGTTCTCAAATCCACAATTTGCTGTAAATTCCAGGTTGACCTGTGTGTATGGCTTTTAGAAAACAACAGTGCTGGGGGAGTGGGAGGGAACTGGGGAAGGGAAGGAAAGGGGACAGACGGAAGGGAAGGGAAGGGAAGGGAAGGGAAGGGGACCGGAGGGGAGGGGAGGGAAGGGAAGGGAGAAGGAGTTAGTTAAATGTGCATGTTACTCTATTTTATCTTCTCCACAGCCCTTGTCGTTATTGGAAGTTAACTTATCCATTGGGTTTGTGGGGATTTTTTGGTTTACTTTGTCTAGTCCAGTATTGATAACTGGGTTTTCCTTTGTTTCCAGACCTTGCCTTTACCCAAGTCCTCTACCAGAGCCCTTGCTTTGGGAGCCTGCTGAAAGTGTCACTCCTTGATAGACAGCTGCCTAGCTTCTGCAAGATCCCTCCAGGGAACTGGACCCAGGGGCCGAGGGCCTACCTGCTACCTGACTTCTCCAATGCCAAGTTGCCTGCTGTATGCATCCCCCAACATGGCTGCCCAGTTCCCTGCTTCCACATCTTGCCAGCCTGTGCAGAGGCTTCTACACTCCATGCTGGTCCCAGATGCCTTTGTGTACCAGTATGATTGCTGGTGTGCCCTTCTTCTGTGAGCCAGCTCTTTAAATTCAAGGACCTGGCCTTGCCTAGTCTGCTCCTCCTGACTGAATTCAGCTGAGCTATGCTTCTTGCTATCCAGAGTCCAGAGAACCACAGCTGAATTTCTGACTGCTTTGCTTTACTACCCTGCTAGTCACCACTGGTCAATAGGCCTAAATACCAGATCAAGCAAGTGGCTTATCAGAAACAGGGGGAAGTAGAAAGTTTGACCACACTTGTAAAGTTAATTTCCTAGGGTATCGACAAAAGTAACCAAAGCACAAAATAAACTAAGAAAGTACTCCCATGCCACCTGTGAATCAAAACAGTTGAGTTGATGATAGCTGTCCCAAGGCTCCTGGGTTCTGACTTAACCTCATTCACCTCATCTGCCCCTTCACTGTGTGATCTTAGGTCACTCATTTCATCTGTCTAGGGTACACGTGCAGTCTCCACAAAACAGCAATCATACTACTTTTTATGCCAATCTTATATAAATGGTACGGCACTCTGAAATCTTAAGTGGAAGATACTATGAAATGAGCAAATTTATTCAATCCTACTTTTTTAAAAATCAGAAAATAGAAGTATGTCATTGAAATCTAAAGTTCCAAGTCATAACCTTAAACTTCTTTTCAAACAAATTATAAACTCCTGCAAACCTATGTTTATAATAGAAACAGTACCACATCCTTAACTACAGTGGTATAGGGAAAACCCACAAAATGCCACAGTAACATTTATTACCAAATGTGCACCCAGTTAACTCTAAGGGAGCGAGAAAAGGTTAAAAAACAAAAACAAACAAACAAAAACCACGAGACCTGTTAAAAGAACAAATGTAGATTTTGTGGCAGGAGTCCAGATTTCAAGTGAAAAGAGAAGACTCAGAAATGGCCCATCTTGCGTTACATATTTGAAGGCGAAACAACTTTCATATCATATTCATTTATCTTAATAACAAACTGTATTAAAGGGAAAGAAATTTCTCTTCAATAGATGTAAAGGATTCACAATGAAAAGTGTTTGGTATTTATAACTGATCCACAGAACATTATGGTTATTACTTTGTATGGTATTGTATTAGATTATATTTAAACATGCTAAAACTAATTGTATAATGGGTCATTGTAAACCCCAGAACAAATAAAACTTTGTACTTTAGTTCTAAACTATGTATCGTGGAAAGTATAGGGCCTTTTCAGGATCTATCTAGGTTCAGATTATTTCCAAATATTATTTGCTTGATTGTAATCAGTGAAATCCCCATGTCATGCAAAGAGGGTTCAAAATCTTGAGTAATTCACCTTTGAAAAATAAAACAGCCCTTTGAATGTAAAATAGAAAATAAAATAAAATAAAAATGAAAGCAAGCTGTATTGTCTATATGGCATCTTAAGTTTAAAATCATATTCAATGTTTTTATAAAATAAAGCACTGAAAAAAATCAGCTCTAATTTTTTCAACTCATCATAAAATGAAGAAAATTCCACATGTAATCTACTAACTCTCATTCCCCAGTATCATTCCTTTTTATTTTAAATGGAAACAATCTATTGGACTTTTGGAATTCTCCGTATCTTTGTCACAACTCACAAGCAGTAAAAATTTAATTGAGATTTCAACCAAGAGTAGACCAGTGTGCAGGTTTATCCACACCATTTTGTGGAAAATCAAGCACACTGCATCCTATTGGATGAAATGGATGAAAATCTAAAACCTCTTTAACAAATGTAAGCTAAGAGACCTTCAGAGAGTTCGGCTGCGGTGCAAGCAGAAAGCACAAAGTTGCTGCAAACCAACCCATTCTGATCCCTTTTGTAAGCTTATGTTTTCCCAGGAACATTTATATTTGACCTGTACTCCATTCCAACCCCAAATTCTTTAGATGGAGGAACACAAAGTAGATTACCTGAAGTATTATAAAATGTGATCCTGGATGGAGATCATCAGTTTTAAAACAAAGCTAAACACTAATGATGTCTGATGGAGCCAGTCACCTTGACTAAGCATCAAAGTTTAGTTCAAGCAAAAGTTTCCAGTTACCTGCACTACTCAGAAGCAACTTACAAAAAAAATTAAAGACTGGAAAATCAAATTGATAACACAATTCCAGGGGAAAGCTGTTTCTGGTGGTGGTAAATTACATCACTTGGACCAGATTTCCCAGTGAGAACAACTGGAAAAGAACATATAAAAATCATTCCTTTGAAGGCACAGGAAAGCTAACATCATAGTGATAAATTACCGGGTCAAGATCCAGGGGACAATGAAGGCCCAAGAAAGACGAGCCCTGAGTTTAAGGCTGCCTTTTCCTCTGCGGTCGTTAGCTATGTGGCCTGCAACACTGAGCCTTCACTTATTCACCATCTCACACTATGACTTGCACTTATTTATATATTTCCACAAAAGGGGAAGTATGGGCCATGAAAGTACATTGGTTTAGAAGTCAGAAGACCTACACTGTGGCTTTATGTCTCTGGGAAAATTTAAGCTTTAAACATAAGCTTAATGTCTCTGGGAAAATTATTTTAGTTCTCTGTATCTCAGTTCCCTCATCAGTAAAAAACCAGGACAATATTTCCCTTGCCAGGTGCTTACTAAGATTTAATGAGACATATTTAGCAAATGCAGGTAGTTAATCCCATACCAATATTCTTACTTGTGAGAGTTCTCCCTAAAGTTTATCTTTTCTTTGCGGGTTCACTTGAATAACAGCAGCAGAAATAGCAGCAACAGCAACAGAAGTAAAAACTATTTTGGGGCTGGGCGCAGTGGCTCACACCTGTAATCGCAGCACCTTGGGAGGCCGAGGCAGGTGGATCACAAGGTCAGAAGTTCGAGACCAGCCTGGTCAAGATGGTGAAATCACTTTTTGTATTTTGTAAAAATATAAAAATTAGTTATACACGGTGGCAGGCACCTGTAATCCCAGCTATTCGGGAGGCTGAGGCAGGAGAATCACTTGAATCCAGGAGGCGGAGGTTGCAGTGAGCTGAGATCGTGTCACTGCACTCTAGCCTGGGCAACAGAGCAAGACTCCATCAAAAAAAAAAAAAAAAAAAAAACTATTTTAGACCTCTTATGTGCTGAGAATCTTACAAATATTATTTCAATTAATTCTCTCAACGACCCTATGAAAGGGTATTATAACTTCCAACTGAGGATTTAGATTTAAGGTACTTCACTGAAAATGTCATAATTATTAAAAGTGGGAGTTGTAATATAATCCAGGACTATATAGCTGTAAATACCACACTTGACCACTGTGGCCCAGAGCCCTTATTTCCCATTTCGTTATGTTTATCTTTCAATCTGTTATCATTAGGTCTGCTTAGGCTCCTTTTACTTTACTGGGCTCCAGAAATGACTTCTTCCCCTAGAAGATTCATGGTCATAATTAACATATGCACAGACCCAAAATTTAAATCAGCTTCTTTATCCAAATGAATAATCTGCATACAATTAAATGAGATTTTACTGCATTTAAAAAAAAAAAAAAAAAAAAAAAAAGCACAATGCTCTGTGCCAGTTTGGTTAGGTCAAACTTTTACAAGAGTCCACCAAAGCTTTAAGCGCCTTCAGAGACTACTGTAACTGACATATGGTTATAGCCTTTGGACACCATGGCTCCTGAAAATGTAACAATGGTCAGACATGATTCTAAGGAGTCTGAAGTACAAACACTCATTGCAGGCACTCATCATTGAGAATACTTGGAGCAGTCACTCCTATTATCAAGACATACAACACAATGGGTCACATAAGACTCCTCAAGTGCCCACATATTTGACAGAGTCTGGGAAAACTTTTATTGCCACCTAGGACAAGAGAAGAACCATATGAGTTAGCTAAAGGTATCAACTCCTCTCCTGACAATGATGTGTTCTTAACAATCTCAAAGAACAAGGAATAACTGAACTCAGGGAAAAAAGTGTCTAAAAATACATGAAACCACAGATTTAAGTGAAAAGCAGTACAGGTTTCTTTTCTTTCTTTTTTTCTCTCCTCCCTTTAATTACTTTGAATTTTTCAGGACCACCCAGAAACTTCACTATTTTAAGACATGGTTATTTATTTCTCTCTTGATCAGGACCGCCAATGGATATGAAACAGCTCCAGAAGGTCCACATGCTAGATTTCTATTTCTATTTTCTTCCAATAGAAATCAAGTCTGGAGGAAAAAAATATTTAGAATTGCATCTGGAATGACAGAGCTGCACATCATTCAATGTTAGTGTCATTTTTCACAGTTATCAAGCTAAGATAACAGCAGGGGAGCAGCACAAATCTCAAAACTGTAGAGTAATGGTGATGAAGTAGTATGTTTATCCACACATTCATCCTAATTTTAAATATCGTTGTCTATAAATAGTTTAAATTTGAGTCTATACAGTCATTTATTTTAAAAGTATTTATTTAGAGCCAACTAGTACTAGACACACTAAATACTGTGGGGTTTTTTTTCCAAAAAGGTGAATCAGATATGGATCCTACCTTAAAGTAGCTTACACTCAAGTGATAATAGAAGAATATATACAAAAATATAATGATATAGAAAATGGAATGTACTTAGAGAAGTAAAGTGCTTTAGCGATTATTTGTTTTAGCTCTCATGCCCTAGCCCCCATCCTAGAACAATATGAAGAATTATTTGTCAAATAAAAGTTATTCAGACAGAAAGGTCTATACAATAATGTAAATATAAATAATATAAAACTTTCCCAACAGTTTTGTACAAAAATTAATTATATAGCTTGAGTTCATTTTAGTGTTATATGAAGCAAGCCACAAGTTGATTAAATTTGCCAGCATTTTCTGGTATAGGCTTGAGCACAGACACATATAACTATAAAATATAAATCTACACCTTTATCCTTGTGAAATAGATTGGAGAAGAGTAAAAATTCACTTTGATCACTTGGTCCAAAGTTACTCCATTGAGTCAGACTGTTCATTTTTGTGAGGCCCCTTAATTTGGGTTCAAATCTTGCCTCTGTTATTTTCTAGATGTGTGGCCTTGGATTTATTTCCTCATCTATAAATTGGAACAAAGATAAAAGCACAAGTAGTTGACTTGAGAGCGGAGCCAAGAAGCGCCAATGGGGAGTGGCGAAGTGTGATGAACAGTGGAGAAAAAGCAATAAAGGGTATGCTGTTGAGCGGCAACTGGTGCTCACTCCTGCCAGAGAACTCTGGGGGATGGTGTATAACATAACTCTCACAGTTACCCGCATAAAGGATGAGGGAACCTGGGTATTAATCTACTAAGTCTATCAGTCATTGGCTGAGCATGGTGGCTATGTAGCTTCTGCCAAACAGGGATAGTCCTCAGGCAAAAACTGCAGGTGTTGAGCAGGTGGAAGCATTCAGGAATGGTGAGAGGTTAAGAGATAGGTATGGGACATGCACAGCATGTGCTACCACTGCCTACTTCAAAGGGGCATAGTGAGGATTAAATGAAATAACAGATGAAAAGTCCTTGATCAATGCCTAGCCCATAATAATGCTCAATAAAAGTTAACTTTCTTACATTCCTTGGCATATCTTATTTGGGTGTGTGTTTAACTCTTCTCCCATTTTCTTTACAAAATAGAGAAATTTAGTTAGTGAAATTCACTGGACTTAGTTCTAAGACTGCTAACCAATGTTTATGACCTTGAATTCAGACCCAATAGGTTAGAAAGGAACTAACAACTGCTGTTAAACAATACAAGTTAGATTTTTATTTCTCAGGCAGCTGGGGAGTTTCACCATTCCAAATGCAAGAAATGAAACATATTCCTGTTAACACTGTTAGTGACTTCACCCACAAATTCTTATTCATTGCTGTGGGTGAGAAGATCTGTGTTCACTCAGTTCTCACAAACTACTTATCAGTGAGATCTTAACCTAAATTTCCTATGTTATGCAATAGACCACATTTAAAATGATACCAATAGATACTCAATCTTCATTACTTCTCACTGTTTATACATGGCTTTCTCTTAAAAAAGCAACAACTGGTAAGACTTTCCCTATTTACTGTATATGAAATGTGCTTCTAGTCAAAAACACCTATTCCAAGATGGGAAGTCATGGACTTGCCTTTTTCTATGACTTCCTATGCCCAATTCAAACCACTCATAAATTCCCTCTTAATAAAAAAGACTACAATGATCATTTCTTTATTCTGTGCTTACAAACATGTTCCATCAATTTTTTTTCTTTTTTTTTTTTTTTTTTTTTTTTTTTGAGATGAAGTCTTGCTGTGTCACCCAGGCTGGAGTGCAGTGGCACGATTTTGGTTCACTGCAACCTCTGACCCCCGGGTTCAAGTGATTCTCCTGCCTCAGCCTCCCCATTAGCTGGGATTATAGGCGCCTGTCACTGCACCCAGCTAATTTTTGTATTTTTAGTAAAGACGGGGTTTCACCATCTTGGCCAGGCTGCTCTTGAACTCCTGACCTCATGATCCACCTGCCTTGGCCTCCCAAAGTGCTGGGATTACCAGTGTGAGCCACCGTGCCTGGCCTATGTTCCATCAATTCTAGGACATTTCTCTCCCACATCCCAGAAGTAGGATTGTGTCTTATACTCAGTGGTATATAACAACTTCTGGCTTTCAGGTTCTGGTCATGCTATAGTTTTCATTGCCTGAGTATGTACAGCCTTTATCTTAGCAGTCCATATCATGTCATATCCACTGACTTGTGTGCAATGTGAATACTCCTCATTGAATTAATTACCATTTAAATTATCTTTTAAAACTACACCATGACTTATGATTGAGTAAAAAAGTTACTGTGTGCACAGAAAGGTAAGGAAATAGTGTAGTTAGAAGTATAAAGTTAAACTGAGTGAGGCAAACATTCATGACTGAAGAATGACAGCAATTTCATATTTTCTCACAAAGCAAAAGCTAAGCTGTAAGCTTTCCAGGATGTGAGACAAGAAAATACACCCAGATAGAATAAACTGTGTTATGTTTTGTTATAGAAAGACACGCAGAGAGATCACTATCCTATGTCAAAGTCAAGCAATACAACTAAGGTCAGGAAAAAAAACTGGCAAATCCCTAAAACAGATGTGGTTTAATTAATTAATGTATCATGTAGGACTATTGTTAGAGCATTAAACATCAATTTGCCTAAAATTTCTTGCTGACTTTGGACAGAGGCCGCTTAACTTCAGGCAACATACAGTTCAACTGAGGAGGAAAAATGAAGTTTTGAGTTTAGTCAAAAAGGAAAGTTTTTGAAAGGATGTAAGAGGCTCAGAAAAAAGAAATCATGAAGGCAACAGTGGCACACTCAAGAAATGCTGCACGAACAATGCTCTTTGTAGTATACAGGACAATGCTACATGGAAAAACACAGCAATGAGCTGTAGTTTAAGGACCTGTCATGATTTAGGGGAATCAAACTTAGAATGTGAAGAAGTTTCAGGGATACCTTACTCAATTTATGTTGCTTGTATCTTTCTTCTTATTCAGGCACAAGAGTAACGTATGATAAAATTTATGTCTAAATACGTCTAAGAGAGCTCTTTCAATAATAAAAAAATTTAAGTGATAAAACTATTATGTCATAGTTTAATTGGCAGTGTTTTTTTTTCCCCTGATTCATTCACAAAGCAATGCCATAACTTAGAGTAGATGGCATCTTATTGCTGAAATACAGTGGCAATAATAACTACCAATCTTGGATGCCTGTCACATGCCAGGCACCATTATTTGGCACTTCATGTACATTACCTCAATTAGTCCTTACAAAGCCTTAAGATGTACATATAGAGTGTCCTCGTGAAACCTGCACACCTTTGAAAAGTCGGTGCCAAATGAGGTCATGCACCTAATGCAGTTTTTACAGCATTTAGCACCACTGTATTATTATTGTTGTTATTATTATTGTCTTCCAAAGGATATCAATAATTAAGCACCAAAACCCTGAATCTGAAATGATAGTGAAGATGCCCCAGGGAAATTCAATGTGTAGTTTAACTCATTGAGAACAAACCATTTTTAGTTACTTTGTGTAAGCAATATAATTGGGATATATATTTGCATATCTTATTGAAGGAGAAAAAATTTATTATATATTTTTCTCACTCGATGTTTATTATGTTACAGTAAATCATTTACAGTACCCAAAGCTAACGAAGGCTGGATTCCATTGTTTAACTTTTTTAAAATACAGGAAATTCCCTCTGTAACAGCTCCCATCCTAACCCTGTGAAAGGGGTGAGCCTGTGGTTCTGAGCTCCTCAGAAACGGCCATTTCCTCACTCTGTATAGACGGTGTTTTCCATCAAACTCCAGTTACCCCTTGATGAGAAAGGTACTAAAGAACCACATTCATTAACTTTCTTAATATCATGTTCCCCTTCTGTACCATTTGTTTGCCGGTTCAGTAAGAATATAAAAAGAAAGCAACCTGAAATCAAATCCGAATGGCCACTCTCACCTCTCCAAAGCAGAACCAGTCCTTGGGGAATAGTCTAGTTCACCACTGTACAGATAAGGAAACCAATACTCCGTGAGTTCCACCACTTTCTAAGGACACAAAGCTAGTTAAGTATTTGTTCCAAAAGGGATTTGAACCCACAGTCTGACCTAATTCTGTTCAACTGATATGCCACAGTTCATATTTTTCAACTATTAGCTTTTAGGTTGCTTTCAGTGCTTCATAATTCTAAATGTAAACATTATGGTACCAAATGGATTTTAGTTTACTGCTTTTAGTGCATTAAGTTAGATGACTGATGCCAAGTATAAGATTTGTTTTATGACTGACATTTTCTTAGAGGACTCTCAGGAAAGACCATATCAGAAATAAGTGGGTATGTCTATTTCACCATATGTCTGTCAGCACTATATAGTAACAAATTTGGCTAACTCAATATAGGTGAAGGGTACCTAACAGTTGCTTTCACTTGTATATATTCATCACTGCTAAGATTGGAAATTTTTGTGTATACTGACTTGAATTATGAGGATATGTGAATGAACATATATATGAATATTTATTTATGGTGGTTTGACTATAATCTATCTATATCTTTTAATATCTGTACAGAAGAGACCAGGTTTTGCTCTTATAAAACCCAAAAATATTTGAAGTATCTTAGAAAAAGGGGAGGGGTGTGGAAACAGAGGTAGTACACTTCCTTTTCAAAAACTGATTAAAAACTACACAGTTGTTAGACAAGCATCTGTAATTATGTGAGACATTATGAAAATAAATGGAGTATCAAGCAATACTTGTATACAACTATATGTTTAATTGCTTTAATTCTGTGGGGATGTAGAAGAATATTTCCTTATATTTATTAGAATATAGGACAAGTACAAGTACAGAAAATAATTTTAGAGTATTTAATGACAAATAAATTGTATCATACCCTCCAAGTGAAATTCACAAGAGAATGGGAAGCCAGAATAAAGAGGGAGGAAATGAACATTGATTTACTTCTTAAAGAGAATATATGGAAGGGTAGAGAGAGGACACGATTTTAAGTGAAGAAAAAAATCCCTCTTCACTCTGGCTTGATGGAAGAAGCTGTGTACCCATGGTTCACCTTTCCCAGAACGAAGGGGGTAGCCAGGGAGTCACACAAAATGAGCTTTAGAAATCAGATATGGTAGAGCCAAGTGACTGAAGGTCCTCAATGCCTGGCACTGGAGTTCAATCTGAACAGGGGCCAAAAGAGCCATGTCAAGTGTGTACACAGCTGTGTGATGGGAGAGCACTGGGCTGTGAGTCCAGCAAAGATGTGGGGGGCACACCAATGCAGAGACACGGGCAAAAAGGCTACTTTGGATGCCAACACAGAAGGTTTTCAGGTGCAAAAACAGGGCCTGAGCCAAGGGGCTTTTCCAGAAAGATTTCCAAATGAACAACAGCGGGCCAGGGAGATGAATTGAACACAGAGATGCAGGGAGACACAGAGCCACATGTTGTGGTCCACAGCACAGAGGGCGTGCTGCTTTTAAAGGAAGGAAGGCCAGCAATTTCCATGTATATGTTTCTAAAACAATGTACTGTCACAGAAATGTTAAAATAATCTCTTTGTAATTAGCAAAGAGATTAGGGAAACTAGATCAAACTAGGTCAGGGAAAGCTATTTTAAGAAAACCGAATTAATATAAACACACCTCTAGCCAGGAATAAAATTGGTAAGCATTATGAAGTTGATGATGATCACTATTTTCCTCACTGTGATTGTTTGAATTTAATTATTACACTATTCACATTTAAATCCTACTTTATTTCATGGAGGATTTGAAAAGGCATACAGAGAAAGTGACACTTCAATTAATGCTTTATTTGGTTATTTAGTCTCCTTATTTTAAAATGCATAAATAGCAAATGTGTCCATTAAAGCACCCTTCAATATTTGATGTAAAGAAAGTTTTTTAAATTACACATCAAAACTTGTGCATTGTATTCTACTTGACTTCTATCCTATACTATATTCTACAGTACTTCAACTATTTCACTTTTTCAAAACAGCAAGAAAACCATCAAAAAGGCTCTAAGATATACTCAACTGTAGTGAGACAGAATATTATACAATTAAGTAATATCAGTTGCATCTCACTAGCAGCAACACAGGGTACGTGGTCATTATAACATGAAACTAGTTCTTTCATGTTTATCTTGCTGGCTAAGATCATGGGAATTACCAAAATATTTACTTTCTGCACTATGTTCCCATAGACAGTTATAATTGGGATGATACTTTAACAGTCACAAAGGCAGACTTAATACTGACACCAGACTTCCTCCTTTTGTTTGCCTTTTAAGAAGAGGTCATTAATAATGGCAATGATTAGCCATTGCAGTCATCACTCAACCCAGACAGCAAGCACAATGGCCCTTACATCAAATCTGACCTATGACGTAAAAGTCTCTCAACTTTGTAAGCGAGCTTTGATAATTCCCTCCACACAATAGCATTTCCTATTATAAACATCTGTTTTCTCACATGAACCACGTTGAACATGTTAAAAATAAGTTTCTCTTTCCATATCAGTTTGTAAAAGGGATAATCAATCAAGAAATAAGGCTGAAGGCCCAAGTCTCCTTCCCCCACTGATGTAAATTTCCATCCTAACTTTCCCAGGGGACTTTTAAGTTCAGTACTAGGGAAGGTAACTATTAAACCCTTAAGAACACAGTAAAGCTTTCCTTCTTCAAATTATAGATAATATCTACTAAAGACATTGAATGTACTTTAAAAGAAAAGAAATAGTCAGGCATAATGCTAAACAATGTGCTAACCAATTCCTTCCAACTCTAGGATTCTACGCAATCAGGTCCCCAAATCAGTGAACTATTGCTCTTTTCATTAGAGATTCCTCTGGAGTCAGGTGAGCATAAATGAATATTAGAACAGACGTCTGATACAGGCAGTTTGGAAATATCAATACTGCTCCTCCTTGTTCTCTTGCCATAAGCTGAATGAAGAATCTTAGTCATTTAAGCTGTTTACTAAGATAATGAGAAGCAGATTTGTACAGAGATCAGGAAGGGCAAAGAGGATTCATCTACATACCAACTCCAAGTGACAGTGACCACTTAGAATGTTGTATTCAAAAGGATTCTGAGACCATGTGCAGGCTCAACAGAAAAAAATTCAACATGGTTACAATGTTTACCAAGGCCACATGGGGAATAGTAACAGCAGCACTTGTGCCAGCTTCTTGCCTCTCTTATATGCATACATCTCCCCAAAGAAGTTTCTTCTTCCTAAAAGTGTCTGGTTATTGCAAATCTGAACAGGCTGAACCTAGGATACCACAAATAAGTACTGCAAATGCAAACACCATGGTATAACTTAATGTCAGTATCTTACCCTACTTTCATTAGTGTGTCAAAATGTGCTGAGGTGGTTAACTCAACTGATAAGATGTTTTTTCTCTTGATGACTGACAATGCTATGCAACAGAACTTTCTGCAATAACGGAAATGTCCTATATCTGGGCTATCCAGTGTGGTAGCCACTCATTCACATGTGGCTATTGTGTAGCTGAAATATAGCCAGTGTGTTCTTAATTTTATTTCTTTGTATTTAAATTTCACGTGGCAAGGGGCTATCATATTAGGCAGCACAGGACTAGAATGTTTGCTTGCAATGTTAAAGTAAATCCACAGAGGATTGGCTCTAAGTCTGTTTTGCTTCCTGAGGTATGCTATGTGCCTAGAACACTGCCTAAAACGTAGTATGTGCTAAGATATTCACTGAATGAATAAATGAGTAAAGAGATTTGTCCTATCAGGTCATCCTGAAGTATGGATGGTTTTGCATCTTTCGGCTTTTGTGCAGCATTATTAGAGGGAGATGTGTGTAATATCACAATTAAACACTCTCTCAGACTCAAACCAGTAGCACAGCCCTCACTGGGCTTAGTAGATAAAGTATTTTCCATAGAACTTCAAGCAAACAGAGGGTCAATCGAGACACATTTAAATTTTGCATTGAGAATTCAAATACCCTGAAATATCCCCAGCTCCTAATCTGAAATATATGAAAACAATTTATTTTAAAATTGGCCAGTCTGATACTCTGCTGGAACATTATTTTGGATGGCACTTCTTTACCATCACAGGAAGATGGTAGGGACAATAGTAGGTTATCAAACGAAACCGAGGGTAAGAGCTTTTTTAGGAGACACCAAATAGAACATTTAATGTTCTTCTATAATGAAAAGGGGTATCCCTACAAAAAGACATCTGGCACATATAACTTTGAGCACCTTTAAAAATTTACTTATAACAGTCTGCAATACCAGCATTTATTTGCCCCAAAATAGTATTGAGGAGTGACAAAAATGGAAAGGCATTATTAAAGAGACAGATCACAGACAACGATTAATTCTGCTCCAAATGAAGCGGCATTTTAAACAAAATACTGTCAATATAGAGTGGAGAACGTTACTTTTCATTAGCAATAGCACATTCTAAATATTTTTGCATTGTGAACCTGACGTCATTAGAGAGAAAATACCCAGAGTTGGCTATTGCATTTGGCTGCCTTTTAACACATGCCATCAAAATAACAACAAATCATTACACAGTGCTGTCTGAAACATAAACAAAACATCATCTGAGCACTTTCTTTCACCTCTCAATACTTGTGGGGACATGTGACCTTGAGCTGAGAGGCTCTTCTGAAAATGTTGTCCACATGTCTAAAGTTTTCCCCCTCACATGTGTACTCTGCCATCCACCCTCAACCAAACCATCTAAATTACATTCAGATTTTTGTGGTATCATAATAACTTCAATATGGGATATATTTTCAACATTCTGGTAAGAGAGTCCTTTCTTCCCTGCCTCACCCTTCTTCCAACTTATTTCAGGTTTGCATATTTCATTTTCACATCTCAGTGGGATACCCATCATATAACATTTATTTGTGAGGTCTAAAGGCATAATGTGGGGGATTGTGAACTAGCATGTCAAAACCACATACTGCATGCGTATGTCTTAAAGAATGAAAAAGGATTCCTTTTTTCTCAAGATGTATAAGCTGTCTCAACAGTATAAGTCCAAAGCGAATACCACAACCTAATTAAAGATGAAGAGCATAACAAGCAGTATTAAAATGTCTTTTTTGATTCATTCTTCTCCAAGTTATGTTTTTATCAAATGTCTTGTCTCATTAATGACTCCAAAGACATAATGAGTATACATACCTTCTAATCTCACCAAATTCAGAAGAGAGTTGAAAGAATTTTCTTCTACATGTTTTGGGGGCTATGACAGTGGAGAATGTACAGGCAGGGTAGAAAGGGACTTTCAGAAGAGACTAAGTCCATTCACCTGCCTACAGGGATAAGCATGCTTATATATTCCCAGATGAATAAGACTTTTTAAAGATCTCTCAAGTAAGAAATACCACAATCTCTTCTGGGTACCAATTCCTACATTTAGAACATCTATTTCTAGGAAGGTCTTCCTTTGAGTTTAACCATGCTTCAGGGCCAGCTTCATGAGCATTCAAGCTCTGCAGTCACAAAGGGGCTCATGCTCAGAGGGACCACCTACCAGCCCTGCCTGGCTTAATGTTTTGTTGTCACCATCTTGAAATTTTTAATAATTTTACCTCTGAACTTGTGTTTCCTAAATGAACTATGATGGAGCAATGAAGCACATGTATGAAAAGGGAAGATATATGCAGTATGCATGCCCCCTTTCTCCTTTCTGCCTCATTCACATGTAGCCCCATGAGCTCTGAATTCCTGTGGCCCCGTGATGAATAGGGGTTCAGAGAGACTCAAAGCAATTCAAAGGACGGCATGTTATGTCTAGACTGATTAAGTGGGGACACTGGTAGCCCTGAGAGGCTTTCCATGAGAACCAGATACATTTTGAATAAAGAAGGAAGGCAACAGAGTTCAAAGCAACAGGAATGACTGAAGAAGCCCATTGTATCTTTTCTTACTCCTGTTACTTCCCCTCTATTACCGAGTCACTTACAGTTAAAATGATAACATAGAAGGAAAGAAAAAGAATGATACATAGTTCCTTTCCCTTTCAGTTCTTCCTTTCTCATCAGTAAGCTGAAGGTAGAGAGCACAGGAAGATAGGCACACATCAACAAATGAAATAAAAAGTTAAGTCTGATGATTCCACAGTTCTATAAGAACAAAACACATGTGTAAGTACAAGCTACAAAATATAAATTGTGTAATTTTGTTGATTCTGCATATGAGTCTAATGCTGTCATATTTGTATTTCAAAGAGGCACTGCACATTACAAAGACCAATGGTAAAATTCACACTAACAATTTAAATTTTTAATTTTTCTTACTTAGAACATAAAATAGCAAATAAAAAACGCCATGACAAGTCAGGAGAGACACCACAGAAAGAAAAATGCTTTGCTTTTAGTACCTGTTTTAACAGCACTTTAGCACCTTTTCCCCTAATTTTTGAACAAGGAGGTCTGTGTTTTCATTATGCACTAAGCCCCGCAAATTACGTAGCTGGCCCTGACTCGCTTCCTCATGCTCCAGATTACATCCACTGCATCTATTCTTCGAGGTCACCATTTGTTAGTTTTCACCCTTTCCTTCGTTCATCTACACCACAAATATTGACTGCTCTGTGCTCAGGCACTGTGCCAGGTACTGAGGACACAAAAAGGAGTAAGATATTATCATTCCCCTTAAGTGTAGTTGTGAAGATGGACAAATAACCATGGAAAGTTAATAAGACTGGGCCAGGTGTGATGGTTCATGCCTTGTAATCCCAGCACTTTGGGAGACCGAGGCAGGTGGATCACTTGAGGTCAGGAGTTCAAGAACAGCCTGGCCAACATGGTAAAACTCTGTCTCTACAAAAAATACAAAAAAATTAGTTGGGCATGGTGGCATGTGCCTGTAATCCCAGCTACTCGGGAGGCTGAGGCAGGAGAATCGCTTGAACCCAGGAGGCGGAAGTTGCAGTGAGCTGAGATCGCACCATTGCACTCCAATGTGGGCAACAGAGCAAGACTCTGTCTAAACACACACACACACACACACACACACACACACACATACACACACAACTGATCTTGCATGACTTTAGTGAGGACAATAAATAATAAACATAAAATGTACAAATCACTTCTAGTAATGATTGCTAACCTTTAGCACTCTATTTAATTATCTCATTTACTTCCTATTACAACTTATTGGGTAGGTCCTATTATTGTTTCCATCTTACAGCTACAGAAGAGAGATTTAGAACAGTTAAGAAATTGAACCACAGTGATTTTGTCACTAAGTGATGGAACCAATAAATGAAGTCACTCAAACCTGTTTGACTACGAAATCTGAGTTCATAAGTGACAGCTATCATTCTTATTAATATAATCCTAACCATTATTTATTTTCTAGTATTACAGTTGTGTCTCCATTTCTAGTTTCTCAAAGGTCAATTTTAGTTGCAATTTTGTCAATCAACTTATAATATATCATTCACCACTAAACAAAAATGTGTATTCTTTTTTTTTTTTTTTTTTTTTTTTGAGGTAGAGTCTAGATCGGTCCCCAGTCTGGAGTGCAGTGGCGCGATATCAGCTCACTGCAACCTCCGCCTCCCAGGTTCAAGCGATTCTCCTGCCTCAGTCTCCCGAGTAGCTGGGATTACAGGCATGCGCCACCACGTCCAGCTAATTTTGTATTTTCAGTAGAGATGAGGTTTCCCCATGTTGGTCAGGCTGGTCTCAAACTCCTGACCTCAGGTGATCCACCCACCTTGGCCTCCCAAAGTGCTGAGATTACAGGTTTGAGCCACCATGCCCAGCCCAAAAATGTATACTCTAACTTTTTCCAATTTACTTATTAACAGTTTGGTTAGCACATAAAATATAGCTGCTTCTTTTTCTTTTTTTAATCTGACAATCATCAGACCTAACTGTAGAAAATTCAATTCAGCTAATAAAACTGTGGTTTTGAAAATTACATTCATGATCTTGTTCACTAAAATATAGGCAGACAGACCTGTGTCCAAATCCTGGCTCTACAGCCAGGGTTTCAGAAAAGTACTTAACTCTTAAAGCCTAAATTTTCCCATAGGTAAAATGGGGATGGAAACAGTACTTTAACTACCTCATTGGCCCATGCTTAAGAGTAAATAATTCTTACAAAACACTTAAAATAACACGTGGGACCTAATAACCACTCAAAAAATTGTTAGTTTTACTATTACTATTTTTAGTTCTCAAATCTAGGTTTTAAAATGGATTTGAAATGATTTCCCCTTGAAATGTTTTCCTCCAATACGAAGAACTAAGTTCAAGGGTCTCGTAATTTCCGAGACATGTATTTTTTTTGGTAAATAAAAGCACACAAAAAGTCCCCCAGAATGGCCCGTGGTGGTCACATATACCTCTACAATTCAAAGGATCTCAGATGCTTTAATTTAAATAATCCTTTCCTGAAAATGCCAAATACTACCCTCATTTTTTCTCTTTTCAATCTAAACTGCCTATTCTAGGATTAAGGGTAAAACAGTTTATAAACTACACATAAAGAACTCTATAAATGTAAGGAACTATTCACATCAGTTTTAGCGAGGCTATCTCCATTCTCTCTAACCTTTGAAGTGACACTTAAATTTAAGAAGGTTGAGCAAATTAAAATGGCCGAAGTGTTTTCTCTGGCGAAAAAGGAAAGGATTAGCTAATCTGAAGGTTACTGCCGTCATCCAGACTGTCAAATGACTGTTTCCCTGGCCTCTAAGTGATTGAAGAACACATAAAAAGTAGACTGGACCACATAAAAATTGACTATATACCTATTCTTAAAATAGCTCTACAGAAAAAGGCCTTTGTTTGACATTTGTACTATGGTTTAAAGACAAGGAAAACAGCATTTTTGTAAAAAATGAAACCCTTATTTGATACCTTAGAAAACCTGATAGCCATGTGATATCTTCCTAAAACTGAAACTTCAATAATGCTGGCTGTTCCCACCATAGGCTTTCAGGTCCTTACCAATTCTTGAGTGTCTTCTTGTAGCGGCAGAAACGCCGCTTCCAGAATCGCAACCTGGTCAGCACTAAGCTTCTGCCACAGCCCGATCAGCAGAATCACCAAATGGGTGGCACTCTTCAGCCTGGTGAATGACTGGAACAGATTGCCTTGGTTTTCCTCCACTGCATCTGCTAGAGCGATTACCTGCAGATATTACAAACCTTGGTTAGGGATAATTTCACAATTCTTGAGCCCTCAACAAATTACGTCTGGCACACTTTTGTTTTTCTTTAACACAACTTGATGAACTTTGTCTTCCACAAACACAAGCTATGTTGAGTAATAAAAGAGTTATCATTCATCTGCTCACTTCCTTCTTTAAAAAAAAAAAAAATGCCCACAGTAATTCCAAATCCATATGGCCAGAAGTGGAAAATATCCACGAAATAAGCTTAGCAGGCACAGGGTTCAGTGTCTGCTTTGCCATCTATTGACCTTCTTCAATATATGGTAATATAAGTAACCTCGAATAAAGTTATCACAGTCTTTATTACCAGCCACATAAATTAATCAGTTTAAACATTCTCAGAAGAATAATTGCCTTGTAGTTCAAAATAACTTCATTACACTTTTTTCAGAACATTGTCTTCCTCTAATATTAGTCTTTAGATGCTACATGGTAATGGGATATCTAATATTTCTTTATTATATTTAAAAGGTAGATAATGTTCAAACATTTGACCAGTTGAGTAATGTCATTTTTAACACAAATGTCAGGCACCAGCCCACAGGGACCTGAAAGAAAAAAAAAAAAGTTCAGGGTGTGTTAGCTTTTCAATGCCAAATCTACTTAGGATAAAATTGGCAGGAGTGAGTAGAATTGACTTTTTTTCATCCTTTTGAATAATCCTGTGGAAAAAAGAACTAAAGCAACAATTGGATGAAACATTCAAAACTGCCCATTGGTGTTTTATTTTAGTTTAATGTCTTGGTGAATTCTGTGCTCATTAAAAGTAATGAACTGACTGCCGCAGAGGCTCAAGGCGTCTGACGGTCCCCAGAACAGCATTAGTAAAAGCCAGGGCCATATGAGCTCCTTTCTACAAGCCCCCACCAGCTTGGGAGACCGGAGTTCAGATGAGTCTCAGAAGTCTGGTGCAGATGATCCATTTGGTGATATTTCATGGTTTATTGACACGGGCTCAAAGGGCTTGTTAAAAAATCATCATTCAAACAAGTAGAATGTACAGCTGTGTGGTCTCCCAAATTCCATGTTGGGAGAGGGGCTGTACAGAAAGAGCCCTCAGAGTGTCTCGGAGATACTAGAAAAGAGATGTAGACAGAGCAACTGAAGGTCCTTGCCTGAAATCGCTGGGGTGACCAAGATTCTTTGCCACTTGGCTGAGGGCTTGCAGGAGTTATAAAAGGCAATCACAATTCACATTTAGCTCTACAGGGAGGCATGGGAGTTTAAATGAAGACTACCATAACGTAACGTGCATTACTTGCTATGCGCCTAGTACTGTGCTACTTCCCAATTACATTCAAAAGAAGTACACAATATCTTACAGTCCACAAGGATCTTATACTTTGCTGGAAAGAAAACATACATACACAACCAATTAGTGGGAAGAAACATTACTATAATAATGTCCTAATTGTGCAGAACAGAAAGTAAGTGTGAAAGAAGTTAGCAAAGGGACGGATTACTGTGGGCCAGAGTTAATATCCCTGGGGCCTCTTTTACTCAAACGGAGCTTGGAACTCATCCCTTCCCCATTACTTCAAGAAGTCCCCTTGAAGAAATGGTAAGAGCCCACTTTCCTTAAACCAAAACACCTGGAATCGTGTTCCTCCCCCACCCCCACCGCGATTCCAATGGACTCCTGTTAAAGTCTGAGTTTATACTCTTTTTCTTCCTGTGAATATTACCAATTAAGCCTCATTGTGGGGCCATCACATTATGACGCAGATGCTTATTGTCAAAAAGTCCAAATCATACAAGGATCAAGGTCATAAACACCCACTGAATGCCAGATATGTGCAAGAATTTGCGGGAAGTACTGTAGGGAATTCAATGGTGACAGATCTAATCTCCACCTTCAAAGAGTTTGTAATAGAGAAAGGAAAATAGGTCAAGGAGGCAAACATTGACCACATAAGGAAGACCCTATAGGCTATAAAGGAGAATTCCACTAACATTGCGATTATTATGTGAATAACTATCCCTCCAATTAATTGAACATAGGCCACAGGCCAAGCATTCTGCCCTGTGCCATACAGGTATCAGTGTCTTCAATCCTCACATCTCCCCTGCAACTTGGTTGACATTTTCTTTCACAGATGAGAACTCTGAGGCTCAGGAAATATAAGGTATTTGCTCAGGACTGTACGCAGGGTGTGCAAACTGTGCTCGAGCTTTGACGGGCCCGAACTTGTTTAATGCTCTGCTGTCTCTGCCTTGAAATTCTTAGTAATTTTATTTTTGAGCTTGCATTTTGCAAGTAAAATTGATGGGGCAATGGAGCATGCACAGGTGCAGAGGAATCATACTTACATTTAAAACTGCATTAATATAACGATTAATGGTAAAATTCATGCTAATTATTCAAAATTTTAGTTTTTTCTTACTTAGAAAGCTACTAAAAAGAAAATAAGAAAACACCATCAGAAGCTGTGAAAGAGAGAGTACTGAAGAAAACAAAAAGCTTTGTATTTTAGTGGTTGTTTTAGCAGCCCTTTCTTCCTGCCTGTTGAACAAGGGCCCCTCATTTTCATTTTGCACTGGGATCCACAAAATAAGTAGTCAGCCTGACCATCACCTAATAGATGAAAGAACAGGATTCAAACTTCGGAGTCTGTCTCACTCCAAATCTTGTTTGGGACCTTATGCACGTTGTAGGTTCAGAGATGGGCATACTACTACTAGCTGAGTGTAGGGGGCCTTAGGAAGGAAGAGGTAGAGAAAGAAGCAATGGTATGCCAGAACTAGCTCAGTCAGCTCCTCCCACATCAGGAGAAAGAACCTATTGTTCAGTTTTCAGAAATTTTGCAAGCCAGCTGTTACACATGGCCATTACTAACAATTAAATCACATAAACTTAAAACTAAATAAATTATATTTAAAACAAAGGTAATAAATACTCAACATTCATTACTTCCTATTATTATCTGGTCTCTTGAGGTTATTTGGGCCTATTGTATCCATATGTTGGAAACACTTTGCAATGGGCTACGGTTTACATTTCTTCCCAACTCTGCATTCATGGACCTCACATTGGTAGCCTGAAATCAGCCATGGTGGAAGTATTTACTACATGAAAATCCACACAAGTTACAAAGTCAGTCTTCCTACCCTTCCCCTTCTTCCCCAGAAAGTCTCTTGTTAACTATTTACTAGCACACCAGTGAGAAGAGGTATCTGCAATTTGTCCTAAGAATAGATGTTGAAGGCTGGGTGCAGTGACTCACGCCTGTAATCCCAGCACTTTGGGAGGCCAAGGTGGGCGGATCACGAGCTCAGGCATTCGAGACCAGCCTGGCCAACATGGTGAAACCCCGTCTCTACTAAAAATACAAAAATTAGCTGGGCATGGTGGCGTGTGCCTGTAATCCCAGCTACTCGGGAGGCTGAGGCAGGAGAATCACTTGAACCAGGGAGTCAGAGGTTGCAGTGAGCCGAGATTGTGCCACTGCACTCCAGCCTGGCGACAGAGTGAGACTCCATCTCAGGAAAAAAAAAAAAAAGAAGATATTGAATAAGGCCAGTTTAGGCACAGTGTTTGATGACATTAAAAAGGTAAGCTGGGCACTGTTGTAGAGAAACCAAAATGTCACAGTGAAAGCATGCACTTAACTCTGTAGGCACTGGGGAGCCACAAAGTATTTTGACTGTGGGTGTTACTTGATGGAGGCTGCACTCTAAGCAGCTATCAGAGCATAACAAAAATTTGGGGCATTTTCTGGACTTAAAGGATGCTTTTACGCACGTTCCTCACTATCAAGGGAAAATCCTCACTAAGTGCAACAACATGTCAGTTCATGGACCCACCCAACTTGCTAAACACAGCTGTGATGGAAGAATGACTTCTCAGTGAGACAGCAGCCCAAGCCACAGGATCTTTCCTGAGCAAGGCCCAAAATATATCAATTGGAGAGAAGCGTCGTCTAAGTCTCAGTCTCATTGGATATATTCCTGTGCCATTGTGGAAAGAGTCTGCTATCCCCAAATGGTCACAGAAACTGGAAAGAAATGGGATAAACAATTCCTTATGTAAATTACCCCCAAGGAAAATCTTCCTGACCTACTGGCCAGCATGAAATACTAAACAGATCTCCATGTTCTCAATTTAGTTTTACACGTAACAGCCAGGTTTACTGTGTTCCCTATAAGAGCCAAATGAATTTAACAGAATTAACATAGTAAAAAGAGCTGGAAAAACTACACCCATCAGGATTCAGATCTCTGAGACCAAGGCCTAGAAGATCTCGACGCTCACCTGGAACTGAGAAATGAGGCCAACCAGCTGCTAGGACTTAAATTTGAGGGAGAGCAATTTTTCAGGGTGCATCACTGGCTGAGCAAGATGTGTGTTCCCTAGTGTTCAACTGAACTACAGAAAGGGAGGGGTCTAGGAAATAATAAATGCTAACGATCTCAAGCACAATGTGTTGATGGCCTTTGCTTTGCTTTTTCAAATTGAAGGTTTCCAAATAAAATGGAGACCCCAAAGGACATCTCTGTCCAACTGCCATATCAGTTGATGCCAAAGTAATGAGGTAGAGGCCCAGGGAGCTGCTTGCAGGAAAATGCTCAACTCATAAAGTGAGTGTGAAATTAATCCCAAATACTTCCAGCTGCCAAGATAGGCTCTAAAATTGGTTACAGGAAAGCAGCAGCAGCAACAGCAGAGTAGACATGAATCATACTGTGTGAACACGGACACGTCCAATTTCTTCACCTAAACTTACCATTGAATCTGCCTCCAAATTTCACGTGTGGCACTACCACTGCCTAAACACTACATTGTTTAGCTGTCATTTCCTGAGGCCTGATTGTGGGCCAGGCACTGTGTGCAGGGCTGTCATACCTAGATTATCATGTGGTCCTCATGACAACCCTCTGATATAGGAACTGCTGACCCCCTCTCCCCCCACTTCCCGATGAGGAAACAGAAGCTTACAGACATTTAAACACACTGCCTGTGGTCATAAATAAGGGAAGAGAAGGGCTAGGATTCTAATTCTGTCTTCTGATTTCCTACTGGGTGCCCTTTCTTCTACACCAATATACAAATGATACATTCAGCCACATAATATAAACTAATGTACAAATTATACATTCAGCCTCATAAAATAATCCAGTGAATTTTCACCTTGATAATTAAGCAAAGATACTAAGGAAGAACACTACTAATATATTACATCCACGATAGGCATATGTGCTTTAGTTATGCTTTCCGATTGCTGCAGCTTTACACATGAGGTCCATGCGAATTGGCTGGTTTCTGCACAAAGTTGCGTGGTACTGCCCAAAGTTACATTATAAAGGAAATTCGTTCATAACTTGTAAGAATGGGAAGTTAACATACTAAGGTTTTTCCTTAACAAAGAGAATTTTATTATGTTCCATATAGCTCAAAAATATGAAGATTTTAGAAAACAGACATTTTCTATGCCAACTCCTTTAGTGAAGCTACTTTTTTCAAAGGGATGATTCATTTATTTTCTATAAAATCTCACATTACAATGTTTTCAGTGGTCTGAGCAGGTTAATGTTTTGTAATAATAATTGTCAACAGTTATTGAGGGCTATCTAGGAGCCAGGGACTGTCCTAACCTCTTTACAGAAATAATCTCATTTAATTCCAAAAAAATACTGTGAGGTATATACTGTCATTGCTCCCATTTTAAAAACAAGACCAGAGAAGTACAGAAAGTGTCAAACAGTAAGCAGTACAGCCAGAATTCATATACAAGCAATCTGACCCAAGAAACATTACTATGAAGCACTGCCTGCATTAACCTTCTGCCTATATATCAGTCTCATCATGTGCAATATGTGAAACTAATTCTACCAAGAGCTCCCCAATGGGAGGTTTCAGCTTTGTTGATCTCCCAATACCTGATAGATGAATGAGTTAAGAAAATGACATTCTTGTGATATGGACGAATTTATACATCCCCTAGGGAAGAATGCAATAGGCTGTGCTGGAACAGGCAATGTCCTGGGAATCAAGGATACGGAGCTTCTAGTCCTGGCTTTGCTACCAAGCAGTTTTATGTCAGTGTTCATCAATTTACTTCCATTTTCTGGGCTCTAGTTTCATCACCTTTAAAACGTAGGAAACATGATCTCTAACATCCAGCACAGCTATAAGTGTCTGATTCAAAAAATTTTAAATTACTTTTGGATGATATGTTGTTTTGAATTATCCATGCCACTTCTTCCCCTCTATTTGCACACATAATAGGATTCTTGTTGACTTGGCGGTTTTATCTATAAAAGAGCATTATGAATATTTTTCTTTAGCTAATTCATAGGATTATGAAAATTAAATGAGAGGGGTAAAAAGATGGACAATAACAAGTGCTGGCAAGGATGTGGAGAAATTGGAACCCACGTACATTGCTGGTGGAAATATAATACAGTACAGCTTCTATGCTAAACAGGCTGGCAGCTCCTCAAAAAGTTAAACATAGAGTTACCATATGACCCAGAAATTCCACTTCTAGGTATACGCCCAAGAGAAATGAAAATACATGTCCATTTAAAAACTTGCTCATGAATAGTTATAGCAGCATTACTTATAATAGCCAAAAAGTAGAAACAACTCAAATGTCCATCAACAGACAAATGGATAAACAAATGTGGCATATTCATATAATGAAATATTGTTCAGCCATAAAAAGAAACCAAGTACTTATACATGCTACAAAATGGATGAATCTCGAAAATGTTATACTAAACGAAAGAAGCCTATGACAAAGGAACACATATTGTATGATTCCATTTACACAAAATACCCAGAATAGGTAAATCTGTAAACACAGAAAGTAGATTAATAGTTGCTTAGGGCTGGGGGTAGGTGGTAAATAGGAGGAATGGGAAGTGACAGCTAATGGGTGTTTGGTATCTTTTAGGAGGTGTTAAAATGTTCTAAAATTAGACTATGGTAATCGTGGCACAACCCTGTGAATAACACTAAAAATCATTGAAGTATACTCTTCAAATGACTGAATTGTAATATATGTAAATAATATCTCAATAAAGCTGTGAAAATAGTAAAAGAATAAAAGATACTTTGCAAGTATAATTCCTGTAAGGTAAATAAATAAACACAAAGACATCTTTACTTAGGCAACAATTTTGATATATTAATGGCCATACCATATTGCAACTAGGGCTTAATTACCTTAAGGATGATGGAATAACCATGTGACTCTGGAGTCAACCACATCTAACTATGACTACTGGTAATGCTACTTATTAGCTGTACAACTTTTGGCTAGTTACCTCACCTCCCTCAAACTTAGTTTTCTCACCTACAAGACAATACTCAGTAAAAGCTAGTGAACATCCGTGCTGTTCATTTCTAATTGGTTGGGCTCCTGGTTACTATTTCTTAAGATTGTCTATAGTTTAGGGTTCATTTCAATTTAGTAACACCAGGAAAATTCTGCTTTTTCTATTAGATTAATAATGACATTGAAAAAGAAAGACTCTTCTGCTTGAGGCAATCTACCAACTACTACCTCCCAAAGTTAGGCAGGATAGCTGATCACCCTGCACTGTACCCTGACCCTCACTCTGTGGTCACTCAATGAAACAGTGTTCATTTTACAGCTAAGTTTAATCAAGTTTCAAAGCCTGATTAAAAGCTTGTAAGTTACTCAACGTTGGATTTCCCTTTATCCACTCCTTTAGCAATACTATTAAAACAAGCACACACAGACACACAACTTTGCCTGGTATGACTTGTTCTCTAGAAATCCTCTGAGGCTTGTTAACTTAGGGAGCCAGACATTGCTTGTTCTTCTTTTATACCTTACTGAAAATGTTAGAAAATTTGGTGATTTGAATAAAATGTTTCTCAAGTACACCATGAAAAGCCATAGAAAATCAAAACTCAAGCTCAAAAAGCCCAGAAAATTCCAGTGTAAAAATATCAACTGGTAAGACCCCAACATGACCACAATTTTCCAGTACGAAGTACACATTGGGTGTCCCATAAATGCTGGGTAAATTGATGAACTTCAAAGTCAGTCCACTTAAAGATACAGTGCAACTATATTTTTTCTGCTTCTTAAATCCTGGACACACTGAATCAGGCACTGTCAGGCTCCCAATCTGAATGGAACCCAAGTGATGTCACATGGAAACAACAGACCTACCTCAATATATCTGTCATCTACTTTTTAAAAAATTGCTCCAGGTCACCTTTAGCCAGAGCTTCCTAAACACCAAACAGACAGCTCTAATGACTGCTGAAATGAATTTATTTTTCAGATGGCAGCCCTTTGGGTGGAAAGGCGCATGCTCAGTCTAAGAGAGAATTGGAAGCAGACAAGAAATAGGGCATACTTCCCTCTCAACAATGTTGTTTGTGATGGCATTTGCTACAGATTCCAACATGACAAAGGGTTTGCAATAAGGAAAAAAGAAAAGATTTTACCAGGGCTAAGATTTTACTTTGGATGAAATGATCCAATTTGTATCCAAAAGAATTGTTCTTTTACCAAAAACGATGAAATAGGGCTCAAAATGAAAAAGAAATGGCATGGAGATGATTTAAATGCCAGACAGGCATGTAAGAAGCATTTGGGTAGTAAGCTTACAACTAATCCATTCATTACCTACATGAATTCATTACCTCTGTGCTGAACTTATGACTACATAAAAGAGAATCCTGAGGCTTTTACTTTGAAGGCATAGCAAGAATCTAATTCTTAGCTGTTTTTGCTACCATATTATTTTGTATTAATAGGACAGTGAACTGGATTTCATTCTATTGCACTTCACATGGGAAAGAAAACCTGAGATTCCCCTTTAACATGCATTTAGCTTAAATTTGCAAACCAAAACAAGGATCAGAAGACTTTTTTTTTTTTTTTTTTTTTTTTTTTTTTGAGATGGAGTCTCGTTCTGTTGCCCAGGCTGGAGTGCAATGTCATGATCTCAGCTCACTGCAACCTCCACCTCCCGGGATCAAGTGATTCTCCTGCCTCAGCCTCCTGAGTAGCTGGGATTACAGGCACCCACCACCACGCCTGGCTAATTTTTTGTATTTTTAATAGAGACAGAGTTTCAACATGTTGATCAGGCTGGTCTCAAACTCCCGACGTCGTGATCTGCCTGTCTCAGCCTCTCAAAGTGCTGAGATTACAGGCGTGAGCCACCGCGCCCGGCCCAGAATACATTTTTAATCATAGTATCATTTTGGGTAGCCATTAAGACAACTGCAAAAGTGTACCCATTCAGTAAAAAACTTCAGTCACAAAAATCATTTGTCTTCATAAAAAGAGACCTGCTAATGAGCTAAACTACCTGATCCTTCAAAACACTAAGGTATGATCATGTGACTCTTAGAAGTCACAATGGTTTTTCTGGTCTATGATTACAATTTTCCCGGACACCAATCCACACTTGCAAAATGCCTTGAGAATGCACATAAAAACGGTTTTAGAAAAACAAATTATTTCTGAGAAATTTCTTTATAATATATATAGCACAACTCTTTTTTTCTTTTTTAATGTTCTGCTGAGAAGAATATAAAAGGTAGGCAGTGTTGGAATATAGACTTTGGCTAGGACTTTCAAAATATATACCATTGATACATAAAAATGTTAAATGAGAGAGACAATAAATCATTTACAAGTGACACAGAGACAAATTTTGCTATTTCTGCAAAGTTTATTCACCAAATAGACATGTAACTTAATCAGCTGAAAGGAAACGAACTCCAATGCTTGGCTAATATAAAGTTTTAAAAATACAACTGATCTCAAGCCTGATTACTATTTTTACCTTTTTTCCCCCCTGGCTGACCAAATTTTTACCCCTTTCCATAAAATTATCTTCCTATAGCCAAGTGAAACCCCAATTTAAAAAATAATAATTGATGAAATCAGGCTGTAAAAAGAAGAATGAATGTTCTCTGGACTATGGTTACTCATTGAACAGATCGCTATTAAAGCTGGAATCTATGGTTGGCAATGTCGAAGCTCATTTTATAAGCCCTAGAGAATGCCACAGTTATCACTCTCCAAAAACAACATCTACAAGGTCTGATCTGAATAGTTTCTAAGTTTAGAATGTTTCAGGCCACATTCCTACATGCAGACATGTCAGTAATTATGTAACCACCCACACTGCCTCTAGTGCCATCTCCAATGAACGGAAATGATGGATAGATGGGCAGTTGGCTGGGTGTCCTAAACGCATTCCTTTAGCTAAGGTAGCAAGTGCTAAGACACATTATTACATGTGATCAGTTAGGGCACGCTCCCAAAAAGGCAGAAAGGGAGGCTGGAGACCCCAACAATGCTGGTGACACTGCCAATCATTTCCTTGGTTCCAGAGTTTACGAGGTGAAAGTGACATTTTCACAATAGAGTGAAATTGTTGAGGCTTTTCTATGAATCTTCTTTTAAAACATCTAGTTTTTTCAGAGGGTCTACTTCTCTTCAATATCTGTAGTTTTTATACATTTTTGCTTTCTTAGATAAAATAGTTACACCACTACCATCTGGTAGTTCTTTGGCAAAATATGTAAATGTCTATACGGCTCAGACCACGTGGAAATAATACAAAAGGCAATGAGGAGAGCTGCCTGGTTTCATATGGAGTGAAACTAGGGTAAACTGTGGGTTATTTTTACAATCACAGGCTATTGGAACATTATAATTGGAAGTTGCCTTGGTGAAGATATGTTATGCCCGATTTCTACTGTGCTATACATTCCCCCTGGTCAGAGACTATTTTATTGTTTGCTGTACCCTCCTACAGTCTCTGGCTCACAGCAGGCATTCAATGAATGTTTGTAATACTAAAGTAAATTTAAAATTTTGATGACTCAGTAGCACAAGAGTATCCATTAAGATGGTAATTCACAGGACTACTACTTGGACGAGCGAAGTAAATGCCTATACTCCAGGTAAACAAGACCAAAGTCTCTCATTTTTGAAAAGTCTACCACAGGTTGTAAATAACTGGGCTCTAAATCCATACCTTCCACATGTATTATATTACAATGAATTCTAAATTCATTCAAGTCTTTACTGCTGAGTTTACTGCAAGTGTTATGAAGTCTGTAATTTAACTTTAAAATACATCACAGAGCCATATGACGTAAGCATGGGAGTCAGTTTTAAGTGCACTCTAGAGAAGAGTTTCTCATCCTCCTCGTTAATGACATTTGGGGCCAGATAATTCTTTGCTGTCAGGGCTGTCCCAGGTACTATATGAGGTTTATCTGCATCCCTGTACTCTACACACTAGATGCCAATAGCATCTCTCATTACCAGTTGTGACAACCAAAAACATCTCCAGACATTGTCAAATGTCTCCCTAGGGGCAAAATCACCCCGGGTTGAGATCCATTGTTCTAGAGTCAGTGCGATTGTGCTCAAAACGGTTATCTTTCTCATCAGCAGCAAAGCCCACAAGCAGAGGTGCTACCACAAGGAATTAGGCTACTAGCATCTCCAGCAACACTGGAGACTTTTTCATTCCATAATAAATGTCAGAAATGGATTTTGATTGATGATCAGAAGTTTGATAGTCAGCATTATAGATATTAGAATTGGTTCACTGGCAAAAATTGATGATATTAAAGACACGTGGATTGACTGAATATTTTTATACTCAGACTGTCCTTTGCATAAATAGGGTATATGAATTCCAGCAAGACACTGATGGGATAGGGTCCAAATGTTCCTGTGTCTTGACTTTGGGAAGCAGATTTCTAGCTACTTGATGTCCATTACAAGGGAAAAAAGATGCTGCCTTTGATTATTGTCCAATCTGCCCCAATGGAACCTTTCCAGAAAGGTGGTAGTCTAGTACCTAAAGGGCAGCTGGGCCTTCACCCAGTCTGCAGTATAAGCTATATGAATTGTCCCATGCTTATAAATGTTTATTTAATAAATGTCTTCATATGTGACAAAATTAGGCATGAGACATACTTTCATTAGAATCAGGGAGAGAGGTTTGGGGGAAGACACTCATTCTCATTTACCTCAAGCTTTTTGATGGCTATGATTACTTACCGAAAAGAATTTAAGATTTGTGTGTGACTAAATTGGCAAAGGTAGTGTGCCACATCGAGTGTATGCTAAGTGATGGGGATACATGCGTTTTAAGAGCTACCTGCAAAGAACCAACAGTCTCACAACAAAAATAGGCCAGGCGTGGTGGTTCACAGCTGGAATCCCAGCACTTTGGGAGGCCAAGGCAGGTGATCACTTGAGGTCAGGTGTTTGAGACCAGCCTGACCAACACGGCAAAACCCAGACTCTACTAAAAATACAAAAATTAGCTGGGCATGGTGGCACATGCCTGTAATCTCAGCTACTCAGCAGGCTAAGGGACGAGAATCACTTGAACCTGGGAGGCGGAGGCTGCAGTGAGCCAAGAATGCACCACTGCACTCCAGCCTAGGCGACAGAGTGAAACTTTGTCTCAAAGAGAAGAAGAAGAAGAAAACCAAGAGGAGAAGGGTTAGGCAACTTGAGGAAAATCACACAGCAATGCTAAGATTCAAACCAGGTATCTTTAAAACCTACAAAGCCCAAGCATTTTCCACTGTGCCATACTGTACCCTTCCACACACACACACACACACACACACACACACACACACACACATACCCCTAAACTAGATGATAAGTGCTATACAAATGGCTATCAGGTTAAGTGAGTATGAGAAATACCTATAAATGACTCCTCCCCAACAACTGATTTTCTGGGGTGAAGGGCCCACAGATTCCTTTGTTTGTCCCTCTTTTAAGTAAACCTACATTTGAATGTTTGAATGCCTTTGGTTCATAACAACATTCAAGTCCTGCACATTACTCCTATTGTTTCTCATCTACATCTATGTTACCTGCCTGGCCCTGTAGTCATTTGAGTTTGTAACCACTTCAGTAATCATAAACTCTAAACATTTAAAAAAAAAAACTGTAACAGGTATGGAAAAACAGATCATCCTCATCATAAGTGATTAAACTGAATCTGGGCTCTGGTAATTTAACTCCAGGAGGGTCCTCAACATCTTTAAGCTTCAGTTTTCTCCTTTGTAAAAGACAAGTATGTGGCTTGAAGATTAAATGAGACACAACATAAAATGTATTTGTCACAGTGGCTAGCACATAGGAAGCATACAATAAAGGTTAACATTATTATTATTATTTATTATTCCCTGGCTAAACACTCACCCAAGATATTCTTTTTTTTTTTTTTTTTTTTTTTTTTTTTTTTTTTTTTTTTGAGGTGGAATCTTGCTTTGTCATCCAGGCTGGAGTGCAGTGGTGCAATCTTGGCTCACTGCAGCCTCCACCTCCCAGGTTCATGCCTCCTGAGTAGCTGGGATTATAGGCATTCGCCACCATGCCCAGCTAATTTTTTTTGCATTTTTAGTAGAGATGGAGTTTCAACATGTTGGCCAGGCTGGTCTCAAACCCCTGGCCTCATGTGATCCACTCACCTCAGCCTCCCAAAGTGCTGAGATAACAGGCATGAGCCACCACGCCCAGCCCAACGTATCCTTTAATAAAGCAAAATAAAATTCAAAAAATGTCATATACCTGAAGACAATAATAACACTTCCTTTTGCCTCTTCATCTCTAGTTTATACAATCCCAATAATTTCAATACCTCTTCATGGGATTGATTTTGTACATAAAATACATACATTATTTACCAAAGTGTGTGACAAAATCTCCACATCGTCTCTCTCAAAGCACCCTGTATGTCCCCTTCTATTATATCCATCACATTTAGAATGACTTGCTTAATACATGTAAGCTTTGTGAAGGCAGTGACTGTGTCTCGTCTTATTTACTACTGTGTCCCCAGCATATAGCATAGGGCCTAACACATAGTAAGGCTCAACAAATATTTGTTCAGTTGAACTGAATTAAATCCCACTTGGTATACCCTAGAAGGGTAGCATATTAGCTTAATATTACTAGCAGAACATTCTCTCAGAAGTAGAGCTAATACCTAGAATACTAGTTGTGAGGCAGAGCAAATAATAGATTTCCTTAATTCCATAATGCCCTTTGCTTGTTAGGCACCTCTCCCACCCATACACACATTTTTGAAAAACACTTTTAATGGTTTATAAATCAGGACGTGCCACATTTAATATGGTAGCCTTACTTTTTATCCTCAAAAGTTATCTAATCAATAGTGTGCTCTAAAATTAATGTCTTAGAATTCATTCAATGTATTTTTGTGTGGTATTTTGTGTGTATTTCTTTGGAGTTATACCTCCCAGTGTCTTCATCCAGGAAATAACTGTTCTAAGAATATGCCCTGGCTACCCCTTGTGGGGCATTCTCTCCAATTTACACAGTGATTCCCCTCCCCATACTTCCTAGGTGGGACCTACTGAAGGCCAAGCATGAGTTCCTTCATATGGTCTCTAATGACACTATGCAGTGGGGTTATTAGATCTACTTTGGCTGTGACAAAACTGAGGCCCTGATGGTTTAAGACACTGTCCACAATCATGCAGCAAGATTCAAACCCAAGACTGGCTACCCAACAAAGCCCATGTTCTGTCACTGTCCACACTGCTTTGAAAGAACTCTATGGAGCTAGAAAATTCAGTTCCACAAAGTTGTTACTTATTTTCAAATGTAATTATGATTATGACTTCAATGAAAGAAACTGTGCATTCTGGGAAAGTAATAAAGTCTATTTCTTTTGAATAGAATAGAAGCTAAATCAATTTAAGAAAAAATAAAATACATGTTTATTCAATCTCTTCAACAAGTATAAATTGAGCACCCACTAGAGTGTCAGGTGCTGCATGAACCTTAATGGAGGAAGAAATGTGGCTCAATGAGCAACTGAAACTGGGGTTAATAAACATTTGTGAGATAGCGACGTTTTTCACAGTTATGAAATAATTCTTAATGACTATCTTTGAAGTGATTTTCAACTATAAAACTAGTCAAAATATAGTCGATATCCATGTATAATTCTAATACAGACCAGAATTAAATAAAACAAAAAGGGACATGATAGTTTTGGTCCTGGCATCGATATTCTCATGTAAAGCTTCTCTGTTAAAACATACAAATAAAATCAAACCAGGCAGGAAAATAAAAAAGAAAAAGAAAAAAGAATGATCTTTATAAACGCAGCAAATAAAGAAAAATCTACAAACCCAAGCAAATGTGGTATGTATAAAACAGATCTTTTCTTGAAATGTCCAAATTTGGATTTGATTGGATAAGAGGCACCTCTAAACCCATGTATTTATTTCTTCCTTCTAAGTAGCTGAAATAGACTATATGAGGATGAGAGCATCTGATAAGAGAGGTATGAGCAGTCACATCTTAGTTTACTGATACTCAGAATATTTAGATTATATCTCTAGTTTTATACCAGCTAATGCCTGAACAGAGATGAGTGCATCAGGAACGTCTTGGTCATCAACACTACTTTGATAAGTTATTAAATATCCAAGTTTCCCTTCCACCTACTAGAGAAAACTCAATTTCTGCAAAAAAAAAAAAGCCATAAGTAGTTATTTTTATTTAAAGAAGTCTGTCCTGGCCAGGTGTGGTGACTCACACCTGTAATCCCAGATCTCTAGGAAGCCAAGGAGGGTGGATCACTTGAAGTCAGGAGTTCGAGACCAGCCTGGCCAATATGGCGAAACCCCATCTCTACTAAAAATACAAAAAATCAGCCAAGGATGGTGGTGCATGCCTATAATCCCAGCTATTCAGGAAGCTGAGGCAGGAAAATCGCTTGACCCCAGGAGGCGGAGGTTGCAGTGAGCCAAGATTGTGCCATTGCACTCCAGCCTGGGTGACAGAGTGAGACTTTGTCTCAAAAAAAAAAAAAAGTCTGTCCTGAATGTTATCTGGTGTCTCAGACACACACGCCACTTACAGCTGTTATCAATCACCAGTAATGCTCCGCTAAAAACCAAGTAAACTCTATTCCCTCATATGAAAACTACTTTTCTTGGTGAATTCCTTTCCTCTGGAGAGAAATAAGCTCTAAAATGGAAGAGACTGAGAGAAGATAAGTTTTGAAATCACAGAATCAGAATTTTAGGGCTAGACCAGAAGAAATTTACTATATCACACTATGGTCATTTATTTACATCTGTCTCTTTTTCTTAGATTATATGTTTTTTGAGAACAAGGACAATGTTCTTATTTATAGTTCATGACACTGTAAATATAAAATATATTCATCTGAATTCAACTGACTGAATTTGAAAAGATCTTCAAAATCATCTAATCCTAGCCCTATTTTTTAATGTTAAGGAAAAAAAAAAAGTTCTAAGGCCCAGATAGGTGTGGTGACTTGCCTAAAATCACACAGTAGGTTAGTACTAGAACCAGGGCTAACCCCTCACATCAACATCCTCCTTTAAAAGGATATTATCTACATTATCTCATTAAGTATTCACAACAACTTTACAAATCAAACAGGCAGTGCACCTAAGTCCCCCTTTTATGACGAAAAAATGCAAGATGTCAAGGTTACAGGGAAGGTTAATAAGGGTATCAAACTCAGAACTTCTGGCCTGAGCTTTTGTTCCTATGGCACAGAGGATTTGAAACATGCCACTTCTTACTCACAAGGCATGAGCTAGCAAAGAAAGGGGAAGTGAATCTAGTCCAAGTGTGCAAGTAGATGGACAGCACAGAAGAAAAGGGAGACATAGATGTAGCCTAAAAGAAATTAATATGAGGAAGCATGAATACAGTTGGCTGGAGAGAAGAGGAGAGCTTGAAGCTGGGGTGGCAGCCCTCTCCATAAAATGGGATCAGAGTTTGGCTTTGTTTTGATTTTCTGTGTTTTCAGAAACTTAGTAATTTCCTTCACTGTCACAGTTTTAAAATTTGCAAAGCTGATTTCATGTACAATTTATGGCCTATCACACCTCTGATACTGATAATTATTTTCCCTGTGATTACAAGGCTATGATAGTGGGATATCAAGTTGAGACATTCTTTTTATGTTAAAAGAGACAGGAAGGGCATGTGGAAAGAGAGCTATGAGCCTCAACCCTTACATTTCTCGGTTTGGGCATCAGGTATTCCCTGATGGCTGAGAACAACATAGATCAGAAAGGGCAGCCACCCAGACACATCCCCTGACCATTCTCATCAGAGTTACTGGGATGGGAGGCCCCAAAATGTGGGTATAAGGTAAAAGGGAGAAAGAAAGCCCAGATCTCTTCCTCCAGCAGCAAAGCCTGCCTAAAGCTTGCTTGATATGATGCGAAGAACACAGGCCTTTGACTCAATAGTTTGAATTGCGCTGTTTACCTCAGCCAAATCATTTTACTTTTCTAGACAATTCTCCTGTTTCTCTAATGTAAAAAGTAGCAAAGTAATACTAACTTGCCTCAAAGAGTTAGTTTTAGGGGCCAATTTAAATGATCTATGTGATGAATTTTAGCAAACTGTTAGTTACTATATGAAGTTAGCTATCATTACACTAGAAGCATAAGGAATTTAACATCTCTAAATAATCTTAATTAATATTCTCCATACTGAGGTCTACTGTTCAGCTAATTTACATGGAAAGAATATAAATATCAGTAGCTTATCTGGAAAAAACCCATAGCATCTGGAACAAATCACAGTCTAAGAAAAGGAGAAACCAATGAATTACAATGAATCCTAAGCTTACGTCTTTAAACAAAGAATGCTATTTAAGAGTAAAGATTGGCCAGATTATACAGGGTAGAGGGGACATTTAGTAGTCACAAGGTGAGGATCAAAGGACTTCCAATATCACAAAACTTTACAGAAAGAATTTTTGCTGTCTTTCACACTGGCATTGAATTTCAATTTATAAAATAAAACATCATCATTAGTTCAGCACATGCAAATGATGAAGATACCCTAGTGGGGTAACACATTACCCCGCAAATCACAAATTCAACTTGTGCTTATGAAAGACATTACTGGCTGGGACAACGAATTACGTTTCATTTGCTCGTTAGAGCACTTGTATCGGCACTGGTCTGAAGCAGCTGTAGAGAATTAGAAAAAATGACTTCCCCTGAGAATTCCCCTTTTCACCTCATTGGCTACCAGGGTCACCTCTAAACAGCAACTGACTTGCTGCCTACAGAGAGAAGTTACTGGAAAGAATCCTGGGATTTGTTAGCATCTATCCAAACAACAACACTAACAAGGCGAACAAGTTGACTTCTAATTTGGGTCAGGAAAGAATAGGAGTTTGACTTTGTCCCCCAAATCTCTCATTGCTGAAATAAACCGACACCTTAAAATCTACATATCCAAAAGTTAGCAAGCATCTCTGAATATGTAAAAATATGAAATGATACACTTTTGAAGGGGGTTATTCACTTTAAAGAGTAATTCTTAACAAGATCCATTTAGGTTTAGCAACTACTTAAGTGCACTGAAAATACAATTTCATTTAAACAAATTTAATTTCTTTACAGCTTTTCTCAGAAGCACAACTGTGATACAACCGAACAGGAGATTGACTGCTGGCTTCTCACTTCCAGTACTTCCTCTCCGAGGAGATTTCCCTGGGGCTGTTCCTGACCCACACATCCATGAAGAGGCCACTGACAGCCACTTGAATGTTATGAATTTGAGAAGCTGTCACAGCACCTATTTATTCCAAGAGGGTTCAGTATTGTAAGCTGAAAAACGAATTTAGCCTGGATTGTTTAGACTGAGGGAAAAAAAAACCTGTGCCTTAGACTCAACTCTGGCAGAGGGTCTTAAACAATAAGGTTAAATTATGCCCCTGAATTTTGGGGAAGATACAGGCTGCTTTGGTTTTTCCACTTTCCCCCTACTCCCATACTGCTAACAAGAACACATGAAAGATTAATTTCCAAAGCTCCAAAGTTGAAATCAGGCTTCAACCCACCACTGTGTAGTCATAAGAATTACACCCAACTACTCATGAGTCATCAGGCACTGGATTCAATCAGTGAATGAATTCATCTTTTTTTCCTCTTTCATGGAGGTGACCGGCTATCTCCATTCCAGCAAAGAACTGGCAAAAATGAACAATTTGGTTAAAGCAATCCAATAGCCTTCTTAAGGTTCACACCTAATCAACTATGTAATTTTGGATTTGAGTGTCAACTAATTTGACCATATCTTGTCATAATTTTACCTACTATTGTCAAGACTGTTATTCATTATACCACACACAGTCTATGTTATGGAGACTTAGAAGAAAAATTCCTCTCAAACCTCATTATTAGGAAAAAGTCTTTTTTTAAATCAACTTTTATGTTAAGTTCTGGGGTACGTGTATGGGATGTGCAGATTTGTTACACAGGTAAATGTGTGCCATGGTGGTTTGTTGCACAGATAAACCCATCACTGAGGTATTAAGCCCAGCACCCATTAGCTGTTCTTCCTGATGCTCTCCCTCCCCCATTTCCCCACAGGTCCCAGTATGTGTTGCCCCCCAACAACGTGTCCATGTGTTCTCATTGTTCAGCTCCCACTTGTAAGTGAGAACATGCGGTGTTTGATTTTCTGTTCCTGCATTAGTTTGCTGAGAATAATGGCTTCTAGCCCCATCCATGTCCCTGCAAAGGCATAATCTCATTCCCTTTTATGGCTGCACAGAATTCTATGGTGTATATATACCACATTTTCTTTATCCACTCTATCATTGATGGGCATTTGCGTTGATTCCATGTCTTTACTATTGTGAATAGTGCTGCAATGAACATATGTATGCATGTATCTTTATAACAGAAGGACTTATATTCCTTTGGGTATATACCCAGTAATGGGATTGCTCGGTCAAACGGTATTGCTGCCTCTAGATCTTTGAGGAATTGCCACACTGTCTTCCACAACGGTTGAACTAATTTACACTCCCACCATCAGTGTAAAAGCATTCCTTTTTCCTTCTCCATAACCTCACCAGCATCTGTTGTTTCTTGACTTTTTAAAATCGCCACTCTGACTGGCATGAGATGGTATCTCATTGTGGTTTTGACTTGCATTTCTCTAATGACCAGTGATAGTGAGCTTTTTCTCGTGTTTGTTGGCTGCAGTCAAAATGCTGTTGAAAAACCAAACAACAAAAAACAAAAAAGCAAGCACAAAAACAAACTACAACAACAAGAAAAATAAGTATGTGTTCTGTTTCTTTAAAACATTAAGAATATTTTAAATGGCTATGATTCCAACTTTGTATTGACTAGAGAGAAGTCACACTCTACATCTGGCAATGTAGAAATATATATATGTATATGTTGTATACATAATATAAAATATATATTTTTTTCATCCAGACTGCTTGAAGCTTTTGAGAAATCTACTTTGATGTAACCTTTTTTGTAGATTTTCCTGGTTACTCGTGGGCTGACTCTACTGATTAACATGTATAACTTCTGCTGAATTTAAGTGGCTTATGCCAGGAAGAGAAGAATAAAAATGATCTCAATTCAGATCAATCAATATTAACAAGTACTTAGGTCTCAGCTCAGTAAGTCACATTTCAGAACTTTTTCTCCACATTGCCTTAATACTAATACCAAATAATTATTTAGCATTTACTATATTCCCAATACTTTGTCTCAAAAAGAAGATTCTTTGAAAACTTGAAGATAAAACTCAGTAAAGGTCTGCTGAGGTCAGTGCAGTGGCTCACATCTGTAAATCCCAACATTTTGGGAGTCCAAGGTGGGAGAACCACTTGAGGCAAGGAGTTTGAGACCAGCCTGAGCAACAAAGCAAGACCCTATCTCTACAGAAAATAAATAAATAAATAAAAATTAGCTGGGCATGGTGTGTAGCTATAGTCTCAACTACTCAGGAGGCTGAGGTGGGAGGATTGCTTGAGCCCAGGAATTCAAAGCTGCAGTGAGGCATGATCATGCCACTGCACTGAAGCAGGCAACAGAGTGAGACTCTGGCTCAAAAAAAAAAAAAAAAAAAAATTCTGTTGAGATCAAACTTGAATCTATTAAACCAAAGCAAATATAAAATATCACGTGACACTGAATTCAGTGGTAAACATCAAAATGTTTCCTAGAAATGACCTTGATGGGATTAAAAAATGAAGGCTGAAGTTGTTAGAAAAGACTAATTCGAGGTTGAAGAATCTAAATTAGTTCTGGTGAAGGAATGAGGTGATTCTAGGCAAGGTATATATGCCAGTGAAGGCACCAAGATAAAACAGACACCATATTTTCATATATCATTGCCGAGAGCCACGTGAAAAAAGCAAAAGTTACAGCATAGAAATTTCTAGAAAATTTACTTATGAAAGGACTTAGTGACTAGAACAAAGATTTGAGTGTAATGATCACAAAGTCCAAGAAGTGTTCCTTGTTTTTCCATCTTGGGCCAGGTCAATATAGAGGGTAACTATTCTCTTTACAGAGTACAAAGATTTTCTGCTCAAGGTCTAGGACCAAATTATAGCAAGATAGGATACACTTATGAAACATTTCAGTCTGTTTTAAAGCTATTTCCCCCCCGCCAAAAAAATAAAGGTGTTTATTTTTCATTAAGAATTCATGACTTATTCAAGCTATGAGATTAAAATATAAAATTGCCCCCTTTTAAAAATTTCTATCCAAAATCTAGTTTACTAATCCACTCTTAAAATAAATATAACTAACATACTTATATTCATAGGACACTTCCCATTTCCCATTCATAGCAAATGGGAAATGATTCCCATTCATAGGAATCAATCCCATTTCCATCCCAGAATAGCCCAGAAACAGAAACAGTAAGGTATGAATGGCCAGAACAACAGAAGCACCTTAACCTCTGAAAATCACTGAAGCACCAATCCTTTAAATCCATTTCTGCCAGTCTATAGAACCTGGAAAGTTACAGATTTAATACCATATAATTTCAACTGAACTGGAAATATGTGGTTTCTAACATAGTTTCAGCAGACAAATTTAAAGCTGACTCTTAAATTGAAAGAAATGCTTTCTAAAATTAGTAATTAGGGTAGAGAAAATACCCGTATAATTAGAAGCTCTAAAACTTACTAACCTAACATAATATTATTTCCAGGATATCCCTTTTTGTCTCAATTATACAATTGTATTTCCTATTTTGAGCCATCCTTCATGGCATCTCCCCTATGTTATTAGTTAAACCTAAAAAATAGACTATAACAGACTTTGGAAACAAAGCCCTTTTTTAAATTCAGATTGAAAAATAAGAGAAGAGTCACAACCAGAGAACCAATCACAGTGGGATACAGGAGCAGCAGTGATGGATGTGTTCCCCCATCCGAGGCAACATGGTAGTCAACCAGCAGGGAGGCCTTCCCTCTGCCACTCAGTGAGCACCTGAACATAACTGTCCTTTTCTCCATTTTCCTAATTCTTCCTTTATCAGTCTCTAAAATGAGAATAAACTGTATTTTCCCGCTCTCCTAAAGAATATGTGAGAGTTGAGTAACTGTCTGACTTTTCAAGAATGTTGAGTTCTGTGGTAGAAAAAAAATCACACTTTAGGACCAGCCCTCTGCTTACTCCAATCTCTACCTGATCAGAGACATTGTTAACTACTAATCCAGTTGCTGCTATATGTGTTTATATAATAGTTAAAGATGTGGACATTAATAGGCCCATTTTCCCATGAAAAATGTCCCAAGCTACAGGATGACATCCCTCCCAATTTGCTATTAATTATGCCAATTAGCTTGAAACCTTAAAACCAGACCTAAAAATTCTACTTTTATCCCCTTTATTAAGACCCCATGTCCTTTCAATTCTGCCCTTAAAATATCTTCCCATATTTATTTCTTCCTCTCCACTCCAAACAACAGCATCCTTTACAAATCAGCCCTAGGTTACAGAAACAGACTTCAGCTAAATTTTAAAAGGGCATAAAAGATCACTTAAAAGTATTTACTACCTAGAGAGAGCCTTTACAGTATTAATATTTTGGGAAACACCTTTTCAGACAATTCTCTCTAAGACTAGCTATACATATATGGACATGTATACAACTTTACTTTGTATTTCATATTCATCACATTGTATTACATAAGCATGTTTATGTAAATTTGTACACTGCTTCATTCAACATTATATAATATCATATTATATAATTTAATTCTAAATTATCATTTTCTGTAATTGTGTTTCTTCACTGATCTTTTCTTACCCTTATTTTATAGAGAAATACATGCCGAAGTAATAGGACTTGTCCATGCTATGGAGTAATTTAATAGCAATATTCAATTTCTTCCCAATCTTGCCAGTGTTTACCTTGTCCAATGTCAACCTATACTACTCTTCTATATTAGCCTCTTCATCAAAACAAACTTGGATCACTCATCACCTATCCATACTCTGAGTATTCCCACTACCATACATTAATTAACTTGTATTTTTCCTTCTGCCTGTAAGTCCTTCCTATCTCCTTGTGTGTCCTTCCTTCAAGGTTAAATACAAGTCCCACCTCTTCATTCATGTATCCCTTATTCATTCTGTATTAGTCCATTTTTAGACTACTATAAAAAACTCCCTGAGACTGGATAATTTATAAACAAAAGAGGCTTAATTGACTCACAGTTCCACATGGCTGGGGAGGCCTCAGGAAACTTACAATCATGGCAGAAGGTGAAGGGGAAGCAAGGCATGTCTTACACAGCAGTGGGGGGCTGGGGGTGGGGAACTGCCAAACACTTTTAACCCATCTGCTCTCCTGAGAACTCACTATCATGAGAACAGCATGGGGGAAACTGCCTGCATGATCTAATCACCTCCCACCAGGTCCCTCCCTCATCAAGTGGGAAATACAATTCAAGATTTGGATGGGTACACAAAGCCTAACCATATGACATTCATTCAACATATATTTCTATACATCTATGCATCAATGCTAAAGATTCAGAGTTGAACAATATATACACCGGCCCTGCCCCAATTAGTTGGTAAGCAACTTACCAACTAATTGCCAAGAATGACACCTAAGCAAGTGATAACACAAAAATAAGATTAACATTAGGTCAAGATACATGACAGAAACCTATGTGGCGCCCATCATGAGCTTTTTGAAGCTTTGACAAGATATTCTTGCTCATAATGTCTACTCCCAGATCAGAATTCCTCTGCCATTTATTTATTACCAATGCTATTCATTTCAAAAATTAGTCTATGCTTTCTTGCACTGTAATTAACTCTAGGGGACATGTCTTTCTTCCCCATTTAAATGGTTATGTTCTTTACAAACAAAGACCCTGCTTTATCCTTCTTCTGTATTCCTAGAAATTAGTATAGAGCCTTGCACAAAATAAATAATAATTTATTGTTACTGCCTGCTGTTGTTAACACTGGGAAATAAGAATTTGACTACCGCTAGTAATTTCAAGCTTCTGATAAGAATGTAGAAGAATGTTTTAATCATTACAACTGTTCTTCATATCTCTAAGTTGTTTCCACTTACCTAAAACCTCTATTGAGACTTTCCTCCCTACTGAGCATTGCTATATGAAAACAATGCTGTGATTCCTCCTGCTGAGTTTAACAGTGTTAGGCAAAAAGTCAACAAGCTTGACACTCAATGTTCTGAAATCCTTTGAAAAAGAAAATATTTGCAGACTGTGCATCCAACAAAGTTCTAATATCTGGAATCTATAAGGAACTTAACAAGCAAAAAACAAATAACCTCATTAAAAATGGGCAAAGAACATGAACAGACACTTCTCAGAAGCAGAAACACCTGCATCCAACAAATATATGAAAAAATACTCAACATCACTCATCATTAGAGAAATACAAATCAAAACCAAAATGAGATACCATGTCACACCAGTAAGAATGGCTAGTATTTAAAAGTGTGGAGAAAGGGAATGCTTATACCCTGATGGTGAAAATGTAAATGAGTTCAGCCACTGTGGAGAGCAGTTTGGAGATTTCTCAAAGAACTGAGAGTTGAACTACCATTCAACCCAGCTATTCCATTACTGGGTATATATCCAAAGGAAAATAAATCATTCTACAACACATTTACCCATATGTTCACTGCTGTGCTATTCACAATAGCAAAAACATGGAATCAACGCAGGTGCCCCTGAACAGTGGATTGTATAAAAAAAAAGTTGCACGTATACACCATGGAATACTATGCATCCATAAAAAAAATAAAATAATGTCCTTGGCAGCAACATGGATGCAGCTAGAGGCCATTATCATAAGTGAATTAGCACAGGAACAGAAAACTAAATACCACATGTTCTCATTAATCAACAGGAGCTAAACACTGACACATGGACACAAAGATAGGAAAAACAGATACTGTGGACTACTAAAGGTGGGAGGGAAGGAGGCACGGGTTGAAAAACTACCTATCAGGTACTATGCTCACTACCTGGGTGATGGGATCATTCATATCCCAAACCTCAGGGACATACAATTTACCCACATAGAAAATCTGCACATGTACACCCTGAACCTAAAATTAAAGTTGGAAGAAAAGGAAAAGAGAAATATTCAGCCTGGAAAAGACAGAACTGCTTGCTACATCCTACAGCCATACCTTGAATTGAGCCTAGTTTGCTTGCTAATTTTTATTTCAGGAATGACAGCTATCAGTAAATGAACAGTAAAGTAACATTATCAATCAAATATAAATCGCCTTCAAGGAAAACAAAAGCACCGTATTTAAATTGCTCAAAAAAACCCACTAATATCATATTTACTTCTCCTGCCTATTTGGGAGAACAAACTATATTGACTGTTTTGTAGACATGTCGAGTATCTAAATGAAGGTTCACAAACAGTTATAAAATAAAATATCTGGCTCTAATGAGTTATGTTCTGATTTATGTGAAACAAAAAGAAAAACAAATAAACAAAAAAAAAACCTGGCACCACCTCTCAAGTAAAAAAAAATTACAAATAAATTGCTAACAAATATTCCTGATTGTTTTGACTAGAGCAAAGCTCTTGATAAGAACACCTTTCATTCTGAAATAAAATTACATTTAATGTGCTTTTTTTGTATTTATCTGGATGAATATTTGAAATTCCTACTTTTCTTCAGTTAGTTTTAACTCTGCTGCACCTTACATCAGCCACTAACAGAAGTATTCTATAAGAAATGTAAGAATTACCATGGCCATGCCAATTCCACAATCAGAAACCTAGAGTGGCTCCCAATTGCTTCCCAAATGAATAATAAAATTACAAATATTGGCATGTTCCTAAAACCCCTAGCTTTTCCTTTAGCTTAGAGGTTTATAACCTGGGCCCAAGAATGGGCCCCAGGTGTTGGTAAACCCCTTGAAACTGAAACTAACATTTTGCATGTTTTTATGCATTTTTCTAGAGGAAAGAGCCCAACATTTTCAGAATCCCACTGGAGTCTCTGACCTCAAAAAAAAGGTTCACAACTATAATTTTAATATTCCCCTTTCATCACCTCTCTCATATTTAATGGCCCACAACCATTATTATTTCACAGATCTGGAATTTCTAGCAGAGTCAAGAAAACTTACCTGCTTCCTTGTAGCAAGAGACATACAATTTCCTTCCCTTTCTATGTCCTAACCCTCACAATAAGTGATATTTAACACTTTCTGGTTTTTCATTTCTCTCTGAAAACTTTTCTCTTCTTCCAAAAAAACCCAACAAACAATACCAAACAAAAGACAACACAACCCAAAAGTTTCAAATGATACTTCCTCCCCATTTCTGATGGTTATTCCACCTAATAGCACCACACAACTAGTGGTCAGCACACATATTTTAATGAATTAGTTAACCCCCTTCTAGAAGCCCACTGCGTCCATTCCATGATTAAATGCCTATGGCCAACAATATATCTATGGTGAACAACCTAATGCTATACTTACTTAATTGAGGTGCTTCAGGACACTGAAAAACAGAACTAGTAGGAAAGTTAAGTCAGAACTGAACTTCTAATTCTGAACTTCTAAAAGTTCTAGCTGAGCCAGTACTTGCCACTGGCTAATCAAATCCATGTGATTGGGAAAGCCTTCCTTATTCTCTTAAAATTGCAGTCCTTACATTCACCCAAGCTTTTAAAAAAATAATAACCTCTATTACGAGATATTAAGGTATGCATCTGTATGTTAATTTATGTATGCTTTGAAGTAGCCAGATGCACAGTAAACAAACTAGAAGGAAAAAAGAAGTGTTTGAGGGAGGATACATTCAAATGGACTTTTCTTTTTGATATACATTTTCATCCTTATTTCCTACAGAAAACTCATTTTTAGGGGCTACAGTTCTTCAAAGTGACTGCCTAGCTCAATCAGTTATGGCTAGAATATAAGCGTAACAACAATGATCATGACGATGGGTAATATTTATTGGGCGCTTATGATATGCCAATTACTTCTCGAAGTGCTTTTGGTGTATTATTCCTTTAATCTTCCCAACAATCGCTTTGAGACCTAATAGGTACCTTTATTATCATCATCTTATGGATGAGAAATCTGAGGTACAAAGAAGCTAGATCTTTTGTTCAAGGCCACAAGACTAGTAAGCAGAAGGGCCCACTTGAACCCGGGCAGTTCAGCTTCAGAACTAGTGTTCTTTATCAGTAGGCTATAATGGGTCTCCAGGTGAAATAATTTACCAACTTTTAAACTTCTTTTTATGTTTATAGGAATCAGACACTAACAAGATATCTGATATCAAGCTATCAAGATATACATTAGAATATAAATTACTATTGACAATCTATATACATACTTAATTTACACTTTATTTTAAAAACAACAAAATCTCATAACAAGATAGAAATCTTTTAGGTTTATATGACAAGACAGTTGGGGTTGACAGTTTCATATCAGCATGGGTTTAATCAAGAAAACAAATCATTTTGAGTATGTACAATTGAGGGACTTTGATGTGGGGTTTAGCAGGTAATGAGGGAGCTGAGAAGTAAGGCGGGATGGATGATGGGCTAACCTAGAGATTAGCAACAGCAGGAAGCCAATACCACCCCCTCAGGCTGGAGGGATACTGGGAGGAGACAAAGCTATCACAGCCCACGGGTCCAGGTTTGTTTAAAGGGGGTTGGAGCCAAGGAGGAGATGCAGCCATGGACAAGATGCTGCCCAAAGCAGACAGGGCGATGGAGGAACACCGACTTCAAAATTCCTACTGCCCTGGAGTCTCCTCCCAGTGCCTCCTAGCTGATGTGGATCCTGAGAAATGCCTGCATCATTCTAAGATACAGAGCAGAGCCAAAGAAGGGTGAGGAATGGCTCAGAGTAACTGCACAGGTTTCCACCATGGCCTTGTTACCCATATAAATAGTCCAAGTGGAATCCAACACTATCCAAGATTTAAGATTTAAAACCTCCCTAAGCCAAAAAAAGTGCATAAATTCCCCAGATTTTTCATATTTCATTTATGTAAAATAGAAAACCAATTGTATTCTACTAATGTTCTTTTTGAAAGTATAACAGAATTTTTTAAATTTTATAAATTTTATAAAAAATTTCTTTTACAACCTTTGCATGAAAAACATTCTACAAGACCCAAATACAGATGTCACCTTTAACTGAGGCTTTACTTAATAGGATATTTTACTTATTAATTGACCACCTCTCTGTATTTACTGCACCAGACTCTAAACTTTCTTCAATTTTGTAATAGATTTTGGTCTCAGAAAAATTTAGAAAGTGGGTATTCTTGTTCCATTTTCTAGAACATTTTGGCAGTGAAGTCTTTTGTTCTCAGGAGCTATGATGTGATTGTCAGTAGACACTGCTGGTTGCCACTGGTTGTCCAACAATCATTTATCTCGCTCTTTCTTTACATAACAGTGCTTTTTTACATACTCCTTCCCCAAATGTTACAAGGAAAGGTGAACCTCTTCCCAGACCCAGGGAATATATCTGAAAAGTCTATGTCTAAGGGAGAGGGAGAAATCAGAGAGTTTGTCCCCTAGGGAATATTTGGCAATATTTCAAACTTTTTTTTTTTTTTTTTTTTTTTTTTTTTTTGCTCATCATACTAGAGGGGAGGCAGGGTGGCTACCAGCATCTAGTGGGTAGAGGCCAGGGATGCTGTAAAACATCCTACAATGCACAGGATAGCACCACAACAGAGAAATATATGGGAACCTTGGTCTTAATGAGGTTCTTGAAGCCTCAGCATTACCTGGGAAGCTGTTAGACATGCAAATTCACTGGCTCTATCCCAAATATGCTGAACCAGAAATTCTGGGGATGGTACCTTGTATTTTACCAAGTCCCCAGTTGATTCTAACAAATGCTAATATTTCAGAGTTACTGGTCTAAGGTTCCAGGGGTTAGCAAACTATGGCCCATGGGCTTACCACCTGCTTCTGTAAATTAGGTTTTACAAAATTACAGCCACATCCATTCATTTATTTATTACTGTCTATTGTTGCTATTACAGCAGAGTTGAATAGTTGGGACAGAGACCAGATGGACTGCAAGGCATAAAATATTTACCATCTTGCCCTTTAAGAAAAAGTTTGCCAATCGCTAGAGCCAGTCATGGTAATCTTATTATTCTTGTCAGTTTTTGGTTTAGGAATGGATTGCTTAGGAAGGCAAAGACTATTAGGATCAATAGGATGGAAGATGAATGTTGCTGGACATGAAGGTAGGACATTAGGGAAAGCATTCCTATTTGTTTGTTTGTTTGTTTGTTTGAGATGGAGTCTCGCTTTGTCGCCAGGCTGGAGCACAATAGCGCAATCTCGGCTCACTGCAACCTCCACCTCCCGGGTTCAAGCAATTCTCTGCCTCAGCCTCCCAGGTAACTGGGATTACAGGCGTCCACCACCACATCTAGCTAATTTTTGTATTTTTAGTAGAGACAAGATTTCACCATCTTGGCCAGGCTGGTCTCTTGAACTCCTGACCTCGTGAACCAACCGCCTCAGCCTCCCAAAGTGCTGGAATTACAGGTGTGAGCCACCGGGCCTGGCCAGCATTCCTTATTTCTAAGGAGCACAGACAGAAAGGGATGTACTCCTTTTTCCTCTGGATACTATATTGTCTGGAAGTGATAGTAGAACTGTAGCAGCCACCTTGCAATTACGAGGAAAGCCAGGTTACAGCAAAAACAATATTCCAAAGATAAGAAAAGTGAGACAAGGAAAGAACCTGATATTTATATGTTAAAAATTTTTCCCATAGTGAGGCTGTATTACTTGAGTAATAACAAAAAAATTAAAGTTAAGGGGCAAAAAGACTGGATAAGAAGACAAGTCGGGGAAGCTGAATCCAAATAACCACAGAAGTTTTTAATTACCTTAAGTCTGTTTTAGCGTATGTATGTTTGGATCCATTATCCATACAAATGTTAAAGTAAAACAATTCTGGTTTGAAGCAAATTAAATTTTCCCCCCAACAATAGTGAAGAGTAACTACTTCCTCTTGCATTGTAACCAGAGCAATTTAAACTAACAGGCCACATGGCAGAAATATAATCAAAGGTTCACCACAGGGAACACACAGAACAAGCTCAGTAAACTTGAAATCATTTTCTCCAAGAAATCAAGAGCAACTAAAGAGACCACAATTTGGATTTTAATCAATTTGAATTTGTGATATAGCAAATCCAAATAGATATTTAAAATCTTCAAAGTGTAAACAATCTCATTTTCCACAGAATACAGTATAGCCCAGCATATATTTATGTAGTATATAAAGAATCATCATAATGTATAATGAACCTGGCATTGGACTAGGTTCTAGAGACAAAAAAATAAATAAGATATGATTCCCTCCCTTTAGCAGTTTATGTCTGGTGGGGAAAGTGATAAATATATACAGAGAATTGTAAGACAAGGAAACACAGCATAGAAGTTTGTAGAGTTTTATGGAAATGCAGAGGAAGAGACAGATAATCTAATTAGAATCAAAGTCAAGAGTATGAAAATATTATTGAAACTGTAATTTACCATGCAAATACAATGATTTTATAAGCTGCTGTGTGAAAAACTAGTATTTATAAAAATGTTGGCCAGGCGCAGTGGCTTACGCCTGTAATCCCAGCACTTTGGGAGGCCAAGGTGGGCGGATCATGAGGCCAGGAGTTCAAGACCAGCCTGGCCAACATGGTGAACCTCCATCTCTACTAAAAATACGAAAATCAGCTGGGTGTGGTAGTGGGCACCTGTAATCCCAGCTACTTGGGAGGCTGAGGCAGGAGAACTGCTTGAACCCAGGAGGCGGAGGTTGCAGTGAGCCAAGATTGTCACCAGCCTGGGTGACAGAGCAAGACTCCGTCTAAGGTGGGGGAAAAATGTTGCATGTAAAGAACTTTGTATAGCCAATTAATTTGAATGAAATTATTTAAAATACATTAGTCTGTAGGCAACATTTTTGTTTTTCAAAATACTATTCTTCCTAAAAAGTTCATTGCACTTGGAGATTTATCTTCATTGATTTCTAACTGGTAGGGGAAGACAATCTTTCAAGACTAACATTCCAAAGATGGTCCCAATTTCATGAATGGCAAAGTCTTCCCAAGTTCGAAGACGAATCCATGCCAGAGCTAGAGTTCGGCAGGGCCATTCGGGACCCACCTGGTCAACTTAGGTCCTGAGGTAAGGTAGAGGTTGGAACCAGGGACTAGATCAATACCCAGCCAAGTCACCATGAAGAAGAGTTCTTGGGATGAATCATTTTATTACGTATTTGACCAAGTGGAAAAGCAATTTGTTCTGTGGTTATGGTCACTGATACTGTTGACAATGTTTATCATGTGACAAGTTCCACAAATAATAAAGTATACAGGCTCACTACAGGAAAAAAGTAAGGGTGGTTGAGAGAATGGGGCTAATGCTACCGTATGTTAGGATCCAAGAACTACAAGATAAAAAGAGGCCATTTGGCCCAAATAGCTTACACAATTAAATATGCCATTAATTTCAACTATAAATTCTGCTTGTCGATGTATTCTACAATTACCTCTTTGCTAAAGAATCTCTCAAGCAGTTAACTAATGCCAGGCTTGGTCGGGACAGCCTGTCCATAAACACTATCTAACCTCCATGTTATCTACCATCATGCCCTCATCTAATTAGATCTGAGCAGTCACCCGGCTTCAAGCTTACTTATTACATTTGGCCCATTTACTAGAATTAGATCCAGAATCTTCTCTGAGAGACATTTTCTCAAGTATTGCATGAGAAATCAGTGCTACATTTTTTTCTGGAAAATGATCCTTCTTATGAATTTTGCTTTGCTATTATCCACTATAATATCAAAAAATAAATAAAATCCTCTATGATCAAGGTCTAGGCCTTTATCCAAGATTCTCATCTGCTCCTCATCTATTTCTTTTTCCTCAGAACTTAATAAACTCACCTGGACATCTTCACAGTGTTTTAGATATGCCTATTGCCTCTGAAGAAATAAAAATATCATTTCTCTGCAAGAGTCACTATTTATCCTTGAGCAATCACTCCTACACCCTCTGGCTTACTTCACTAGTTCTCAGTCAGAGTCCACAGAAAAATGAGATGAACAAATGTTTCTCTAGAAGTTTCTCTGTCAGTCAAAAGGCCCTAAGAGGAAAGTGGGGTTTTTTGCCCTAAGAAATGACTAGGAGAGCAATCCCTAGTGGGTAATTTTAGGCACTTGTGGTCAGAGGCAATCTGGCCTAAAGAAGTCCTCAGCCTGAGCCACCACTACCAGTCTGCTCTACCAGCTGTGCGGAACCCTGGCTTCCCATAAAATCAACTTCAGTGACCTGGTGGCAGTTCATGGTTTTGAAAATTCCACTTTAAATGGAAATTTTTGAAAATGGTTCTGTTGCTCTGGTTTGCTGACAACCAACCTTTACAAATTTGGCAAGAACACTCTGCTGCCCAGCTGCCTCTGATTTACTGTCCCTGGGCACAGTCTCCAGCGTGGCTGTTGGGCTCTACACAGCTAGCATTGCCATTGCCTCTGGCAATGTGGTGTGGTGGAAAGCACAGTGGACAGCTAAGGAGACCTGGGATCAGTCCTGCTTCTGTCACTAATGAGAATGCCCTTAAACTTTCTAGACCTTAGTTTTTGCGTTTCTAAGCTCTCTTCTAGCTCTAGTCATACTGTTGTTTCACCAGCAGTTATGAGCACCTACTATGGCCTATACGTGTAGCAAGGGATACAAGTCACAAACCCCACCCTCAGAGAGTTCTAATAATGCTCTGATTTTATGAACAGCGAACTTGCCATTTTTTATGCTAAGATAAGAAATACTAATGAATGATAAAGCCAGAATCAATTCCAACATCTCATTTTGGCCAACTCTTTTTAAACTTCACCAACTTCTTCACAAACAAGTAAGTAACAATTTTAGAATAAATGAAAGACCATCACTTGCAGCATTTCTTCCTCCATCCCACTATGACTGTACATTTAAAAATCAAGCAAAAGGAGGATGAAACAGGAGAAACAGCTTGGATAAGTCAGCAATTAGATAACTAGCCACTGGAACAACAAAAAGTTGCCCAAGTTGATGCTGAAGGAAAACACACTTTTTAGTGATACCAGCTAAAAGTGTCAGATTATTCCATATGTGAAGATGTCACATTGAAGACTGGTTAATGAATAATCCACAGGAAAATGAACCTGTATCAGTATATGGCACAATGACATTATAGAATCTACTATCTATTTCTCAGCTGATTTCTATCCCTCCCATCTTTTGAAAAGCCTACTCAAAACTCACCATCTATCCTGTAACTCCAGGACACCCCCCTGAATGAGTGTCCTTGAGGATGTCCATTTAGTTGCCCAGGTCTCCACAGAACACAGCTGGCCCAAGGATTATCTTCCATTATTCATTTGTTGCTTTGTGAGCTTGTGTGTGATTGCTCTTCTACAGTGGACTTTAAATCCTTCAGAGGTAGTATATTATAACCCATGGTGAGTAGGCACTCACTATTTTCTGCCTCCCTGGCTTCACATCTTCTAAAGTCTATTAAGCTAAGATACAAATCCAGAACAGCTTTGAAAATAGAGAATTCATCACTGATCGTTGGCATCATACATATCAACAGAGGAAAAAAAGCTTGCTATTTTCATGGAAAATTGGAGGATAATCTACAAGAGAATAATAAATAGGGGTGGTAAAAAAGTGAAGGGGTAGAAATGGAATCTACATTAGAAGTTTAGGGAGAGAAGCTGAATAGCAATAGAAAAATAAATATATTTTAGAAGGTCCAGAAGTGATTTTTTAAAAAAATTAAAAACCTAGATTCTAGCTTCCCCTATAGTTGAGTGACCTGTATCAAATGATTTTATCTGAGGGAAAAAAAAAAAAAAAAGGATGCTGGTGTTCAATGTTTACAAAAATCTAGGAAACTAATATGAAAATAAATGTAAAATTCTGGAAAAATATTCTTGTAATTCTATATTGTTATGAAAAGGCAAAGTAGTACCACAGTTGGATTTAGTACAATAAGCACTTCTTGAGGGCCTGCCATGGCCCCAGGCATTGTAGTAAGTCCTCAGTTCCAAAGATGAACAAGACACGGCCTCTACCCTCGAAGAGCTTACATTCTAGTTCCAAGCCCAACAAAGGCTTTCTCAGAACAAATTCAATTTAACACACCAACATCTGCTATTAATAGTTATAGTAATTAAAACAAAGAAAACTTAAATGTGCTCGGCTCATAAGTATATACTCTAGAGAAAAAGAAGATATTATTTTAAGAAAATCAAGACAACAGAGCCAGCTGGTTTGTTTAAGTTCGTATCATAAGGTAAAGTGGAAGCAAAGAAAACACCCTAGGGCGCTTTGAGTTACAACCCAGGTTTACACGCTTTCTGGAACCAAAAAGGGCCAGGCAGCTTTCTTTTTCTTTCTTTTCTTTGCTCTCTTCTTCTTTTTTTTTTTTTTTTTAACAGCTGGGAAAGCTGTGGGGTGAGGTGCTTGATGCAAAATAGTTACTTTTTTTGGCTTTGCTTAGTTTTGCAAAAATAAAAAGAGTTTCAAATAGATATTGCATTGTCGTAGTTCATTTAACCCTCCAGATATTTTCCCACTTTGTCAACCATTTCATTCTGCATCTTAGTTAAAAAATATCTTCCCCTACTCCTTATCAATTTATATACCATTTTCCGTCTTATTTAGTAATGATATCCCTCCTGTCTATAGAAAGATAGGACTTTGTAATAGTATAGTACATTGCACAGATATTTAGCCAAATAAAATTGATGTTGATGAAGAAAATGGCTATAAAGCCCATGAACTTATTGTCCAAAAATAGAGATATCTGTGCACACTGATTTTACTGACTACTTCATGGGTCTTTCTCTTCCTAGATAGGGGGAAAAAGACATCATGGGCTACAATTTATGGCATCCCAGATATGGAAAATCTTTTATCTCATTGCACTTGGTACAGATATACTACTCATCCATTCTGGGCTAAGGTGGTTTGGCAAACAATGCATTCCTCAGTCTCTTTATTCTCCCTCAGATTCGACCAATGAATTACTGAATGGGGTGATGACCAGTCTGACACTAGTACCAATGCACAGTCAATCTACTGTACTGTAAAAGTGGTTATTAATAAAACCTCCAAAAGAGCAGATGACTTCTCAAAAAAGTGGTCTCTGACAAAAAAAAAAAGGAAATCAGTAGATCGAAGAGAAATCTGTATGCCTCTTCAAAGCAGCATTATTCACAATAGCCAAAATATGGAACCAACCTAAGTGTCCACCAATGGATGAATGCATAAAGAAAATATGATATACATACACAACGAAATACTATTCAGTCACAAAAAAAGAATGAAATTCTGTCATTTGCAGCAGCATAGCTGAGCCTGGGGGACATTAAACTGAAAAAAGCCAGGCACAGAAAGACAAATATTGCATGTTCTCATTCATATGTGGGAACTAAAAAAGTTGATCTGATACAGGTAGAGAGTAGAATGATGGTTACTAGAGGCTGGAAAGCGTAGTGGGGAGCAGGGCATGCAGAGAGGTTGGTTAACGGGAACAAAAATACAGTTAGAAGGAATATATTCTAGTGTTTGATAGCACAGTAGGATGATTATAGTTTATTATATATTTCAAGATAGTTAGAAGATTTAAAATGTGTTCAACACAAAGAAATGATAAATATTTGAGGTAATGGATATCCCAATTACCCTGATTTGATCATTAATACATTGTATGCATGCATGTCTCAAAATATCACATATATCCCATAAATATGTACAATTATTCTATATTAATAAAAACAGGGTGGTGTCTGAATGCAGATCAGAAATGAAGGACTCAAGCACTTATCACTGTGTAATAGGGTCAGCCTTCATTGTAGATTACGAAATGAAGCCATTAGAACCGTTTCCTAAAAGTATTGAAAAATATTTGGGCTTGAGACAACTTGATGTGACTCACTGTGTCCACACTGCCTTCATTAATTCTAGGATAATCTTCTTCCCCACTACTTTACCTAGATATTTTATCTACTCCCTGATCTCCCTCTTTTCATCTTCTTCCTCCCACTATTTTCTAGAACACCAGAGTAACAGAACATATGTATCTTCCAGTAGCTAAATTTTTCCCTAAAAAATAAATAATCGCTTCAACATTTAGATCACAGAGCACATGGCAGGCTTGATCAATTATCAGCAAAGTGATGAACAAAATTATTTTAAAGGTGACCATGTGGTCTTCTGCCAGGGTTCAGGCCAACTCGGTGAATTAACTACATATTTAGATTTCAGCTTCAGCACTGTGTTGATTTCTCTTATCACTTGCTTCCTCCCCAACATTAACAAAAAGTGTCACATTTTCTCCTCACCAGTGTTTCACCTAGGCACCCCGACTACTCAGAATCTGTTAGAATTTCTACACACTAAAAGATTCGTATCATTTATTATCTTTCAGTAGAAGAAATATCTATTTTTTTCACTGCTAATTCTGATTCTCAATTTAATTTCTACCACCTAAGGATGATCTAATGTTATGTGCAATTTGTGTTCTGTTGTCTGTTTGTGTGTATACAAGAGAACCCCCAAAATCAAAGTCCAGTATAATATCTTAAACAGATAATGTCAATATCTCCTGGATTTTATTGATTTAATTGCCCTTCATTGTTAAAATACTGGAAAATAGAGTAGGCTTCTCAGCAGCTGGGTCCTCATTTAGGATCTTGCATTAGTCAGGGTTCTCTTAGAGGGATAGAACTAATAGGATATAATAATATATATGGGAGATATATATATATATGGGGGAGTTTATTAAGCATTGAATTACATGATCAGGCGGTCCCACAATAGGTTATCTGCAAGCTGAGGAGCAAGGAGAGCCAGCCCAAGTCCCCAAATTGAAGAATTTGGAGTCCGATGTTCAAGGGCAGGAAGCATCCAGCACGGGAGAAAGATGGAGGCTGCGAGGCTAGGCCTGTCTCTCCTTTTTACGTTTTTCAGCCTGCTTTATATTTGCTGGCAGCTGATTAGCTTGTGCCCACCAGATTAAGGGTGGATCTGCCTTTCCCAGCCCACTCACTCAAATGTTAATCTCTTTCAGCAACACCCTCACAGACACACCCAAGATCAACACTTTGTATCCTTCAATCCGATCAAGTTGACACTCAGTATTAACCATCACAGATCTCCAGGAGATGAACAGATTTTGGTGGAAGAAAAATATTTGGAGATACAGCCTGGGATGTAATTTTCAATGTGATTAAAAGAGTTGTGACCGTGCTTCAGAATGGGGAAACAACTACAGTATCATAAAGTCACAGCTATTGTTCTGTGTCAATAGAAGTCAGAAATCTCAAAGTGGCTAAAGATTACATTAAATTTCTATGAGTTTAACAATGATATAATCTGGTGCAAATCAGATGGCAAAAGGCTGTTAATGGATCCTGTTATCCACATTACCTATAATAAGTTAAAAAGAAACCAATAAAGATCAATAGTTCAAAAAAAATGAAGACACACAAGAATAGCATGCTTAAAAGAGGGGAAGAGGGGAAAGAAGGAGGAAAGATAATCAATTCCAAAGGGAGAATTTAGCATGCTAAACCACTATTCCAGCAATTTTCATTTACTTAGAAAAATTGTATTATAAACCTTAGGTAAGGACAGAAGATTAACATATTATAGAAAGAGTAGTTATAAAACAATTACAGTAGTAGAGGTAAATGGGGGTTCCCACAGCACTGGTGAATTAGTGACAAAGGAGAGCATTAGACAAAAAAAGGCCAATTAGGTCAAAGGACAAAAAATATGAAAATGAACTGATAGACTTATTTGTGTAAACTAGGAATAGGAAATCACAAATGAATTAAAGTTAATAATCCTGTCCAGCCTCATAGAAAATCAAAGGAAAAACGGGGTCTGGGATCTCTAATGGTTTTAAATAGAGCTGGAAAGTGATATAAACAAATAAGGAGATAGCATATCATTCTGGGTCTAGTAGACAAACTAGAACTAAAAGAGATGTTTTGGTAATATTAGTAACTGGGCAAGCAGACAACCTAGAAATACTGCATGGAATGTTCCCCCCAGAATCAAGTCCCCATCTCTAAGGATGGGTGCAGTAAATGTCTTCAGACCATCTTCAATCACAGCCTCTGCCCCTACTGAAAAGGTAACCCATATTCTCTTTAAAGATCAACAGTCCTTGAATGTTTGTTATTCAGTTGTCATAGTAAGGAGTTTGGTTGTCGAGAGAGAGAGAGAGAGAGAGAGAGAGAGAATGAATGAATGAATGAATGAATGAATGAATGAATGAGTGAATGAGTGAATATGAATGAATATGTATTGTGGGAGGAAGAGGTCCTGATACTTGGGAAGCTACATCAGAAATGGGCTCACCCTTGGCATCTGCGTATACCCCTCTCCCTCTCCAAGCTTTCCACACTGAGGCAGAGCGCCTGATGAACCCATGCTTGTGACAAAGTCCCTTGGTCAAATTCATGCCACTGGACTTCCCTCTGTATCCGCCTCTGACTTATCAACACTTGGCATTGTCTTATTCTTTACTGGTTACAAAATGACTCTTCAACTAACATTTATCCTTCTTTTTTTCCAGTGTTTTTCTGACTTTTAAGGATCTGAAACATGATGTCATGATTCTTACTCTTCCACTCAGTAATTAATTCGTGTTTTTCAAGACTATCATTACTCCAGCCAAGATATGGAAACAACCGAAGTGTCTGCAGACAGATGAATGAATAAAGAATAAATAGTATGTAAACATACACACATATATATACACACACATACACAAAAGATTATTCAGCTTTAAAGAAGTTAGCCCTGCCATTTGCAAGAACATGGATAAACCCAGAGAATCTTATGTTAAGTGAAATAAGCCAGGCCCAGAAAGACAAATACTGCATGATCTCACATATACGTAGAATCTAAAGAAGTCAAAGTAGAATGGTGGTTGTCAAGGGCTGGAAGGTGGGGGAAGTAGGAAAAAATTCATGGAGGATGAATAAGTTCTGAACATCTAATGCACAGCATGGTGACTACAGCTAATAATACTGTATCCTACGCTTGAAATTTGCTGAGAGAGTAGACCTTAAGTTTTCTCACTACATACAAAAAAATCATAACTGTGAGTTGATGCATATGTTAACTAGTTTGATCATGGTAACCATTTCACAATGTGTGTGTGTATATATATATCAAAAGGTCATGTTATATACTTTAAATACATATAATTTTTATTTGTCAGGTACACCTCAATAAAGCCAGGGGAAAAAGACTACCATTACTACTAATTAAATGATTGTCCTTGATTTATATCAACTTGATTTATTTTTATAGTTCATCAAATATAGGAAGAAATGAAATCCTCTATATTGCTAGAAAGGGTATTTTTTCAAGTTAATAGTACAGTTAACTGTCAGCAACAAACCAAGAAAATAATATATAGTGATAGCAGCTGACATTTATTGAGCATTTAGTATGTGCCATGCACTGTTCTAAATAAATATGTATCTATATGTATTAACTCAATCCATACAATAACCTTACAAAGTGAAGCTATTGTTACCGCACTTTACAGATGAGAAAACTGAGATATAGACAATAACATGCCCAAGGACATACAACTAATAAGTGAGAGACAGGATTCAAATCCAGATAGGTCACAGAAAGGGATTTATAATTCAAAACAAGACACTTTGGAGAGAATAAGAGTGTCCTGAAATCAGTTAATATTTATAGAGTGTTCATTTTATCTTTTTTAATATAAGAAACTGCCAAAGAAGGAACAATCCTTCACTGTATTAACTAAAGTACTTTGGGCACAATAACACTCATGTTTCCCTTGCTGGCATTCCTCTGCAGGTGTGTAGTTCACAGTGCCCCACCTCCCACAATGCCACCCCAAGAAGAGATTTGCATTGGGAAGAGCTTTATAGGACCATAAAACAAATATGCCTCATGAAAGCATTAATGAGAGAAAGCTGAAAAAAAAAATCAATCATGTTTTTTTCTTCCCTACAGACACTGGCTTTCTAGCACCAAAAAAGTATTACCTCCGAAGCAAAATTAACAGGAATTACCACAGATCCCATCTCTACATGCTGTAAAACAACTGAGATACATACAGGAACTCTAGCTTTTATGGAAGAACCAACAAAATTATTAAAGAACAACATAATCAGCAATTAAATTATAACATCTGTTTAACTGACATACCATCAGCGGCACCTGGGGTTGGCAGAAAAAACAATAAATAGTTAAAAAGAATGACATTGGCAAGCATCTGTAGTCCCAGCTACTCAGGAAGCTGAGGTGAGAGAATGGCTTGAGCCCAGGAGATCAAGACTGCAGTGAGCCATGATGACACCACTGTATGCCAGCCTGGGTGACAGTGGAAGACCTTATCTCAAAATTAAATTAAATTTTAAAAAAGAAAGTGTTTCTAAGTCTCGGTTTCCTCATCTGTAAATGTTCATTATAACAATAGTTATGTAATGGATTCATGGACTCATATAATAAAATTAAATAAGAACTGATAAAAGTGCTTTATAATATTAAATATTAATTAAATATATAATATAAAAACTGAGAATGAAATCACTAGCACTTTTTATTTACAACCTAACAGAACAATCTGAAAAAATTAACGTATCTTCCTGTGCTCCAATAGGAAAAGAATTATTGAACAGATGTTATTACATTTTCATTTGGATCATCCAAATGGAGACCTTTAAAAATTCTGGTGAAAAACTGAAGTTTAAAGCAAACTAGTCCTCCCTCCCTCCCCAAAAAAGTCTTTACATAATTGTAAAGAAGTTTTTAGTTTCATATCCATTACATATTTATTATTCTCATTCTGTCTACTATGAAGAAAAGAGATATTACTCCTATTTTACAGAAGAGCAAATCAAGTCAGGGAGTAAGTAGAAAACCAGGAAATCCCAAATCTTCTGATCTACAACCCTTAGTTTTTAAAATTACCCCAGGTTACCAAAACATAGTTCCGTCATTTTCATAAGGCTCATGTTTGTTTTATCTTGACCTAGCTTTTCTGATAATGTCTGTCTCTAGTTAAATAAAGCTAATGTTTTTCAAGTATATTAGCATTTCAAGCAATCCCGTTAACCAAAGCAGGTAGTCAAATTTATAAAACGAATTTCAGTAAGCATTACACAAATTTGGATATATTATAAATGATGTATGATTTTAACTTAACAAAAAATTCACAATTGCCATTTAAAAGCACAAAATACACTTTATTTTAAAATTAGCACATCTAAAAATACTTAAGGACATTATACTGTAAGATTTGTCTACCTCACTGAAAAAGAGGCAAGGGATACATTCAGAAAAATATTACACTATTTTAAAGTTTTCATATACCCACATAAAACATAAATGTCAACTCAGAATTTCAGAAAGGGCTGGGTTAATAGGAGATCAAATTTAAATTTTAAGTTTAATCCTTCCATAAGTGAATGTAAGAACGAACTTTACATTTGTTTAATATTTGGTGGGTCTCATTCTCTTCTGCTTTGGAAAATAGAATACTGTCTAAAATACTTGAAAAACATGATTTTAAAATTTTGTTTACAATCTGGTTGCTATAAACCTGATTGTACTAGCTGAAACTTGTTCCAGTGTAGAGGAATCTGATTAGCTTTATTTCAGACAAAAATAAGAGACTAAGAGAAGTGTAAAAGCACATCCTGGCTCACAGAGATACTGTATAAACTCACAGTCTAGAATCACAGAATTTTTAAGACTGGAAGGGATCATTGTAACAAGGAAATACTTTGGGATCCATTTATCCCACTGATCTAAACAAGATAACTATATTTTTTTTTTCTTTCACAGATTTCCTAACTGAAACTGGATCTACAGAGCAAGATACAAGCATTCCCCCATCAAAAAGTTAATGTAGAAATTACCTTTGCTATTTCACTTCTGCATACACAATGCCAGCACAATTGGTTACAATAGGAAAATCTAAGCTGTTGCCTGTCTGTGTTTTGGTCTACGTGACGCTAAGCAAGGACTGTGGTTTGGTTTTGTCAATTAATTGATCATCTGTTCAGCTGCACAATAGCCTCAATCCTCTGGCAGTGACAACTAAATACAAAGAAAGCCTGGGCATACCACTCCCTTTAAGAAATCTTGGCAAATCTCATCAAACTACAAGTCCATTACTTTTTAGGCAGACCCTCCAGGACCCCCCAAATCTTCTATTTAACTGAGCACACACCCTTATTTCACCCATTTTCTCCTGGCTTGTCCCTACTGTCCTAACTCCTAAAAGGTTTAACGTGCAAAGTGATTGTAGTTAATCTACTCACTCAGGTTTCCTTTAAATATTTCCTAATTTTAAATACCCATTTTTTAAAAAGTGGACAGAGTATGGCTTCATGAGTGCTTCTTGAGAAGACTAATCTCATTCTGCAAAAAGAGCTGCCCATCCAAGATGTGTCTTTCACCCTTCCTGGGTAACCCAAATTTGACTTATTCTGACTAATATCCCTCATTTGTATGGAGTAGGTTTGGAAGAACCCACTCAGAATATTTAAATATTTTCCAAAAGCACGTGCCTACGTTCATTTTTTTAAAGTTCATTTAATGGCAAGTAGAGCTTACCACCACTTTTTCTGTCACTGCCAGAAAAAATGTGAGCTACATACATTAGAAATGTTTACAGCTTCAAATTCGGCTACTGCAATTTTCCAAGTCAATCTACTGTAATAATTTTTACTGTCACCCTAGAGTGTTTTCAGAAATATGCAGCCATTCATGGGGGAATACTTCTGATATCTAATAATTGTGTTAACTTAGAGTTAAATTTACTATGTGCCATCTTCCAATGCCAAGTCCCAACTATATTACTGCATTTCCATACTGACATTATATTTTTTGTCAAAAACTACATATTTCCTTAATTAACAAAATGATTACATGGAAAGCCTGATGGACTTCAGATGTAAATATATCTGGGATACAAAAGACAGCCATGGCTAATGATCCAAATTTGGAATATTTTATATGTTTAACAGAATGGGAACATTTCATAATAGGAGAAGCTAACAAGGAACCAACTATTATCCCAATAAAACATTCTTGTGTAATCAAACTAGAGGTAAGGTTTTAGATTTTGACTTAGTTTATTATTTAATAATTAACCTAGTGTTCCTACCCTAAGGAAAAACTATACATCTTCACGTTTGAATATCATAAAGATGTCAAATAAATAAATGAGATTAAAATGACCTTAGATATGGGAATAATTAGCTTCACCAGCACTTAGAAAGCAATACAAACTGACTTCTCGTTGCTAAAATTAAAAACGGCATAATTCAAACACTATTTCTGAATGTACTTGGTAATGAGATATGCCATGTGAAGTTAAAAGGGTCCAATCTAAAAGACGATCTTTTTAGGCAAATCTTCAAAAACCCCAGCAACATGACAGAGAAGAAAACAATTAACTCTATTTCATAGGTAACTGTCAAATGCAGATCTCTTTTTTCCTATTCAGAGTAAATATTTATTAACTCCATAAATATAAAAGGTGTTATTGAACATTCAGCCTAATTTTTTAATTTTTGTTTCATTTTCATGAAGTCATATGGAAAGTAGATACTGTGGCCAAATATTTAAATTGACTTCTGCTATCTTAGGGAAGAGGTAGTTAATTGTCTTAGAGCAGAAGACTAGAAATTAAAAGCCTGGAATCTTTTTCTAAGAGTCTTACAAACTCTCCTGAGATGAATATGGAAATTATCCAAAGTATTTTTTTAAGTAACTTTGGAAAAAGTGGTAGCTATGTTAAAGAATAATCTATTTTTAATAACAAAAATCAAAGCATTGAAGAAAGTATGTTTCCAAATTGAGTATATTGATTTTGATAATGAACATAAAGTTAGGAATAGCTTTTAAAAATCATTCCACTGCTGTGGAAGACCACTTGGCTGTTCCTCAAAATGTTAAACATAGAGTTACCATATGATCCCACAACCCTACTTCTAGGTATATGCACAAAATAACTGAATACAGCAAAACACGTACACACATGTTCATAGCAGCTCTATTCACAATAACCAAAAGGTGGAAATAGCCCAAACATCCATCAATGAATGAATGGAAAAACAAAACATGGTACAGCCACATAATGGACTATTATTCAGCCACAAAAAGGAATAAAGTACTGCTACATGCTACAAACTCAATGAACCTTCAACATATTATGCTAAGTAAAAGAAGTCAGATGCAAAGATCATATATTATATAATTCCAATTATATGCAATACCTAGAAAAGATAAATCCATAGAGAGAGAACTCAGATTGGTAATTGCCAGGGTCTAGGGAAATGGGTTAATGAAAGAAACTGCTTATTGGGTAAGGAGTATTACTTTGGAGTGGTGGAAATGGTTTAGAACTAGATAGGTGTGGAGATCATACAACAAGGTGAATGCATTAAATGTTAGTGCATTCTTCCCTTTAAAATGATTAATTTCATGTCATGTGAATTTCATCTCAAATTATTTTTTTAAATGCTACATCACCAAAACTTCTGATGATATAGAGGACAGTAATGTTTCGAAAAATACAGACATTGACATTTCTAAGTTTAAAAGTGATCCCAAACGGACTCCGAATGTGAAAAAATTTTAAGAATACCTTGAACAAATTATTTTGTTTGTGTTTTTCTTTATATGTATATTTAAGTGTGATAAAACATAAAATTTTGTCTAAATAAATCTTAAAGAGTTTTTCAGTACATAAAAATATTTAATAAGAGAAAATATTCATTTTAAAACCAAAATTATTTTCACTTGTACATAAAATGGTTTAAAAACCAACAATGCGGCCGGGCGCAGTGGCTCAAGCCTGTAATCCCAGCACTTTGGGAGGCCGAGACGGGCGGATCACGAGGTCAGGAGATCGAGACCATCCTGGCTAACCCGGTGAAACCCCATCTCTAGTAAAAAAATACAAAAAAATAGCCGGGCGAGGTGGCGAGCGTCTGTAGTCCCAGCTACTCGGGAGGCTGAGGCAGGAGAATGGCGTAAACCCGGGAGGCGGAGCTTGCAGTGAGCCGAGATCCGGCCACTGCACTCCAGGCTGGGCGACAGAGCGAGACTCCGTCTCAAAAAAAAAAAAAAAAAAAACCAACAATGCTACTGAAAAAGAAAACCCTGACAGGTTATGTCAATCAATTATGGGCATAGAAGACAGTTTTTGAAACAAGCAAAGCAGTTAAAGATAAAGCCAAGAAATTCTAGAAACCATCTTAGGAGAATTTAAACCTTAAATTTCTACAGAGATACGAACATTGGCCAAATGAAAGACTATCAGTTTAACTTAAATCACAATAGAACTCTTTAAGCAAGGTTCATCATTATGCAGATTTTCACACACTTCAGAACAAATTATCGATTTGTAGACAAGGCAGGATTAAGTGCCTTTCAGCTGTAGGAGGCTATGAAATAAAACTACATGTAGTAAAAGTGTTCAATAACAAAGTTGCTTTAAAGCAATAGTAGTCTCAAACATCATCAGTACATTATAAAAGAAATATATTTTACAATTCATGTTATTGTAGGTTTCATTTAACATACAAAAAATTGTTTCAAATTTCAATATTACTTGGGTAATCAGAAGTTCCATGTAAGCTCAAACATAAGAAAAGTATTTTTAAAGTACATTTATATAATATATGGTAAAGACCAAGTTTTAAAAACTGGTCTCATTAACAAATTAAGCTTCGATTTTGGAGTTTAAAAAACTAAGTGCCCATAAGCACGCCTAATGCCCAGATCTTGGTTTCTTCAATAAAAAGAACCAGGGCTCCTTGGAGAAATGGCTGATGCCAGCACGGGGCAAGAGATATATGAGATAAACCTGGAGCATCCTGTAGTGCCAGAAAGTAAGGAAGTGCTCAAAACAAAAACATTTCAGTGCCTTTGCTACCTTGAGTGAGATATTTTGAATATCTGCTTGTATAAACCGGCTATGAATTTGTAGAGACAGGCCATTTCTTTTAAATGCCTTTTGATTTCTTCCTATAAAGCAGAGTTTCTCAACTCTGTTGAGACCTGTTGACATTTTGGGCTGGATACTTGTTTGCTGTGAGGGCTGCTCTGCCCATTGTAGGAAGTTTAGCAGCATCACTGGCCTCTACTTACTAGATGCCAATAGTATCCTCTCCCTTCTCCCCAGCTGTTACAACCAAAAATGCCCCCAGACTTTGCCAAATGTACTGGAGTCTCAATCACCCCACTCCCAATTGAGAACCACAGCTCTAGAGAAATTTTCAAACTGCTGAGCAAAATAAAACATGATAGTTAAAACAGAACAATACCGCAAGATTCCGGCTGGCATTAAAGAACCAGCAAAGGAAAGAGGGATCTCAATGGAAAGGAGTTGGTTTTGTCTTCTTGAGTGTTTCTTTTCTTCTTTCCTCTTCAGTAATTGGCCATAAGGCCCTTTTAACAACTGATTTAACACTGTACTCCTGATCCCCTAACTTCATTCCCACTGCTGCTAACAAGCCTCATGGCAGAAAAGAAGAAAGCCCTAGTGTTTGACACATTTCACAAAAGCTGTCCTTCAAAGACACTGGGTTGAGAAGCAATTTAATTAAAGACAAGGACAACAGCCTGCCAGTTAAACTCAGAAACACCAAATAAGGAGGGTGCTACAGTTTCTGGAATCCCATCTTTTCTGCTGCTAATAAAACTCTCTGAGCCCAGAGTACTAAAAGAATTGCCATAACGTATTCGGGCTGTGAAACTGAGAAATGTTCACCTACTCCAGTGAATCACGCTTCCAAAACATCTGAAAAGAAGTGCAAGTGTACTCCCCTTGGGCAAACACCTGTTTACAAACTGGAACATACAATTAACAGAGACTAGTTTCTTTTACACCCTGTGCCAAATTCACTGTAACTCATTTGACTTCTGCCATAATTGGATTCTAATCCTTTGTTCTAGACCATTAGCTATAATCTTTAGCTTCTTGTTTGTTATTTATTTTAGCAAAAAGCAGAGAAAGATTTTCCACAAAGAAAAATTGACACAGAAAAGTTAATATAAACACTCCCCAAGATGGTAAGGTAATTCCACAAATGGACTAGAAATTTAAATGAAAGTCTGATTATATATACTGATATCATATACTCTCAAAGAAGAAATCTATGGATCAAATGAACAAACAGGTACATTGGGACCCTGTTCTGAAAACTCTATTCTCGAAAATACTAAAAGAAGTCTTTTTTTTTAAATCTTTTACTTTTTTTCTCTCATTCAAAAAATCAACTTTTTACATTTTTCAGATGTGTTACATTCAGCCTTTCCTCGACTGACTTTTATATTTCTTCTTAAAGAGTGACATAAACAGTTTTGCTAAATCATACATTTTCTAAAATAAGCATTATTCAAAAAACAAAAAGTGCACAGATTCATCCAGGCCAGACAACTGTCTCTTTTTGTCTCTTTTACAAGCACACCTGAGGACTCCATTTAAATTGGATAGTGCTGATCTCAGAGCAGAACCAGCTAATTGTCTTAGAGCTAAAAGACTAGAAATTAAAAGCCTCAAACCTTTTCCTGATCCTGCCACTTGCTGTGTTACTTGAACGTCACTTAACCTCTTTGGACTTTTATTGATCTATAAATGGCAACTATTTGGCAAACGATAGGGTGATTTATGGAATGGGCACTTTAAGAGCATTGACTAAAAGTGGTTAAATTAAAAGTTAAGTTGTATTTTTAAACTCTAAATAGAGATATTGAGGTCTTTAACACTCTTTTCAGACACAATTTCCTGAAAGTTTCTTTTTTACAGATAAATATATCATGCTTCCAGACAAACTAACCTTGAGTTCAAAATCATCAGCTAGCTAAGGAAAATACAAAAAACTGTTTTCATCCTAAGATACCATACATGTTTTCCATATATTCTGTGAAATATTTTAATGTAAAATTATATCTTATTCCATCAACAAATAGGTTTCAGAAGGTATCTGATCTCTTAACGTACAGAAATGAATATGGTGACATTTCTCATTGAGTGACTATAGTGGAAGTGCTTATTAAAACAATAACATTACCAAGACTCAAGAGTCGTTTTTCTTTGGTCCAGAGAAAGTCTTAAAATCTTGCCTTCAGGACAGGTGGAATAAAGGTCCTAAAATCTGTCCTAACCTGTTTCTCAACATGAAGAGACTAGTTTTGTAGAAGCAGAAACTCCTCTACACAAGCATAAGCTAATTTCTTTCATTCTTGACATTGCTCTTGTACCTTAGGAAAATATGTGGTCTCTTACCAATAACACACAGTCCTATAAGGCTGATTGCCTCTGTGACTCATTAGTCAGCGTGTCCCATGCATCTTCCAGAAAGATGACCCTCTGTGTAAACAATGTCTGAAGAGGCCCACAGAAGCCAGAGAAGAGGGCAAACGGATAAATCCTAATCTCTCTCCCAAAGGACTGGCTTTAAAATAGTCTGAAGTGCACGTATGGCCCCCCTCTTAGGGGCCAGGTAGACATTTTCCATCTTGCACCATGGTGACCAAATCTCACCCCCATTTACTCCTTGTCCCACTTAATTAATCGTCATCCCACTTAATTAACAGTGCTACTTATTTTTCTACAGATGTTTTCTATTTAGGAAAATCAACTCATGATCAGAATGAGTTATAAGAAGTTAATCAATAATCCTTCTATTTTTGACTGATTTGCTCTATTTTAAAACTTGAACTCTTTGGAGATGTTTCATCTTGTCACTTTTTAATCAAAGTTCCATCTGACACTCTGTAGGAGATGTAGGGATATTATTTAGCAGCATCCTACAACATTCATGGTTTTGTTATCCATGACAGCAAACCTGAACTTTCCATTCTATCTGAAAGAGACACTTATTTACCCAAATCTAGAATACAGAAAAAAAAAAATACTTCAGGGGAGAAGGGAAAAAATGAAGAAAGTCCTGGTTTTAATTCAGATTTTTGTTAACTCAAAACAACCATAAAACCCACCTAGAACAAAGCAAAAGTTTTCTAATTACCACTTAAAAATAACTTTGTATTAGACTAATGCAAATTAGTACAGGCACAGGTTTAAGAGGAAAGACCGAAGTGAAGACAGCATCTTATTTCTTTTATTATCTACCTTTCCTTGCATTCATTACAAGTATTACAGCAACACAGCTGCCACATTGTAAATGATGCTTTCTTAATTAAATGTACATTTTTTCCTTCATTACGGAACAAATTCTAGAATCTACATTCAAATTCAAAGCCTATGGGAAATTTAACATTACCTAGCAGTTTAAAGGATTTCAAATTACAGCTCAAATTTTTTAAAATGTACATTATTCCCAAAACAGTTCCAAGACAGTCCCCATACCTCTGTGTACTATAAAAATATGTTATTTCTATGATTAAACAAAAATTTTCACCAAAGGACACAAATATTACATAACACTCACATCTTGGCTGAATGGGCTTTATGTGTGTGCACATGCATGTGGGACCCTGTGCCTCTGCTTTGACAGCTAATTTTTCCCTAGCACAATAATTTCATTATCCCCACATATTCCAGATATTTCTGAAATTGCTTGCTATCAAATATAAAAGGCAGGCATAGTGACTTACTCAATGGCACTAATAAATGATTTCTTCTTTTTTAATATCATAACAATACGTTGGGCCAAATAAGCAACCACTTATCACTAACAGCTCTGTTAAAAAGAAACACAAGAAAGGCCAACCCAGACTTTTCTTATTAATACAATCCTCTGTAGTTCTGATCTCGGGTTAGCTGGGGACCCAATTCAGACATGGCCTTTTTAAAGAAAATCAGTACCCTAATTACCACACTACATGGGGGTGTTTCCACTATTCCTAGTCTCTAATGCCATAGATGCCTGTTAATTATTGCTGCTGGGATAGTTTTGGTGAAATAAAGCCTAGGAAAAGCCAGACCAACTTTGTCGGATTGCCTTGAGTAGTGACAGGACATGAAGGCAACATGAAATAGGAAAAACAAAAAAGAAGAGGGGATAACTTGTCAAGAATTTATTTCTGGGTTAGTAAGCTGACTTTCTATAAAATATGAACAAATTTTCTAGTCAGAGGCAGATTTTACCTGGAAAATTTTACCTGAAAAATTACGAAGGGCAGCAGTAGCCCAGCATCACTATCTCATCTCAGAAACTGAGGTTTCCTGACAGCAGAGACAACTACAGAGGGTGGGCTTTGTGTCTTACACATTCCCTCCCACTACAGTATCAACAGATCTGAGGTAAGTACCACCACCACCATCCATATTTTACAGAGGAGGAACTGATGTCTGAGGAGGTCAAGTGATTTGCCAAGGTTTTCTCATCAGGGAGTGACAGAGCCAGGGAACAACTGTGTACCAGGTACTTAAGAACAATAAAAGCAGCCAGCATTTACTGAATACTCTGCATATATCACCTCAATTAACCTCACAACATGACAAACTGGATGTAACTGGGATTGCTCCTCCTTTATAAAAGAAACATGAATTGTAGGGGAATTGTCACTTGCCAGTGGTCTTACAGCTCATCGGAACTGCTTTTACACCAGAAAGATAAACGTTTACCTTGGGCTCTGAGTTTTGAGAGGCCAGAATGGGGTCCACTCGTGACCAAACTCCTCCCCACAGGGAAAGTTGTCTATGAAACCAAGCGGATGTAAGAACAAAGAGACTGTGCCTTCCCTTCTAAATACGTTCTTTTTAGCACAGAATTCCCTGCCCAAACTGCCGCAAGTCTACCTTCCAGGGCCACTCCCGAAATCCTTCCCCAGGACTCACTATATAGCAGGTGTGCACATGCCTACATCCATCTACCTAACAGTGCAGTAGCCATTATGATTTAGGTGTCTTGACCTCAGGTCTCGAGATGAATCATGATTTGTCTGAGCCAATCATGATAATCCCATCCTCTTGGCAGTGACCTGTTCAGGAACTTGGCCTAAGCCACTTAATGCTTCTCAGTATCAAAGATTATTTCCAAAATGGACAAGTGATAAAATACAGGCCAGAGAGAAATAAGGAAATGTCTGCTGGGAGCTTCTTGGAGTTTATTTCCTCTAAGAGTAAGCCTTTGGATAATGTGCAGCTGTGAGGTCCAGCACTGCTACAGACATTTCACCACTACCAGCCTGAGGGAGAAACCAAAACACAAAAGAAGTCAAAGCCAAGTGAGTCATAGGGCAACAGAATAGAAACTACTGGATTAAAAACAACTCGAATCCTCTGTACTTTCAGTTATATGAACTCATACATTTCCTTATTGTTTAAGCCAATTCAAGTTGGGTTTCAGTTATTTAAAGCCCAGTGCATCCCAAATTGGTAGATTCCCAAAGCCCATGTTTTTGACCACTGTATGATATTGCCTCCCATGCAGGGCAGGAGATGGGGGAGGACCAGGGGCAGTACTGACCCCCAGTGAAGAGGCCCCAAAGGCTACTAAGCCCTGTTCCATCTAGAGTAACATGTATAGTTGACACTTGAACAATGAGGGGATTAAAGGTGTGACCCCTACACCCTGCCATGCAGTCAGAGATCCATGTACAACTTTTAACTCCCCCAAATTTAACTACTAATTGCCTATTCTTGACCTGAAGACTTACCAATAACATAAAGTCAATTAACACATATTTAGTATATGTATTATACACTATATTCTTACAATAAAGCTAAAGAAAAGAAAATATTAAGAAAGACATAAAGTGGCTCATGCCTGTAATCCCAGCACTTTGAGAGGCCGAGGCAGGCGGATCACCTGAGGTGGGGAGTTCGAGATCAGCCTGGCCAACATGGTGAAACCCTGTAACTACTAAAATACAAAATTATCCAGGCATGGTGGTGCATGCCTGTAATCCCAGCTACTCGGGAGGCTGCAGCAGGAGAATCGCTTGAACCCAGGAGGCGGAGGTTGCAGTGAGCTGAGATCGCGCCATTGAACTCCAGCCTGGGCAACAAGAGCAAAACTCCATCTCAAAAAAAAAAAAAAAAAAAAAAGAAAAGAAAGAAAGAAAAAAGGAAAGTCATAAGGAAGAGAAAATACTGTTCATTTAGTGGAAGTGGATCATCATAAAGGTCTTTATCCTCATGGTCTTCATGTTGAGCAGGCTGAGGAGAAGGAAGAAGAGGAGTTGGTTTTACTGTCTCTGAGGTGGCAGAGGCACAAGAAAATCAATGTATAAGTGGATCTGTGTAGTTCAAGCCCATGTTGTTCAAGGGTCAACTGCATTTACATCCAGCCTGACGCTATCAGCAGAGCAAAAGCCATTTAGTCCCTTCTTCCCTTTAACTCAGCTGCTTTGTGAGTGGGGTTAAAAAATCTGAATCCTCCATAACATAACATCATGTAAAGAGCATAAACAATGTGTCTTAATGATATCACCACTCTTAACCCATAACCATAGTTAAGACCCAGCATGATTTCCAGTACTTCAAAATTTCAGTCATATGGAAGATTTTGGAAGAGCTGAGTGTTTGTATAGCTAGGAGTGAAACATATTATTCTGAAAGAAAACCTTTGTAAATTGTACTGCCAACTCCACTGCCTTCTTAAATGAAGTGCACAGTCATGTAATTTAATCTTTTCTTGATGACTCAGAAGTCACCATTATGAACATCAATTGCTATATTTGATTACAAATTTATTCAGCCAGAAGAAATTAAGGACAGGTAGAAAGCTCTTTTAATCCTATACTACTTGGCTGTAACTTTTGCATTATTATCACTTTTATATTTAATTTTAGAGTTTTTGTTCTCTTTCTTCTGATTACACTATCAGTGGTTACTTCCCACAGTTGCTAGAGTGTGTTCCCATAACAACCTTTTTACCCTCAAAATTTATGACATCTACTCTACTGTAATTTTGGAAATCACTAAACATATAAGTAGGCATTTAAAAAAATATTTAATAATAGATATTTAGTGAACACTTAGTATGTTTCCCGAATTATGCTTAGAGCTTTGTGTCCATTCGCTTATTTAATATTCAAACAACCCCATAACGGACATATGATCTTCTCCACTAGAGAAAATAAGAATGCCGAGGCTAGAAAGACATTAAGGACAAAGTTCCAAGTGAGGATATACAGCACTTTCCTACAAGTAAAGTGCAAGGGGCTTTGTGAACATTGTTTTGACTATTCAAAAAGCTGTGGTTCTTGGTGAGGGAAAAGAAATGCTGAATTTCAGAAAAATAGAGTGTTATTGTGGAAGGACAAACTTGGAAATGAACTCAATTCTAAAAGCTAATGTTAAAGGGGTACTTCTCAGAATTAAACACTTAGTAATAAACTTAACTAAGGTGGTGGAAGACTTGTACACTAAAAACTATAAAACACTGCTAAACAAAAAAAAAGATAAAAATAAATAGGAAGATATTCTGTGTTGGTAAGATCCCTATATCAAAATTCCACTGGTGGCCAGGTGCAGTGGCTCATGCCTGTAATTCCAGCACTTGGGGAGGCTGAGGCAGGTGAATTGCTTGAGGTTAGGAGTTCAAGACAAGCCTGGCCAACATGGCAAAATCCTATCTCTACTAAAAATACAAAAATTAGCTGGACATGGTGCTGCATGCCTGTAATCCCAGTTTCTTGGGAGCCCGAGGCACAAGGAGGTGAAGATTGCAGCGAGCCGAGACCTGGTGACAGAGCAAGACTCTGTCTCAAAAGAAAAAAAAATGTTCCCAATGGCATATTCTGCAAAAACAGAAAATAAAAATTGTTAAAATGTCCATAGTACCAAAAGGAAACTCAAGAGTTACTAAAATCCCTATCAAAATCCCAATGGCATATTATGCAAAAGCAGGAAGAAAATACTAAATTTCATATGTAACCTCAGAGAATCCAGAAGAACAAAAACGGTGAGACAGAACAAAGCTGGAGACTTCACACTTACTGATTTCAAAACCTATCACAAAGCTACAGTAATTAAAACAGTATGGTACTGGCATAAAGACAGATATATAGACCAATGGGATAGAACAGAGAGCCCAGAAATAAACCCTCAAATACATGGTCAAATTATCTTCAACAAAGGTGCCAAGACTACACAGTGGGTGAAAAGATAGTCTCTTTCACAAATAGTATTGGGAAAACTAGATAATCACACATAAAAGAAGGAAATAGGGCCCCTATTTAACACTATGTTAAACATTTACTAAAAATGGATTAAAGGCTGAAACATAAAACCTGAAATATAACTCCTAGAAGAAAACATAGGGGAAAAGCTTTATAACATTGCATTTGGCAAGGACTTCTTGGATATGACACCAAAAGCACAGGCAACAAAAGCAAAAGTAGAACTAAATGAAACTTTATTAAAACTTCTTAAGAGCAAAGGAAACAAGCAACAAAATGAAATGGCAATCTATAAAATGGGAGAAAATATTTTCAAACCATGTATGTGATAAAGAGTTAATATCCAGAATATATAAAGAATTCCTATAACCCAGTAACAACAAAAAAAAACTGATCTGATTTTAAAATGGACAAAGAATTTGAATAGCGATTTCTCCAAAGAAAACATGCAAATGGCCAAGAAGCATAGGAAAAGATGCTCAACATCAGTAATCATCCAGAAAATGCAAATCAAAACTACAACGAGCTATCACCTAACCCCCATTAGGATAGCCACTATTAAACACACACACACATAATAGTAAGTGTTAGTGAAGATGTGGAGAAACTAGAATCCTTGTGCACTGTTGGTAAGAATGTAAAAGAGTGCAACTGCTATGAAAAACAGTATGGAGTTTCCTCAAAAAACTAACAATAGAACTACAATATGATCTAGAAATCCCATCTCTGGGTAAATATCCAAAAGAATTAAAAACAAGTCCTCAAAGCGATATTGGCACACCCATGTTCATTGCAGCATTATTCACAATTGCCAAGAGGATGAAGCAACGTAAATGTCCATCAAAAGATGAATAAATAAATTATGGTATGGCATATATGTGAATATTATTCAGCCTTTGAAAAGAAAGAAATCCTGTCATGTGTTATACAACATAGATGAATACTGAGGACCTTATGCTAAGAGAAATAAGCCAGTCACAAAAAGACATGATTCTACTGCACGATTCTACTTATGAGGTATCTAAAGTGGTCAAAATGAAAGAAATAGAAACTAGAATGGTGGTTGTCAGGGGCCGACCTGACAGGCAGTGGGAGGTAGAGAGTTGTTGTTTAATGTATGTAGGGTTTCAGTCATGTGGGGAATGGGTGGGTCTGGGGATCTGTTGCACAACAATGTACATGTGATGGACAATATTGTACTATACACTTGGAAATGGTCGGGAAGGTGAATTTTATGTTGTGTGTGTCTTTTTAAATATCTTTATGTGTTTCTTTGCCACAATAAAAAGAGAGGGCGGCACGGAAGAGTACCTCTGTTATTGGCCAAGGATGATACAATTTGTTTCCTTAATCCCTACAGTAAAACCACAGGCATAAGAAATACAGTTGGTTGAGTTTGTTTATTTCATTTAAACATTTTGTTTCCAGGTTACATACAGAGAAATATGTACTGAAAATGTTTTTGTACTCTAACACGGATACATGCTGACCATTCCAATAATATGAAACCTTACTCATTAAACTTGGCTTATATGAATTTCTCAAAAATAGTAAACCTTGAGGCCATCCCAAGCCCTTACCGCTGGCTTCCTGTCCACACAGGAAGTCATCTGTTCACCCAGCCCCCAAGCCTCTCCAGGGCTCCGGGCCCTAAGAACTATTCCAGTTACTCTAGTGGTTTACTTATTTATTGGTGAAGCATGCTGAGTTCCAAACAGTGAAATTACACATTTTGGAAAACAAACCTGTCCATAAATTGGGAATTGCCTGTAGCCAGTACCATTCTGTTAGTGAGGTATTATCTATGGCTGGTAATTCATGTACCCCCTCCTTTACTGCTGCCCTTACAGAAGCCCCAGGGAATAAACAGGGCATTGCAGTTCTCCCCAAAGTCATCCATTCAGGGCTGACACCCCAGCTAAAGTAGCAGCAAAACCCAATTCCACAGCACAACTACCATGATCAACGCCCAGTACAAGGACTCAGGACCTGGGTTTCTTCCTTGTCTCTCCCTTCCTTCCCTTGTTCATCTCAATATTTATTGAAAGGCAGTGAAACTCTGGAACCAGACTACTGGCATTCTTCTCAGCTAGCTAAGAGCTGTGTGACCTTCTGCAAGTTACATAAATTCTCTGACTTTGAGTTTATCTCCAAAATGCAGGTAATAATACCTACTCTTGTCTTCTGGGAGGAAATGAGTCAATATATGTAAAGCACTTAGAACAAATTGATACAAATTAAGTGCTCACTAAATGTTAACTATTTTTCTTATTATTATGTGCCAGGGCCTTCATGCCAGGGCCTATGTCAAATACTAGGGAGACAGCAGTGAATGAGACCAACATGGTTACTGCCCACGGAACATTTAGATTTGCAGATTTGGCACCAGTTCTGATACTGTATGAATAAACTGTCTCAGATTCCTATTCTTTAGAAAGGAAAAAACAATACTATTCAATGCTTGTTGTTGGTTTAGCATAATCATCATTAACATATCATTTCAATGGTACTGAATGCTTACATTACAGGTATTGGGCCAACTGCTTCACAAGCTTTACCCCATTTAATCCCCACATCAAAGTCCTGAGCTATACTATTATCCTCTTTTACAGCTCAAGAAACTGAGGAACAGGGAGATTAAGTATAATAAGATTCAAATCCAGGTCTGTCTGACTTCGTTCTGGAGTCCAACCCCATGCCGCCTTCAGAATAGTAAATGAGAGACTACATGAGAGCCCTTGAAGTGGAAAACTGCCAAGGCAAAGGGAATGCACTCAGACTACATCACAGACAGGAAAAGACACGATCTGGAAAACCAACCCAAGCCCAAAAGAATATACATCAGAAAGGCTAGGAAACAAGGGAGGGAGAGAGGCTTGAACTGGGGCAATTTCTAGAGCTCTGAGCAGAGCTGAAATCAGAACAAGTCCTTGCTTTCCCACACAGGAAACCAAGACAATGCTTGCTGCAGCTATCAGGACAAGCAGAGTCCAGAAAACTAGCGGCCAAGAATCAGAGTGGCAGAACATCAAAGAAGGGAGGAAGCCTTCAACTTCCAACTTACTAGCCAGAACTGTGCAACACATCCACTCTAAGCTGAAAAAGAGCCTAGAAAATAGAAGGTCGGTTTAAAAAAAAAAAAAAACTAGGTATCAATAAAACTTTTGCTCACCCAATCCCTTCTCCACTAGCCTCCCTACTTCTCAAACAAAAGTGAAGTCCTGCTAGTAATGAAAATAGATAACATGTAGGCAACCCACAGAACCTGAACAATATATATCCATCTTTCCTTATTCATTAAAATCAGTTCTAATTCTTTACTTGTTTGGAACTTTCCAAAAATAACCTGCTATGCCAAGGGCAAAAGTGATCAAAAGTCCACATTTGTGTGATTTTAAAATCACAGAAATTCTGTAACAGATACACGACTCATAGCAGCCTTCTCAGATCATTAACCTAATCATTCCACAGGCACCAAATAAATATTTAACACCCTGATAGTAAACTTCTCTAAAATAACACTAAATAGCAGATTAAGATAGGTATTTAAAAAAAGTCTTTTTGGAAACAGTTGGATGACTAACTTAACAAGCATTAAATCAGATGTAAAATTTCTATATGCAAATTTTTTAATGCCAGGGCAATATTCAAAGTCTATTCAAAGTCTACTGAAGCCATGACTCCTAAAAAGGCTGATTATGTATTAAGTACTGCAAATGTTCAATGTAATGAGTTTGTCCTCTGAAATCCTACGTCTAACAGAACTGTCTTCCTCTGGCATCTATTTCTTCGTGAGGTGCCCACTATGATTGCTTCCCCACAGCTTCCATAATTAATTGTGGATCTCAAACCTCTTGTTGTGATATCAGTCTGGGGCCATCTGGCCTAGAAGTGAAGGGAGAATACTGCCAACCAGGAAAAAGTGGTATATTCTGGTGTGTCTCTTCTCGCACATCTTTAGCAAGCTTTGTTTTCCTATTTCTTCCTCCATGATAATGTGTAAGAAATACAATGCTAAAAATACTTGCACGGCCTTTGGATGGATGCTTCTAAGTCTTGATCCTATGATAATGTAACATACTTCTTTGATTATCATATAAATTCATTAGTTTCTTTCCCACCTATATTAAACCTTCTCTTAGTAGCAGAACTTGCCACCTTTAGCCAGTCTAGGGTGAAATGATCTTAGCAGTCAACTCAGACTGAATCTGTTCTCCACATGTTCAGGCTTTGTCCAGATGCCAGCTGGAAGCCCTCTGAAGTGCTCAACATCAGAACCGAACTGGGGATTGGTGTGCTTCAGACAAAGGAAACGGAAAAGCAAACAACCCAATTTCTTTCGCTAATACTGCTCACTACTCACTCCACAGCATGATGGTGAATAGGCTGACCATGAAAATGTGGTCTCATCTTTGATGAATGAAAGAACTGCAGATAAGACAATGAAAAAGGCAAGAATTAAGCTGCTTTCTCATTTAACCACTTTCTACCTTTTCTGGGGCAAATACCAAGCTTCCAACTTTAAATAAAGCTTAAATGAAGGCCTCATTCTCTTTTAGATAGGCTGTTTGATCATGGCAATAGGCAGGTATGCAATCGATACCTTATGTTTGCCTGCTTTTATACTTGATATAATGAAGTTATGACATCTTACATTGTAAGGGAATTTCAAACTTTTTCAAAAAAATAGATTCAACATTTGGTTTAATTGACAATTAATATTGCTTAATAATTAAATGTTAACTTAATATTCACTATCAAGATATTAACCAAACGGCAATACTATGGACTAAGAATTGTACTTTAATATTAGACATAGAAGCACAGGAACTTTTGGCTGAAGTAAATTATTCTTTTTGCTCTCAAAGACTGAATTTTTAAGGTCTCCTTTATTCACTTTTAAAGTGTTGGGACTATGATTCCATGATGAAAGAGTTTTGTTGTTGTTGTTGCTATTTTGATCTTAAGCAACCATATTTTAGATCTCTCACTCTCAAATCAAATAAATTCAAGCTTGGAGGTTTTGTTCTTAATATATCACTTGAAAGAATGATAATACAATTATACATTTTCTGCCTTAAAAATCTATTAATATCTGTATTAGTCCGTTTTCACACTGCTCTAAAGACACTACCCAAGACTGGGTAATTTATAAAGAAAGGTTTAATTGACTCACAGTTCCACATGGGTGAGGAAGCCCTAGGAAACTTACAATCATGGTGGAAGGTGAAAGGGAAGCAAAACCTTCTTCACATGGTGGCAGGAAAAAGAGAAGTGCAAGTAGGGGAAATGCCAGATGCTTATAAAACCACCAGATTTCATGAGAACTTACTATCACAAGAAAGGCATGGGGGAACCGCCCCCATGATCCAATCACCTCCCACCAGGTCCCTCCCTCAACACATGGGGATTATGGGGATTACAATTCAACATGAGATTTGGGTGGAGACACAGCCAAACCAGATCAATATCAGTTAGATGGATTAAAATAGTTTCAACAATATAATAAGCAGTGGAATAAACAGAGAACATTCCAACTAATGGAGGACAACACAAACTTTTTATACCTTAGTTTCTCAATCTGGTCACTGAGGTCATGTCATAAAATTTTACATTATGCATCAACATACAAGTAGTTTACTAAGTTGATATTTACCATGATGTACTGGCATCTCTGACATAATGCAATACATGTGTTCTTGTAAAACTTCATGTTTTGCAAAATTGCTATGAAAATAACAGGGCTTATGAGGGAAAAGGGATTATGGGCAGAGCACTCAAAACTTATGCAATTCTGTAATCAGAGCATTAACTAAAATAATAACAGTTCTAATAGGAATATTAGCACAGTTCAATCTCCACTGGCATTTGCATTCAGCAGTCAATCAGTCAATGCTTAAAGGCCTGAAAACTCAGGCTCTGCTTCCTCCTACAGGATGTAGGTCCTTACATTGATTCTCCAAGACAGACCAGTTCCATCAAAATTTGAAACGTGACCTAGGGATGTAATCTATTGTACAGCCTTGCTCCTCTTCTTCTTCCTCTCCTTTCTCCACTCACTTCCCCTCAACATACATGCACCATTTTTCTAAACACAGGGAAAACACTCTGCCCTCTCACCTTCCCTAGACAGCTGAATATTACGGACAGTCCAGCCATTTTGGAAGCAACTAAACCAGCCACTACTTGCCCTAAAATAAGAGCTTGCTGCAAAATTTTCAACCATATTTTAAGGTCTGCATATATTGATAAGGCTTTGTCTTCAGTTGTGAGCAGGGAGAACAGATTATACTGGGCATGTACTCTCCACCAGCGACAGACTCCAAAGCATGAGCTAGAGTTCCTAGAATAAAAAGCAGTTAGTTGACCTCCCATCATGCGATGTTCTGGGCTCTTACTTAAGATCACTAAGCCTTGACCCTGGCATAAATCCAAGCAGCACTCATTTAGTACACGTTCTTTGGAGCCAAGACATCTGTGTGTTGTAATAACATGCAAGTTACAAAAGAGTGTTTATATCTCACTTTAGTATAATGTGAACATTTAACTATTGCAAATCAGCTTTCTATAATGACTAGTCCTTACTTAAAAGATTTATTATATTTCCAATTAAAGTCCTTAACAGTGCACAACAAATTTATATGAACTGATTAAGCTGTTCATTATGGCAACTCCAGAAGTGCTTAATACAGTAGGTAGCCACATTGGAAAATAGAAAATTTAAAATAATCTATATGATGTAAAATAACTAATCATATTTATTGACTACTTCCAAATAACTGTTTTCATTTTTATCTCTCTACCAGAGTTATCATTCTTCAAAACTGACAATAAAGAAACAGTTCAAGAATAGAGAATGATCCTCGAGGTATCAAGAAGCAGACTAATTTGGATTTGGGGAAGCACTTCTCTAAGCCCCCATCTAAGACAGCAACAGTGGTGGGCATCTCTATTCTGAGGTTCTAGTGAAATACAGATGTGGAAGGTCATATTCTGACCCAATAAGCTGCACCACAGGTATCACTCTTCAAAAGGCAAAGTTGAAATTCTGGCTAGGGTTGCCTCAGGGGGAAACAAGAGGAGAGTAATTATCCTTCAAACCTGAGGAGGTAATGGGAAAGGTCATTTCAGAGGTCAGAGGACCAATTCAAACAGCTCATCAATTCAAACACCTTCGCTGATTTTTAAAACTACTCTACTGTGGTGAGCACAGTTTGAGCTCCCTGTTTCAGTAACTCATAAACTCCTGCTGATGACTTCTTTTCTCAGGCATTCACTTTATTGCCTTAAACTTGTCTCAAGTAAAGTAATTTTTAAAAAGTTATAATTCATGGTCACACAGAAGGGGTCTGGTGTCATATGTAACCCATTTTGGCATGATTACAAATCCATGCTTGCTAAGACTATATAAGAAGGCCAACATGAACTTCTTACAGGTACAATAGAAGATCAACAAGTTATTTTCATTTTTTTATTACAAAAACTGCACATTTATGGGTAATAGGGATTCCAAAGTAAAACAAAATGTCAAGTCTCTTTGCAGCAATTATTTCACACTGATCAAACACTTTTACATGCAGTTTTATGCAGTATTAATAAAAGCATGTAAAATTGATATATTATCCTTGAGAGACAATTTTTAAAGCATGGAGTCCATAGGGAAGAAAAATATAGGGGTTTCCCGGTGGGAGTGAAGGGCATGAAAGACAGGATATCTGGATTTAAGAGAATCCCGGTGACAAAATTAGTCCTCCACTAGCTATGTCTCAGAATATGAAGGAATTAACTTTTCCAGATTTCTCTTTATGAACAAGCAGACATAATGACAAGTCTTCTTTTCCATTTCCATCTTTCTATCAAACAAAAATTAAGTCATTCTCGTGATCAGTTAGGATTGAAGGGTTTGGATTTTAAGATATTTGGCTTAAAACAAGTTCCATTTTTACCAAAACCAATCTCCAATTCATAAATTCTTGCTAACGGTGCCAGTTCTACTACAAAGTAGTCATAATTTTTCACCGAAATGAGTACATGATCTACCCATTTATCCATATACAAGGTGTGACAGTACAATAATGAGACCGATTCCATAAGCCAGTCATAAAAACCAATTCCATTAACTTTTCAGACATGACATATAAGATGCCAAATATGCTTTATGTTTCCAATAGACTTCCTCAGTTTTCAAAGCTATTTCTAAGGAATATTTTTTTTATTTCTGCCTATATTTACACAGTGTGAAAATTGGACAAAGACCAATGCAGATAATGGCTGCTTATAACTCTAAGCAGACCTGGGTTAACTAAAGAAATCTGATAAACACCAAGCTAATGAGACAAAAAAAAAACGGTGATTGCATTATTCTTAATGCATACACCTTTTTGAGGAACAATAATCCTTATACTTGGCACATTTATAGTGGAGCTTCCCATCATCACTGTTGATTTGTGAGGTGTTAATTACCTTTTCTTTCTCAATCAGAAGAAAGTAATAATTTGTCAGATCAAAATGCACTTGCTTCCATTTTAATCAATTGTAAAACTTTAGCTTACTATTTTAAAAAACACTTTCTAACATTATGAATGTTCACCCCCTCAAATCCACTACAAACGTAATAATTTGATGAAATGTTTCCAAAGTACTTCAAATACATGCCACTGATACTTTCTTGAGAACATTTATTTTTAAAAGTTCATGTCTGTATTCTACATACACCTCACACACCACAAACCACACTGCTCATTCTCTATGCTTGATATTACAGCCTGAATTATGCAAAATATTGTTATCTAAATCTCTTTCCTGGTCTTTGGCAAACATAATACGATAATTAGTATCAAGGACGTTTAGACCAAGAGTTCATGGGTTCAACTGTCAAACTGACTGAAACTGGAAATTTCTTAGAAGCATATGCCAGCAGTCAGGCACGGTGGCTCACACCTGTAATCCCAGCACTTTGGGAGGCCAAGGCAAGCAGATCACCTAAAGTTAGGAGTTTGAGACTAGCCTGGCCAACATGGTGATACCCTGTCTCTACTAAAAATACAAAAATTAGCCAGGTGGTGGCGGGCACCTGTAGTCCCAGATATTGGGCAGGCCGAGGCAAAACAATGGCTCGAACCCAGGAGGCGGAGGCCGCAGTGAGCTGGGATCATGCCATTGCACTCCAGCCTGGGTGACAGAGTAAGACTCTGTCCCAAAAAAAAAAAAAAAAAAAAAAAAAACAAGTGTATGCCAGGGATGGTTGAAAACATTGCTATAATTGATGGGCAATCTTTGAGTTGAGATAACGTATACAGGGAATTCCTTTAACACATCCTAAACTTTCTGAGCTCCACAGAGTCCAAGTCCTCATAATGGATTCTTAGGAAAGAAATTAAATCAAAAAGGTAATGAGATAAAACAAAAGTCATGAAAGCATACATTAGTTGGAATTAAATGGGCTAACAACCATGCAAACATTAACTTCCTGATTTAATAGAGATATTATAAATATAACTGCAAATGTGGGCTTTCAAGCTTTCAGGCTTTACTAACCAGAGTGCTCAAGATCTCAGAAAGAACATTCTAAAGAAATATATATAATTTATGTAGTAATAATCCAAAATATCATTAAATGATGAATTAAGTTTCCACAAGGTATTATTGTGATTTTCATTTTATGAATAGATGAATTAAAACAACGAACCTAAAAATGAACATTAAATATTGTTTGCAAATCAGTCTGGCGTCTTGCCTCAGTTTGTATCCTGCTCCCTCTGAGCCCTTGGGGATATGGTTTCCAAGATTTGAAAGATTGAAAGACCTTTCTCCCTACCGTTTGTTTTTTTTGTCTTTGTTTTTGTTTTTGTTTGGCTAATCTACAGCTCATCCTTTCCCCAAAACCCAGCTCATACACTCACAAATAGGGAGCATTCCTGGATTGACTCCACTCCAGCCTATCTTGATGATTCTTTTACTCTGCTTTCTCTCACAGTTAGATGTTCTACTTGTTACATAACAATCTATAGCCACTCGATTATTGCTTTCATGCTTAGTAATTTTTTCCAATTCAACTTTTTTGTTGTTGTTGTTGAAGAGTTCAGAAAATGCACAGATTTTAAGTTCTCAGTTCAGTGAATTCTGACAAATATATCTACCTGTATAACTAATACCCCACTAAAAATATGGAATATTTCCATCACCCTTCAAAGTTCTCACATTTCTTTTTCTAGTTAATGCCTCTCCCTCCCCAAAAGCAACCATTCTTCTAACTTCTATTGCTGTCAATCATGCCCATTCATTAAATTATAAATTATATTGCTGCTAAATGGCATACACCATGCACTAGATCCTATGCTTCATATGAGCTTGGCCTACCTCATGCAATGGTATACTGATGGACTCTGAAATTTTTCCATATTCAAAAATTCCCTATGTTTCTCTAACATCAATTAACATAAAGTGCTGGAATTCAGTACGTTTTCAGGTTCTTGATAAATGACTTGTTTAGGAAGGAAATTCAAAATTCTGACAGCTTCCCTTTCTTGACTTCAAAACTTTAAGCACAGCTTCAATACAGTCCCTCAAAACTGTAAGCTGTGGCCCATGACCTTCCATGTGCTACACAGTAGCATCCCCACCAAGCACCATTGCATATTTAATAATTTTTACGTGTTAAAAGGAATGCCCCCAGCTGTAATGCCTTTATGAAAATTTAAAACTACCCTTTCCTTGGGAGGCCGAGATGGGTGGATCACGAGGTCAGGAGATGGAGACCATCCTGGCTAACACGGTGAAACCCCATCTCTACTAAAAAATACAAAAAACTAGCCGGGCGAGGTGGCAGGGCCTGTAGTCCCAGCTACTCGGGAGGCTGAGGCAGGAGAATGGCGTGAACCCGGGAGGCGGAGCTTGCAGTGAGCCGAGATCCGGCCACTGCACTCCAGCCTGGGCGACAGAGCGAGACTCTGTCTCAAAAAAAAAAAAAAAACAAAAAAACAAACAAACAAAAACTACCCTTTCTTTAGAAAACAAAAGCCAGTAAGAAAATAGGGATGACTGTTACTCTGTACTGAACTAAGAACATACTGACACCATGTACTGATGAGGGCAAACAAGATCAAAAGAATGTAAGGCATCATTCAGAAAAATATTGATAACACTAATATCTCAAATGTGTATGGTACTTTATAACTTATAATGCATCTTCAAATAAATTAAATTACACAAATCTATGAGATAAGCTTTATTATTTCCAAACTTCAATGGATGAAACTATGGCTTAGAATTTTTACAAGTCTTTTCCAAGATCAAGAGTTTTTATAAGTGTCTTTTCCATGATCACAAAGCTGGAAAACTGCCAGCCCTAACGTCTAAGACTTTTTGCATTACACTACAAGGAAACATTATCTTATTTCATATCAAATTTCTCCTGGTATACAGTGTACTGTTCTAGACAAGCATCTCACGCAAAACCCAAACACTAAAGTTGACTCACTTGCCTTGCTACCTCACAGTCAAGTCCTTGTGCCCTACCCTAGGTATCAGAAAAGACAAATTTATCTTTTCTTCCTCTAGAAAAGTTTTCCTTTAAGAAGTGATAAAAGGCCGGGGGCGGTGGCTCACGCCTGTAATCCCAGCACTTTGGGAAGCCGAAGCAGGCAGATCACTAGGTCAGGAGATCAAGACCATCCTGGACAACATGGTAAAACCCCGTCTCTACTAAAAATATAAAAATTAGCTGGGCGTAGTGGCGCACGCTTGTAATCCCAGCTACATAGGAGGCTGAGGCAGGAGAATTGCTTGAACCCGGGAGGCAGAGGTTGCAGTTAGCCAAGATTGCGCCCCTGCAATCCAGCCTGGCGACAAAGTGAGACTCCGTCAAAAAAAAAAAAAGGTGATAAAAAAGAGAAAAAGTGGATGTGGGCACAGTCTTATGGAGACAGAAATGCTTCAGTCTGAAATAATGAAAGCTGGGAAGGGAAATGTAGAAATCTATGAAATCATGGGTGGCATCAAAAAAATAATAGCATTTCTCCCCAAATAATGTAGTAAAATGCAATTCTTTGAAACTCAGAGAAATCCGTGTGATATACGCAGAAAGTAGTAAGAGCTCACATAATCACTCAAAAATCACAACACCCCATGAGATAATTCTTGCAAGAAATAAACTGATTCCAAAAGGGGAGAACAAAGATAGGAATAGCAGGGCGATGTGAGCAACAGTAAGAAAAGGTGAAATAGTTCTTCCCAGTTGGCCCAGGGAAAAAAACTAGGGCCCCGCATAGCATGCCACTCAGACCTGAGCTGGCCCCAGGCTTTAGGGCTGAATGGTCCTTAAAGCTTGAACAAGAATACAGGCATTTTTGGCTGCTTGTAAATCAGTCCAAAAAGCTTGAACACTTTGTGTTTACTCTTGGTGACGTATCTAGCAAAGCACTGGGAAAGTGATAAAAATCCTGCGGGCACCTACCAAATATGATGAACTAAGGTTGTAAGTGACTCCTTCATCAGCTTTGGTCATCATAACTTGCTGAACTAACTGTTTCAATGAAAGAAGAGAATAGCACAGTATACGAGAACATTCGCCAGTTTTGTAAAATGAATATCCTCTGTGTTTCTTTCTCAGCATTGTATTTTTGAGACTACTTTAAATATTAGTGTGCATATAGCCCAAGTTCTCTCATTTAACTGCTCTCCAAATACTGTATCTAATTGTGCTCCTACAAGTGGTGTATGGGAATTTGTCATTGCTCCATGTACTTGCCAACACTTCATCCTATCAGAAATTTCCCTTTTTCTTCAGTTTGATATGTATGAAACGGATTTTCCCTATGCGTTTTAATTTATACTTCTTTGATTACTACCAAGGTTAAGCATCTTTCAATGTCTTTTGGCGGCTCACATTTTCTCATCCAGAATTTTCTACACATACCCTTTGCCTAATTTTTCTACTGGACCTGTTATGTCAGATTCTTAATTATGTCAGATTCTTTACATAATCCTTTCCTGGTAGAATGAATTAAAAATTATCTTGTCTTAATTTTGTTGCTGGTTTCCTTTGTTATACAAAAATTGCATTTCAATTTAGTCAAATTTATCAATCTCTGATTTTAAAGGTTGGCCGTGCTTTTTATAACTTGTTTAGGAAGTCCTTGCCTACCCTGAGGTTAAAAATATATGCTTCTCCCTTTTCTTGTAAAAGTTATATGTTTCCCATTTAGGCATTTAATTTACTTAGGATTTATTTTTGTTTATGGTATGAGGTAAGGATCCAATTGTATTTTTTATATATAGATAGCCAATTGGTTTAGTTCTGTGGTATTTTAAAATAAAAACACCACAATATGCTTATTTTGGCACTTATCACCAGGTGTTATAATATGCTTTTTTGCATTTTATTGACAGTGGGTTAGAATTATGAAAGAAGAGAGCATATGTGTTTTTCATTTCTATATTTCAAAACTTAACACTATGTCCAGCAAAAATACTCGTTGAATACGTTACAAAACCTGTTCAAAACAGCTGTACAAAAGCTGTGGGTTTTTTGTTTGCTTGTTTTGTTTTTGAGACAAGAGTCTCACTCTGTTGTCCAGGCTGGAGTACAGTGGCAGGATCTTGGCTCACTGCAACCTCTGCCTCCCGGGTTCAAACAATTCTCCTGCCTCAGCCTCTCGAGTAGCTGGGATTACAGGTATGCAACACAGTGCCTGGCTAATGTTTTGGTTTTTTTTTTAATTTTTAGTAGAGACAGGGTTTCACCATGTTAGCCAGGCTGGTCTCAAACTCCTGACCTCAGGTGATCCGCCCACCTTGGCCTCTCAAAGTGCTGGGATTACAGGCATGAGGCACTGCCCAAAAGCTGTTCTTAAAGATATGCTGAACATATACACACTGTTGTCTAAGAAGCTGTCACTTCTCGTGTAGTAGTAATCTTCAATATAAACCAATCTGTGTTTCCAGGTAAAGAATTTATGTAAAATTCAAAAGAATTGTCCCTCCGGAATTGGAAATGTGTCTGACAGATACCACTCTGATGCTTCTCTATGTATCCATTAAAAATACCCTGGAGTTAACCTGATATAGCACTTGGTTCTAATTGATGATCACTCTCACGTCGCTGTTTGGAAAGAAGACTGGTGTGGGGAGCAGAGAGGTCAACTGTGTGGCCTTTCACAAAGGGTGAGCCATGCTCTGACTCCAAAGAGGTTAAATACCAAGGCAAGTTTCAGTTTATCTTAACTCAACTTACCTCAATATAAATAACCTGAATTAGATGGTTTCTAATTCTCCTTCTAGACAATGATTAAATGTCTAAGATGGGCCTAAAGCAGAGACAAGCCTGTGATGGACAGATAGATTCCAAAAGACTGGTCCACTTACAAGCTGTAGATAGTTTCTTTTTCCTTTATTTAATCCCTGATATTTTAAATCATATATTAAATTTCCTCACTCATGTACAAATCTCACCACCAAACTTCATGTTAAATCAACTATGTCACAGTCACAAGTCAAGTTACACAGAAATTATCTCAGATGGCTAATGCTTTATTACTTATGTGTTTTATATAGTATTCTATGCTTAAGTCAATTCAAGATAATTTGGAGAACATTTATCTGGCATCTATTAACAATGAGAACACTTATTAACATTTAGGGGTATCAATGAAGAAGACATGTCCCCTTCCATTAAGCAGCTCACAGCTTTATTAACAAAACAGATGTGTAGTCAACTAGCTGCAACACAGCGTTATAAATATCATGGTCAAGGTGGATCTAAAATGTTGATGGCAGAGAGAACAGTCTGACTTCAATGAGAGTTGGCAATGGAGGCAAATCTTAACAAATAAATTCATTTTAAATAATTTCAACGAGTTCAGAACCTTTGGTTTGAACTTGAAAAATGAAATGTTTTTATTCATTATTTCTACTATAAGAGTTTGAGAATATAAATAATGTAATTACAAGAATCAGTTATATAATCCTTAGGAAACTAACTTTCTGAGGAATGATCACCTGAAGTTAGAAGACAGATGATTCAAAGTTGGGGCAGTGATCAAAGGGCTATTACATTAATCATTAATAATAACAAAGTACAAATTTTAACAGATGAGCATCTTTCATCAAGTACACTATAACACACTTATTTCATAATGCAAAAACATGATCTAAGTTCACATCACTAGCAATGGTAATGGCATATGTTTTTGCTACAGGGCTCCCACATCTCCAGAATTCAGGGAATCATTAAGTAGCAGAAACACAGTAGGTAATGGCAAATCAGCAACCCCTGCTTAAGTAGGGCAGCCCAAACTGTGTTGGCTCCAGCTTCAGTACAGCAAAGTACTTAGAAGTTAGCGGACTGACTTGTCCTGAAGTCGCACTTGCATAGCACTTTACAAAAAAAAAACTACAAATACATTAACACTCTATCTCAAAGAATTGGGGAAGGCTGCTAAAGGTCATGGGAAGACCAAAGCCACCTCCCCCAAGTAAACACTTGGTGATACCTCTGGCCCAAGGAATCCACTGATAATTCTTCAGAGTACTCTTGCTTCACTGTGAGGAGTGGCTAATATTCAGCACTGACAATAATGAACACAAAAGTTTTCACACATCTGAAGCACAAGGGACCAAAAACTCAGTGTCACAAGAGAACACAACAAACCCTCTTGGAACCAACTGAATGGCCTTTATGAAAAATATATCTCCATAAAATATGCACTGCTATTTTGTGAATATTATCTTTATTATTGTGATTCCTGCAAATGGGGAAAACTGGTTCCAACAGTAGCAAACACAGGATGTTGCCAACCCACATACTATGGTTGGTACTTAATTCAATATCTACTGATGCATCTATATTGCAAGGAGAAAAAGCATTTTTGAAGGCATTTCTTTTCTGAGTGCTGCATACTTAATGGATTTAGTTCCTTTCAATGGAGTCTTTGGTCTAGACCTAATCTTCCACATATTTTACATACAAGGATAAGAAATTAACACACTTTTATTAAGGAATGTCTACAAAAGGGATATTTTATTCATTATTCAATTCAATCTTTGAGGTAACGTCATTCCTCATTAACAGACAAGAAATTGTACTTATAAAGTATCAAAGCTTTAACAAATCCTTGATATTAACAAAAGTCATATAGCCAGTCAATATTAACAAAGGTCATATAGCCAGTAAATTTTATACAGAGAATTTTTGATGACTCTAAGTATTCTGATAATCCCTATGCTTTCTTTTTCCTTCCTTTTACCATCAATAAGACATCAACCAATGCACAACCTACAGAGAAGTGTTCAACTAAAAAGACCACCAATCAAATGGCCCTCTCAACATGCAGTATTTATTATACCTAAATTTTAGGGTTACTTTATAATTCAATAAAATTATATTCCAGGCAAATTGGGCAGAGGAACAGAAATCATTATTCATTTTATGTAATCTTCATAAAGGAGGTAAGATTTCCTAATATTCCTTAAAATGCCTTGTGATAGAAGGCTAAAATGAAGTAATGGAGTCACAATATTTTAAACATTTTCTTTGAACTTAGCACTTTCTGCATATTTCATGAGGTCAAAGCCACAATATTACATTAAATTCATATAATATGTCATGACCATCATTGTATATTTTAGACTCCATTCTTCAAGATCCAATAAGAAAATGAGCAGCAGTGTGTTATTTCAAATGTAACTTGTTTTGGTTAGATTATCCAGACTTCGTACTAATTTTGACATAATTATAAATACAAAATTAAGTCACTAAATGGTTCTACAAAGGGCTAAAAACGCAGGTGAAACACAATGAGCTCTCAGTTATTATTGGCGAACTAGCAGACAGCAGCTCTCATTTTTCCACAGCAGATTTACAGAACTGTTGTTATCTATCTGAATGCTCAAACCCCTACACCATATTTCCATTCAAACATTTAGCTACAGGATCTAGCAACATAACTCATCAAAAATTACACACTAAGAAAAGATGGCCCACCAAAATGTCCGGTGGCTTTCAGCATTAGAAGGCTATCCATTGAGTTGCTTTGGTTGCTTAGTAATCTAATGATGTCCTAACTTGTCTATTTTAATGAATATATTACTAAAAAGACAGATACACATTAAATAAAAAAATGACTTTACAGCAACATAAGCTAAAACAGGGAGATTTTTTTTTTAGCAAACAGGAAATTATAATTCAGTGTTTTTAGAAAGTTGCTTGGCAATATGTATCAAGAATTTTTTAAAGGCTAATATTCTTGGCCCAATAATTTCACTTCTAGAAATCTATCCTATGGAAATAACCAGAGACATGGTCAAAGATTTATAAACCAAGATGTCCATCATTTTATTGATAAAAAATAAACTATGAAAAAATATTTGAAAATTGAGAATGGTTGAAAATGATACAATGTATATATTCATCAAAAATCAACGTTTAAAAATGTTATATGGCAAAATATGCATCATGTAATGCTAAAAACCAATATTCAAAACTGCATATACAACATGAACTTTAAGAAATTAAAAAAGACTAGAAAGTAAAATCAACTTGTCAATAGGATGATGAAAATACAGATGAATTTATTTTCCTACTTATACAGTTCCAAGTTTCATGCATTCCAAATTTTTCAAATTTTACATGACGATTATTAGTAAAATAAAAAAATTATAAGATTATATTTACATCAACCTCATATTACTCTCTTATTTCATTCCAGTTGACACCAACAAAATAAAAAGATTACAAAGAAGTCTCTTCTATGAATGTGAAACAAATGCAAAACAAGACTAGCTGATCCAGAGGGTTCTTGACATAATTGTATCTCTTAGACTGAATACTAATGCTGATAGCACTAATGGAATGAAACCAGAATGGCATGAATAATACATTACTTGCACTAATCAATGTTATGATGTTACAAGCTGATGGAAAAAAATACTCAGAATAAAAACAGAGGAAATTTCAAATGCAAGTACAGTATAGAAATCTATCTGATATCTCTACTGGATCAGGGTATGGGAAAATTGTTGCAACTCTGCCAAAACAAAGCAAAATCAGTAACAACTGTTGCTTTCTCATTGCCAAATTGTCCTCTACCAATGACGTATCAGAGGAAAGGCACTATACAGATGACTGTGATTGAAGGTAAATTATTGATTAATATACATGTGTTTTCATGTAACTATGTATACCCATTAATGAAAGACTTGATACCAGCAAATGCAAAATTTTAATTGCCTATCTCTGCAATTAGTATAAAATTATATGCCATATGTTAAAACAAAGAACAGAAATAAAATATATAAAAGAGTTAATTATAGCCCACATTACCCATATTCCTAAATCAAGTGCCTCCTAGCATGTGGCACTGGAGGAAATTATTCACAGTTTTCAGCCTTCAGGTAAAGTGGCTAGGTGATTGATAGACCATGCCTCAAGGAATACATAAGTCCTCTCTTAGTCACATATATGTCAGTTCCTTTTCAACCGAGGGTCTGAATTATAGAATAGATCAGTGTCCCAGGAGAGAATGAGGGAGAGAAGAAACTAGCAAGCAAAAGGATTCTTAACTCTGAAATCATGTAGGGGAAACTTTTAGGGCATGACATTCCAAATATGATACAAATGAGGGAAAATATCTTGAAAAAAAGGAAAAGCATGCTTATCATAAAAACTTGCCTGGAAATGTTCGTAAGTAACTCTTCTATAGGCCTAATAAAAATGATATAGTTTGGATTTCAAATCATCTTCCATTTTGAATAACAACATATACAACTTTTCTTTTCCAGGTGCAGTTTTTATGTACTAAATTATTTCTTCTAAAACAACAAAAAGATAAAGTTGTCTTAACCATTTAATACTTTAACCTAATGGCCAAAAAGAACACCTTAAATTGGATGATATTAGCTAGTTTTCTATGGAACCCTTTAGGTTTATCATAAAAGAAACAGAAGATGTATAAAATCACATTATAATGTAATTACACTGCAAAATAGAGTTTTGAGAGTAATTTAAGAAAAAAAAAAATCCTGGCAAAAATGTTTAACAAACTAGAATGAGTTTCTTGGGGACATTATAAAATACTCTTTCACTGGTGCTCATTAAAAGGACAAATATGAGGGACTTTTCAGTTGACATGGTAACTATCAAGTGGTGCTTGATTTGCTCTTTTCTCCTATTTCAATGTTCATTCCCGCAAAAGCATATATTATAAAAAGATGCCCAGTTACAAGGCAGTGCAAAGTATGATGATTCATGGTGTATTATATCCACCACACATCAGGAGTAACTTCCATTAAACATGTGATTCTCTTTCTTAGTCCATTTGGGCTGCTATAGCAAAACATCAAAAACAAAATATCACATAAATATATGACTTATAAACAACAGAAATCTATTTCTCACAGTATGGGAGGCTGGGAATTCCAAGATCCAAGTGCTAACAATTCAATGTCTGATGACAGCCCTATTTCTGGTTCATAGATGGCAACTTCTAGCTGTGTCCCCACATGGTAAAAGGGGCAAGGCAACTCTCTGGGGCCTCGTTATGGAGGCACTGATCCTATTTGTGACAGCACCACTCTCATGATCTAATCACCTCCCTAAGGCTCCACCTTCTAGCACCATCACATCGGTCATTAGGTTTCAATATGAATTTGGGGTTGATGGGAAGGGCACAAACATTCAGATCACAGCAGACTCTGACTAGGAGAGCCACATTTAGCAGAGAAAGCTGGAAGTTCAAAAAAGATTTCCACCAAAATCCACTGCCTTCACCCAGCTAAAAATCTACATCAATCCAGACCCAAAATACCAGTAGTCACTTCTTTATTGGACAAGAATGGCTTTCTCAGGTAACTAGTGCCTTTTTTTTTTTTTTTTTTTTTTTTTTTTTTGAGACAGGGTCTTACTCTATAGCCCAGGCTGGTTGGAATGTGCAGTGGCATGATCTTGGCTCAACGCAACCGCTGCCTCCCAGGCTCAAGTAATCCTGCCACCTCAGCTTCCCAAGTAACTGGTATTACAGGCACATGGCACCATGCCTGGCTAATTTAAAAAAAAAATTTTTTTTTTTTTTCACAGAGACAGGCTTTTGCCATGCTGCCCAAGTTAGTCTCGAACTCCTGAGTTCAAGCGATCCACCCACCTCGGCCTCCCAAAATGCTGAGATTATAGGCGTGAGCCACCATGACAGGCCAGTACCATTGTCAAATCTTTCTCTTGTCCCTCACAAACACCTATGTCCAACTCTTTCCATATTCATTGAAGACTGCAAATCCCAACTGTGCAAACAGTCAACAAGGGAGAGGTAGACATGCCCTGTTTCTTATGATCGAAACACTCATTTATTAAGTGTTTATTCAATTTCCACTGTCTGTTGGCCACTGGTGGGTAAGAAAAACATTGTCCCAGATTTTATCATATTTTAAATCCACATGAGATTGATAGAGGAAAGAAGTAGAGGCGAGGAAAAACGTGAAGGACAAATTCTAGAATTTGGACTTTTATCCACTTTTATCCACTGCTTTTGATAAACAATTGATATGAGATAAAATAAGTTCCATCCACATAAGTGACTAGGCCGCAAAGTAAAACAAGACTTCTCATTCACCCAGAAGAGTACCCAAGTTTCCTCTATACAACAAACAGTTATCGAGATGCTATAACATACCAACTATTTTCTAGATGCTAGGGATACAGTAGAGAACAAGAAAAAAGCTGCTGAGTCCATGGAATTTATATCTAGTGAGAACAAACATAATTATTAACAAATAAATAAGAAAAATGTTTAGTAGAACCTAAGTCCTATGAAGTCCGTGATCATCTTTTTGTTTACTGAGAAAACCAAAGTGCCTAAATACTGCTTGACAGAGCAGACTCTCAACATCTTTTGAGTAAGTGAGTGAATACATGAATTTCAGTTAATTGATTGCAGGGAGACCATATTGACTATCTTTTTTCACTGCTGCTTTTTAATTGCTATGCATCTGTGTTAGTCTGCTTATTGGTAACAAGACGAACCTTATATGGCCACCAGCCTGAGCATGTAGTCCCGGTTGGGCCCATCCTAGTAGCACTCTCCCTGGTACCAGTATGACCCATACATCAATTTTTTTAAATTGACCTGACTTTGTGGGGAAAAGACCCTTTCCTCATGGGCCACAGCTAATAATACACACTTAGAGCTTCCTAAAGACAACTCTCCCTTCCCATAGAGAAGCTGGTCTCAGAAAACAATGAAATTCAGTTAACAAAATTATAGGTTTTTTAATTTCGCTATTTGGCAAGTAAAGTTACTCTCCTAAACAGCTACTATAAAACCACTGTGACAAAACTAAATAAAAATTGAAATTACAGAGTATTTATAAAAACATAAAATTAATAAAGAAAGGCATTCATTGGTCAACCATCTCCCTTTTCGGTACTGTGCTATGAACTCTACAGAAAAAAATAAATAAATAAATTTATTTTTTTCATTTCTGAAAAGTAAGTATTATTAGCCCCATTTTATAATGCAGAAACTGAAGCTCAAGATTATGGAATCCATCGCAGGATCCTAGTAAACATCTAGCTGTTTCCTAAGCCAATGTTATTTTCACCAAGCCATACTGCAACATCACCACACTTAAATGTGGTATGTTGGCAAAGCCATACTCAAACACAAATTCATAGCCTTAAATGCTTTCAGTGTTCTTAAAGAATAAAAATAAATGATGCAAACATTAAAGTAAAAAGTTTGAAAAAGGAACAAAGCAAATCATAGTAGGCAGGAAAAAGGAGATTCAGAGTACAATGAATTAGAGTAATTTTGATAAATAACACTTCTGGCTGATTTTTTTTTATTTCAAGCCAAAAGCTACTCAAAAAAGGGGAGAGAGTGGCGACACAAAATTATAAAATAAAAGGAGATATAGCAACAAATAGAGGTGGCCTTTTTTAAAAAAGAAAGAAAACTGCTACACATATGCCAGTGTGCTCCAGAGTGTGCTTCCATGGAAAGCTGACACGTACTCCACTAAAAAAAGCACTCAGTGTCTACGTTTGGGAAATGCTGGACTAAACAAAGTGAATAAACTATTTCTAGCACTCTAGGACTTCACCTAGTCTTTAACATGCTTATATGTGTATTGTTAATCTCCAAAAGATATATCATTTGACCACAGAATCATTTCACAGAATATACCCTTCAAAAACATTTCAATGTGGAAAAATGCACAATATGCATTTACAAAGCTAGCCTAACACCAATGCCAAAAATTTCTAACAAGTAGCACAACAACAACAAAAATCAACGGAAAACCACCATAATAGCCTGTAGAGGCCAATTAAACAATTATGTATAAACCACAAGAAAACTATCATAGTTATTATAGATCTGTATATTAATTATTATTCTCTCTTTGTTAGAACGCTCACTGAAAACGATGTCAAGGAAAGCAAAGTTTAAGTATCTTATCCTTTGTCAGTTGACATTAGGAGGACAAGATAGTGTTGCAATTTTCCATCCTCAGCTGGGTTTCATCTAGATGAGGAATGTGTAACCTATAAAGCCAAGTCAATCATGTTCTTCAGTTTGAGGGGGTGGAAGAAGACAGAAAAGAATAATTATCTCCTGTTTTGCTTTGAAAAATGTCATAAATATTCCCTTTACTTTGGACTGCACTAAGTTCTGGAAACCCACAAAACGCTGAGGTGTGAGAAAAGGATGTGCAGTAATACATTTTATCTATATTGGAACTGTCAATAAGGGTGGGTCTACCTTGGCAATAAAATACTTTTAAAAGTGCAAAAAAAATTTTAAACTATTTGAATTTAGCATATTGACTCAATGGGGATAATATCCTAGAACCACACCTGTTAAAAATCAATTGCACAACTGTGACTAAAATCTACCCTACTATTTACTTGGGTATTTCATTTGCACAGTAGTATGAACATACACCCTGTTTTTCTGTGACAGTCTGGACTATACCTGTTGTCCTGGTGCAATTATTAATATTGTTCCCCTTTCCTCTCCAAAATGTCTAGTTTGGATTCTAACTACATGGTCACCCTCAGCTCAAGCCAAATAATGCCATAAAACTTTAATTTGGCAGACGGTGGAGGGCAACAGAGAAAATTGGATATTGAAGTCATACGTACATACGTGTATTTAAATCATAGCTCTACTAATTACCTGATCTGGGGGTGATCAATTCTTCTCTGGTTATCAGTTTCCTCATGCATAAAATAAGGATAATAATGGTAACTAGTTAGGGTCATTATGAGGATTAAATAAGAAAATATCCTATGCTTAGCTACACAGTAGCTGGTGTTTAGTAAGCACTCCATAAATGATAGCAATGAATATTATAAGAACCACCTCATAGAGCATCAAATTTCTTCACATGTAAATTTCAGAGTAACAATACCAAAATCCTGAATGATGTGAATGATTACATCAGAAAACCCGTGTAAATTGTCAAGCAGAGTAAATTGCCTAGTCTTTCTTTCCCTAAATGTACAAGAGCTGTAAAACTAATCATCCAGCACCATTTGGTGTCTCATTATATAAACAGAAATTCTATACCTGGAAAAATCAAGCACAGAAAAGAACAGTAGCAAAACATAATAGATGTCTAGTCAATAAAACCTAAAAGGAAAGCTATAGGAACTGAGATTAATTGGCTCAAAGGAGCAACATTGCCAGGAAAGTCAATAGTCTAGACTGTTTGGAAGATGCTTCACTTCGCAGTCTTGTGTTTTCTCCACTCTTCACAGCTTTGCCCCAGCCACTCTATTCTTATCTCTCACCCTACTCCACCCAACCCTTCAGGAATTGTGAAAGGTGTAAGATTTTACTCTAATTGCAAGTTAACAAGTTTATCTGCCATGGTTTCACTGATGCTTGCAAAAGATTCAAGACTGCTAGGTCAGGGGAAAAAGATTTTACTCCTTAAAGCAACCACGGTACCCAGAACGTCAGCATTTGTGCCAGTTCCCTGAGCCCAAATTCCCACAGGTAATGTGAAAAGGGCCAAAATGGTGACATCTGCACATGCGGAGGGGTTGTGTGACAGGAGAAGAACCCTGAGCTTAGGGAACCCCAATCTTTTATAATGGTCAGTAATCATGCTTAAACTTTGTCCTGGAAGGATCGATTGTCTTTGTTGTACTAGATAGTAAACAACCTACCGTCTGCTCTGCAGGGAGATACTACCTCTATTGTCCAAGGGTATTCTCTATAAAATATCCTTCTTGAAAATACAGTACAGAACAAAGGCAATCAGTGTTTCTGCTCGCAAGATGTGCAGAAACAGAAGACACCCAGCAGAATTGTCTCCCAATACCAACTAGGCACTCATGGAATGTTCTCCAATCCTCCCTCCCTGACCACTCCTCTCAAGGTGTTCTGTACTTAAATTAAGGAAATAGTAAACATCGTTTTTAAAAAACTCCATTATATATTTTTTTAAAGCAGAACTTCTCAGATCCTTTAATACCCCAATGTGGCTTAGTGAATCCCCAGCAGAAGGATACAGAATGCAGTGCTTCAAAACCCATTTTTTACAGAACATCTATTAATATCTCCCAGAAGAATATTCCTTGGATCACAGTTTGGGAAATCTGGGGAGAGTTTATAGCATATGCCCAACACCATCATTCTCTCTTGTACAAGGTTAGCTAATACTTTCCCATTTATTTCCTAGAATCCCAAATCCACGGGGAAGTGTTTACATAAAGAAATGCTCTTTAAAAGTATTAAGTTATTGAGGGCAAAAAATTACAGAGTCCCTCTGTACAACAGAACCCTTTAAAATAATTGAGATAATGTAGGTAAAGTGCTTAGCAATAGCTGGCACTCAGTAAGTGCTCAAAAAATAGCAGCTATTATAAATATTTGCCATTTTTATCATGGTGCATTTACAGAACCCTCTTTGTTGTAACACACTGAATTCCTATTATAAGTAAGCTGGTGTGGCTGTAGTAACATCGGGTCATGACTAGTGATTTTTCCTTCTCTAATTCTACTCCCGTACATTTTCCTACATGCAATGTTTCCATTCTCTTCATGCCAATATTTTACTCCACAAACTGGACCTTATAAACTTCTTGGTTTATTTTAGTCTAAATTTGATAAATGTTACCTAAAGTCAGCCTTCCTTTTTGTTTTATTTTAATGTAAAAAATTAGATCCACATTTCTTTAGAACTAATTCTAAGTTTCTGTTTGTGCTTACTTTAGTTTGTTCTCTCTTAACATGATTGCCACTGTAAGGTCAAGCTGGATCTCATAAGTGAGCAGCAAAAGACACTGGCTTAGGTATCTGAAGCTCAACACTAAAATAAAATACAGCAAGGCCCACTTGGTATTTCAAAAGTAAGACAATATCAACTCTGCTTAACTTCCCAAAAGAAGCCTCTTAATTCCCCACTTCTTCCAACTCCTCTCATAACAGTGCCTTTAGTTTCTGAGCCTTTTAAGGAGGAAAGATCAGACAGACAAGCTGCTGTCCATTTCTGCACAGCATGCATTACCTGACTAGACTGTCTCTCAAAAATGTGCCTGTTTATGAGAACACATGGACACAGGGAGGGGAACAACACACACTGGGGCCTCTTGGGGGGGTTGTGGGGGAGGGAGAGCATTAGGAAATACAGCTAATGCATGCTGGGCTTAATACGTAGGGGATGGGTTGATAAGTGCAGCAAACCACCATGGCACACGTCTACCTATGTAACAAACCTGCACATCCTGCATATGTACCCCAGGACTTAAAATTAAAATAAAAAAAATTTTTAAGTATGCCTGTTTGTATTATCATCATACTTTAAAATAAGTAATGATAAAAATTAATAATAATAATTGAGCTCCACTGGATAAAGTGGGGCCTAAGTAGAAAGACTAACAATGGGATCTACAACCAGTCTGTAAGTTTAGACATAGGGTTGGGAAGGGAGGAGAACTTCTCCATTTACGTAGAAGGGTAGATAACAAAATGGCACAGGAATCAAAATAACCCAATACTCTTCTATGTGTTTACTATAGATTAGAATGTCCTTAGATAAGTGGTTTTCCTCCTCACTGCTCAGTTTCTTGTCTGTAAAATAGAATGTGATCACTTCCCCTTTATTTCATACTTTAGGGGAAGAAGAGGTCAATAAACATTTTTAAAGTATTAATTTATATCCAACAAACCATAAACTTTTTAAATTTTTTTTACCATAACATGATGGTGAATATCTACTTGCACATCTGTTACTCTGAGTGATCAAATCTCTTAAGTTATAAAAGGAACTTCAATTACTCTGATATTCTAGATCTTTCTTAAATAGCAGCTAACCAAGAAAGTACATTTCCATTTCCATTAAAAAAATTCTTATAATTATATGGCCATCAGTATAAAGAAGAAACCCCCAAATAAGAAATTTCATTACACTATGGTCTGCATATTAAAATTTCCTACAAAATTCTGTTAAACCCTCTGCTTAAAGTCTTATTACATGTGCTACTTGTGGATATTTTTAAATACCTGTTTCTGGTAACAGGAACTTTTTTAAAAGTTCATTTTGAGATATTCTCTTTACTAGTGTAGTTCTCACACATTACAAGAGAGAAGGCTGCCAGGCATTTTCCTGGACCCTGCCTCAGAATCACCAGGGAACCTTTTAAAAAAAAAAAATCCCTTCTCCCTTGAAATTCGTGGAGCTCAGGAATCTGTATTTTTTAATGCTTCCCTCCAGACTGAACCCAAAGCAAATGTCAGAACTACTAAAGTGTCAAGTGTATACATTTCAAGCAGCATCTACCTGGCAGCAGAAAACTGTTCTTTGGAAAAGGAAGAGTTCTCCCTTTTTATAAGAATAGAAAGTAATCTCTCTATTCTTTGGAAATGATAAGCCAAGTTTTCCTATATTCTTCCATAATCACCTTGCTGGAACCACTTGTTCTTCAAGCACGAAATCAAAAAGAATTTTTAAAAATATACAATACACATGGTGTATGTGTGTGTGTTTCCAGCTACAAGGTGATGAGAAAAGCAAAGTTCATCATTAGTTAATGTCAAGTTTGAGACAGACTGTATATAGTTGGTGGCCAGAGCAAAAAATGCCACTGAGTAGTTGAAAAATCAAAAAGTGTCCTTTAAACCAATCAAGACATTAATTCAAAGATTAGTAAAATTTACTGAACTTTCTTTTCATTTTATTTGCTTTGGTTCAAAAAGGAATCAAAGCAGTCCTTTCACTTTCCCACCTGGGAAAAAGCTTTACTATTCAGACTCATAATTTTAACCAAATCATGGCTGCCCCCTGGTGGCTGCTTACCCCAATTACAAGGTTTTTAGAGAGGTTTAAATTAACATACTGAAAGAAGACTTCAAGTTTTATCTTTGAAGTAGGAACAGAAACTAAATTTGGTCTCGAAATGTCCTGGTATGCTCATTCTTGTAAAGTAATGATCTCAGGCCTTTAATTTATTTCCTGGGGCACCTATAATTTCTGAAGTTTACTGACTTTGAATTGTGTTGCTGAAACAATGCAAGATTTTTAAATACTTTTTTGTTTGCTTTCTACATTTACATATTCTCCACACATCATATGAAAGGCCCTCTTAATCCTAGACCGTGCTACCAGAAGCACAGTGTGCAGACCTCAAAAACCTTTGTTTTTTTCATCCCCTTATAGCTAGAAAAACACACACACACACACACACACACACACACACCAAGTATACATTTTCATTTTAAAATTCTATCTTTTTGATTTTGTGCTTGAAGAACCAGTGGTTACAGCAAGGCGATACATGCCTCCCCTGCTGTATTCCCACAGGCTCAAGGATGCTCCTGAGCCCAGCAGCAGAGGCAGATGTTCTCTGCTATGGAATCGGGTTCACACTTGTGCTTTTGTGGTCAATCTTATCACATAGCCAGGCCTGTTAATGTCTCAGCCCCTCAGCAGGTAGCTTCTGTAATAACTTTAACATGGCTACCGCTTCCAATTTGGCCGATTTTCTACCTCCTAAATCAGCAAAGTGTTCCAATCCCTGGCACTCATGATCACTTTCCTGGCCTGTTTGGGAAGTGGCATTCACTTCTGATAGAAGGGTCATTGACCTAGTCACCCCAAGTTCTCTTCCAGTCAGTATTCCTTCAGGGACATTCATGTGCCAGACATAATTCAAACAGATGTGCTCATATATAAACTGAGGCCAGGCATGGATGGCTCATGCCTGTAATCCCAGCACTTTAGGAGGAAAAGGCAAGAGGATTGCTTGAGGCCAAGAGTTTGAGACTAGCCTGGGAAACACAGCAAGACCCTGTCTCTATTTTTTAAAAATAAAAATAAAAAATAAGCTGAACATTCGCATTTGTTAATTATACTTTTCTTTTAAAATCTAATAGCTCTGTTTCTCTGGTAATTAGCTGTTTTCTCATTGTTGAAAGCCAAATATAATCTTTTGTGCTTCTGTTCTTAAATTATCACATTATAAACATAAGACATTATTATTATTAAGTAGGAATTTAAAGCAGGGACAATCAAAAGTAACTGAATTGTGGTAGCTAGAAAGCAGGAAAAGTTGGGCAACTATTTTCCTACTTAGCCAATATTCTTAAAAACACCAACACATTTAAAGTATCATCACTGTTTAATCACAAACCAGTAAAAAAATCACCCTCTCTCTAAAAATGGGCTAGAAGTTAGAAAGAGAAGCTTCTCAAAGTAAATCACTAACAGTAAGAAAAATCAGCTAATTCTATGACGGTAAATATTTATTCTTTGTGGTACACATCAAATATACAGTGGTCTGCATCAGAATAATATTTATTCACAAAGTAAAATGAATTACTCACATGTCACTGTGAAGCAATATGCCACACATTTTTTTAAAAGACAGAAGCATACCATGCAAACATAACTGAAACTAGCAACTAGAGTTAACTATATTTATGAAAAGCTATAGCAGCTATAACCATACATAAAATTTAAATTTACAAGAAAAAGCACTTTCCAAACAGTATGTACCTTATGACCCAATTTAAAAATATTTCTATTTCTTATTTATATTTATGCATAATCCAACACATTCATAAATCTGGAAAGCTATATACTAAATTTAAACTGCGATTTCTTTCTGGGTGGTAGGATTAGGGTAATGTTTATTTTTATTCCCTTCCCTTATCTGTATTTTCTGACAAAGAATTCTGATATTTAGTACTTGTGTACTTTTTAAAAAGTTATATTGAAAAGAAAAGTAAGTAAAAATACACCATGCTAATTTTCAAGTGTTATCTGGAGGTACCACCATGTCCTTTCTTTAAGAAAGATCAGTGTTACTTAGTAAATTACAGAATGCTTTTCTTGTTTGAGGCCTTCTCAGAGGATGGGGAGCAGGGGTGCACATAGAACACTGTTCCAAGATCCCTATTATTTATTTCCATCATTTTTAAAATCTTAAATCCCTGTATATCTCAATATTCCAGACTGACTAAGAAAAGACAAGAGTATGTTTTGCAATAACTAGCTTTTGCTGCACTCTACTGGAACATTCCCTAATGTTCTGTACAAAATGATCAATAAAGTATGCCTAGGTCTTTGCTACGTCTGGTTAAAATGTTCTCATGGAGGTTTATACATTTCTATGAATAATTAAGAATATTTTCAACTAACAAAATGGATATAGTTTACAAACATACACACCAAGTATCATCATGCTCACATATTAATAAATGGCTATATATGCAATAGTTGATTATGATGTATGAGAAGGAGTATTTTAAAATGGTATATGTTTTACACTCCTGAGGGTGAATTTGTAAAACAAATTCAAAGTTCTATCTTCAATCATGTAAAAGTCGCTGTAAATTCCTCGACGTACCTACTTGGACTCATTGTAGAATCATTTGGTTACAGTAAAAAATTAAATTAAATTTAAAATCCTCACCAAATTAAAGCAGGCAGTCCTACAGTTTAAATAGCCAAGTGACTTAAACCTGCTTTATCTAATGATCAATCCTTCCATTTTTACTCCTTTACAGCCTCCTCCAAAACACACCTGCAGTCAACATTCAGCATGAAGTTCTTTCACTGAAAAGCAAATCAATTTGTGTTGGCCCAAGATTCCACAAAACAGAGTCTAGAGAGGCCTCAATAATACAGATGCAATGGAAAAGAATAGTGGCCGGCTTGTTTCAACAATCTTCCAAGGGCAGTGAAGAAAAACTTTCACCTTAGCAATGTCTTGGGAGTTGCAAACACAGAGCTTGGCAAGAATCCCAGCATACACAAAATACTTCTCAATTTTTACTAATACCTGCTAAAATTATGTTTTGGCCTCTCTGCCTGGAAAGAAAAGTCTGGAATGACCCCTTCTTTTGACTTTATAATCTGCATAAATCTCTCAAACAGGGTTCACAGGAAAAATTTCCATGGAACATTTCTTTTCCAAAAAAAAGCAGCAGGCTCCTCAACATCATCTCTGTCTCTGTGGACTTTTCGGCTGTGCTATCAAACAAGAGTGGGGAAATGCAGGAGTCCCAAGGCCACAGAACAAAAGCGCCTGCCGAATGCTTCAGTATGGATTCCCGTCCAAACCTCGTAACAGTATCATCATAAACCAGGTGCATACTAGTGTCCCCTTGTCTGGTATTGGTCAGGCAGCAAACCCAGACCTCATCGCCAAAATAGCCAGGGTCTTGTCTGACATAAGTGACTTGCTACAATACACAACAGTGTGTTGTACAGAAGACACTGACCTAGCAAAGGGAAGGGAGCCAGCACCAATAAGGCATTTGGAAGGGTCAGAACCTAAACTCAGTCTTCAAATCCATTCCCTCATGAAATCACACAATGGAATATCGTCCCCATTTTACAGAGATAAAATCGAGGTTCGGAGCACTTCAGTAAACTGCCAGAGGTTACAAAGGTAGTCATGGTTGAAAACCAGATTTGTCTGACCCTAAAATCTCTTTCAAAATCAGCAAATTGTCTCAGAAACCCTGGTTCTTGTCCCATCTCAGTTATTAATAGTATAGAACTTTGGGCAGGTCATTGAATATTTGAGACTTCTTTTTATTCTCCTGTGAAATGAGGTAACTGAACCTAATTTCCAAAACTTCTTCAAATTAAAAACTCCATTATTCTCAGGATCTGTTCATATCTTTCTTCCACCACCTGCCCCCTCACCACCGATTTTTTTTCTTTCTTTCTTTTTTTCCTGATGTGACATGAAGATGTAAAGTCTCTATGCTAAAAAAATTCAAGGTAATCTTAAGGGCTTCATATGCCAGAGAGTCTCTACTGCTGAGAATAAAGTTTGCAATTATCAGTAATCTCTCTGAACCTGATGATTTTTAATGAAGCATACAGATTAACAAAAACAGGCCAAACAAAGCACCAAATGCTCTTAAGATACTTAGCTTAGTTTCAAGAAACTTCATTTCCTACTTATTATTTATTCACTATAAGTCTGAAAAATACAAGGAAAAGGTTATTTAATATATTTGGAATCAAGAAATATGAGGCATTTTTGCCACACTACCCTTAGGATCTGGCTCCACGACATTTTATTATTATAAGACAATCTCTAAGCATATTTATATAAGGTGACAATGAATGTAATTAGAAAACTATTACATTTAAAAAGCAAATGTTTTAATACTTTAAAATGGAAACAAGCTTCCCATTTCCATCAACGGTTTAATCAATCATTTGGCCTTAACCAAGGAATGGTCATTTCAAAAAGAAAGAAAGCAATATTTTAAAAATCTATTTTCATCAAAAAGGTACATTTTGTTTCATTACTGATATACAATTTTAACTAAAACTTCAAGTCCATATATTGCTTAAGTGACAGATATTTTCATTAACTAGCAAATAGTTAACCCATTGTCACAATCCTGAAATAATGTGTGTGATGAAGAATAATTAAGGTAGCAAGGGCAAAAGGTTACTCAAGACTTTACTACAGTTTGAGCTTAAATTATAGGTTTTAAACAAGATGTAAGGACCAATTCACATTAAAAAAAAAAAAGAGCAATTTTAATGGAATGCAGAACAAATTAACTTTTTAACATTTAATACTACCCAATTGCATAATGGGATTTTGCTAAGTGCTACAGGGAGCAGAAAATAAAGTAACACTGAAAGGTATGCTTGTTAACTACTTCAAGCTAAAGGTATTATTGATCTACTAAATGCTGTAGTAAATGGACATATTGTGACATGAAAGACTCTGGGTTCTGCCATCTGATTGGCATGTTTTGTGTGTTGCTTTTTTTATATATATATAAAAGAAAACGGATCAAAAAACTTTTAAGGAGTTTTGTTAGCATATTCCCAGAATGTCTTCTCAACACTTCGCTAGACTGGGAAAGGCTTCTCCTGCAGGGTTACCTTCTTCCGTATTAAGTCAACCAGAAAGGTGGCTATAAGATGCTTTCAAACCCAGCCCTCTCCATGGGGGTGAAGGCACCACAGCATTCCTGTCTCCAACGACCTAGGGAGCCTGCAATTCAATCTGAGCCTCTAGCTTGTAAAGCAATAACCACAGGGCATGGGGCAGCCTTTGTTTTCATCCAATTAATTGAGCGAAAATGGTTTCCACTGTGAAAAGACCCTTCATGACCTAGCCCCAAAGGTTGGCAAAAAAGAAATAGAACACAAGTCTGAGCTTAGAATTCCACTGCAAGAAGTCACCCTGCCAAACACTGGCCACACACTCAGTCTCCCAAAGGAGAGGGCTTTTGCATGGTCAGTTTTTGTTCCTAGTCATCAGGGGTTAAAATACATCATCAATCTTCCGCTGACCAGAAGCCTTACCACAGAAATGGCATGCTGTATGTCCAGAAGACACTGCAAATCTCAAAGGCAGTATCACAACCACAACCAGCAACAAATGAACACATGGATCTGTCCATTAACACACATTTGTAATCAAAAAGCAAATTACACAGCCAGAGAAACCAATACAATGCTGCTTGACAGCACTGAGAGCTCATTTTAAATTTCCTCCCAAGATGCCAAGGGCTGCAGTAATTCATTCTCTAAACTTAGAGACACCTACCCTATGCCAGGCATGCTGTATGCAAGGCACTGTGCTTGGCAGAGTGAATAAAACGGATATGGTCCCTGTCCTCAAAGAACCTAGGACCTACTGGTTGCACACTGCACCAGAATATAGTCTCAATCACCCAGGCTTAACCCTTGGTAAAAGAGAAAAGTGCCCAAACTCAAAAAGTGAATGTACAAGTCAGTAGAAACCTTTATTGTTTCTATCTCTCTTCATTACCTGATCATTTTCTGTTCTTTAATCTTCTGGTGAAATTCCCAGTGAACTTGGCTGAATGAAAGACTGGCCATTTGAAAGAGAAAATGGTACTAAGACTTCTGTTAACCAAAAGTTGACATGAAAACTCACTCTAATTAGCTAGAAAATCTCCTTTCGTATAGTTAGGCATATACTAAAACACTCTTAATTCCCATGATCTTAACAGACTCCACTAAACAGTTACGGCAACCTTTGTCTTAGATCCTGGATAAACCTAAGAATCCTTCTCAACTCAGCATTTTTGGTAGTCACTACAAATTGTTCAAAATCATCATAGGAGATGAAAATTATTTGCTAATGTAACCTTAAATAGAATTGAATCACGAAGTTTTTATACCCAGTAGAAGGTTGGGCTACATGACCTAAGTTCAGTTGCAATGCCCCAAATCTAGGAATCTGAAATTCTAAAAAGAGGAAGTATCCAACTTAAATGAATTATAACATTCCAAAAGTATGTTTATTAGTAGAGTATTCAAGCCCACAGAAGGAATTTCCCCAGTAAGACAATGCTATAAACTGTGTTTATTTCACAAACCCATCCACAAAGACTCTTTTAGCCCATACCGTACTAAAATAGAACTGAATCAGAACACATTTCAAATAAAAAACTAGAAAAATAGATTGATGAAGGGTTAAGATAATATTCACAATAAAAGTTTAAAACAATTTTGTAGAGCAAAATCTAACAACTATTGTTAAAATGTAGTGTGTATTATAGCTATTGGAGTGCATATCTCATTTCCTAACTAGACTGGAAATTACTTGAGGAGAGAAACCATTTCAATTACATTTTGTATATTTCTCTGAGTGTCTCACCCATGGTTCCTAATAAATATCTATTGAGCAAGTGTAGATAAATGAAAGATTTTCATAGAAAGAAACCTAGGATCATCAAGGAGCAAATGTCCCCTATGCTTTTCTATCCACGTAAAAGAAAAGGGAACAATGGAGCTTCAGAGTCATTTTTTGCTCACTAAAAGGAGACAACTGGCTGCCTCCTCCACTGCCTCCATGTGACTTTGAATGGCCATTTACACCTGTGAGATGCTCATAAGCTATGGATTTGGAATAACGTGGAAAACCCCACAGACTATAGACTCCATAATATTGGGGACCATGGCTGTCATATGCACTGTTGAGGCTTCAACGGCCAGGCATGGTGGCCATCACCGTGCATCACAGCTTAGTGGTCTGACACATAACAGACACTCACATAACATTTGTTGCATCAATGAATGAGTAAATTAGTATCTACAGTCTCCATGCAGTAGAGCCCCCTTGGGATCAGTACTGGTCATTATAGTGTCCTGAACCCTAAGATATACAAAACTTCTCAGCCTGCCATTCATTTTTCTAATCTTTATAAATGTGGATAAAAGAACAATTTCTCTTTCTTTTTACAGTTTTACAAAAACTACAAAAAGCAACACCAAGTTGATGATAAAAGATAGCAGAACCTCAGGCTGTGTCAGGAGACAATACCAGTGGTGAAGGCTGTCAAGCAGAAGGCAAGACCCACGTGAAGGAGGCAGCCTGTGCTCACCCTGAGGAAATGCAGGTCCCATATGGCCAGAGCTACTGATTTTTCAAGAGGAATTTTTTAAAGTCTTCTAGATTTTAATTTTGGCAAATAATAAATGTTTTGATAGAAATACTATGTGAAGCCAGCCATGATGGCTCACACCTATACTCCCAGAACTTTGAAAGGCTAAGGTAGGCAGATTGCTCGAGCCCAGGAATTCAAGACCAGCCTGGGCAACACGACAAAACCCCATCTCTACAAAAACTACAAAAATCAACCAGATGTGGTGGGATGCACCTGTAGTCCCATCAACTCAGGAGGCTGAGGTGGCAGGATCCTGAGCCCAGCGAGGTCGAGGCTGCAGCGAGCCAAGATTGCATCACTGGGTGGCAGAATGAGACCCTATCTCAAAAAATTTTTTTCTTAATTAAAAGAATGTTTTAAAAACCACTAGGTGAGCCAATTATAATGTCTGATCAAGAAGATGAAGCTGGCTTATTCCTATGCTGTTCCTAAAGGCAAAAGAGGGAGAGAGCACTACGCTTCCTTGGGAGTGTTTAAATAAAACTAAGAAGACTGTAGATGAGGAATACAGCAAGCAGGAGGTTGAACTTAGCAGCCTCAAAGCCCCTTTTAAACTGGAAAGTCTGCTTCTTGACATCTGTCAACACTGGGAATTATTAAAAAACATATTTGCCAGTTTTACAGAAGAAATAGTGTCTTACTGTTCTACTGTGAATTTATAATGTGGTTAGCCCTTGGTCCCTATCTTTGTTGATACCTGAGATGAGCTACTTCCTCTTTCAGGCCCTAATGTTGGTTATAGAGACTGAAGTGCAGAGCTCTCAATCCAAGACCCAGTTTTTAAGTATTTTCATCTAGTTTGTCTCCAGGTCTCTTAGAGGCATCTTCTCTTATACATGCTTTCCAAACTCAAGGAATATGGGGAAAACTATAGTTCTCAGTTGGTATTTCTATTAGCCTTCTCCCTAACTTGGGGTCTTACCCACAGTACTTTATACTGGAACATTTTACAAGACACACTGACACACTTTTACTTCAGATTGTGACTCTAAGTTTATCTCCCTTCTTCAATTTGCCATAGACTTTGCATCCTTTCCTCCCACCCCAAGAAGCCCACCATGAAAGTCACTGGTTTTGAAAAATGGGACTTAAGGAACCCCAGGAATTCATTAGAGCCTCTACAACCATCAAGATAAAGGGTAGCAAGGTATTTTGATCCAAATAACTCAGGTTTTTATTGTTGTTGTTTTAGATATTAGGCTTCAACTTGAAGCTGTGATTTCAATTTTTTAAAAATGTGAAAACCACTACCCTAGTTATTATAATTTTTCCAAATAGTTGACGGTAAACTGATATCACCTCTCTGAAGTGAAACATTTGTATTAGGAACATTTACAAATATATACAGAACTTAGTCCAACATTTCCACATCTAAATATTTATTCTAAGAAAATGGTCATGAATGTTTCAAGTTTCACCTCCAAAAGTGTTCACTGCAGCATTGTTCATAGTAATAAAGCGGTCAAAACAATCAAATTATTCAATACTAGGAAACTGATTAAATTGATTTTTACATGGCTACACTATTCAGCATTGATAAGATATTATAATATTTATAATGACATGAAAACTCTTGAGATGAAATTAAGAGGAATAAATAGGATTCCAACAAATTGTTATATGATGATCCCAACTTTTTAAATAATGCACACATGTATACACACAAAGAGACAGGAGAATGTTCACAAGGAACTATGGGTATTGTTTCCATTTTCATTTTTGTGTTTATTTTTATCTGAATTTTATAAGTTTTCTACAATGATAATATTTAATGTAACTATTTTAAAAAGCTTTGTTTAAAAGTACATAAGGTGAAAGTATTTCTGATTATTCTGAAAGGGGCCTTGGTAAAAATTTTCTTTGTAGGTAGAATTTAAACTCATTTAACTATATATAATCTAATCAAAAGTCAATCATTGTTTAGCCCCCTTTTGATCATTTACCCTTTTCTCTCTTTTTTCTTTTAGAAAAAATGAAGATATGTGTAGGCCTGAAGTATCAGGGAAATTGCTACTAACTGATCTAAATCCCAAAATAAGAGCACTCATGTACTGGCTGCCTCCTTCTCAGTCTCCTCAGGGAAGCTGGGTTCTTCTTTGGTTTTGTTTTTGTTTTGAGAGGGAGTTTTGCTCTTGTTGCCCAGGCTGGAGTGCAATGGCACATTATCAGCTCACCGCAACCTCCACCTCCCAGGTTCAAGAGATTCTCCTGCCTCAGTCTCCCGGGTAGCTAGGATTACAGGCATGCACCATCACGCCCAGCTAATTTTTTTGTATTTTTAGTAGAAACAGGGTTTCTCCATGTTGGTCAGGCTGGTCTCAAACTCCTGACCTCAGGTGATCTGCCTGCCTCGGCCTCCCAAACTGCTGGGATCACAGGTGTGAGCCACTGTGCCCGGCCTGGTTTGGCTTTAATTCACTGTAAACAAGCAGCCAATAGCCAGTCCCTGTCTTTAGCCCCTCATATCCACATTCTGGTTTTTTTACATGCAACTGTTTGCTCTCTCCAGCTGTGCTGTCTCCAGCTGTGCTGGGTGGTCTTATAAGACAAGACCATGAAGGAAGGCACATTCTGTTGACAAACCCTATAAGATGCTCTGAAAACAGTGATACTGATGTACTTACTAATGAAGACAGGGTCAGGGAATACTTAAAGAATCACCTGCACATTTTCTATGCCGCATCAACTCATAAAATTAGTAATAATCTGGTAATTTACATTAAGGCCTTAAAATACTCCTATTCTTTGACTTCGTAATTACCATAATAGAAACCTATCTTAAGAAAATAATCTTTATTTAAAAAGAATAGTCAAAAGAAAAAATTAAACTCAGCCTGTCTTAATAAAGGGATGGCTAATTAAATTATGGTTCATGGTCCCAGTGGATTCTCCACCTAGATAAAACTGATAGTTAAAACAGCTGACAGTAGGAGTGAGCCTGCAAGGATTTTTTAGATACCAAGAGTTGTAGGAATGCCTGCTTCTCCACACCTTTACTATTGAGACTGTATTTTATCTGAGTCAGTACTTGATTGGAAGCTATCAGAACTGCCATTTAACTCATTACCCAGTGTTAACTATGAGGAGTCCAGAAAAATTAACTCATAGTAAAAAAATGACTCTTTTTCTAGGTCCTGAGTGTCCAATTGTACCATAACATTCCCTAATAAACTATATCAAACATTGCAGTCAACAGCTTTCAAAATTTTATGAAAAATCATTTTTTATCTTAAGAATAAAAGCCTAACTCAAGGAAGAATGGTATCAAGCTAGAAACCAAAATTTGAAAAGATGAAGTACTTTATAATGTCACTTCTAGTCCTATGATTCAGGCTCATGAGAAACATGCTTTAGAAAGAACTGTATATCTAATTGGGATATAGCAAGTAATTTACCTCAAATGATATAAAGCATAAACTTTCAAATGTTTGCAACTTAACACCAGAAAGATGATGAGACCTATTCTTGTTCCAAGATGACAATTGCTTTTTAAGCATAAAGGGATCTTAAAAATTGCATACTGACAAAACTGGGAGTCCCAAAACAACTTGATAGCTAAAACACAGTCAAAGCAAAGGAGTACTGTCCACAGCACCTGCAATGACTGCTGAACTCCAGGAGCAGGAATGATAAGCATAGGCATGCAAGTTCTAAAGTGCATATCTCATTAGCAAAATAATTTCCTGGTCTCAGGGAAATTACTGGCAGAAACAGAAGGCATACTTTCAGAAACTCCCTGAAGAAATGCCAATTGCCCTTGGGACAGGACCAGAGAGCTCTACAAATATGTACTGAGCACCTAGAATGCACCACACCAGGCTCTGTGTTAAGCACTGTGGCACAGGAGTGAACAATGTTAGGTCTGGCAGTTAGTCCTACTCTGGAGACGAACTAAAAACAGACTGAAAATCCAATTCAACTAAACTGTACAGTATTTACCTGCTAAATAGTTTGAGGTCTTGGAAGAAAAAATGACATAGAAGCATGGCTATGAATTTTTTTCTAATAAGATGGGTTCTATTACAAAAGTACATTAGAATAATCTATTGTTGAGCTATATAGCTCCTATTAATCATTAGTAATTTCAACCAAAATGATTTTCATATAATACATTTTAGTTAAAAAAATGTATGATGCATCTGCTCATATTTCACTTAAGCACCATTTTATTTTTTCAACTATTTAAATAATCATCCTCAATGGTAAATGACTACAAAAAGAAGTAACATTTGTCCATGCTTATAATTATTATCTGTATAAAACATCGTGCTCCTTGAGGCTATACACCACATTATAAACATCTTTATATACCTCCTCCAATCATAAAGACCCCACACAGAGTAGCTGCTCAATAAATATTTGATAGCATAATCCTTTACATTGAATCTCTTAATCCCTAAATTTTAATGATCAAATAATATTCATTCTAAGAGGCTTTTTCCCTACTATCCCCAAATATTCTTACATACTACATTGAACATTTTAGACTGAATAACACTTTTAAGACTCAAAACTACCATAAAATGTATTTCCTAGGATGAATCTATAGAAATTTAATTAAGTACATATATATGTTTTTTATAAAAAGCAATAAAAATACACAATTTTTTTTGTTGTTTCTTGAAATCTGATCAAAATCTAAGTTTAAATTTACGTGTATAGGAAAAAGAAATAAATGTGGTTTACCTCAAGAAGACAGTTTTGCAAAGTTTTTAAAATAGCTCCACAAAACACAAAGATTGCATCTGTATTTAGTGTGCTAAACAATAGGTTTGTGGACAAGCAAGAGTGTTGAAACCTTGTCAAGAAATATTTTAAATATTAAAAAACTATGTCAACCCTTGTTCTACTCATGACTGAACTTGATACAATCAAGAAAAATTAGTTTCGGATGTGGGATACTTCAGGGATTTGAAGTAGTTTGCTAAATAGGAAGCTAAATCCAATTACTTTTATGAAGATTTGGCATCTTCAACTGAAAACCAATATTCCAATTAACATTAGACAAATATCCAAGCTTATCCACATGTTCCAGGCATCCTTTCTGGCTAAAAGAAGGCTGCATTTCTGCATATAATTATTCCCGTATGCATATATAGGGTCTGCACTATATTGGAGGTATACAAAGAAAAAAAAACCCAATCTTTTAAGTTCTTCTGTAGTCTGTGGCCAAGATTATATATATATATTATATATATGTATTTATATATATATATTTTATATATTTATATATATATAAAATAAGTAGAGGGATACATGAAATAAGAGGTCAGAAAGCAGAAAAATAAAAGTACAGTGAATCTTACGAGACGTGTGAAACGGAGAAAAAGATAGGTTGCATCTAGAAGAGAAACACAAAGAAAAGTTGTAGGAGGCAGGTCTATGTTGGGATAAACCTCAACATGTTTTTAGGCTGTAAGAAAGCAAAAGAGCAAGGCAAAGATAAAAAATATAACAGCCAGAAAAACTGGCTCTTATATAAATCAGTATTCCAGAATTTAGTGGAAGGTCAAAGGCATAAAGGGAAGGGTTGATCTTAAAGAGAAATAAAGTACCTGATCCTTTGAGACAAGAAGGACAGCAGGAAAGTTGGGAATAGATGTAGACAAGTTTCTAGAAGGCTTGGTGAGACAACGAAGGAGACATAGCTGAGGGTCTCAATCTTTCTAACAAAATAGAATATAAGGTTGTCTCCTGGGAGTGAGAGAGAGGGGGTTGAGTCACTACTCAGCCTGCTGACTGCCTGGGAGAAATGGGAGAGGTGACTGACCAAGATGAAACTAAGATTTTAGGCAAATGAGTCTGGAGGCATGAATTTCAAGTGGCAGCAGGAAAAGAGACAGTGTTCTGATGAGGCTAAGCTTCCTAAAGGAAAGTAAGATATAGAGCAAGGGACTCATGGGTGCAGAGAAGAAAACATTTGAGATGATCAGTACTGGATTCCATGCCCTAAAGAGAACAGAGAACATGAAAATAAATTGAAGAATAAGCCACCTCTTTTTTTTTTTAATTTATTTATTATTATTATTATTATACTTTAAGTTCTAGGGTACATGTGCATAACGTGCAGGTTTGTTACATATGTATACTTGTGCCATGTTGCTGTGCTGCACCCATCAACTCGTCAGCACCCATCAACTCGTCATTTACATCAGGTATAACTCCCAGTGCAATCCCTCCCCGCTCCCACCTCCCCATGATAGGCCCCGGTGTGTGATGTCCCCCTTCCCGAGTCCAAGTGATCTCATTGTTCAGTTCCCACCTATGAGTGAGAACATTCGGTGTTTGGTTTTCTGTTCTTAAAGGGCTAATATCCAGAACCTACAAAGAACTCAAACAAATTTACAAGAAAAAAACAAACAACCCTATCAAAAAGTGGGCAAAGGATATGAACAGACACTTCTCAAAAGAAGACATTCATACAGCCAACAGACACATGAAAAAATGCTCATCATCACTGGCCATCAGAGAAATGCAAATCAAAACCACAATGAGATACCATCTCACACCAGTTACAATGGCGATCATTAAAAAGTCAGGAAACAACAGGTGCTGGAGAGGATGGGGAGAAATAGGAACACTTTTACACTGTTGGTGGGATTGTAAACTAGTTCAACCATTATGGAAAACAGTATGGCGATTCCTCAAGGATCTAGAACTAGATGTACCATATGACCCAGCCATCCCATTACTGGGTACATACCCAAAGGATTATAAATCATGCTGCTATAAAGACACATGCACACGTATGTTTATTGCGGCACTATTCACAATAGCAAAGACTTGGAATCAACCCAAATGTCCATCAGTGACAGACTAGATTAAGAAAATGTGGCACATATACACCATGGAATACTATGCAGCCATAAAAAAGGATGAGTTTGTGTCCTTTGTAGGGACATGGATGCAGCTGGAAGTCATCTCTTTTTTAACATACATCTTTCTCTGAGGTCTATTTGTCATGGATTATTTCAATTATGTTACTGTTCTGTGCATCAGTGGGCATGCAAATAAATGGCCCCAGTTGTCCAAGCTCACCGGGAGAAAAGACAGAAGTACCCAATAAACCGTAACATAAGACAGAATGATATAAGTAAATTTCACAACAGAGGTTTAATCATAGTGCCCCTAAGGTTTAAAGGCAGAAGAAATCACAGATAACTGGAAAACGCATGGTGAAATAGGAAAAGCTTGAAAGACAAGAGGTTATCTATGGGAAGCTTCCATAAAGGAAGATGAGGGAAAGAAAAGGGAAATACATGTAGTAAAAATAACATAAGCAAAGGCATGGTGGGAGAAATGTATATGGTAAATTTGATCAAAAAATAATAGTCTAATAAACATATTTTAAAAAGCTCAACATCATTAGGAAAATGCAAAATAAAACTACAATGAGCTACCACTACACACCTACTAGAATGACTATACTTAAAAAAAAATAAACAGACACCAATAAGTGATGTGAGGATGTGGAGAAACAGAATCCTCATACACTGCTGGTAGGAATATAAAATAGGGCAACCTGGAGGCATCACGTTACCCAAGTTCAAACTATACTACAAGGCTACAGTAACCAAAACAGCGTGGTACTGGTACAAAAACAGACACACAGACCAATAGAAGAGAACACAGAACCCAGAAATAGAGCTGCACACATACAACCATCAATCTTTGACAAAGTCAACAAAAATAAGCATGAGGAAGAGACTCCCTATTCAATAAATGGTGCTGGCATAGCTGGCTATCCATATGCAGAAGAATGATACTAGATCCCTACCTATTATGATATACTAAAATTAACTCAAGGTGATTCAAAGACTTAAAATGTAAGACCTCAAGCTATAAAAATCCTGGAAGAAAACATAGGAAATACACTTCTCAATATCAGCTGTGGCAATGAATTTATGACTAAGTCCTCAAACACAACTGCAACAAAAACAAAAATGGGCAAGTGGGACCCAATTAAACTAAAGAGCACCTGCATAACAATAGAAATGATCATCAGAATAAACATACAACCTACAGAATGAGATATAAGGAATTTAAACTAATCAACAAGCAAAAAACAAACTCATTAAAAAATGGGCAATGGACATGAACAGACACTTTTCAAAAGAAGACATACAATTAGCGAACAAACATATGAATAAATGTTCATCATCACTAATCATCAGATAAATGCAAATGAAAACCACAATGAGATACCATCTCAAACTGGTCAGAATGGTGGTTGTTAAAAAGCCAAAAAATAACAGATACTCGTGAGGCTGCAGAGAAAAGGGAACACTTCTACTGTTGGTGGAAATGTAAATTAGTTCATCCACTGTGGAGAGCAGTATGGAGATTTCTCAGAGAACTGAGAGTTGAACTATCATTCAACTCAACAATCCCGTTACAGAGTACAGACCCAAAGACAAATTCTACCAAAAAGACACATGCACCCGTCTGTTCATCACCACATTATTCACAATAGGAAAGACACGGAATCAACCCAGTACCCATCAACAGTGAATTACATAAAGAAAATGTGGTACTGGGGACTATTAGAGTGGGGAAAGAGGGAGGTGTAGGTTGAAAAACTACCTATTGGATACCATGCTCACTACCTGGGTGACAGGATCCATACCCCAAACCTCAACATCCCTCAATGTACCCATGTGACAGATCTGCACATCTACTCCCTGAATCTAAAATAAAAGTTGAAATTATTTTTTAAAAAATTTTTAAAGAAAATGTGGTATATAAACACCATGGAATACTGTGCAGTCATAAACAAAGAAAGAAATCGTATCTTTGCAGCAACATGGATGTAGCTGGAAGCCATTATACTTAAACAGAAAACCAAATATCACATGTTCTCACTTATAAGTGGGAACTAAAACATTGGATACATATAGACATAAAGTTAGGAACAACAGATATTGGAGCGATATAAGAGTGGGGAGGAAGGAAGACAGATAAGAGTTGAAAAACTACCTCTCGGGTACTATGCTCATTACCTGGGTGACAGGTTCATTTATACTCCAAACCTCAGCATCATGAAATATAGCTTTGTAACAAGCCTGCACAGGTACCGCCTGATTCTAAGATAAAAATTGAGGAAATAAAATAAAAGGGAGCAATCACTGAGGAAAACTGATAGATGAACCTCAAAAACATGATATTAGGTAAAAGATGCTAAAGACTACATATTGTATGATTCCATTTATATGAAATATCCAGAAAAGACCAACCTATGAAGACAGAAAGTAGATTAGTAGTTTCTTGTAGTTGGAATGGGAGTGAGGATTAGGTGTAACAGGGCACAAGCGGGCTTTTGGGGGAATGGTAATGTTTAAAATTGGATTGTGGTAATGGTTGCACAACTCTACAGATTTACTAAAAATCCTTAAATGGTACACTACAACACATGAGTTTTGGTATGCAAATTATATATCAATAAAGCTGTGTTGTTTCTTTTTCAGAGGATAGGGTAGCTTGACCAGCATGTAGTTTCTGCAGAAATAGGAGATGAGATTAGAAGCAACTGGGTGCAACTCTTCAGAAATTTTTGAATGTCAAAGTGAGAAATGACAACATAATTTAATAGGCAAGGGATCCCCTTGAAGGTCTTGGAATAAGACAAATACAAACAAATGAAAACCACAGATATTTACATTCATAAAATTAACCTTATCTAGTAAGACAATTTGTTGACACATTTGACCATAAGGACCAGGACCTATGGGCTTCCCTGAGACCATGACCTGGATTTAGCATGGGCGTGAGGAGTCACACTCTACAAACATGAAATATCATCAGAGAGGTTTTACTTAACCCTACATAACATGGCTTACTTTCCAATCTGACTCTGGCATAATATCACGTGATATTATATAAGGAAGGAAATCAAAACATTTTACCCCAAATATGTTTCTTTGTCATATCTTGAAATAGCCCTGCAAAGCTGTCTCTTGTGGGGAAAAAAATCTACATTCTGTAGAATCCCCTTCCCTTTCCAGGCCTTTTTTCTAGACAGAATCAACTGGGAATCTGATAAGAAACATTGGCAATCTGTTCTCTGAAGCCTACTGTCTGAAGGTTTAATCTGCATCAAGGGAACCTTGGTCTCCAGGATGTCTTATCTTAACCCAGATATTCCTTCTATTGATTCTAGGTCTTTAGACAACAACTTAACTCTTTCAACCAACTGCCAATTAGAAAATCCTTGAATTCAACTATGACCTGGAAGCCCTGCCCCCACCCCTTCAAGTTGTCCCACCTTACCAGACCAAACCAACATCTTACATGTATTGCTTGATGTCTATGTCTCCCTAAATTGTATAATTCCAAGCCGTAGCCTGACCACCTTAGGCACATGTTCTCAGGACCTCTTGAGACTGTACCCCAGGCCACTGGTCACTCACACTTGGCTCAGAATAAATCTCTTCAAATATTCTACAGTTTGACTCTTTTTGTCAACAGGCAGATCATCTCAAATACTTTTACCTTGAATCACAAAAGTGAGACAAAAGATAGAAGGAAATGGTCCCATGAAAATCTATCACTTCCACAGGAAAAACATCTCCAAGAATATGACTTCTGGCTTATCATTCTAACTGGGAATCAAACGAAAAAGAATATTAAGTGATCGGCTAGAAGCCAGTCCTAGATGAGATAGGGTGGAGGAAAGTGGGGAAATCAATATTTGGGTGAGGGCCTAATTCTCTGAAATTTAATATCCTGCTATAAGAGATTTGAAAATCATATAAAAAGGAAGTTAAAAACAAAAATACAGGTGGCCCACCTGGGAGCGTGATAAAGTTGGATAGGTATTGATCTTACTGCATGACATTCTATCAGTGATTCTCAGGTAGTATGACAGATATATTTAAATCCACTTAAGGTCCAATGTTCAAAGTACATTTATTTTAATTACATTAAATCACTTTTCCTACTGCTAGATTGTTCCAGGATATACAGCTGGGCATCATAAAAGTATCTTTCTAGGAGGTACAGCACCTTAATTTATCCTTAGTTATATTTGGTACTTTCAAGCAACACTCTGAGCACTATTAGCTCGCTGTATATTAATACGCAGAGAAACATCAGGGTTGATATAACTGCTCAGCTGTTCATAGGTATGCTTATCAAAACAGCATATCTTTTTCTTTTGCTGAGAAAGATTACAAAATAATCTCTCTAGGAAACTGGCTTTGTTTTCCTCTACTTAAAGAGAGAAAGAAAATGAGGGAAAGGGAAGGAAGGTGGAGGGGAGGATTGTGAGGGTTATAAGGGTTGTAATAATCGCTAATTCACAATTCAAACCATTCAGAACTCCTTTACAAAAAACTAATACAAAAAGAATAATTGTGCCAGACGGGATTAAACAGGAAGACAGATAACATAAATGAAAGAAATCCTCATACAATTACAGATAATTGGAGGCCACTTATGTATTTTTCTGTCATCACTGACACAAAAAGATAAGATTTTCATTTCCGCATAATGAGCCCACTAATAGTTTTATTGTAATATTAGAAACATCTTGTTTCTGAGTATATCTCAAAGGACTATTTTTTTTTAAAGATCAAACAACAAATAGAACGAAATTTTAGCAGAAGAGGGTACACACTGATTACTTCTGACTCAGAATAGTTTATTTCAGAAAGGTGATCAAATTACTGAATCTGATAAACTTACCAAGATAAAATCCTAATATTAAATTTACAATACAGCCAGTTGTTCGAGCTAACACTAGCAAGCAGAAAACTCAAATGCTGACTGAAGAACGTGCAGATAAAGAAGCATGCATTCAATTTATAAAAAGTGAACACACCCCAGGGAAGTAAAGCATACCAGATGGTTATTAAAAGGAGAATGTTTTCATACGATAATAGGTCTGTTCTCCCCTTGAAGTATATACAATCCCCATTAATGTCAATTAGCATTACATACCTAAATCCAGGGAAGCATAACTCCAATGTTGTAATAACACTTTGCACTTACATATCTGTTCTGAAACTGATTCAGTCGCACACAGCCCCGTAACTTACACCATTGTCGTTACAGTCTACCTGACAACTGCTGCCGGGCAACCAACCCCACCCCAGTTTTGAGGCTGGCACTGGATGATCCCTAAGGCCCCACTGATTTCTGACATTCTGAACTGATGAAAATTTAAGATTCCAAGTCCCTTTTCATAACCATTATGCAGGTACAATGAGCATTTATTGAGAATTTTACTGGAAGATAAGCACCATGCAAGATGTTACTCAGACAGGTTCTATCCACAGGGTCCACAAATTAAAGCGAAGAAGGTGAAGCTCAGAGAGATGAAGTGATATGCCCAAAGTCAAAGCACCAGAAAGAACTGGGACTAGGACTCAAGTCTGTTGACATAAAATTTGATGACATTGTTTTAAACAATATGTGAATGTATAGTTTCTGGTGATTCTCTAACCACCTAAGAGTGTTTCACAACTGCCTGCTATTCACATCCAGTGAGTGAAAATCATTGGTTCAGTGATAGTCTATGCAGGAATAAGAATTTAAAAGGACTAAAGGAAAGAAAAAAAAACTCAAGAAAAAAGACATCACAAGAAACAACATAAAATGAAGAGCTGACAATGCTCTATGCCTGGCATGGCACTGTCTGATAGCCACATATAGCTAATTCACACTTGAAATGTGCTACACATATAAAACAAACCAGATTTTTGAAGACCTACTATGAAATATAAAATATCTCATTAATAATTCTAATTTTACCACATGTTGAAATGATATATTGAACATATAGAGTTAAATAAAATACATTGTTGGGCTGAGCATGGTAGCTCACACCTGTAAACCCAGCACTTTGGGAGGCCAAGGTGGGCAGGTCATTTGAGTTTGTGACCTGCCTGGCCAACATGGGGAAAGCCTGTCTCTACTAAAAATACAAAAATTAGCCAGGTTTGGTGGCATGTGCCTGTAGTCCCAGCAGTGAGCCAAGATAATACCACTGTATGCTAGCCTGGGTGATGGGGCGAGACTCTGTCTCAAAAAATAAATTAATTAATTAAATAAAATACATGTTAAAATTATTTTAACTTGTTTCACTTTACTCTTTTAACCTTCTAGGACATTAAAAATCATATATGTGGTTCACATTTGTGACTTGAACAAATTTCTGTCAGACAGTGTATAGACTCTACACCCACACAGATGCTGAATACATCAGGGACATACTTATAACAAACACTCTTTGGAGATTACTCTGACCCGGATGAAGAAAAATTTACAAAATTTTGAAAGAGCTTTGTATATTGCTCTTGTTTGGCTGAGAAACTAGCAAAGGTCAGACAGAGCAAGAGAACATCCACCTTTACACTCACTCAAGCATACCATTCAGTTATCTAACTGCTCTCTTTTGAGTGAACAGGAATAAACTAACTCATATATGGAATAATTCAAAACTCTAAACATTCTCAGACCAGAGAAACAAGTTCATAGGGTATAGACAGGAAAGAGAAAATAGCTCCCTCAGAAATACCAATGAAGAACAGGAGTTCCATTACTACAACCCAGTTTTCAAAAAGTTGTTATCTGTGGTATTATATCTGGTAAAACACACATAACATAAAACGTACCATCTTAACTATTTTCAAGTGTATGATTCAGTAAATTAATGCATTCACATTGTTGTAAAAAAGCAATTTGTATGCTCATCAATTTTTTAAAATTTTTATTTATTTTTCCTTCAACTATTATTTTAAGTTCAAGAGTACACATGCAGGATGTGCAGGCTTATTACACAGGTAAACAGGTGGCACAGTGGTTTGTTGCACAGATCAATCCATCACCTAGATATTAATCCCAGCACCCATTAGCTATTCCTCCTGATGCTCTCCCTTCCCTGACCCCACTCCCACAGGCCCCAGTGTGTATAGTTTCCCCTCACAATGTGTCCATGTGTTCTCATCATTCAGCTCCCACTTATAAGTGAGAACATTCAGTGTTTGGTTTTCTGTTCCTGCATTAGTTTGCTGAGGATAATGGCTTCTAGCTCCACCCATGATCCTGCAAAGAACATGATCTCGTTCCTTTTGACAGCTGCATAGTATTCCATGGTGCGTATGTACCACATTTTCTTTATCTAATCTATCACTGATGGGCATTCAGTTGATTCCATGTTTTTGTTATTGTGAATAGTGCTGCGATGAACATATGCATACATGCATTTGTATAATTGAAAATTTATATTCTTTTAGGTATATACCCAGTAATGGGATTGCTCAGTCAAATGGTATTTCTGCCTCTAGGTCTTTGAGAAATCACCACACTGTCTTCCACAAGGTTGAACTAAATTACACTCCCACCAACAGTATAAACATGTTTCTTTTTCTCTTCAACCTCACCAGTATCTGTTGTTTTTTCAGGTTTTAATTACACCCATTCTGACTGGTGTGTGAGATGGTATCTCATTATAGTTTTGATTTGCATTTCTCTAATGATCAGTGATGCTGAGCTTTTTTTTCAGATGCTTTTTGGCTACAGGTATGTCTTCTTTTGAGAAGTTTCTGTTCATGTCCTTTGCCCACATTTTAATGGGTTTGTTTTTTTCTCATAAATGTGTTTAAGTTCCTTGTAGACTCTAGCTATTAGACCTTTGTCAGATGCAGAGACTGCAAATATTTTTTCCGTTCCGTAGGTTGTCTGTTCACTCTGATGATAGTCTTGATCAATCTTGAGTTAGCATTGGTATTTGGTGTAAGGAAGAGGTCCAGTTTCAGTTTTTGCATATGGCTAGCTAGCTCTCCCAGCATCATTTATTAAATAAGGAATTCTTTCCCCACTGATTATTTTTGTCAGGTTTGTCAAAGATCACATGGTTGTAGTTGTGCAGTCTTATTTCTGAGTTCTCTATTCTGTTACATTGGTCTGTGTGTGTGTTCTTGTGCCAGTACCATGCTGTTTTGGTTACTGTAGCCTTGCAGGATAGTTTGAAGTCAGGTGGAGTGATGCCTCCAGCTTTGCTCTTTTTGCTTAGGATTGTCTTGGCTATTCATGCTCTTTCTTTGGTTCCATATAAATTTTAAAATAGTTTTTCTAATTCTGTGAAGAATTTCAATGGTAGTTTAATGGCACTACCATTAATCTATAAATTACCTTAGGCAATATGGCCATTTGCACAATATTAACTCTTGCTATCCATACACTCATCAAATTATAACATTTTTAAAAATTGTGTAAAAATGTAAAGTCATCTAAAACGAACACACCGTTTTCAATTTTTTGCACATTTATCTATTATAGACACATCTATTTCATTATTTGTAACTTACTATATACTATTCCATAATCTGTTTTTTTCAGTTACATAAAATGTTTTTGATATATCATTCCAGTTTTGAAAATAATGAAACACAATAATGATATGCAATTATATCATATCAAATAGTAGTACTATGATAAACCTAATCACTTTCCAACTAGAAAGCTGGCTACAATTCCCTGCAAAGATAATTAATAATATAAATGAACATTTTGATGGATGAATTTTTTTCTTTGTGAACTATTTCCTTGCCTAAATATTCAAGAGTAAAATTATAGGGTAAAAACATACACATTCCATTATTTTATTGACATCTCAGTTTTTTTGTTTTGTTTTTACTTACCACCCCTGTTCATCCGCAAACATACGATTGCAAATTTCTGTGTCCTCCTCCATTCTCACCTATTTACTCTATCACCTTCTGAGAAAGAATCTCCTTTTAGCTCTTAAGTGGTTATATGAAAAACAAACCCAGATGTCTAAAACACCAAAAGCAATGGCAACAAAAGCCAAAATTGACAAATGGGATCTCATTAAACTAAAGAGCTTCTGCACAGCAAAAGAAAATACCACCAGAGTGAACAGGCAACCTACAGAATGGGAGAAAATTTTTGCAATCTACTCATCTGACAAAGGGTTAATATCCAGAACCTACAAAGAACTCAAACAAATTTACAAGAAAGAAACAAACAACCCTATCAAAAAGTGGGCAAAGGATATAAACAGACACTTCTCAAAAGAAGACATTCATACAGCCAACAGACACATGAAAAAATGCTCATCATACTGGCCATCAGAGAAATGCAAATCAAAATCACAATGAGATACCATCTCACACCAGTTAGAATGGCAATCATTAAAAAATCAGGAAACAACAGGTGCTGGAGAGGATGTGGAGAAATAGGAACACTTTTACACTGTTGGTGGGACTGTAAACTAGTTCAACCATTGTGGAAGACAGTGTGGTGATTCCTCAAGGATCTAGAACTAGAAATACCATTTGACCCAGTCATCCCATTACTGGGGATATACCCAAAGGATTACAAATCATGCTGCTATAAAGACACATGCACACGTATGTTTATTGCAACACTATTCACAATAGCAAAGACTTGGAATCAACCCAAATGTCCATCAGTGACAGACTGGATTAAGAAAATGTGGCACATATACACCATGGAATACTATGCAGCCATAAGAAAGGATGAGTTTGTGTCCTTTGTAGGGACATGGATGCAGCTGGAAACCATCATTCTCAGCAAACTATTGCAAGGACAGAAAACCAAACACCGCATGTTCTCACTCATAGGTGGGAATTGAACAATGAGATCACTTGGACACAGGAAGGGGAATATCACACACCGGGGCCTACAGTGGGGAAGGGGGAGGGGGAAGAGATAGCATTAGGAGATATACCTAATGGAAATGACAAGTTAATGGGTGCAGCACACCAACACGGCACATGTATACATATGTAACAAACCTGCATGTTGTGCACGTGTACCCTAGAACTTAAAGTATAATAAAAAAAAAAAGAAGAAGAAGAAGAAACAAACATTCTTAAGGAAAAGCAAAAAAAAAGAAAAACAAGCCCAGCAACATCACCACATCCATGAAAACTCCTTCTCAGTCTCTCAGCATATTATTTTTACTTGTCCATGACAATGAGGAAAGTGGGCCTCTGAATGGTTTCATTATATATTCCTCTGTGTTATCGCCAAAATCACGCTCATTAAAAAACCCATGGACCAAAAAGCTCTTAGGCTTCTGCGTGACTTAAAATGATTTTTATATATCAACACTATACAAATAAACAGAGTGGAAGGAAGTTTTAAGTACAGAAAAAGTAACACAGAGCAAACTCCAAACCACAGGATCTCTATTTAAAATTATGCCTAATACAGCCTCTGTTTTGTAGAAGAGAAAAATCAGCCAACTGCTTCTCTAGAACATTAATGACTATCAGTCATTACATCACACATATGTCATCTGACACCGACTTTTAGATCAGTAAACATTTTCCCTCTGCTACAACAGAGAGTTAGTGTTGAAGTGAGGAGAAAAACCCCAGTACATATAATAGCATCAAAACATAAGCCAAGTCATAGGGTAAGTCTAATTTCTCCCATTTCAATTTACTCAACCAGTCTTGCTTTGACTAACAAATTTATGTGAAAATGTTATAATGAAATAGAGAATTTATTTTGCAAAACTTTTCTGCCAATAAGCATCAGCATTTGAAGGCAAAGAAGCTAAACTTCGGTATAAGCGAAATCAACAAAGTCACAAAAAAAAAAAAGCCCTCTGTATACTTAAGTTTCAGATATAATTTCAGATTTGAGGGAACTCTCCAAAAGATTTTGTTACCTTTCTAATAGGTGCGTATACAATGACTATTAGATGATCATGAATATACATATACATAGCATGAACATGTACAGTTTGCACACATCTCCTTTTTCTTTACCCTGACCATAATTTTGCTAAAGAAAATCCAGGCTGTCTATGTCCCACCTGGCAATGATTAAAGTAATATTGCCACATGATATTCTAAAGCCTGGACTTTGGAATACAATGTTTAGTATCTATGTAACACTGAGCAAGTTTCTTAACTCTACTCAGAGTCTCAGGTTCTTCCTCTATAAACAATAATGCCACCCTCACATGATGATTCTAAGTATTAAATGAAGTAATAAATAAAATTTACTTCAAACTCAGCAGACACCCAATAAATAAGAATTTCCTTTCTTTTCTCCTACTTTATTTCTTAGGTCCTTCAAAAATACATTCAATTGATTGAGAAAGCAGTATTCCAATTTTACGAATGAGGAAATTTAGGTTTCTAACTACTGAAAAGAAGACATTCTCAACACGGTTACATTCTTTCAACATTATACCTCCAAAGCTAAAAGTAAAGATGAAAATTCTTTCAAAAAGCATATTTGTCCCAAAATTTTATTAGTTCTAACTTGTATTTTAAGTTCAGGGGTACATGTGCAGGTTTGTTACATAGGTAAACTTGTGTCATGGGGGTTTGTTGTACAGATTATTTCACCACTCACATACTGGGCCTAGTACCCATTAGTTACTTTTCCTGATCCTCTCCCTCCTCCTACCCCCCACCCTCCAATAGGCCCCAGTGTGTGTTGTTCCTCTCTATGTAGCTCCCACTTATAAGTGAGAATATGTAGTATTTAGTTTTCTGTTCCTGTGTTAGTTTGCTAAGGATAATGGCCTCCAGCTCCATCTATGTCCCTGGAAAGGACATAATCTTGTTCTTTTTTATGGCTGCATAATACAACATAATTACTGAAACTGTGGTGGGCAACTGAAAAATATTTATTCACTGGAGGCCAAATCTTTCCCTTGTAAGAATCATGCTATGCTTTTTCCAGATTGATAATCCCAGGTCCCCTCTCCTTGCTTCAACCTTAGGTTGGCCTCAGTAAGGGTGCTTGTTGTATGCTCCCACTGGAGTATGATGCAGTAGTAGACACTATGCAGGCAAGGCATGTTAGCAAAAATAAGATGGGAATGTGGCTTTGAGGGTTCCTGTACAGGATACAGGAAATAACCTGCATTTGAAAATAGGGAGGGAAGTGGTTGGCTTTTGCATCAAAACTCAAAACTATTAATGATGCATCTTGAAGCCAGTGACCCACCTGTTGGAAATATAATAAGAGGCTGCCACCCACAATAGGCCGGAGGCTGATTACAGGATGATTGTCCTAAATGAGATAACCCTTCATGGATGGTTGCTTCATTTCTAGTTAACCAATATGTTTGTCCCAAAAAGAAGCACTTGAGCTATCCAAAAGAGCTACCACTGATGTCCATTGCATCTCCTTTTCTTCATCTCTGGAGAGGCCTACATGTGATTTGGGGTAGAGGTAACAAGGCTGTTCTCTATTTGAACTTTGCTCTGTATTTGAACTCCCAGGTCTCTTGTTCTACTTATCAGAAAGTTGTTATTATCCTAACAGGGCCAGGACCAGCTACATTATTTGAGGTGCCCAGAGCAAAATAAAAATACAGGGTCCCTTGTTCTAAAAGTATTAAGAAATTCAATATGGCTACTACAGAGCATTAAACCAAAAACAGGGCTCTGTGTGACTGTGCAGGTGACATGCCTATGAAGCCAGTCCTGGACAAAGCTAAGGTGAAGACCGATAAAAAAAAATGGATAATAGATTCCATCCTTCAAAGAACTGACCATAACTAAGCACATGGGCAAATGTTCAGACAGTTTTACTCACCTAAAAACAACACTGATGCTCTGTTTGCATTATTTTTTATTTCTTTATTTATTTTTTATTTGTTTGTTTGTTTTGAGACAGGGTCTCACACTGTCGCCCAGGGTAGACTACAAATGCACAATCATGGCTCATTGCAGCCTCAACCTCCTGGGCTAAAGCAATCCTCCCACCTCAGCCTCCTGAGTAGCTGAGACCACAGGTGAGTGCCACCACTATCAGCTAATTTTCAAATTTTATGTAGAGACAGGCTCTCTTTATGTTCTTCATAGGGATCTCGAACTCCTGGGCTCAAGGGATCTTTCTGCCTCAGCCTCCCAAAGTCCCCAGATTACAGGCATGAGTCACCATACCCAGCCTGCTCTGTTTGCTTTAAACGACTCTTGAAAAATCTAATTAATTTTCAGATAAATTATCTTCAGAGTCCATAGACCAAAACTGCTTATGAGTGAATAAGATTTTAATGACAACAAAAATTTAAATTTCAATGTCAAAAGTATAGAAGAAAAGACATCTTTAAGTATAGAAAACCTAAATTCAAGGGTTACAAAAGTTCCAAAAAGAAATGTTCATTTAAAATAGTTTGCTAATTTAATATATGTTGAAAGAAGGAGGAAAGATTATTTAAAAAGTACACAATTCTCCACTCCTTCAACAAAGAGGCAAAGTCTATATCCCCACCTCGTTAATCTGAATTGACCAAAGCCAATGGAACACTAGAAACATGACACAAACAGAGGCTTGAAAAGTGCTTGTGCATTGGGACATATAGTCACCATGTGAACAAGCCCAGTCTAGCCTGCTGGACCATGAGAGACATGTGGCCAAATTATTTCAGCTAACTGCAAGCCATCTGCCAAATACATGAGTAAATACGTCCTAGCTATCCAGTCCCGAGCTGAGCCACCAGCTGACCAGGGACACATGAGTGAGCCTAGTCAGTCAAGCATGACCCAGATCAACAGAACTACCAAGCTAATCCAGAGACACATGAACAATAATGAATTATTGTTGTTTTAAGCCACTAAGGTTTGGGATGGTTTGCTATACAGTAAAACTGTTAAATGATACAGGTAGTATTTTAGCTCAGTAGAAGAATGGAATACATGATAAGCAGGGGCTGAGACAACAAGCTCACCATTTTTGGCAGGGAGATTAGATTCTCACCAAATTCCATAATAAATTCCAGATGGAGTAAAAAAAAGTATATTTAAAGAATCATAGCACAGAAATGTTAGAATAATTTATAAATTGATATTCATATAGTCTTGGCATACATAGGGAAGGATTTCCTAGGCAGAGAAACCTAAAGGAAAAAAATGGATAGATTTAACTATGCAAATGTTTTTTAAACCTCATGTGTCAAAAATACATTACAAATAAAAAATAACAGGCAAATGACAAATTGGTAAAACTTTTTTATGTCAGAGATTACATACGTAAATAGGTACCAAGTAGTTACATGCGTGATGAAAGTATGATCAAAGATTATCACTCTTAATATGCACAAAATGGTAAGAAAAAGATGAACATGATAGAATATTAAACAAAAGGTGTACATATGTAAATCATAAAAAAGAAATACAAACTGCCACTTAACATGTGAAAAATATGCAGCATCTCTGGTAAGCAACAAAAGGGGTAAGAAGTAAAACAACAATCAAATTACTGTTTCAGTTAAAAATTGTAAAGATGAAAATAAGTAATAATACCTAGGAAAGCAGGCATTTTCATATACTATAGGTTGAGCTACAATCTGGTACAACGTATCTGTAAGGTAATGTGTATGTATGGGTATGCATGTGTATATGTGTGTCTCATAGAGAACACTTTGCCAAAAAATTAAAAGATCCCATCACAGGAGGAAAAAAAACCTTCCAAACAGGTAGCAGATCTAATTTTAAAGTGGTACATTAGGAAAACACTTTTAAAATCCAGTAAAGTCATGCAATGGGGTTATGCCACAGGGACAGGAATGGGCTCTAGCATGGCTTGTTATTTCATGAGCTTGGCTAACCCATCATGTAAATCATGCTCCCTACGTAGGCAAAGCATAAAGGTAAGAAAAACACTAAACAGAAGGTATGTGATAATAAGGTATGTGGTATGCTTGTTTGATCCCAGGAGAGTTGTCAAAACGGGATTTTTCTCAATGTTAGACTCAGCATTAAAACTATTATTAAGATTTGTCCTTTAATAAACTGTGATTGTCCATACTACATACAGACTGTCTATATCATAAACTATTATATAACCATTACAAATAGAGAAGTACATCTATGCACTAATATGCAAAGAGTTCCAGTACATACTTTAGAAGAAAAAGAAAAAAGAGAGCTAGGTTAATACATATAGTATGATACTCTTTATGGAGTTTTTTTTAGCCTGATGAAACAATATTTCATTTCTATATGCCAAAAAAAAGGTGTGGAAAGAAACAAAAACAGTAAGAATGATTACATTTCTGAGCAGATGATAAGGAACCAAGATGGAAAATTTAGCATTATGTACAATGTTATAATTTTCTTTGGGAAATTATATCCATGTGTTAAGTAGGTCATTAAAAAATTGACTAAATGGAATTAAAATAGACTTTATTATGCTCAAGAAACTTATTGAACAATCAACACCTCACCCTAATCTATTACAAATACATATATATATATATAAAATAAAATTGAATGGCAAGGTACATAAAAATTAAGTCAAAATCCTTATAGTACTCATATTTTTCCTTCAAATGCTTATTCATTCTTTTCGTTAATCTAAAAGGAATGGGACTTAACAATATACATTCAAGTGAAAAGCCATGGTTTTGATTGTCTTGTCTGTAATATTACAAATCATGGAAAACCTCAACCCTGAGGCTAAGCAGAAAAAATAAAAACCTCTGCACTTTAAATGTATAAAAGATGAAGTCTTACTATATAGAAAATCTGGAAAGCATTAAATCAAGCATCCTCTTCAAGTTCCTTTAAATGCCCTCCCACCATTGTGTCTACAAAAAGATACAACATCATTAAAGACAAGGTTGACGATACCTTCAGTCTCAAGTATGGCAGGCAGGTATGGCAGTAGACCTCAGAATGAGACAGAGAAGTGAACAAAGAAATGGGAGAAAGGAAAAGGAAAAGGAGGAAAGAAATAGAAAACAAACCAAAACAAAAAGAGTACTAAAGAGGAAAAGAGGTGTGGAACAGACAGGGCATTGGTGCCTACTGACTGAAGAATCATATAATTACCCCAACACACACACACAAAATTGGCAGTCTATATTTGTGGAAAAAATTTTGTAAATTCCATACATTATGGAATATAATCTTTGTAACAAAAGAGTAGTCATCCCATTTTATGGAACAAAACAGAAGTTCTGGGAGGGTAAGGGAATTGCCAGAAACCACACAGCTAATAAGCAACAACACTGCGGTGTTTGAATTCCAAGCCCAATGTTCTTTCCAATATTCCACTGCTACTATAGTCTGTCCTTTAACTTGTTGCTAATTTTCAAATAATCATGATTTTTTTTTTTTTTTTAGATGGAGTCTTGCTCTGTCACCCAGGCTGAAGTGCAATGGTGCAATCTCGGCTCACTGCAACCTCCACCTCCCGGGTTCAACCAACTCCCCTCCTCAGCCTCCCGAGTAGCCAGGATTACAGGCACCTGCCACCATGCCCAGCTAGTTTTTTGTATTTTCAGTAGGGGCGGTGTTTCACCATATTAGCCAGGATGGTCTTGATGTCCTGACCTCGTGATCCACCCGCCTCGGCCTCCCAAAGTGCTGGGATTACAGGCGTGACCCACCACACCTGGTCTAACCAAGAAATTTTTAAGAAACAAATGTATTATGAACAAAAACATAGTAAGCTATTTTTCTGTCCCCTAGGAAAATTAATTCTGAAAACAAAAATCTGATTTGTCCTTTCAAAATCAACAGAATGGAGTGGGGCAGGGGAAAAGGGCAGAAATGTAGTGACAAAGGACCACATGAAGGAGTCTAGAATGTGATGACAGATGTTGAATCTACACATGATAAATTGTATACAACTTAATACACACACCCACATAAGTGAGTACCTTAAGTCAGAATACGACCTGTGGATTTTATTAATATACTGCTTATGGTATTATACCATAGTTTTGCAAAATGTTACCATTGGAAGAAAGCAGTTAAAGGAGACATGAGAGCTCTCTGCATTATTTGTTACAACTACACAGAAATATAGAATTATCTCAATTAAAAACCTCAATTCAAAAAATCAACAGAATATTCATACCAGCAACACTGACTTTGAAACAGGAGAGTAACATTGTGAAGAAATATAGGAATACACAATGTAGTCAGTCAAAGTCTTCATTATAATCATTCAAAGACATTATAGTAGAGCTGGTAGGAGCCTTCTCATGATTTTTAAAAATTATTTTCAAATTTAAAAAATAATTTTTAAGCAAGAGATGATAATTTTGAATAGTTTTTGGAGAGACAGTGCCTTAAGAGTGACAGCCAGATCACCCAGCCATGCAAATGATAAACTATGGATGGAAGGTGATCAAGAAGAAGAAAAAATATGTTTTAAACTAGAACTTTTTGAACTACGCTGCTTAAGAATTCCATCTCAAAATATCAACTGACATAATACTAGAAGTATGAGCCAGTTGCTTGGTAAGACAGTTGGAGAATTATGGTAATAATTATGGAATGCACCAAGAACTGTCTCATAATACTAATCATAACAGCTACTATTTATCAAGCACATATTACGTGCTTGACATTGTTCTTGTTGCTTTACATAAAAGATTAAAAATCCTCACAACAACTCTGGGAGGTAATATGTGGAAACTGATGGTGCTCATGTAATTTACCCAAGGTGACACAATTAGCAGCAGAGTTTGACTCTGAACCTAGGTTTTTCTGACTCTAAAGCTTATGTTCCTTAAAGCCCTGGAAATGAGTACCTTATCTTGGATATTCTGGTACATGACTCCAGGGTGACAAAAAAATTATAGCCAGTAATAGAAAACTGTAACTGATATTATACTGACCTGCTTGTAGGTTCCATCTAACAAGGTGTCCAGGTGTTGAAGAGGGGCAGGGGTTTTATCTTTGAATCTTGCTAATAGTCGGCGTTGAATGGCCCGAAATTGTACAGCTCTCTCAGATAAGAGTTCTTCTAATTTTTCACCATTTATCCGTAACTGCAATGAATAATTTCTTAAACTGAGAATAAATGGACACAAAAAACATCTTCAAAGAAAAAATATACACAATGATAATAAAAGAGTAATGAAGAAATATAAATGTATTATAGAATTAAGGGAATTAAAACAATGTGGTATTTGGTACATGAGTCACTAATTCACAGATGATACAGTGGAACAGATCAAATGGAAACTTTATAAAAGTTATCCAGTATCACTGGAGGAAAAACAGATCATTTAATAGGTATTTTTCAATAATTGGTCACATGGGAAAAAATAGAAAACTTTTCTCATTCTTTACAGCAAAAGCAATGCAGAGATTAAAAGTTTAGACACAATAAAAGCACTAGGAAAATCAGAATTTTTAAAATAATCTTGGTATAGGAAAGGCCTTTATTAGTGTAAGTCAAAAGCTAAAAGCCACACCCACACACAAACACACAAACACACCCCTGATAAATTACTAGCTAAAAAACAAAAACATATAATTCTACATCATTTTTAAAAATTATAAAGAAAATAAGACAAATAGCAAACTGCAAAAAGTAACAGCAATAACTACAGAGACAAAGTCATGCCCATATCTAGAAAGCATCTACAAATCAATGAGAAAAAGACCACAATCCAACAGAAATCAGTAGGAAATCAGCAACAACCCAATAGAAAAATGGCCAAAGTTTTACACGAAAGTTAATACAAATAGCTCTTAAACATATAGCATTTGACTGAACAATCCTAATTCTAGTAATGTATCCTAGAGATACGCTTGCAGACAGTAATGTATATATCAGGATATACATTACAAAATTGTTTGATCTATTGTTATCACAGTAAAACATTATTAATAATCAAAATTCCCATCAATAGGGGAACTGGTTAAAGAAGGAAGACTATTCTGCAAGACTACTAGGTGCTGATATGCAATGCTGTGCAAAGACGATAAATGAAACAAAGCAAAATGATACAAAATAGTATGTATAATGTGCTGCCATTATTTTTTATTTAAAAAAAAGAAACCTATATATTAACATAGTTGTGACTGCATAGGATATTTCTAGAAAGAGATACAAGAAACTGGACACCAAACACTGCCTCCAAAGAAAAGATTGAGTGGCTGGGGAATTAGAATCCTAAATGACTCTCTTCACTGTAACCCATCTCATTTAAATTAATATTGTTAAAATGAAAGAAAGCTAGTCAAAGTCACAGGATAAAAGGGACACTTCATAAGATCAGGTCACGTGAATCACTAATTCAACTTTACAAAATAGTAATAAACTAGCTGAAATAAATATCATATTCAAAATGCTCAGAAATCAAACATATCATAGACTACATTTCTGATAACAAACCAAATTCCTTACCCTTTCAGTGCATGCATTCTACAATTACATATGAAATAAAAGTAACTTGAAATTTTAACTTTTTTTAATCTGTTTTAGAAGCACTCAGTAGCTAACTAAATCAAAGACTATTCCCTTGAGCAAAAACATACCAAAAATTAAGTAATAAAAATCTTTTTAAATAAAGTTTTTAAAAGAACATTAATCTAATTATCAATAATTCATTCTTCTAACTGTATAATTTACTGCTATAATTTATTTCCTAAATTCTTGATACACCAAAAAATTAAAAAGATATTCTCAGTACTCAGACTATCAACCAGGTTATCATTCCTTTGAAAGTGTAACCAAGCAGCAGTGATTGAAATGTTTTCACATGTCAAAATTTCAATGCTGAACAAATATTTATTGATCCCAGAGCCAAACCCTGGTCCAGGCACTAGAAATTAAAGCAATGAATAATACAGACAAAAATGTCTGCCTTCATGAAGCTTATACTCCAAGGGACACTTGGATTCCAAAACCCATCTGCATTCAAAGTTTAAAATCTTACTAATGGCTGAAAGCAGAGAAAGGAGACAGAGAACAAAAGAAGCATAACCATGCCCCCCTTAATTTATGTGTGTCACAAATGAAAGTGCCTGTTGTTCACCATATTCTCTAAGTCCCTCCTCAGAAAAGACACACCCTTGATGTACAAACTCCAGGGAGTTACTTACTAGCCACAAAGTAAAAAGGGAAAATTATATGTCAAACTTATTAGTCAGTAATATCTAATATTCTCTATTTCAAATATTACAAATATGTAATTAGTATAGTCTTTCCGTGGACCCTTTCACAAATCACTACACTTCAGTTTCCAACAGTGAAGCAAGAATTTCTTAAAATATATCGCAAAGAACTGCAAAGATTCTCATTCCGTATAATACCTAAAAATACTCTTACAGACTGTGTCAATTTTGGTGCTACAATTTGACCAAAGGCATGTGTTCCTAGAAAACAGTGTCATCACAAGTTATCATCATAGATGAGGAATTATGACATAATTATTCATAATTCAATTGTATACACCTGAAATTTTCTTTTTATGTTCACACTACATTAAAGAAGTCTTCACAGCTGAAAAGTCAATGCTTTCAGAATGTTCAATGGTTGACTGAAAAATTATATGACTGGTAATATTCTCTCTCTCTCTCTCTCTCTCACACACACACACACACACACACACACACACCTACACTGAAATGTAGTCCCCCCTAAGAACCAATGCTTACTTGGATAATGTTCGAAATTCTCTCAAAATTCCCCTTTTGTATTGCCTAAAGAGTCTGTTCATAGACTATATAAGTAGAGCCTGACAACTTTAATACATGGGACGTTTAAAAAAACTATGACTGTCACTGTCAAATCCACTCACAAAACAAGTATTTGGCTAGTCCCAAACATCAAATCAGTCTTCAAAAGATGAAGGCATGTCAGCATTGAGATACTCAAGAGAATCTAACACAGGCTCTGAAAGCACTTCCAAAGAAGAAATGCAAAACATTCAGAGCAACAAAGTTACTGTTAGATCTCATTGATTCATATAGTTAATCATTCAGCATTTACCAAGCACCCACTATGCCAGCTACTGGGGAATATTTTAAGTGTTAACCCTCATTCAGATGCAGAAGTTCTGGTATGCTTGTTAAAAATGAAAAAGAAAAATCACTTTACTTTATAATCACACCTCATTTATGGCCTGCTAGAATCAGTTAGCCAAATGGTCTCTGATAAGCTCAAATAGTTTTAACACTGGGTTATTGGGGTCAAGGGTTAAGTCTCCATGTGGGAGAATTAAATCAGCTCTGTTCCAAGGCCAGACGACATGGTTAGCTCCAGGCAGCCACTCTATAAATGTCTGTAATTGATCACAAACTGGGCAAGTGGGCAGGAATGGATTCACAAAATCCACCATTCACATAAGAAAAACGAGAAGCACATAGCCTAATGGCATGTATACAGAATTCTTCTATAGCATCTATTTCTCTTTCATGTATTTAAGGATTATAGATTATGTGGGTTATGATTATACACACCTCAAAATGATGATCAATCAACTCAAAATATTCTTGAAGGGGCATAGATCCAGAAAAAGAACATGCAAAATCTTTGACTCCCTGTTTTTCAAAATATTCTTGAAGGCGAAGAATAAGCTCATTGGTTATGAGCCAAAGATCTTCAAATTGTTCACTCTGAATGCGATATCGTTCTGAGAGAAAAAAATTAAATAAAAATGCTTAGTAACACAGAATTACTAGATAAAGCTACATGAACTATCAATAACCCTGACTTTAAAAGTTCAAAGATTTCATTTTTGTAACAAAGATATGATTCCACTGGCTTTACAAAAACACTTTCACTGCTTCATTGCTCCCTACATGAACCACTTAACACTTTCAAATCTAATTCCAAAAGTAGGTGGTCACAGTGGCAAACTGCAAAGTATGGTCCTTTTTGTTATGTATCTTATAACAGGTTTCAGTACAATAAAAACACCCAAATTTGGATCCTTTAAAAAGGCCTGTATTTAAAAAGAAAACAGCCATTGCAAGAATACAATTTGTTATCCTTAGTATCATTTCAAAATACTAAAGTAAAATAAAATGTATTCTATATAAAATTCAATATCCTGGATACTGTAATCAGCATAATTCATGGTAATCATGATCAAAGTTTTCTATTTTTCTAAAAGTTCTTTAATTTGAAGAGAAACTTTGCAGTCAGACCCTTTTCTAAATATAAATCTTGTTTCCCTTTATTCCCTGAGACCTCAGCTCTACTACTCCAAGATGACCAATTTCTAGCTATGCTCTACCCTGAAAATGATGACAACAACGGTGACAATGACGCTAAGAGAGGTGGTAATAATACCTATGATAACAACAGCTATTATTTCTTGGGCACAAACTGTGTACCAAGAACTGTGACTACAATAGCCCCTTTTTATACAAAGGAAAATAAAGCTCAGAGAGTTTCAGAGACTTGCCAAAGATTAAAAGCAATTAAATGCCAGTGCTAGAATTAATAGTTCATCTCCTTCTGCCTAAATCCTACTTCTTCATCAGGACCTGGCTTTAATCTCATCTACTCAAATCTTGATTTCTCTGATATCCATGGGAGCTCAATCTGTGCCAGCCACATTTTAAGCACTTTACATTCACTTTCTCATTTAAACCCTAACAGCCCTATGAGAGAAACAGTGTTACTAGCCAGTTAGTAACAAGAGCAGGCACTGGGACACTAGATACTAACCTTAACTGCCTCATAAGATTGTGTCTTCCTGAATTTATATAGAGACTTACTATATCTACAGTTCACTAGGCACTTAACTACCTAAAACCATGCATTCTTATATAACTTCCAAGATTATTACATTTGCTCCCTTTAAAAGAATTAATATACTTTTTTTTTTTTCTTTTTTTTTTTTTTTTTTTTTTTGAGACAGGGTCTCACTCTGTTGCCCAGGCTGGAGTGCAGTGGCATGATCTCGGTTCACTGCAACCTCCGCTCCCTGGTTCAAGTGATTCTCATGCCTCAGCCTCCCGAGCAGCTGGGAGTATAGGTACCCGCAATGACATACAGCTAATTTTTGTATTTTTAGTAGAGATGGGGTTTCACCACGTTGGTCAGGCTGGTCTCGAACTCCTGACCTCGTGGTCCACCCGCCTCAGCCTCCCAAAGTGCTGGGATTACATGTATGAGCCACCACACTGGGTCGGGAATTATACGTTTTTTTGAGATCTAGGACTAAGTCCTCTATTTCATTTAATTCACCACTTATTGACCATCTATTATGCAGATGTCATAAAGAGACACACTGGGAGTACAAAGATGAACTGAATCTTCTTGCTTAGGGAATCTAAGATCTAGCTAGAGTAGCATGATACATGGACATAGAAAATATTTATTTATGTTCCCCATGGTACCATGGTAAATTTCATAAATGCAATTACTTCTTCAGATTGGTTATTAGGACTTCAATTTGTCATCTCCATCCAGAATTCAATAATATATCTCCTATCATCCCAGTCATTCCCTTTTACAAGGATAAAGAATAAAATATACTGGGTATGCCTGTCACAATCCATGCAAACACACTGGTCTTTGCTGCTGAAGTCATACCCCATTCCCCTTGAAGCTTCACCACCCCTCCCTTCACCCCAGTCTTATTCTGGATGCTGAGTTCTGCCCATAACGCTGATTAGGTGTTTTCCTCAATCAAAGATAATACTTTTTAAAATAAATGCCACCAAATATTTACTTTTTAAAAAAAATGACACTGAAGCGTTAATGCTTTAGAGACAGTACAGTTGTGGCGGGGCAGGGGTAGAGAGGTAGACTGGAGAATAATGATGATAAAGTACCATATAAACCTAGTCTTACCCACACTAAGCTTGAGATCCAACATATTAACTCTAGACTGTATTTATTTACTTTCATTCATTTACATTACTCAGTGCAAGATGCTGGGGATAAAATCAGGAATAAGGGAAGAAGAGCTTCTGCCCTCAATGAGCTCCCAGGAGACTTGGAAAGAGAGCCTAATAGCAGAAAACTGAACACTGCTTCTGCCATCACTCTTCTGCCATCACGGATTCAGGACCAATCATTAGGGCTAACCATGCCACAGTGGTGCCAAGACTTCTCCCGAAGAAGATATACTACCATTTTCAAGTATAGGAAGGACTATCACATAGCAGAAGAATTAGACAACAGCTAGAGAGATGCAAAGGACACAATTCATGATAAGAACTATATCAACAATGATAGATGTTCACAGCTGCCTCAGGAAAAACTGCCATTGAAAGTGTTTTTCAGGCTCTGAACTCCCTGGTCTTTGGTATTTTCTTGAAAGTCCACCTGTGAGTTGCAGAACTTGGTGTGAACGAAAGGTCATTTCATGAGGTACAGACCTGTCTCAGATCCTGTACCAGGATCCTTATCTTTATGTGTGTCTGTCCATCCCGGGCAGCCCACATCTAGGTCCAGGTAACATCCTAGGCTTCTAGGGGAGCTGAGTTTGGCCAGCTGTATCTCTTTCACAGCTTTGTGATCTCCCAGAACACTGGCTTCAAATCCTGTTGTACCAGGCCTTGTGGTTGTAGCAGATGTAGACGAAAAAGTTGCACACTGCAGTGATCCTGGCCTGAGAAGACAGTGAGATGTGGTAGTGGCTCTCAAAGTCACAAAGCCAGATGTGGTGGTGGTGGCAGGTATGGGCCAAATTGCTCAAGACATAGATATTGGCACTGCCACAACTGACCACAGTTACCCTCACTATAGGCAGCTTCTGCAGAGCCACAGTCTTGATGATGAGTGTGTTGTCCCCCACAGAGGCCTACACCAGTGCCAAGAGATTCTGCACTGTGAAGTCCAGGCAGGGCCCATGTCCTCCCACTACACCCTTTGCAGCAAGGAAAAGGTCTTGTCCAGGGTAGGTAATTTCTTCCAGGCTTGGAACTCTTCCAGTAGTGTCACATCCACCTCCTTGTCCAAGGGGAGGGCATGTCTCACAGTGGGGCACAAGGTCAAGGAGAAGGCACTGCTGGTGCTCCTATGTTGGCAGTGGGCCTTGCGGGGCCCACCCTTAATGGGGCTCAGCAGGTGCAGGTGGAGCTTGCAGTTGGGAGAGGCTGGTGTGGACATGATGACCAGTGTCTTCACGCTGTCATCTCTGCCTGCAACATGGCTATCTTTCCCCAGGCCTCCTCATTCAGCTGTGTTTCTGACACTGCCTACTGCATGTTGGCTTCCCACACCATCTTGTGGGCTTCCTCAAACAGGCTGGCCATCAGCTCCCCCAGCTCCTGCACTAGGAACAGCTGCTCACAGTCTTCGTCCTTCAGCTGCAGCTTCTTGTGGGCTTTGTGCCACTTCTCCTTCAGGAGCTCAGAGCCCATCTTGTGAATTCCTATGGAGATCCTGTAGGAATGAATACCTGCCAAAAGCATTAAAAAGCTTCCACCAGGTTCGTAAGGTTGAACAGGATCCTTTACAACTCCTAGATTTTGAGACTTCTGCTTTAATATGCTCATTTCCTTTCACATATACGTACCTTTAAATAAAACACTTAAAACAATGTTTGACATATTAAGCACTCAATAAATGTTACTTACTGTCATTATTGTTTTCATCACTTTCCCCAATTTGTTGTAAAGGGCAGAGATATCATACATTTCTTTGAACCTACACAGCACCTAGCTAATCAAGTAACTTTCACATAGCAGATACAAAACAAGTATCTTTAATAAAATGTTTTCTTTAGCATATAATTTACTGTCATTTCAAATAAAGCTGTAAATTGTTACAGAAATTTCACAGTGCTAATTTTTCAAAGAAAATTCAATTCATTCAGTTTCTAGAAGGATTCTGAATAAGCTTCCACATGCAGATAGAAAAAACTTGGGGTTAGCCTAAATATAAGAATAAGAATAAAATTCCTTATATATGAAATAAAATAAAGCTGTAGAGAGGAATTTATTCCATTCAACTATAAATTTTCAATGAAAATGTATTACAAATCTTAAAAAAGATAAACATAAACAACTAGGATTATTATGACATGTTTAAAAGAACTATATCATCTGGCCCCAGAAGTAAAAACACACATATATAATTAAAGGTACCTGAATGAAGTAAAGGAGAAAGCCATGGGGAAATCTATGAGAAGAGCATTGCAAGACAAAGGAACTGTAAGGACAAAGGCACTGAGGCAGAAATGTGTTTATAGAACACAGAGGAGGAACATAGTATGTCTGAAATGGAGTAAGCAGTTTTTATGCTGCACTATAACAAGACATTATACCAGCTTCTGTTAAATCACCCATGTAGGTATTGCGAAAATATCTGGAAACAAAGCATGTTCAGGTACGTCCAGGCAAGCCTATCCACCATAAGTTAGTCTGAAAATTGATCAGAATTTATCACTGGGGAAAAAACATGGACATGATTCTCAGCAGAACGCCAATAGTATGCCCAAGCTCAGCTGGCCAGAGTTGAGTTCTTGACGAGGAAAGACAAACCCAATTAGGACCGACTCCAACACCTCAGTGAAACTGCTAGGCTGAGTCTTCACTCACAGCTTACACTGGGCATGTGTGTTGTATGAAAGAAAATGGGGGATGCTGTGGGCTAACCAAGAAAAGCAGCAGCAGTGCCCCAAACTCTTCCCCCAGCGAGGTCAAGTGCCTGCCTCAGCTGCCTATGGAGCTCCTTCCTTTTATTGTCCTGACAAACAAAAAAAAAAATCTCTAACAAAATGAAATGTGAACAAGTCTAAGCTTTTCTCTTCTCCTTTTATAAAAATTTGGATTACCACGACAGGGGCCTGTGAGCTCTCCGAAAGACCCATCTCAATCCCCCATATTGGGCAAAGACTTCCCTCTCTAAAGATAAAGTAACAGAGAAACATCACATGCAGTAGGTTCAAAGGAAAGTGACAAATCAAAGGGTTGAAATTCTCTTTATAAAAGAGAGGTAATGGAAGACAATTCTTGTTCATAGTTTAAATAATACTCAAGGTAACACTGTATCTATTCATTTATTCAAAAAATATTGCTGAGTGATAAGTGCTAGGGAGACAATACTAAACAACACATACATCATCCTATTTCTCATTCTAGTGAGAAGGGCAGAAAATAAACAAGTGAATAACATATGAAACAGAACCTATGAAAATACTACGATGCAGAAACCAAGGTGCTGTAATAAAGACAAATGGGTGGCCTTTCTTGAGATGCTATGGTCGGGAAAGGCCACATTGAGAAGGCGATGTCAGTGATAGTACTAATGGTAATAAGGATGAAAATAATACCAGCAGCCAAAATTTACCTAGCACTTACAATGCATCAGGAAATTATTATATGCTTTTTAGGGGTTATTTCATTTGGATTCATATATAATATTACAGTACTATTTTATGGCCATTTAATAAATTTTTTAATGGTTATGTAATTTTTCCAAAGTCATTCAGAAGAATTTTAAGCTAGAGCTGGGATCTAAACTATCAATTTGAGTCTACACCTCACTTTCCTAATGATTTTGTACATAAAGCCAAGAGCCGAATCAGGAACGCAATCCCATTCATAATTACCACAGAAAGAATAAAATATCTAGAAATACACTTAACAAGGGAGGTGAAAGATCTCTACAATAAGAATCTATAAAAACACTGCTCAGATAAATTGAGATGACACAAACAAATGGAAAAACATTCCGTGCTCATGGACAGGAAGAAAATATCATCGAAATGGCCATACCACCCAAAGTGGTTTACAGATTCAATACTATTCCTATTAAACTACCAATGACATTCTTCACAGAGCTAGAAAAAATTATTTTAAAATCCATATGGAACAAAACAAGATAACAAATAGCCAAGGTAATCCTAGGCAAAATGAACAAAATTGGAAGCACCACATTGCCCTACTTCAGACTATATTACAGGGCTACAGTAAACAAAACAGCATCATACTGGTACAAAACCAGACACGTCAACCAACAGAACAGAAGAGAGAGCCCAGAAATAATGCTGAACACCTTCAACCATCTAATCTTCAACAAAGTTGACAAAAACACACAAATGGTGCCGGAATAACTGGCTCACAATATGCAAAAGATTGAAACTGGACTCCTTCCTTACACCACATACAAAAATCAACACAAGATGGGTTAAAGAGTTAAATGTAAAACCCAGATCTATAAAAATCCTGGAAGAAAACCTAGAAAATACCATTCTGGGCATAGGAATTAGTAAAGATTTCATGACAAAGACACCAAAAGCAATTGCAACAAAAGCAAATATTGACAAATGCTATCTAATTAAACAAAGAGCTTCTGCACAGCAAAAGAAATTATCAACAGTGTATACAGATGACCTACAAAATAAGAGAAAATATTTGTAAACTATGCACTGGGAAAAAGTTTAATATCCAGAATCTATAAGGAACTTAAACAAATTTACCAGAAAAAAACAACCCCATTAAAAAGTGAGCAAAGGATATGAACAGACACTTTTCAAAGAAGACATACATATGGCCAACAAGCATATGAAATAATACTCAATATCACTAATCATTAGAGAAATTCAAATCACAGCCAAAATGATATACCACGTCATATCAGTCAGAAGTGTTAATATTAAAAATAAGTCAAAAAATAACAGAGGCTACCAAGATTGCAGAGAAGAAAGAATGCTTATACACTGCTGGGAGTGGCATAAATTAAGTTCAACCCTTGTGGAAAGCAGTGTGGCAATTCCCCAAAAAACTAAAACATAACTGCCATTCGACCCAGCAATCCCATCACTGGGCATACACAAAAAGGAACATAAATCATTCTACCATAAAGATACATGCACACATAAGTTTACTGCAGCATTATTCACAATGGCAAAGGATCAACCTAAATGTCCATTGACAATAGACTGGATAATGGAAATGTGGTAGGGATACATCATAGAATACTATGCAGCCATAATAAAGAACATGATCATGTCCTTTGCAGAAACATGAATGAAGCTGGTGGCCAATATTCCTAGCAAACTAATGCAGGAACAATAACAACAAAAAAACAAATATTGCATATCCTCACTTATAAGTAAGAGCTAAATGATGAGAACACATGGACACAAGGAGAAAAACAAGACACACCGGGGCCTACCTCAGGGTGGAGGGTGGGAGGAAGGAGAGAATCGGGAAAAAATAATTATCAGGTACTATGCTTAGTACCTGGGTGAGAAAAATAATCTGTACAGCAAACCCTCATTACTCAAGTTTACTTATACAACAAACCTGCACATGTACCATTGAACCTAAAAGTTTTTTTAATGTAAAACTCTTAATAAACATTTAAAAAGGTATGACATTTTCAGTAACTTAAAATTTTTAGTTTCTGTTTCTTTCTTATTTTTTCATCAACATATACAAAAGAAAAACAAAAAACAATTTTTCTGGAATAAAAAATTCACCATTAGGATGAGCGCAGTGACTCACACCTGTAATCCCAGCACTTTGGGAGGCTGAGAAAGGCAGATTGCCCAAGCTCAGGAGTTCAAGACCAGCCTGGGCAACATGGTGAAAACCCATCTTTACTAAAATACAAAAAATTAGTTGGGCATGGTGGCGCACACCTGTAAGTCCCAGCTACTCAGGAGGCTGAGGCACGAGAATCAGTTGAACTGGGAGGCAGAGGCAGCACTGAGCCAAGATCGTGACTGTACTCCAGCCTGGTGACAGAGTAAGACTCTGTCTCCAAAAAAAAAAAGAAAGAAAGAAAAATTTGGAATTAGTCTTGGAATTTATAAACACAACAACATTTTTTACTTTTGTTAGATTACCATAAATCCAAAGAATCAATGAGTCCAAGATTTATAAAGTATTATTTTGATTACTAAACATTTTCTCAGTGTTAGTACTCCAAGATGGTTAATACTACCCCTGGAGACTTTCCAGAGTATATATTTCATGGATGGAGAAATGAATTTTTCGATTTACAATATAACATAAAAGAACCTGTACTTTAAAATGAGCCCTTAAAATATTAGTAATCAAAATAGCTGTCAAAATGAGCATTCAATTTGTTTATCTCTTTTCTTTTGTATCTTGCAATAGCAGTTCAGTGGAAATAACCACTTCAGTTTCCAAATAAAATAAATTTAGATGATCAGAGCCTAGACAATTTCCATAACACTCTATTATAAATGGAGAAAAGAATATATTTAATTAAGGAAGGTACAAAAATGCATCACATCAGTCTTTATGTGTGTCAGAACATCTCAAGTTCATCAATATAATGTTTGTATTCATATCATAAACAGTGAACTATACAATTCATGCTATTTGGAAATTTTGAAACGTGAGACAGAAAAGCAGATGAATGCTTTTTAAACCAAAATGTTGAGGAAATAACTTAAACTATTTCAGTAGTTTTTTTTTGTTTTTTTTTTGGTTTTTTTTTTTTTTTTTTTTTTCTGTTTTTTTGAGACAGAGTCTCGCTGTTGTTGCCCAGGCTGGAGTGCAATGGCGTGATCTCAGCTCACCGCAACCTCCACCTCCCAAGTTCAAGCGATTCTCCTGCCTCAGCCTCCCGAGTAGCTGGCATTACAGTCATGTATCACCATGCCCAGCTAATTTTGTATTTTTAGTAGAGGCAAGGTTTCTCGATGTTGGTCAGGCTGGTTTCTAACTCCCGGCCTCAGGTGATCCACCCAGCTCGGCCTCCCAAAGTCCTGGGATTACAGTTGTGAGCCACCGCGCCCAGACTTTCAGTAGGTTTAGTATTTTAAATATACAGTCTCTTCAATATTAGAAACTAAGGATGGTTTCTTAACATTTACTTTTCAACAGGCTTTTTCCAAGCTAGATTTATATAATATTCTCATTGTCACTTAATAATATTGCTAAGAATTTTTTGAATAAATATAAACAGTAATATTATATTGATGAATCACTGTGTAAGTTAAACTATTCACAGGGGCATGAGGTGGGCATCAGTTGACCTTAGATTTGGTCATTATACTTGTCCCTAAGTTTCCTGACCTCATTAAAGGACTATCACAGAGCCCCTACCATATGAACTTTCAGCACACAAGAAAATTCACTGATCCTTTGAAACCTCATGCTTTATCAAATATCAGGATATACTTTCCCCTTTTCCTAGAATGACCTCCATCTGATAATCTCCTACTCATTCCTTAAGACCCTCTACAAATAAAATTTCTATGGAGTTTCAACCCTTTGGGATACAACAGCACTAAAAAAGTGCTTCTATAAGCACATCAAGCATTCTATTATTGGTTCTCTTTACCTGTTTGTCTCTCCCATTAGTGTAGGAGCTCCACAAGAGCCACAACAGTGTTTATAGCTAACATGTCTGCTGAACGAAAAAGGAATAAATGTATTGTCTACCAAGATGAAGTAAAATAATACTCCCATTTCCTTTTTCTCCAGGTATTTTGTATAACACAGTTCAAGATCACATATGCTTTCTTTTGGAAGATGCAAAAGAAATCCTATTTCAAGGCCCAACAATTTTTCACATATGTGACTGTAATCCTTCTATTATACCTGAAAGCGAAATAATCAAAATGAACAACTAAGAAAAAGGACTTTTAAACTTGACTTTATTCAATTCAATCACTCTAGCATGTTAAAAATCTTTCAGGATATTGAAACATCCAATGTATTAGTTATCTTTTCCATTTTTCAAACATCTACCTGAGGCTATACCAATTTGATACACATTAGGTATACTTTATTCAAAATGCTCAGGACCAGAAGTGTTTTGGATTTCAGATTTTTTCAGATTTTGGGATATGTGTATTATATACTTAAGCAATTAGGCATTCCAAATCCAAAAATCCAAAATCCAAAATGCTCCAAACTTCCAAACTTTTTGAGCACTTTGGATTTTGAATTATAAGATTTGGGATGCTTGACCTGTATTTGCAATTGGTTAACCCTACTTTGTGACACTGAGAGTATGTGTCTATTCAACATTCTTTGCAGATTTTCAACTTAGCAAGACACAGCATTCTAAGTTGAAATCTTGGAGAAAACTTCTGCATTGTCATCTATCATCCAATAATTTTGATGAAAAACTAAATGCCATCTTGATTCATATCCCTTGAGTAACTTGTTTTTTTTCTTTCTAATCTTTAAGAATTTGCTCCTTAGCACTCTAAAATTTCACAATGATTTGTCTGAGAGGAAGAGAGAAAGACAGTGTGTGCTTTCTCATTCATTGTGCTAAGCATCAAAACAACACATAAGATCAACAAAACAAAGAGCTGGTTTTTTGAAAAGATAAACAAAATCAAACAAACCTTTAGACTAAAAAAAAAAAAGAAGGAAGACTCAAATAAAAGAAAAAGTAGAAATTATATCTGATACAATAGAAATACAAGGAATCGTTAAACTATTAGGAAAATGCTAGGAAAAAACAGAAAATCTGAAAAGACCAATAACAAGTAAGAAGATTGAATCAGTTATACAAAGTCTCCTACCAAAGAAAAGCCCAGGACTTGATGGCTTCACTGCTGAATTCCATCAAACATTTAAAGAAGAACTAATAACAATTCTACTCAAACTATTCCAATATATCAAAGAGAATGGAATGCTTTCAAATTTCAATCTATGAGGCCAACATTATTCTGATAACAAAATCAGACAAGGACATAACAAAAGAAGAAAACTGCAGGTCAGTATCCCTGATGAACTAAGATGCAAAAATCCTCAACAAAATACTAGCAAACCAAATTCAACACAGCACATTAATAAAATCATTCACTATGATCAAGTGGGATTCATTCCAGGGATGCAAGGATGGTTTAACATAAGCAAATCAATAAGGATGATACATCATATTAACAGAATGAAGGGCAAAAACCATACGATTATTTCAATAGATGCAGAAAAAGTATTTAACAAATTCAACGTCCTTTCATGATTAAAAAAATAAAACTCAATAAATTAGGTAAACAAGGAATGTACCTCAATTCAAATAGGCCTTTTCAATATCCACAACTGTGATACCTCATTTTCTTTCTTTTTTTTTTTTTTTTTTTTTTTTTTTTTGAGATGGAGTCTCACCCTGTTGCCCAGGCTGGAGTGCAATGGCACAATCTCAGCTCACTGCAACTTCCGCCTCCCAGGTTCAAGCAATTCTCCTGCCTCAGCTTCCCAATTAGCTGGGATTACAGGCACCTGCCACCATGCTGGGCTAACTTTTTTTGTATTTTTAGTAGAGACAGGGTTTCACCATGCTGGCCAGGCTGGTTTCAAACTCCTGACCTCAGGCAATCCACCCGCCTCAGCCTCCCAAAGTGCTAGGATTACAGGCGTGAGGCACTGTGCCTTATCAAGTGATACCTCATTTTCTTGAAATCCTTGTCCCCATTAGTCTTCTATCCACTTTAGCAATCCACTCCCCCAATGATGAGCTTGCCATTATCAGAATCTGCAATCTCTCTGAACTCCTGTTCTCAATATCTGATCCATTCTCTGACCACTACCTTTTTTTTTTTTTTTTTTTAACCTAGTTCATTTGCTCTATAACTCCTTCTACTTCCTCAAACTTTCAAGAATTTTGATCAGGTGAACCCATTAATTTTTCACCACGTATCGGTTTTCGCTAATCTTCACTTATTTCCTTACCATCTCAGATTTGGTAGTCCATTATGATAATCAGTCTCATAAAAACATTTAATCTGTAATTCTGTTTTAAAATCTGAGCCGTTTTCAGTTGCTTAGATGCTGATAAACAAATCACTTCCAGGGGAAATCACCTAACAAGGATGGCTGGTTTCAATTCAAAATGTACTATCTCAAACTCTAGACGGGGATTCCACAATGCCTGTCTCCCTCATGAGTTTGCTTTCTTATTTTCACAGTATTTTTTGTTCAAATTTATACATCATCAAAGCTCCTTTATCTCTCCACTAACAAATCTACGAAGTCTCCCTAGATGCACATACGATCTCTCCTGTTACAGAGAAGTTACAAAGGCCTATTCCTCAACCCCTCCCGCTAGCTTCTGCATCCCATCCCTCTCTTCCTCAAGGACTTCATTATGATCCACTTCTCTTTCCTGATCATCAACCTCTCCCACTGAACTCAATCATTTAAATTAATATTCAAACGTGTTCTAATATTGTTCCTTTAAAAACAAAATACACACCTCCTTCATCCTACTTCTCAATTCTGAGTTACTGAAATTAGTTGCTCCATCCTTATTGAAAAACACTAGAAAATGAAAATTTGCAGAACTAGATACTCAAAATTTATCCTTAGATCAGGCTGCAGCTCAGACCACAATGATTTGGGCTCAGGCAGATTTATATTTCATAAATGGAGTTTTATCATTATTTTCTAAAGTTCTGTGAAATTTGTTTCCCATAATTACATAAGCATAATCTTTATAATTACATAAACCATAGAGATATTATTGAAGGAATTGTCTTTTTGAATATTCATAAGGGAAATTTCATCTTTGACTCAGCATCAGTAAAGGGTGTGCATCTCTCAACAAAAGATTTAACATTTTGAACACTCTGAAAATGGAAACTAAATGATTACTTATTATTTTAGGTGACTAGCACCTTTTTGATCATACAGTATGCATTTCTGAGTATTAATCTTATTTCTACCTTTATTAGTTTCCTGCCCTGATTTTCTCTTTCTATTTTCTTGAAATACTTATCTTCTCTTTTCATATTTTGGATACTTTTAAACTCTTCTAAATTATTTAAGAAGCAAGTAGAACAAGGCAATGTACAGACTAAATAGAGACTAAAGATAAAAACAGAACTAGAGAGAGGCAAGACCAAGAAAAGTATAGAAGCAGAAAGGGGCAGAAGAGACTGGGGAGAGAGAGGTAGCAGTGTTTGTTGTTATGGTAATAAGTCATTATGTGGATCTGGATCTTAGGAAAGCAGCATAAGAATATATACATATTTAGACAATAGCATATTTTTCTGAAATTCCATTATACTGAATCACTCAAAATTATAGACATCCATGCAGAAATATTTTGCAATATTAATTATAAAAACAACTATAAAAACATTTGATCTTACAAAATTAGAACTTCCCTGTTATTTTCAATTTAGGACTGTGATAACAGTTTTCAGAAATGTTGCTAGCATATTTTTCCCAAATTTAAGCACTACTTTCATTTTTTTTTTTTTTTTTTTTTTTTTTTTTGAGACAGAGTCTCACTCTGTTGCGCAAGTTAGAGTGCAGTAGTGCGATCTCATCTCACTGCAGCCTCAACCTCCTCGGCTTAAGTGATCCTCCCAAATCAGCTTCCAGAGTAGCTGGGACTACATTCATGTGCCACCACACCCAGCTAATTTTTCTTTTTCTTTTTCTTTTTCTTTTTTTTTATTATACTTTAAGTTCTAGTGTACATGTGCACAACATGCAGGTTTGTTACATATGTATACATGTGCCATGTTGGTGTGCTGCACCCATTAACTCATCATTTACATTAGGTATATCTCCTAATGCTATCCTTCCCCCTCCCCTCCCCACAATAGGACCCAGTATGTGATGATCCCCTTCCTGTGTCCAAGTGATCTCATTGTTCAATTCCCACCTATGAGTGAGGACATGCGGTATTTGGTTTTCTGTTCTTGTGATAGTTTGTTGAGAATGATGGTTTCCCGCTGCATCCATGTCCCTACAAAGGACATGAATTCATCCTTTTTTATGGCTGCATAGTAGGGTAGTGACTAGGTCTCACTATGTTGCCCAGGCTGGTCTCAAACTGCTACGCTTAAGTGATCCTCCCACCTTGGCTTCCCAAAGTGTTGGGATTACAGGGATGAGCCGCTACACCCAGCGACTATTCTGCTTTGTAAAAATACAATCCTACTCAGTTCCCCAGGGAATCTGGTTTGGTGTCTGAAACAATGAGCTATACCTTACTTTTCTCTTGTTTGCTTTGACTGGTCAATACTGAATCAGAAAAATGAATGAAAATCGCCATACAGCATACACGAAGCCTTGGCTGCTTACCAAGCAAGTTCTAAAAAGAGATGAATATGCAGAACCCACAGAAAATACTATCCAAGAGCCAAGGACAATTCTACGTGACTTATGAATCATTTGACTGGTTACTATGGAAGAAATACTAGGTTCTTTCCATTTGTAGGATTTTTCTGTAAAGCAGATTGCTGGACTATAATTAATACTAGGTACCTTTCAAAAAATGAAAAATGTCAAACACAGATTGGGTACAAATTACTTCATTCCTTTCTTAGGCATGAACACTCTGATAAAGCAGTAGGAGCGCTAACATCTGCCTCAACCCCAGAAAAGTACACTCTCCTTATACCTATCTTTCTCCATCACCACAGGCATCTCCTAGGTAGGATTCTGTGTGTCACTGCAGCCAAAAACCATCACAGAATTGTAATGACTATCATTCAGGTTTCAATTTACACAGTTCATTTGGCTCCTTGTTTAAAAGGTCCTGCCCTATTCCACTATTTGATTTTGTCTACCTACTATGGCTAAGTCAGGGAATTGCCATACATTCAGATAAACAGAATAAATCAGCTGTATACTTGATTTTTGGTAAAATTTAGATAGCAGTAAGGTAATCACAGGCAACATCAGTGTTTTACTTGTTACTTTATATCACAAGTTACAAATAAAACACATTAGGATATAAATATCTTCATTTGCACAAATTTTTGCCTTTTTTAATGGTCTCAATTGCAGATTCATTATACAGCACCATCAACTGCAGCCAAACAAATGTGTAAAATTTCACAAAGAAATGTTGGCATAATTTTTTTAGTTTAAGGAGAACTGTTAAACTAAGAGAAATGCACCAAAATGGTTCTACCATCTAACTGGAGATTAAAGCTAATCAAAGCAAAACAGTGCTATGTACTTACAGTTAGCAATATTGAACTACACATTTGAAATTTTATTAAGTGGATAGATCTCATGTTAAGTCTTCTTATCAAAATAAAATGATTTGTTTTTTAAAAAATGATGCCAATGTCAAGAATACTGCAATCATGACCAATCAGGAAAATCACAAAAATAAAGAATCTTCTCTTTCTTCTCAGAGTTGTTTTTTATTTCTGTGACCTATGCTAGAGTCTTCAATAGTATCTGAGTCTATTTTACCAGTCACCAATTGACATATTCCAGAAACTATTGTGATTTTAGCCATAAAAACATAGTTATAGTTTCTAAATGGGATGTCTGTTCCTCCTGCTAATACTTTTCTTTTTCAAAAACAGATGGCCTTATTGTACTCTTACTATTAGAAAAGTAATAACCAACTACAACTGCAAGTGCATGGATAGAAAGTGAATGCTCACCAGAAAAACTAGAGATTTTTTTTAATGGGAATGTCCTGAGCCAGACTATTTCAAGGGGGTATGGGGGTGTATATGTGTGTGTGTGTGTGTGTGTTTGTACTTTTTTCCCTCAGTACAAATTTGTTAAATACTTCCCTTCTTAATATCTTATTTTATTTCCATGAAGGTGTGTATAACTCAGTAAGTTCAGTAGCTTCAATATACTACATATGTCAAGAGCTAGTTTTACATTGACTAGTTTCAACTATTATTCTAACATACATAAAGTAACCAAATCAATAGGGCATATCTAAATTCAAACTTGACTATGTACCTTTCTGCCTATTGAAATTACACTCAGCAAAAGTTATCCACTTTCACCGTTATCTTTGCCAGTGTCCAAAAGGAATAAACAAGAATATATGCAAACAAAAAAATTCCAAGTTCTAGGAGTTCCCAAACCTAGTTCACCATATACCTATCTTAAATATATTTTTCATTTCTTTAAATCCCTCAGTTAGACTCTCCTTAGCTCCAAGATAAAAATTATATACACTCAGACAAAGTGAATATATCAGTTACATATCTGATTTTTGGTGAAATTTAGATCATGGTAAGGTAATCTTGGGCAACATCAGTGTTCTCTAATAAAACACAATCCTAACTTCATAACTTTCACATCCTATCTACTTAATATCATGGCTTTTAGTTACTGAAATCTAAATGAACATCACCCTTTGCAGGAATCATTGATGTGAGTATGCTCTGTGATGTGATATCCTTAGAAAAAAAATTTAAAAAGCAATAATAACATGGTTTTACTTACGAGAAGTTTTGGAAGCAAGAAGAGTAACTCGGGCACCTCCTAAGAAGTGAAAACCCATTACATTCACCTGATCATCATCTGACTGACTGGCAAAACCTACAAAGAAAAGAGAGAAATCACCTTATGTAACCAGAAGGCAAAATTAACACATTTGAAATAGGAATCTTAGTTGAATGATGCGTGTTTTTGATGTCACTGGTCATGTATAAACTCCACGTATGAACTATAATATATTAACCTTGATTTCCATAGTAGCTTCCAATCAATGAAATTTCTGCCTTACACAAACTCTGGAATCATTTAATTTCATTTATTCTAATGGTTGATTCCAGATATGAGACAGAACATACGCAAGATGAACCTAGAATATCTTTTCACACAAGATAGCAAGGAAGCTATTACTGAACCGGTAGGGTTTTATGAAAAGGACTTGAAAGCCAGCTTAAAGAGACTACTACTGGCCAGAGATAAAAATATTAGGGTATCAAAGAAAATAATAATTGCAATGGAGTAAAACACATCAAATATGTTTAAAGGCATGAGTTCATACAGAGACTTAAAAACAAAATAAAAACAAATGGTCACTATTGATCATCCTACAGAATCAATGCTATTTATTTTAAGCTCTGTTTATTTAAAATATTTTAAAAATTAGTAATAAAGGGAAAGAACCAAGCATTTATCCTGAAAACCCTACTCAAACTGCACCATATAACAGCTACAAAAGGAAAGGTTCTCTCTAGAGAAATATTCCAGCTAAAAAATGAAGAAAGTGTGACAGAAATAGAATATCTATTTTTCAGCCTGTAGTGAAGTAATGGATCTCAGCATTGAGTATCAATGGCTGTTACCATCACATGCAAAAAAAGACAAACAAATATTATGTGCCCTCTGTCTGCTGAAAGTCTATACTACTATCCATGAAGAACTCTGGCCAAAATAATCAATCTTGACTCTGCCAGCTGTAGATCCAGCTTACCAATTTACAGACAATGTGACAGACAAAAGAAATATTAGGACAGGCATGGTGGCTCACGCTTGTAATCCCAGCACTTTGGGAGGCTGAGGTGGGCAGATCACGAGGTAAGGAGATTGAGACCATCCTGGCTAACACAGTGAAACCCCGTCTCTACTAAAAATACAAAATATTACTTGGGCATGGTGGCACGCGCCTATAGTCCCAGCTACTCAGGAGGCTGAGGCAGGAGAATCGCTTGAACCCGGGAGGCGGAGGTTGCAGGGAGCCGAGATCGCACCACTGCACTCCAGCCTGGGCCACAGAGTGAGACTCCATCTCAAAAAAAAGAAAAAAAAAAAAAGGGAAGAAATATTAAACTTCATCACAGGGGTAAAGGATGTCACCAAGATGGTAAAGTAGGCACACCAGTCTTCATCCCCAGCAATAAAAATATATAGAGAGAAAGACAGCTATTCAATAACCAAAATAGCCCTGTGAGAGCTCAAGGGCCTATTTAAGAAGCTGAAGCAAAACAGAACAAATGACTGGTTATATCAGCATACCTAAGATGCCTGCAGATGACTAGTGACAAAGAATAAAGGCAATAGGCTATTGGTGACAGCCGTGGAGTGGGAACTTCCATGGTTCCCAGCAGCCTGCTCCACAGAAGACACCAGCATCTTTTGCCACTGAGGTAACCAACAGCCGTTTCCACCAGGGAACCCCAGAGAGGAAGGCATGGCTCTATATTCCCTTGCTCAAGAAGTAGTTATTGTTGTACCACCCCAGGACCAAAACCACCACCCCTCCAAACCTTGCACATTCCCCTAACCCCCAGGCCACAGTCACTTCATGAATGTGCATACTTCAGAGACTGGCTCTGTGGCTGCACTATGCCCATCCATGTCTCGGATACCAGAGCTACCACCATAGTGAGCCAGTTCACACCCAAGGTCCTACAGCTAAGGTCTCTCTGCATATTACTATGGTTCAGTCATTACATCACTGTAATGATTACAGTGATAGAGGACATAGAGGACAAGGCCCCATCCTATACCTCAGAGCCAAAGTAACTCTGCACACATCCATGCTCCCATCTCGGGCTCCCCAGCTGTTTCATAAACACTAATGCCTCACATACCATCACCAACACAGCAATGCGGGTTCCTGTGCCCCAGGTACTGGTGCCATTACCACCCAAAATCCCAGAACCAAAGTCCCTTTACACATACCCATGCTTCAGGACTTAGCTCCATGGCATCTCCATAGGTGCCATTCATCAGGCACTGGAAACTGGCCCACAAGCCAGACACAGTGCCAAGAGAGATCCCCTTGGCTAAGATTTCCCTGGTGGGAGAAAAAGAGATTGGGAGTACCCTAGCATACACTGCCATTAAAAATCCCAACAGCCCTCACTATTGCTGAGAACACTCACAGAGTTGGCAACTGAGGATACCTGCAATCTTTACCAACACCAACCACAGCTAAAAGAGCTGCACACAGTTTATGTTGTTATGCCCTTGCCAGGGCCAGAACCTCTACATCTCATACTGCCAGCACCCTTGACCCTCCCATAGAAGGTCTTTCCACACCAAAATCGGCACACAAAGTTGGAAAGAGGAGACTGATCCACCAAATGTGCAGGCATCAAAGTATGGCGACCAGAAACAAGAAAAACAAAGGAGACATATCCCTACCAAAAGAACACAATGATTTCCCAGTAGCTGACCCCAAAGAAATGGACATCTACAAGTTAACAAAGAATTCAAAATAACTGTTTTCAGGAAGCTCAACAAACCAGAAAAACAAAACAAAACAAAACAAAAAACAGAGAAACAAAACTCAGAAGAATAACAAGTTTTGGAGCTGAAAAAATACAATGAATGAAATGAAAACAGCTAGGCACAGTGGCTCACACCAATAATCCTAGCACTTTGGGAGGCTGCGGCAGGCACATCACTTGAGCTCAGGAGTTGCAGATCAGCCTGTGTAACAAAGTGAAACCTTGTCTCTACAAAAAATAAGAAAATTAGCCAGGTGTGATGGCATGCACCTATAGTCCCAGTTACTTGGGAGGCTGAGATCAGAGGATTGCTTGAGCCCTGGACGTCAAGGCTGCAGTGGGCCGTGATCATGCCACTGAACTCCAGCCTGGATGACAGAGCAAGACCCTGAGAGGGGAGGGGAGGGGAGGGGAGAGGAGGGGGAGGAGGATGAGAGGGGAGAAAAGGGGGGAGGGGGAGGGGGAAGGGGGAGCATATGGGAAGGGGAGGAAGACAGGGAGGGGGAGGGCAGAAAATACAATGAAGAACACCAAAAATAGAACTGATTAAGCAGAAGAAAAAATCTGTGAACTCAAAGATTATTAGAAAATACAGTGAGATGAGGAAAAAAATGAAAGAAGAAAGGCTGCAAGATTTAAGGAACAGTATCAAGCGAAACGATAAGAGAAAACCTTCCAAATCTGGAGAGAAATATAAATATCCAGATATTAGAAACTCATGACATCAAAACGTAAAATGTGGGGGGATGGAGTAAAAATTATTCACATAACCGTAGAAAAAAGCTAAATTACAGATCAATTTCCCTCATGAACATAGATACAAAAATACTAAAATACAGTTTGGCAAATTAAACCTAAAAATATAGTGAAAAGATAATATATCATGACCATCTATAATTTATGTCAAGAATGCAGGTTGGGCTAACATTAAAAATTAATCAATGTAATACACCATATTTAACCAAATAAAGAAGAAAATGATAAGAATGTCTCAGCTGATATAGAAGTAATCTTGAAAAAAATCCAATATCCATTCCTGATTACAGTCTCAGCAACCCAGGAATAGAAGGCAACTTCCTCAACCTGGTAAAAAAAAAAAAAAAAAAAAAAAAATCTAAAAAATACTTATAGCTAAAACATACTTAATGGTGAAAGACAATGTCTGTTCTCAACATTTCTATTCAACATTATGCCAGAAGTTCTAGCTAAGGCAAAAAGCAAGCAAAAACAAATAATCCAGTTTGGAAAGGAAGAAATGAAACTGTTTTCATTTGCACATAACATGAACATCTATGTAGAAAATCTGACTGATTAAATCTACAAAAATGCTAATAGATCTCGCAAGTGGTTTAACAATGTTGCATGATACAAGATTGATATAAGAAAATCAATTGTAGGTCAAGCGCGGTAGCTCACACCTGTAATCCCAGTACTTTGGGAGGCAAAGGCTGGTGGACCACCTGAGGTCAGGAGTTCGACACCACCCTGACCAATGTGGTGAAACCCCATCTCTACTAAAAACACAAAAATTAGCCAGGCATGGTGGCGTGTGCCTGTAGTCCCAACTACTTGGGAGGCTGAGACAGGAGAATTGCTAGAACCCAGGAGGCGAAGATTGCAGTGAGACGAGATCGTACCACTGCACTCCAGTCCAGACAACAGAGTGAGACTCCATCTCAAAAGAAAAGAAAATAAATTGTATTTCTATGTATTAGCAAAGAACAATATGAAATCGAAATAAAACACAATAGCATAAAAATACATGAAATAGGGATATATCTCACAAAAGATTTATAAAACCTGTACATGAAAAATTACCAACCCTCACAGAGAGAAACAAAATAGGCCCTAAATAAATGAATGATGGTCTGCACTTTCATCTTAAGAAACTAGAATACAGAGATACCATGTTCAATATTGTTATCAGTTCTCTCCAAATTGATCTACGGAATCAATATAATACCAATCCCAATCAAAATCCCAACAGCCAGTTTTGTTCACTTTCCAAGGTGATTCTAAGATTCATATGAAAATGCAAAGGACTTAAAATATCTAAAACAACATTGAGAAGAATAAAGTTGGAGAAATTGCACTACCTGGCTTCAATACTTACTATAAATTTACAGTCATCAAAACACAATGTTACTGGTATACAGCAACAGACAAAGATATCAATGGAACAAAATTAAGAAAGCAGAAATACACCCACATAAATGTGGTCAGATGATTTTCAACAAAGTTGAAAAGGCAATTCAGTGGAAAAAGATAGTCTTTGAAAAATAGTGCTGTGACAATTAGACACCCAGATGCAAAAACGTTAATTTCATCCATCCCTCACATCACACACAAATATCAGCACAAAATGGGGAAGGGACTTAAATATAAGGTTTAAAACCAGAAAACTTCTACCAAAAAAAAAAGGGGGGGGTGGAAGAGAGAGGAACTTTGTAACCTTGGATTACGAAAGATTTCTTAGATATAACAGTAAATTTATGATCCATTAAGAAATTGATAAATGGGGGTTTATCAAGATTAAGAATTTCTGCTTTTCCAAAGATTCTGTTAAGAAAATGAAAATACATGCCACAGACTGGGAGAAATTATTTGCAAATCACATATCAAATAAAGGAGTGAAAGAAGACAGATGAAAAAGAACATACACTATATAGCTCTATTTTATAAAATTCTAGAAAATGCAAATTAATCTCTAGTAACAGAAAGCAGATCAGTGGTTGCTTGGGATGAAGGATAAGGAATTACTAATAGGCAAAAGGAAACTTTTGGCAGTGATGGATATGTGCAGCATCTTAACCATTGAGATGGTTGCACAGATAAATACAGAAATCAAAACTTTTCAAATATTATACACTTCAAATGTGTAATTTATGGTACAAAAGTTATACTTCAATTTACGCTTTTTTTCCTTAAATTATTATTATTATACTTTAAGTTCTAGGGTACATGTGCATAACGTACAGGTTTGTTACATATGTATACTTGTGCCATGTTGCTGTGCTGCACCCATCAACTCGTCAGCACCCATCAACTCGTCATTTACATCAGGTATAACTCCCAATGCAATACCTCCCCCATCCCACCTCCCCATGATAGGCCCGGGTGTGTAATGTTCCCCTTCCCGAGTCCAAGTGATCTCATTGTTCAGTTCCCACCTATGAGTGAGAACATGCGGTGTTTGGTTTTCTGTTCTTGTGATAGTTTGCTAAGAATGATGGTTTCCAGCTGCATCCATGTCCCTACAAAGGACACAAACTCATCCTTTTTTATGGCTGCATAGTATTCCATGGTGTATATGTGCCACATTTTCTTAATCTAGTCTGTCACTGATGGACATTTGGGTTGGTTCCAAGGCTTTGCTATTGTGAATAGTGCCGCAATAAACATACGTGTGCATGTGTCTTTATAGCAGGATGATTTATAATCCTTTGGGTATATACCCAGTAATGGGATGGCTGGGTCATATGGTACATCCAGTTCTAGATCCTTGAGGAATCGCCATACTGTTTTCCATAATGGTTGAACTAGTTTACAATCCCACCAACAGGGTAAAAGTGTTCCTATTTCTCCACATCCTCTCTAGCACCTGTTGTTTCCTGACTTTTTAATGATTGCTATTCTAACAGGTGTGAGATGGTATCTCATTGTGGTTTTGATTTGCATTTCTCTGATGGCCAGTGATGATGAGCATTTTTTCATGTGTCTGTTGGCTGTATGAATGTCTTCTTTTGAGAAGTGTCTGTTCATATCCTTTGCCCACCTTTTGATGGGGTTGTTTGTTTTTTTCTTATATATTTGATTGAGTTCTTTGGAGGTTCTGGATATTAGCCCTTTGTCAGATGAGTAGATTGCAAAAATGTTCTCCCATTCAGTAGGTTCTCTGTTCACTGTGATGGTAGTTTCTTTTGCTGTGCAGAAGCTCTTTAGTTTAATTAGATCCCATTTGTCAATTTTGGCTTTTGCGGCCGTTACTTTTGGTGTTTTAGACATGAAGTCTTTGCCCATGCCTATGTCCTGAATGGTACTACCTAGGTTTTCCTCTAGGGTTTTTGTGGTGTTAGGTCTAACATTTAAGTCTCTAATCCATCTTGAATTAATTTTCGTTAAGGAGTAAGGAAAGGATCCAGTTTCAGCTTTCTACTTATGGCTAGCCAATTTTCCCAGCACCATTTATTAAATAGGGAATCCTTTCCCCATTTCTTGTTTCTCTCAGGTTTGTCAAAGATCAGATGGCTGTAGATGTGTGGTATTATTTCTGAGGACTCTGTTCTGTTCCATTGGTCTATATCTCTGTTTTGGTACCAGTACCATGCTGTTTTGGTTACTGTAGCCTTGTAGTATAGTTTGAAGTCAGGTAGCGTGATGCCTCCAGCTTTGTTCTTTTGACTTAGGATTGTCTTGGAGATGCGGGCTCTTTTTTGGTTCCATATGAACTTTAAAGCAGTTTTTTCCAATTCTGTGAAGAAACTCATGGGTAGCTTGATGGGGATGGCATTGAATCTATAAATAACCTTGGGCAGTTTGGCCATTTTCACGATATTGATTCTTCCTATCCATGAGCATGGTATGTTCTTCCATTTGTTTGTGTCCTCTTTTATTTCACTGGGCAGTGGTTTGTAGTTCTCCTTGAAGAGGTCCTTTACATCCCTTGTAAGTTGGATTCCTAGGTATTTTATTCTCTTTGAAGCAATTGTGAATGGAAGTTCATTCCTGATTTGGCTCTCTGTTTGTCTGTTACTGGTGTATAAGAATGCTTGTGATTTTTGCACATTAATTTTGTATCCTGAGACTTTGCTGAAGTTGCTTATCAGCTTAAGGAGATTTTGGGCTGAGACAATGGGGTTTTCTAAATATACAATCATGTCATCTGCGAAGAGGGACAATTTGACTTCTTCTTTTCCTAACTGAATACCCTTGATTTCTTTCTCTTGCCTGATTGCCCTAGCCAGAACGTCCAACACTATGTTGAATAGGAGTGGTGAGAGAGGGCATCCCTGTCTTGTGCCAGATTTCAAAGGGAATTTTTCCAGTTTTTGCCCATTCAGTATGATATTGGCTGTGGGTTTGTCAAAAATAGCTCTTATTATTTTGACGTATATTCCATCAATACCGAATTTATTAAGCGTTTTTAGCATGAAGGGCTGTTGAATTTTGTCAAAAGCCTTTTCTGCATCTATTGAGATAATCATGTGGTTCTTGTCTTTGGTTCTGTTTATATGCTGGATTATGTTTATTGATTTGCGAATGTTGAACCAGCCTTGCATCCCAGGGATGAATCCCACTCGATCATGGTGGATAAGCTTTTTGATGTGCTGCTGAATCCCGTTTGCCAGTATTTTATTGAGGATTTTTGCATCGATGTTCATCAGGGATATTGGTCTAAAATTCTCTTTTTTTGTTGTGTCTCTGCCAGGCTTTGGTATCAGGATGATGTTGGCCTCATAAAATGAGTTAGGGAGGATTCCTTCTTTTTCTATTGATTGGATAGTTACAGAAGGAATGGTACTAGCTCCTCCTTGTACCTCTGGTAGAATTCAGCTGTGAAACCATCTGGTCCTGGACTTTTTTTTGGTTGGTAGGCTATTAATTATTGCCTCAATTTCAGAGCCTGCTATTGGTCTATTCAGGGATTCAACTTCTTCCTGGTTTAGTCTTGGAAGAGTGTAAGTGTCCAGGAAATTATCCATTTTTTCTAGATTTTCTAGTTCATTTGGTAGAGGTGTTTATAGTATTCTCTGATGGTAGTTTGTATTTCTGTGGGGTCGGTGGTGATATCCCCTTTATCATTTTTTATTGCGTCTATTTGATTCTTCTCTCTTTTCTTCTTTATTAGTCTTGCTAGCGGTCTGTCAATTTTGTTGATCTTTTCAAATAGCAACTCCTGGATTCATTGATTTTTTGGAGGGTTTTTTGTGTCTCTATCTCCTTCAGTTCTGCTCTGATCTTAGTTATTTCTTGCCTTCTGCTAGCTTTTGAATGTGTTTGCTCTTGCTTCTCTAGTTCTTTTAATTGTGATGTTAGAGTGTCAATTTTAGATCTTTCCTGCTTTCTCTTGTGGGCATTTAGTGCTATAAATTTCCCTCTACACACTGCTTTAAATGTGTCCCAGAGATTCTGGTATGTTGTATCTTTGTTCTCATTGGTTTCAAAGAACATCTTTATTTCTGCCTTCATTTCGTTATGTACCCAGTAGTCATTCAGGAGCAGGTTGTTCAGTTTCCATGTAGTTGAGCGGTGTTGATTGAGTTTCTTAGTCCTGAGTTCTAGTTTGATTGCACTGTGGTCTGAGAGACAGTTTGTTATAATTTCTGTTCTTGTCCATTTGCTGAGGAGTGCTTTACTTCCAATTATGTGGTCAATTTTGGAATAAGTGCGATGTGGTGCTGAGAAGAATGTATATTCTGTTGATTTGGGGTGGAGAGTTCTATAGATGTCTATTAGGTCTGCCTGCAGCAGAGATGAGTTCAATTCCTGGATATCCTTGTTAACTTTCTGTCTCGTTGATCTGTCTAATGTTGACAGTGGAGTGTTGAAGTCTCCCATTATTATTGTATGGGAGTCTAAGTCTCTTTGTAAGTCTCTAAGGACTTGCTTTATGAATCTGGGTGCTCCTGTATTGGGTGCATATATATTTAGGATAGTTAGCTCTTCCTGTTGAATTGATCCTTTTGCTATTATGTAATGGCCTTCTTTGTCTCTTTTGATCTTTGATGGTTTAAAGTCTGTTTTATCAGAGACTAGTATTGCAACCCCTGCTTTTTTTTGTCCTCCATTTGCTTGGCAAATCTTCCTCCATCCCTTTATTTTGAGCCTATGTATGTCTCTGCGTGTGAGATGGGTCTCCTGAATACAGCAGACTGATGGGTCTTGACTCTTTATCCAGTTTGCCAGTCTGTGTCTTTTAATTGGAGCATTTAGTCCATTTACATTTAAGGTTAATATTGTTATGTGTGAACTTGATCCTGCCATTTTGATATTAACTGGTTATTTTGCTCATTAGTTGATGCAGTTTCTTCCTAGCCTAAATGGTCTTTACATTTTGGCATGTTTTTGCAATGGCTGGTACCGGTTGTTCCTTTCCATGTTTAGTGCTTCCTTCAGGGTCTCTTGTAAGGCAGGCCTAGTGGTGACAAAATCTCTAAGCATTTGCTTATCTGTAAAGGATTTTATTTCTCCTTCACTTATGAAACTTAGTTTGGCTGGATATGAAATTCTGGGTTTAAAATTCTTTTCTTTAAGAATGTTGAATATTGGCCCCCACTCTCTTCTGGCTTGGAGAGTTTCTGCCGAGAGATCTGCTGTTAGTCTGATGGGCTTCCCTTTGTGGGTAACCCGACCTTTCTCTCTGGCTGCCCTTAAGATTTTTTCCTTCATTTCAACTTTGGTGAATCTGGCAATTATGTGTCTTGGAGTTGCTCTTCTCGAGGAGTATCTTTGTGGCGTTCTCTGTATTTCCTGGATTTGAATGTTGGCCTGCCCTACTAGGTTGGGGAAGTTCTCCTGGATGATATCCTGAAGAGTGTTTTCCAACTTGGTTCCATTTTCCCCCTCACTTTCAGGCACCCCAATCAGACGTAGATTTGGTCTTTTTACATAATCCCATACTTCTTGCAGGCTTTGTTCATTTCTTTTTCTTCTTTTTTCTTTTGGTTTCTCTTCTCGCTTCATTTCGTTCATTTGATCCTCAATCGCTGATACTCTTTCTTCCAGTTGATCGAGTCGGTTACTGAAGCTTGTGCATTTGTCACGTATTTCTCGTGTCATGGTTTTCATCTCCTTCATTTCGTTTACGACCTTCTCTGCATTAATTACTCTAGCCATCGATTCTTCCACTTTTTTTTCAAGATTTTTAGTTTCTTTGCAATGGGTACGTAATTCCTCCTTTAGCTCTGAGAAGTTTGATGGACTGAAGACTTCTTCTCTCATCTCATCAAAGTCATTCTCCGTCCAGCTTTGATCCGTTGCTGGCGATGAGCTGCGCTCCTTTGCCAGGGGAGAGGCGCTCTTATTTTTTGAATTTCCAGCTTTTCTGCCCTGCTTTTTCCCCATCTTTGTGGTTTTATCTGCCGCTGGTCTTTGATGATGATGGTGACGTACTGATGGGGTTTTGGTGTAGGTGTCCTTCCTGTTTGATAGTTTTCCTTCTAACAGTCAGGACCCTCAGCTGTAGGTCTTTTGGAGTTTGCTTGAGGTCCACTCCAGACCCTGTTTGCCTGGATATCAGCAGCAGAGGCTGCAGAAGATAGAATATTGCTGAACAGCGCGTGTACCTGTCTGATTCTTGCTTTGGAAGCTTCCTCTCACGGGTGTACTCCACCCTGTGAGGTGTGGGGTGTCAGACTGCCCCTAGTGGGGGATGTCTCCCAGTTAGGCTACTCAGGGGTCAGGGACCCACTTGAGCCGGCAGTCTGTCCCTTCTCAGATCTCAAGCTCCATGTTGGGAGATCCACTGCTCTCTTCAAAGCTGTCAGACAGAGTCATTTGCGTCTGCAGAAGTTTCTGCTGCTTTTGTTGTTGTTTACTGTGCCCTGTCCCCAGAGGTGGAGTCAACAGAGACAGGCAGGTTTCCTTGAGCTGCTGTGAGCTCCACCCAGTTCGAGCTTCCCAGCGGCTTTGTTTACCTACTTAAGCCTCAGCAATGGCGGGCGCCCCTCCCCCAGCCTCGCTGCTGCCTTGCCGGTAGATCGCAGACTGCTGTGCTAGCAACGAGAGAGGCTCCGTGGGCGTGGGACCCTCCCGGCCAGGTGTGGGATATAATCTCCTGGTGTGCCCGTTTGCTTAAAGCGCAGTATTGGGGTGGGAGTTACCCGATTTTCCAGGTGTTGTGTGTCTCAGTTCCCCTGGCTAGGAAAAGGGATTCCCTTTCCCCTTGCACTTCCCGGATGAGGCGATGTCGCGCCCTGCTTCAGCTCTCCCTGGTCAGGCTGCAGCAGCTGACCAGCACCGATTGGCACTCCCTAGTGAGATGAACCCAGTACCTCAGTTGAAAATGCAGAAATCACCGGTCTTCTGTGTCGCTCGCGCTGGGAGTTGGAGACTGGAGCTGTTCCTATTCGGCCATCTCGCTCCGCCCCCAATTTACGCTTTTTTAAAAGCACAAAAATATGCACTGAAGCCGTGTTTGAGAATAAAAGAACATACAAAAATGTACCAGAAAAAATAAGTAAATATTTTATAATCTTAGAATAGAGATCATTCCAGGCATAACATGAAAACCTGAAACTATGAAGAAAACAATTAAGAAATTTTACTACCTAAAAAATATAAACCTTAAAAGAAGGAATTAAAAGAAGAAATGGAAGTAGTTAAGAAAAATTAAACATATGCTAACAAGTAATTTAGAAATGCAAGTTAAAAATGAAATGTCATTTTTTACCTAATAATGTCAAAAATTTTAAAAGATTTAATGAATCCAGCTGCTATCATGGGCATGAACCTTGATGCTGGGAGTATAACACGATACAATTTTTCTAAAAGGCAGCTGGTATTTGAATAAAGTTTTCAAATATGCATACCCATTAACTCAAGCATTTGTCTCCAAAGAATTTCTCCTAAGAGAAATAGAGAAGTACAGAAAACCTGTACGTACATGACAGCTCCAAACAATGGAGTATTACATAACCATTACAATATAAATGTATTGACAAGCAAATGTAGAAACATACTTGAGCAACATAAAAGACTATTATCAAATGACATTTTATCTGTTATTACATTTAAGTAAAATTTTTGTATAAAACTACTGGTATTGTGACATACACTGATGGTCAGGTAATTTAACTTATGTTCCCAACCCCCTTTTCTCTAGCCCATTTAGTTCTCAGTTTCTTGTACTGCTAGAGGAAGCCATGTGACAAAATTATGGCTATTGAAACCTAAGCAGAAATTTCCCAGGGAATCTTTTGAAAACATTCTTTTCTGATAAAAGTTATCATCATTACTATATAGCTGTTTCTTCCCCCTACCTCCTACCTTGTAGTAAGATATGATGCCTGAAGCTGAAGCAAATATCTTATTGCCGTGGAACAAGTCAACACACTAAAGATGGCAGATTACAAAGAAAGAAAAAATGCTAGGTATTTGAAAACAGTCATAGACCACTGCCACAGCTTCCACCGCCCACTTCTGGTTTTCTCTTTATATGAGATAAAGAAATGTCTTGGCCAGGCACAGTAGCTCACACCTGTAATCCCAACATTTTAGGAGCCCAACATGAGAAGACCGCTTGAGCCTAGGAGTTCAAAACCAGCCAGGGCAACATAGTGGGACTCTGTCTCTACAAAATAATATTTTTTAATTAGCTAGGCCTGTAGTCTCAGCTACTCTGGAGGCTAAGGTGAGAGGATCGCTTGAGCCCGTGAGCCCAGGAAGTAGAGGCTGCAGTAGGCCATGATTGTGCCACCGCACTCCAACCTGAGTGACAGAATAAGATCCTGTCTCAAAAAAAAAAAAAAAAGGCTTTATTGCGTATTCACTTTTCTGGAGTAACAGAAGCACCCCACATAGCTACTTATATATGTAAATAAATGTTTTTATATAACTATTAAGCATATTAAAAGCTTTTTATTATAATATTCTCTATTGCCAAGGTGTGGGGTACTAGACGCCTTTATTCAAACACTGTTGTTAGGATTAACTGGTATTCCTTCAGGAAGTCAATTTCACACTATATTTCAGAAGCTTTAAAAACACTCTGATTCTCTGACTGACCCAGCAATTCCACTTTTAAATATTCATCAAATAAACTACAATAAAGTTAAAGAAGTATTGTTACAGCAATGTTCATAACAGGTATATTTACAACATTAATACACTAAAAACAACATAAATATCTAAAAGAATAATGCTGGTCAAATGATTTCATAGTATGGATTTATGATAGAATACTTTGCAATCATTAAAATCATATGACAAAAATATCTAATGGTGTAAAAAGATGTCTCAAAACAGTATGACAAGTGAAATTCTTTTTGGGGATAAATGCTATGAAAAAATATGTATTTAAACATTAGAAAAATGTAATGAAACAGAAAAAGGTATTGATGGATAGTAGAATTAATAGTAGCATTCACTTTTCCTTTTGGTTATCCACATTTTCTAAATTTTACATTTCTTTTGTAATAAGACAAATTAAAGCTATTTTAAATATACTAGTTTACAGAAAGAGAACTGGAATAATAAAATGGGAAGACATGTAGAGTAAAAGTTGTTTTATCTCTTCTCTATAAAGCTCATTAAATTGCTTCTTTCAGTTAAAAAAAATAGACACAGAAGATTTGCCATGGCAAATTTATCTAAGTCTTACTTTTATAAGAGTGAAGTGATACTTATTTTAAACAAGCACATGATTCCATCTAGCATGTTTAACATGAATACAAATCCAGGAATTTTTTTAAAACCACTCTATATCATATATATTGGATCCCAGAAGAAATGTTTAAAAATTTATCATTGTGAGGCGGAGCAAGATAGCTGAATAGGAACAGCTCCAGTCTCCAACTCCCAGCGCGAGCGACACAGAAGACCGGTGATTTCTGCATTTTCAACTGAGGTACTGGGTTCATCTCACTAGGGAGTGCCAGACAATTGGTGCTGGTCAGCTGCTGCAGCCTGACCAGGGAGAGCTGAAGCAGGGCGCGGCATCGCCTCACCTGGGAAGCGCAAGGGGGTAAGGAATCCCTTTTCCTAGCCAGGGGAACTGAGACACACAACACCTGGAAAATCAGGTAACTCCCACCCCAATACTGCGCTTTAAGCAAACGGGCACACCAGGAGATTATATCCCACACCTGGCCAGGAGGGTCCCACGCCCACGGAGTGTCCCTCATTGCTAGCACAGCAGTCTGCGATATTGCCACAAGGCAGCAGCTAGGCTGGGGGAGGGGCGCCCGCCATTGCTGAGGCTTAAGTAGGTAAACAAAGCCGCTGGGAAGCTCGAACTGGGTGGAGCTCACAGCAGCTCAAGGAAACCTGCCTGTCTCTGTAGACTCCACCTCTGGGGACAGGGCACAGTAAACAACAACAAAAGCAGCAGAAACTTCTAAAGACGCAATTGACTCTGTCTGACAGCTTTGAAGAGAGCAGTGGATCTCCCAACACGGAGGTTGAGATCTGAGAAGGGACAGACTGCCGGCTCAAGTGGGTCCCTGACCCCTGAGTAGCCTAACTGGGAGATATCCCCCACTAGGGGCAGTCTGACACCCCACACCTCACAGGGTGGAGTACACCCGTGAGAGGAAGCTTCCAAAGCAAGAATCAGACAGGTACACTCGCTGTTCAGCAATATTCTATCTTCTGCAGCCTCTGCTGCTGACACCCAGGCAAACAGGGTCTGGAATGGACCTCAAGCAATCTCCAACAGACCTACAGCTGAGGGTCCTGACTGTTAGAAGGAAAACTATCAAACAGGAAGGACACCTACACCAAAACCCCATCAGTACGTCACCATCATCATCAAAGACCAGCGGCAGATAAAACCACAAAGATGGGGAAAAAGCAGGGCAGAAAAGCTGGAAATTCAAAAAATAAGAGCGCCTCTCCCCTGGCAAAGGAGCGCAGCTCATCGCCAGCAACGGATCAAAGCTGGACGGAGAATGACTTTGATGAGATGAGAGAAGAAGTCTTCAGTCCATCAAACTTCTCAGAGCTAAAGGAGGAATTACGTACCCATTGCAAAGAAACTAAAAATCTTGAAAAAAAAGTGGAAGAATCGATGGCTAGAGTAATTAATGCAGAGAAGGTCGTAAACGAAATGAAGGAGATGAAAACCATGACACGAGAAATACGTGACAAATGCACAAGCTTCAGTAACCGACTCGATCAACTGGAAGAAAGAGTATCAGCGATTGAGGATCAAATGAACGAAATGAAGCGAGAAGAGAAACCAAAAGAAAAAAGAAGAAAAAGAAATGAACAAAGCCTGCAAGAAGTATGGGATTATGTAAAAAGACCAAATCTACGTCTGATTGGGGTGCCTGAAAGTGAGGGGGAAAATGGAACCAAGTTGGAAAACACTCTTCAGGATATCATCCAGGAGAACTTCCCCAACCTAGTAGGGCAGGCCAACATTCAAATCCAGGAAATACAGAGAACGCCACAAAGATACTCCTCGAGAAGAGCAACTCCAAGACACATAATTGCCAGATTCACCAAAGTTGAAATGAAGGAAAAAATCTTAAGGGCAGCCAGAGAGAAAGGTCGGGTTACCCACAAAGGGAAGCCCATCAGACTAACAGCAGATCTCTCGGCAGAAACTCTCCAAGCCAGAAGAGAGTGGGGGCCAATATTCAACATTCTTAAAGAAAAGAATTTTAAACCCAGAATTTCATATCCAGCCAAACTAAGTTTCATAAGTGAAGGAGAAATAAAATCCTTTACAGATAAGCAAATGCTTAGAGATTTTGTCACCACTAGGCCTGCCTTACAAGAGACCCTGAAGGAAGCACTAAACATGGAAAGGAACAACCGGTACCAGCCATTGCAAAAACATGCCAAAATGTAAAGACCATTTAGGCTAGGAAGAAACTGCATCAACTAATGAGCAAAATAACCAGTTAATATCAAAATGGCAGGATCAAGTTCACACATAACAATATTAACCTTAAATGTAAATGGACTAAATGCTCCAATTAAAAGACACAGACTGGCAAACTGGATAAAGAGTCAAGACCCATCAGTCTGCTGTATTCAGGAGACCCATCTCACACGCAGAGACATACATAGGCTCAAAATAAAGGGATGGAGGAAGATTTGCCAAGCAAATGGAGGACAAAAAAAAGCAGGGGTTGCAATACTAGTCTCTGATAAAACAGACTTTAAACCATCAAAGATCAAAAGAGACAAAGAAGGCCATTACATAATAGCAAAAGGATCAATTCAACAGGAAGAGCTAACTATCCTAAATATATATGCACCCAATACAGGAGCACCCAGATTCATAAAGCAAGTCCTTAGAGACTTACAAAGAGACTTAGACTCCCATACAATAATAATGGGAGACTTCAACACTCCACTGTCAACATTAGACAGATCAACGAGACAGAAAGTTAACAAGGATATCCAGGAATTGAACTCATCTCTGCTGCAGGCAGACCTAATAGACATCTATAGAACTCTCCACCCCAAATCAACAGAATATACATTCTTCTCAGCACCACATCGCACTTATTCCAAAATTGACCACATAATTGGAAGTAAAGCACTCCTCAGCAAATGGACAAGAACAGAAATTATAACAAACTGTCTCTCAGACCACAGTGCAATCAAACTAGAACTCAGGACTAAGAAACTCAATCAACACCGCTCAACTACATGGAAACTGAACAACCTGCTCCTGAATGACTACTGGGTACATAACGAAATGAAGGCAGAAATAAAGATGTTCTTTGAAACCAATGAGAACAAAGATACAACATACCAGAATCTCTGGGACACATTTAAAGCAGTGTGTAGAGGGAAATTTATAGCACTAAATGCCCACAAGAGAAAGCAGGAAAGATCTAAAATTGACACTCTAACATCACAATTAAAAGAACTAGAGAAGCAAGAGCAAACACATTCAAAAGCTAGCAGAAGGCAAGAAATAACTAAGATCAGAGCAGAACTGAAGGAGATAGAGACACAAAAAACCCTCCAAAAAATCAATGAATCCAGGAGTTGCTATTTGAAAAGATCAACAAAATTGACAGACCGCTAGCAAGACTAATAAAGAAGAAAAGAGAGAAGAATCAAATAGACGCAATAAAAAATGATAAAGGGGATATCACCACCGACCCCACAGAAATACAAACTACCATCAGAGAATACTATAAACACCTCTACCAAATGAACTAGAAAATCTAGAAAAAATGGATAATTTCCTGGACACTTACACTCTTCCAAGACTAAACCAGGAAGAAGTTGAATCCCTGAATAGACCAATAGCAGGCTCTGAAATTGAGGCAATAATTAATAGCCTACCAACCAAAAAAAGTCCAGGACCAGATGGTTTCACAGCTGAATTCTACCAGAGGTACAAGGAGGAGCTAGTACCATTCCTTCTGTAACTATTCCAATCAATAGAAAAAGAAGGAATCCTCCCTAACTCATTTTATGAGGCCAACATCATCCTGATACCAAAGCCTGGCAGAGACACAACAAAAAAAGAGAATTTTAGACCAATATCCCTGATGAACATCGATGCAAAAATCCTCAATAAAATACTGGCAAACGGGATTCAGCAGCATATCAAAAAGCTTATCCACCATGATCGAGTGGGATTCATCCCTGGGATGCAAGGCTGGTTCAACATTCGCAAATCAATAAACATAATCCAGCATATAAACAGAACCAAAGACAAGAACCACATGATTATCTCAATAGATGCAGAAAAGGCTTTTGACAAAATACAACAGCCCTTCATGCTAAAAATGCTCAATAAATTCGGTATTGATGGAACGTATCTCAAAATAATAGGAGCTATTTATGACAAACCCATAGCCAACATCATACTGAACGGGCAAAAACTGGAAAAATTCCCTTTAAAAACTGGTACAAGACAGGGATGCCCTCTCTCACCACTCCTATTCAACATAGTGTTGGACGTTCTGGCTAGGGCAATCAGGCAAGAGAAAGAAATCAAGGGTATTCAGTTAGGAAAAGAAGAAGTCAAATTGTCCCTCTTTGCAGATGACATGATTATATTTAGAAAAACCCATTGTCTCAGCCCAAAATCTCCTTAAGCTGATAAGCAACTTCAGCAAAGTCTCAGGATACAAAATTAATGTGCAAAAATCACAAGCATTCTTATACACCAGCAACAGACAAACAGAGAGCCAAATCATGAATGAACTTCCATTCACAATTGCTTCAAAGAGAATAAATTACCTAGGAATCCAACTTACAAGGGATGTAAAGGACCTCTTCAAGGAGAACTACAAACCACTGCCCAGTGAAATCAAAGAGGACACAAACAAATGGAAGAACATACCATGCTCATGGATAGGAAGAATCAGTATCGTGAAAATGGCCATACTGCCCAAGGTAATTTATAGATTCAATGCCATCCCCATCAAGCTACCAATGAGTTTCTTCACAGAATTGGAAAAAACTGCTTTAAAGTTCATATGGAACCAAAAAAGAGCCCGCATCTCCAAGACAATCCTAAGTCAAAAGAACAAAGCTGGAGGCATCACGCTACCTGACTTCAAACTATACTACAAGGCTACAGTAACCAAAACAGCATGGTACTGGTACCAAAACAGAGATATAGACCAATGGAACAGAACAGAGTCCTCAGAAATAATACCACACATCTACAGCCATCTGATCTTTGACAAACCTGAGAGAAACAAGAAATGGGGAAAGGATTCCCTATTTAATAAATGGTGCTGGGAAAATTGGCTAGCCATAGTAGAAAGCTGAAACTGGATCCTTTCCTTACTCCTTATACGAAAATTAATTCAAGATGGATTAGAGACTTAAATGTTAGACCTAATACCATAAAAACCCTAAAAGAAAACCTAGGTAGTACCATACAGGTCATGGGCATGGGCAAAGACTTCATGTCTAAAACATCAAAAGCAACGGCAACAAAAGCCAAAATTGACAAATGGGATCTCATTAAACTAAAGAGCTTCTGCACAGCAAAGGAAACTACCATCAGAGTGAACAGGCAACCTACAGAATGGGAGAAAATTTTTGCAATCTACTCATCTGACAAAGGGCTAATATCCAGAACCTACAAAGAACTCAAACAAATTTACAAGAAAAAAACAAACAACTCCATCAAAAAGTGGGCAAAGGATATGAACAGACATTTCTCAAAAGAAGACATTCATACAGCCAACAGACACATGAAAAAATGCTCATCATCACTGGCCATCAGAGAAATGCAAATCAAAACCACAATGAGATACCATCTCACACCAGTTAGAATGGCGATCATTAAAAAGTCAGGAAACAACAGGTGCTGGAGAGGATGTGGAGAAATAGGAACACTTTTACACTGTTGGTGGGATTGTAAACTAGTTCAACCATTATGGAAAACAGTATGGCGATTCCTCAAGGATCTAGAACTAGAAGTACCATATGACCCAGCCATCCCATTACTGGGTATATACCCAAAGGATTATAAATCATGCTGCTATAAAGATACATGCACACATATGTTTATTGCGGCACTATTCACAATAGCAAAGACTTGGAACCAACCCAAATGTCCATCAGTGACAGATTGGATTAAGAAAATGTGGCACATATACACCATGGAATACTATGCAGCCATAAAAAAGGATGGGTTTGTGTCCTTTGTTGGGACATGGATGCAGCTGGAAAGCATCATTCTCAGCAAACTATCACAAGAACAGAAAACCAAATGCCGCATGTTCTCACTCATAGGTGGGAACTGAACAATGAGATCACTTGGACTCGGGAAGGGGAACATCACACACCGGGGCCTATCATGGGGAGGGGTAAGGGGGGAGGGATTGCACTGGGAGTTATACCTGATGTAAATGACGAGTTGATGGGTGCTGACAAGTTGATCGGTGCAGCACAGCAACATGGCACAAGTATACACATGTAACAAACCTGTACGTTATGCACATGTACCCTAGAACTTAAAGTATAATAATAATAATAATAAAAGAAAAAAAAAATTTGGTGTTCAACATATAATTTCCAACTATGTTCCTAAGGTAGTATAGAAGACCCAAGAAACTAATAAGTTTATGCAAGATGTTACAAAAGGTAGTGAGTCTGCCTTTTTCATAATCCAAGTTTGTTATAAGAAAATTGACTAAAAAACAAGGTGGTAAAAGAAGAGAAGAGATGGGAGAAAGAACCCAAAAGGTAAAAAATATTTTGCTAACAATATACATATATATATCTCCAAACTCAATTCACACTTAAGAATAGAATAATTGCAATAGAATATTTAATTTTGAAGATTTTTCAGAGTTTCATATAAATAAAATTTTTGAAATACTGCAAATTAATAAAAAATAAATTTTAAGCACTTTAAGTAGTTAATAACACAGAAGTTGACTTACCATAAATTTCTACACCTTGTGAAAAGTATTGTTTGTATCCTAAATCTTACCCACTAATGCAAAGGAAAAGATGCATCTCATAGCCAACAGTGCTGATTTTTAATGAAGGATTTAAAAGGGTGGATTTAATTCCAAGATTTTATTCTTCAATTCTACCCCACCACCAAGAAAGTTAAGGACATGACACAGTAAAAACCTTGGTCACTAAGGATGTTTTATCCAATAAATCTTCTTTCATTTCTAAGCCACTCAGAAAGAAAACTGACACTTGGAGAAAGTCATACCATCACAGAATACCCCAAAAGTTCACTGAGATATTGAAGCATTAAATATGAAACCCTTCTAAACAACCATAGGCACAGGATGAACACCCTCTAGCTTCTGTGGACAGCAGAATAAAAGAGTACAAAAAGCATCTACTTATGAGATTACTTTTCAGAGACATAAGAATATACTTTCAAAGGTACATATACAAAAGCCCACAATGAAGATAAATAATAAATATTTATACACTTAGAAGAAAGATATATCCAAAAACCTACCACAAAGATGAATAGTAAATATTTACATTCCAAGCCAAAAAAAATCACAGTCTAAAGAGAAACACTTGATGTTTTTATTTCTGAATACTGTAGCAAAATAATTATTACGATAATTTTAATCAAACTTAAAAGGAACACCTTATTACCTTGTTGATATAAGCTATTCACCTTTGAACAGGCAAAGGAGGGAAAAATCCTTGAGGCATTTTTATACTCTTACTTAACAATTATCTGATAATTACCCCATCATTATCTGCTGATGAAGGATTCCATTCTAAATTCTTAGCATTTTTGATGCTGCAAGCATGTTATTTCAAAAGTCTTACCTGGGAAGAGACTAAGAAGACTGACTGGAGATTTGTTGGTATCAATAGTAATTTTGTGGCTTGCAGTTTTTGAAGGCTGACCTGGTAGGCAAATTAACTTTAGGGGAAGTCTAAATTTACATTGGATAACTCGAGGAATGCCTGAAATAAAAGAGAGATATGTAGATTCATAGACTTGACAAACAATTTGGCAAAAAAAAAGTTGTACTACTAATAGTTTGAGCAGCAACATATCTTTGTTTGTTTGCTGCCTGCCTATTTTGTTTAACAAAGCTGAAATAACGGTAAATCATTATCATGATTCATATTTCATTACTATTTTCAAAAGGTACAAATCAAAAATAAAATTTTAAAAGAACCACAGACATGAGCTCTGTCTTTAATAGCAGTATCGTATTTTTTAAATCATCACATTTGGATATTATATAAAACATTATAGTGACTTACATTCAATTACTGAACTAAGTCTTTAAGACCTTCAGAGTTCTAGCCCTAATCCAAGGCTATCAGCAAACATGAGCAAAGAATATGAAGTTTCTATCATATCTTTAAGACTCTATATTACCATATCTAAAAATTTCTCTATCAAAAACATTTTAAATCTTTAGCTTTTTTTACTTGATGAAGATTGAAATTATGAACAGGAAAGCAGGATTTGCTCTTCTGTTCTATTGAAATCCATGTCCATTTTACACATTAGTATGTAGAATATTACCTTTATATGAATTATACTTTCCTCAAGCCTTTTAACTTTACATATCACTTTAAGTGACATTTTGGAAGGCTTACATAGCCATTCAGTTGTCAAGTGATTTTAATACTCATACATGCATACCGAAATAGGTAACTGAATATATGGCAATGAAAGTTTCATATTAAAATTTATATAAAGCTTTACAAAATCATTTTCAATATTTTTACAGAAAATGAAATTGAAACCAAAGCAAATTAGGCTCTCTACTTATAAATCTAGAAAAGCAATACTAAAATCCTAGTTTTCTCTCCTTTTTTTCTAGAACTCTGTTTTTGACTGGTTAAGATGAAAGATAATATACAGAAGCCTATGTTGTGCCATAGTACTGTAGAAAAACTGAACACTCAAAATGTTCTAACTCTGCTTGATGAATCCACACATTAATTCCTTTATTTCTTTATAGAGGAGTCAGGGAGCCGCTTAAAAATAGCAACAGCAGAAGCAGTTAGTTTGGAGACATGATCCCAAAGCAGGATCCCTGGAATTAGCAATATATTTGGCTAAAGTCAATTGGAATTATATGTCTTACTCCACATCCAAGCTGAGAGTATACTTTTCAGTAGTACTTGTTCACTAGGATAGTGAGAAATCACCAACAATGGCAAGCATATTGATATATGAGGTCAATTAAATACTTTTTCAGAGCATGTGGAGCATATTTGTCATTCTCTTCAATATAATCTATTATCCATCAAGTTTTACGTAGCTCATTTTTTGCTCATAACCAACAGATGTTAAATTCACTTCTCCTGGAATACTAGATGCAAATTATAACTGGTGTCTCTTAAGAAAAGTCCCAGGGTATTATTTCATGACATTCTGTGAGGTTTTTAGAGGCATGTGTATTTGTACTTTACAATGATGAAATGTGTTGACTCAAAATGTTATGGTAACATGATCTAAGATACTGCACAAAGCACAACTATCAATATCACCACAAAAAAATTGCAAAGAACTACTTTCTCCAACTTCAAGGAAATTTCCATATATTCTATATATCCTCAAATTATGGAAACACACCCACTGAGTATGTTTCCTCTACAATAAGTAAACTGTAGAGAAAATTTCAGATTGTATCAATTAATAGATACAGTCTGGAAAGAACAAGGAAATTTAAACTTGTTTCCATCTCCTTCATTTCTAATGACTAGTAAAACAAAAACAAATGCTTCTTTTTCTGACACTTCTGTACATGCACAAAAAGAAACTATCTTCCATATACTTTCAACCAAATTCTGAGCTAATTGTTCAAACCAGAATTTGGCTGTGAATGTTCCTCTAAAACTATACCGCTAAAAATGTAGCCACTACTTTACTTGGACCAGGTACTGACTGAATTCACAGTTAAAAAAAAAATTAAACATAATCAACAACACTGCCTGTAAGTGACTGAGCCTATATATTTGAAGATTATTACCCTAAATCTCCATGAACCCAGAGCTAAAGAAACTGGTAGTGTATATGTTTTCAGAAATCGAAACAAAAGGATTGCAAGCACTAATAAACCCAAGAAGGAAAATACATTATAACTCAATTTACAGTTCAGTTAGGTCAGTTAATGACAATATCACACACTAGGGCAATGGTTTGCAGTTGCTAAGATTTGTAGAACCCCTCCAGAATATCTTTTGTCTGCAGGAATTATAAGCCTGTTTCATAGGACATTTGGAAAACATTACTTTGAAAAATGATGACACTCATACTTAATAAAATGATTATGGTTATTTTTTAAATGATGGCAGCTTGAAAAGTTTTACCATTAGGGAGAAATAAAGAGTTATGAAACCCTTAAAAAAAACTAGTCTACGGAAACCATCCCTTAGAAGAAAAATTAGAAAGTTACTATTTTATAACACTTACTATCAAATTAAAATCCAAGGATTTTACAATACAATCTCTAGTTTTTAGACATGGGGCTTATCAGAGGCACATTTCTACTGGGATTTACACCTTCTTAGGAAACCTGAAGTGTAAATTTGGCTACCAATTACTCTTCAGGCTGTAATTGTGTCTAAGAACCTGAAGCCAAAGACTAATAGAGGCATGTGTGGGTGTATGTGTTTGTAATAAAGAAGGAAAAGAACTACATGTATTTAGAGACTTTTCACAGTTGCTAGTAGAACAGCTTTCAACTTAGTTGAAAGAGACTAATTGTTCCTAACTTTGCCTACCATCAGCAATATTTTCTCTCTATAGTTGGCAAAGCAGTCTCCATATCTGGCTTATTGAATTCTCTGAGTGTTACGCTGAGAGAAAAGAAACTTTTGTCATTTATTTTACTCCAATATTGGCCTAGTCATTTATCAGACTGACTGTTCTGCAGTTCTTTTTACCAGATATAATCACCTCTCCTTCAAACACTTCCCTTTCTAACCTACTAGAGGAAATGGATAGTCGTAACTACTATGGTGCAATTAATCACAAAATTATTTAACACTCAGAGAGAATATTCTCATCAAAACCAGCTCTAACAGAGTATTTTATTTCCAGGAAGAGACTTCTAATTACATCTGGCACACCCCAAAATCCCAGTATTACTGTCAAATTGGAAGCCAAAATGTGCTTTAAAGAAATAAAAGAAAAAAGAACATAAAAAAATATGTATATATGAATAAAATAACTATACCTATATATTACACAGCTATATAATGCCTTTAGAACGCTTTCCAGGGGCCTGCTAGAGTAATTTCATATTGAAAACAAGGAACCCCAAAGCAGTAGCAAAGTCTGGTAGCCAGAACTTCCTTGATTCCTTCCTGTTATGTCTGGCTACGTACTGTGCTTCATCTGCAGTCATGTTTTACACTGCCCACATCATGTAACTTTAATGCAGAAATAATGGAGACTAACCCTTATGGGACAACATAAAACCTCGTTTGCCTCTCTTTTTCCACATATAAAAGCAGAACTGCTTATCTGCAATACAGCCCGAACAGATCGAGACAATAAAATGGATCAGTCTTTGAAATATGAAGCCTTGTGTGTAAGTAAGATCTAAGTGGCAACATATTATTTTCTTGCCTACTAGGTGCCATTGAATATTTCAACTCCACTCCCTAAAGCTTAATTATAATTTTAAAATATATCAAAGAGATTATTAAAACCAGCTTTCACTTTGTATTGAAACGCTGCAATTTCTATAAATTGTGGGGTTTTTTCCTCATAGTTTGCGCTGAATTTACAGTAAGAAGGAATAAATTTCTTTGAACAATAACCTTAACTGATTTTTTAAACTTAAAACTAATCATTTAAATAATAATATGATATTTTACAAAATTCAGTCCAAAATCTTAAAAATTACATGCAATCTAGCTAATTAAAATGTAAATATTCATTATTATCAGGTTATTTGTTAATGACCCAAAGTCTAATTGGACAAGTATACTTTGTGTTATTAAGCTAATCATTTACTTCTATTAAAACACTTATCATATAAATACATATATATATATATATATATCTTCCAGATATCAAGATGACATATGCTATGCAACTCAGGTTGTTGGCATCACCCAAAATGCATGAGTAAATATTGCCACTATCTTTAAGTCATTTCATTATATTTATTTAATTATTACTAATTAATATTGCTATCTAAAATGTATCTTAAAATAACTTGTAAAGATAAGCTACCACATTAAGTCTATATCTAAGAGGAAAAATAATCAGAGATACTTGTAGTGCCTGCTATGTACTCTGTTAATATGCAATTCAAAGATGAGTGCTTGACCCCTGCCCTCAAAAAGCTCAAAACCTACAAGTAGAACCTAAGGAACAAACTTAATTAAGCTCATACTATGATCAGAATTATAGGAGAGTCAAGCAAAATATTTGGGGAAAACAAAGTGAGTAACAACACTGACCCAAGCAAGTTAGAGGGGGTCAGACCTTTGATAACATTCCCCTACAAATTCTAAACAAGACAAGGATAGGCCCACAGAGCGAACACATGCACCATTCTTATCACAGAGAGGTGAATCTCTAGGAGCATGTAGAAAAACACAATTTAGAATTCAGTGACAAATACCCTTTTTTAAAACTCTTTCTTTCTTTTGAGTAAAATAACAGAGCATGCAGCTAAATAACCGGTGACTTGCAGAAATAAGTTGTCAACGACACCTTTAATATTTTTCAAAAAAGACATTCTATTCTTACTCCTAATTTCATTCTTTTTCATGACTCTGAAACAACTAATAATGACAAGTCTCTGTGGAAACATCTACTATGCTCTCCATAGCAGAATCAAGGCACTGTATCATCCTAAAGAAGTTTTTCTAGTTAAAAGAGCAGTCCATAAGAAGAGTTCATTCATGGTATAATACCAATTCAATTCATCAACCAAATTTCAGTTCTGAAATTCATTTTTTTCTAAATTATCTTTACACTTACCATCAGGATTTCGATCTATCCATCACAGGCAATGCAAAAAGGGGTACGGGAAAAAGAATGCAACAAATTATTTGTGGTAAAGTTACAACACAAATTTGACACATAACTGCTTAAAATACAAATTAAAATTTCAAGATTCTCACAGATGACTTAAATGACTCTCCAGTCAAACACAAGTCAATTCACAATTGAAGAGTATAACATAAATAAATGAAATCTGACAATACATTTGTTTATATTTCCATTCTCAGAAGTCTATGAGAATGTGTTATTCCAGTGTAAATGTGGGAAAAAAAAAAAAAGTAAAGATATATGATCTAGCCAAACAGCAAAAAAGACTCAATAAAGGGAAAAATACATAATATTAATATTTCCAGTTAGCTTTTGAATTTATTTTCTTTTAACTTTCCCCTTTAAAGTCAATCCAATTCCTCTTTTTTATAATAATTTAAGTAGATAATACTATTGATAATGTCTCTTTTTGCTTCTCTTGGCATTCTGCAGACTTTCTCAATGTTAATTTCTAATTCACTTTCAACCAATACCAATGACTAGTAATCTTTTAAATTCTGTCTTTTAAATTACAGAAAAGCATAATAGCCAAAAATGGCTATGCAGGGGAGGAGCCTGGCCTCATCAGCTCCTGTGTGGGAGCCCCGGTATTCAATTTGCGAAGTGGAAAGCCGCTTAAAAAATTCCACCCTCCTCACTCTTCACTGTGTCCACATGCCTAATTCTTCCTGGTCATGAAATAAGAACACAGATTTAGCTAAACTAAGGACAAAAATCCTGCATCAATACTAGCCTTTAGTTCAAATAAATGAAGTCTGACTAGATAACATTCTTCTATTAGGAATAAAAATGTATCAGATTTGCTATTAACTGAAAAGAGGGAACCAAACATTACATATGGAAATCAGCTAAATAGACTTGTCACGAACTACTCATAACACATAAAAGTAATGAAAACATATGATTTTACTTAACAATAGAAAATAACATTTTCTCATTTAATTATATTTCACAGTATGTTTTCTCATCTTAAATACATAAGCATTTTACTCATAACTCCAACAACTTAAAGGAATGATTAAGCCTGTATGCTTACCTGTTGGTCTGGAATAAGAAACAACAGCATTTCCTTCCAATTCTGATGGTGTATAACTTCTTTTCAGATAAACAGAAAAGCTTACTGTTCTAGTCAAATCTGGTGCTATAAGCAATATAAAAATAATATAAATTACATAAGTTGGGGCAATTGTTATTAACAACAGTTAAAATTTAATAAGCACTTACTACATGCCAGGTACTGTCATAAGCATTTTACATGAAGTAAGTCATTAAATCTTCACAACAAATCTGTGAGGTTGATACTATTATTATCCTCATTTTTTATGCATGAGAAAACTGGAATACAGAGAGATTAAGAAGCTTGCCTAAGACAGGGCACAGTGGTGGCTCACGCCTGTAATCCCAACACTTTGGGAGGCCTAGGTGGGCGGATCACATGAGTCCAGAAGTTCGAGACCAGCCTAGCCAACATGACAAAACCATATCTCTACTAAAAATACAAAAAAATTAGCTGGGCATGGTGATGCCTGGAAGGTGGAGTTCGCAGTGAACCGAGATTGCTCCATTGCACTCCAGTCCAGGCAACAGAGTGAGACTCTGTCTCAAAAACAGAAACAAAAACAAAAAAAGAAGCTTGCCTAAGGCAACACAGCTACTAGGAATTGACTCCAGAACAAGGTACAAAGAAACTGGCATTCTACACCACTGCTGTCCTTTACTTCGAGGAACAGACAGCATGAACAAAGAAAACAGTACACAAAAGGGCAAGAGAATTTGGGAGGAAAATAGCAATTTATGATGGGTAGAACATAGACTGAAGGAGAAAATGGATGAGGGGGATTGAATGCTGTTACACAGTAGTCACTTAACAGATTGTGCATGCTCATCTGTGTTAACATATTTGGCCCCCAGCCTGTATTACAGAGCCATAAGAGATTTTTAACTGGAAAAAGTAAGTTACTCAGAATGTGTTTTAGAAAGACAAATTGGAAGTGTTGCACAAAATCAGAAATGCAAGCAAAAGTTAAATGGCTGGGTATCACCTATGAAGTTACTTCACTCAATCATTTATTCATTCATTCTACAAAGATTTGTTGAATTCCTACTAATGGCAGGCACTCAGCTATGAGTTGGTTATATGGAGGCAAACAAAGAAAGATATGTTCTTGACTTCATGAATAAGAGATAGAAGCCTTAGCAGAAAAGCTATAGTAAACAAAAAAAGAAAAAAGACTTGAAAGGTAATTCAGATTATGTTAACAGGACTAATGACAATTTGGATGTAAATGGTTGGGAGTAAGAGATTCCACACAAAGAACGCTTACTAAGAGTTGCCATTAATGACATGTCTACTATTTTAAGCATTATTATGAATACCTTTTATAGATTTACTTTTTAATTAAATCCTCAAAACAACCTTGTAAGACAAATATCATTACCCCCTTTTTGCAGATTAAAATAAATGAGGCTCCAAGTGATTACCAATGTAGTTTTTGCCTAAGGTTACACATCAAGTGAGTGTAACTCAAACTCAGGCCAAACTCCAAAGTCCACATTAGTTCTTCAAACATTACTGATTCAACAAATAGATCAATAAAGAAACACCAATAAAGAAAGCCTTCTAAATTTTAGTATTTAAAAACAGACCAAGAGTGGTGGCTCACGCTTGTAATCTTAGTACTCTGGGAGGCCGAGATAGGCAGATTGCTTGAGCCCAGGAGTTCAAGACCAGCCTGGATAACATGGCGAAACCCCGTCCCTACTAAAAATACAAAAAATTAGCCAGGTGGTGTTTTCCTATAGTCCCAGCTATTCAGGAGGCTGAGGTGAGAGGATCACTTGAACTCGGGAAGTCAAGGTTGCAGTAAGCCATGATAGTGCCACTGCACTCCAGCCTGGGCCAATGAGAATGAGACCCTGTCTCAAAAATAAATAAATAAATAAAAAACAATTATGGGTACAACAAGTTCAGAAAAGCACCTAGAAATCTGTAATCCTAAAAGATTAATTTGTCCCAACAATCATTGATTGAATGTTCACACTGATGCTAAGATGCTATAAGCAAAACAACACAATCAATTGATTATGGGATGATCCCAATCTCACCATTCAGACAAGAAATAATAGCCATTAAATGAACAAACTAGTATTTTTTTTTTTTTACATTCACACCATGGTAGACTTTCAGCCAAAACAAAAAACTTACTCATAAATTCAAAGGTGAACTGATCACAAGTCAATTCTAATGGTGGTTGCACGTAGACTGATAATTTGGCTTTTTGCAATATCACTCTATTCTGCAGCGTGACCTAAGGAAACAGAAACTGTGATCAATAGAAAATTACATTTTATTCAAAACTACTTAAAAATAGCTAGCAAATAATTGGAAAATATTACCTGAGGAAAAAATGAGTAATCACAAAACATAATACAGTAAGTAATAGATTAAAATATTCTATCAAGTAGAAACTGTGCAAAAAAGTTAAACAGACTTTACTCAAAAGAATAAAGATTGGCAACATGTACATGCAAAGATGCTCAATATCCTCAGTTTTGAAGGAGATACAAACTAAAAACCACAATGAGATACTACTACATACCCAATAAAATGGCTATAACGAAAAGGACAGACAATAACACAGCAATGATGTGGAGAAACTGGAACCCTCATACATTGCCAGTGAAAATGTAAATTGGTACAGCTACTCTAAAAACAGTTTGGCAGTTTCTTCAAAGGTTAAACATAAATTTGACATATAACTTCACAATTCTATACCAAGGGAAATGAAAACATATGTCCACCCAAAATATTATACACAAATGTTCACAGCAACAATATGCTAATAGCCAAAAAGCAGAAATAATCCAAATTCCCATCACAATGAATGAACAAAATGTGATATATTCATACAATGAAATATTATTCAGCAATAAAAGAAATTAAATACATTCTGAATAATATTAATGGTAAAAACCATTAGCAGTTTTTTATATTCATGGAACCATGATAACAAATGTAAGTGCATTATTTCATTTATATGCCACAACATGGGTGAACCTTGAAAACATGATGCTAAGTGAAAAAAATCTAGTCACAAAGAACCACATATTGTAGGATCCATTTATATGAAAAGTATAGAATAGGCAATCTATAGAGAAATAAAATAGATTAGGAGTTGCTTAGGGATGAGAGAGATGGGGAATGGAAGCTAACAGGTATGGCCTTTCCTTTAGGGGGCATAAAATGTTCTAAAATTAAATTGTGATAGTTGCAAAATTCTGTAAATATATTATACTAAAAATCATTGGATTGTAACTTTAAATAAGTGAATAATATAGTATCTAACTTATGTCTAAATAAAGCTATTTTAAAATGTTCTATCATGGTGACTCATACGTCATGAGAAAAAAAATAAAATAAAATAAATAAATCACCATTCTATATGGTACCTTTTCCATACAGCAGTTCAGTCTAGTTACTAGACTTCGTTATATGAGACAGATACATACATTAACTAACATAATTCAAGGACCATTCTTATTGTTAAGAAAAGTAGTTTTGAAGTTTCTTTTCAATAAAAAGCAGGTATCACCTCTTCCTTGTTAAATATATATAATATTTTTATATACACAAGAATATACAATTGCCCCACAAAAATTATGTACATATAATTAGATTCAGTAAATGTATTAATTTTGAGTGATGTGAGTATTCTGCACAACTTAAAAATAAGTTAAAAACATAAAAATTTTGACTTGCAAAGGAAAATTCTTAAGACAACTATTGATGCAATTAAATATGATAAACACAATGAACAATGAATCCTCAATTTTTACTTCGGAAATCCTGGGAATACATAGGGAATCATCATGCCACAAACTAAACTTCCTTGATGATGTCTGGCCATTGTAAACATAATACCTTTTTAGTAAAACCCTGATGGTTATTATGGCAAGAAGACACCATCCAAGTGCTACAAACAACTTTCTTTCAACTAGCTAGTCCATTAAACAAACAGGACATAATTTAAATATTCTACTATTACAATAATATAATACTAGTCTGCACATATATTTTAAAATAAAAATAATAATATTAATGATTTAAAAACATTAGCAGTTTTCTATATTCATGGAACCATGCTAACAAATTATTTATGTTCCATTATTTAATTTACTCTTTATAAAAATGTTTGACAAGTACCATCATAAACCATTTTACAAAAGACTGTGGCTCAGAGATGCTAAGTAATTTGCCCAAGGCCACTTTGATTGTAAGTGGAAGAACCACAATTTAACTGCTATCTGCCAGAATCCAGAGCTCATGCCTTTAACCAACTGTGGTTAAGACTCAAAATAACTCTGCAAATGAAAAAGTATCCCTATTTTACAGTTAAAAAATAGAGGTTCAGAGAAGGTAAATAACATGTGCAAAGCCATCAATCCAACTAGAGAGTTGAAAATAGTGACCAAGAAAGTCTCATGAGAGCTCAGTATTAAGTAAAAATGAAAATTCCTTTAAGTAGTAATAAGTCATTTGAAAAAAAGCAGTCTGACTTTTCCTGGCACAATGATGTCTACTTAGACAATAATCACAGAATTTTACATTGTAACAAGAAGGGTTTGCATTTGGTTTAGATGCCCAATCATGATAGCTCTCATGCACATATTTATTGAATCCCAACAATGGGCTAGGCCCTTTCAAAATACAAATCAAGGAGTTAGGTAACGAAAATAACAACAGTAACAAAGAATAGTTGTGTTTGAGCCAAAAAAGAGTTAAAGACTTGGCTAGATTGTAAGTCTTACATTTTAACAGGAAAATAATTATAGAATATTAAGGAGAAAACATTGATACAAGAATTTTCCATGCTATTTTCTGCCTCTTATGAAATATAACCCTTAGGAAATATAATATGAAATTTTTATACTAGATATATAAATATGATGCCAAAGGCCAGGTATGAACAACCACTCTGCCTAGTTGCCTGGAATAGATGGTCACGCGTTATGCACACATACTCAAGGTAGCCACATCTTCATTCACTTGGAATGCATGGAAAAATTTTCTCAATTAACAGGATTTATTATGATGGAAACTTGCATGGTTATATATCTTGGCTGCTGTTGTTATAAAAGGTCATAAGGAGAGATTTATAGTAGAAATTTGTATAGAAACTGTCAGACAGGATCAGGAAGTCATTGTGTCCACTGTGTGAGTCCTGCCAATTTTCTGCAACCCTCGCCTGTTGCATTCTTTCTCTTACTTTTATAATGGCACTGAGAAAGACAGTTGTGACTTAAGTATCCTCAAATATAGGAAGTTCCACGAATGAAGGAGAATTTTCCAGTAATGTCATGCCATTATTTTAAAGTGGCTACTACACATGAAAGCTTAAGAACTGCATGGGAAGGAAAGGTATGTTTACTTATGGTGCTAACTCCTGGTTGGCTGGGGGTACAATTAGCATGAGCAATGTTTTCTAGTTAAGGCACAAGATCTCTTATTGCAATTAACAGTGCACTCCTAAATTATTACATGTATGTGTCTGAACGTTATCAGTGATAGATATAAAAGAGGTGTCCCTATACGAAAGTACAAATCATTCCTGGAACTCGACAGTTATTTCTTTTTCTTAAGTGTTTGATTTCTTGCCACTAATGCCTTTACAGATTCAGAAGTATTAATGAGATAGAGCCTTTGATTGGACTGGGGGAAAGGAGGTTGGGGAAAGACCACCCTTGTTTCCAGTGGCAAGAATCCAAAAAACTTAGCTTAAGAAACTGTTGTAAGATTCAGCTCCCTTCAAGTTCGACCAAAGATCTCCACATTTGGGCCACCCGCTGGTTCCAGTGTAAGCGAACACAATTGGTAAAGCTTGGTGCCCTGTCAAGCTCCTCCAAGGACAGCAACCCATAATCTAAGAAAATATAAAGCCCCATCCAAGTTTCGACTAAGTGAATTGCCAAAATCCACAACCTTTCCTTGCTTCCAAGGTCTGGGCAGTGATAAATATTTTCAGCTTAATAATGTGCTGAATGATTACCATATTTTAATCTAAATGCTTTAAGAAGGTTTTACATTTAAGTTCTAGTTCTAAATTTCTACAATGACAGGACTAAAAATCTTAACCAAAACCACATCCTTAATATTCTATTTTCCAGGACTATCAATTTGTTACAACTCTAACTTTGTGGCATCTTCATTTAATATTTTCTTGCTGTAAATACATCCACTTAAAGTTATGGCAGAAAGATGGCTGGAAATTCTTTTCAAACACACACATAATCATAGGTAGAAGAAAGATATTAGCATCCCCGTGCTTCCCCAATATCAATTCACAGTATATTATATATGATGCTACTTGATTGGTCTATTATGAATGGTGATGACACAATTCCTTTAGCAGATTTAAAATGTTAACTTTATTTCCAATGAAAAAAGCCTGAATCATGCTACACATTTAAATAATGGTATGAGTACCTCATAATAATTATTTATATTATATACATATTGCTATAAATGCAATTATCAGTTTTATATTTGCAAGTAACAGTAAAGGTTTTCTATTCACTACTCAAGGCTGGGGAAAAATCTACAAATGCCAAGTGTTTATTTTACATTTCTGTAAGCTACTTACAAGTTATCAACAGTGACAGGTGAGATTAAATGAATCATATTGTTTGCACATTACAGTCTAAAATCTGGTACAATACCTTCACTGTGACAGAAGGGACAAGGTCAGTTCCCACCTCAACATCAGTCGCTTGCTGTAAACACAGAATTGAGAAGGCAAGAAAGAATGATTTCAATATTACACAGCAGTGAGTGAACACAAAGGGTGCAATGTATATTTCCTGCTATCAAAATAGGGAACTATAAAGGATGTATTACTCTAAAGACAGACTAAAAGAGACAATCTGGCTTTTTTGATGCCTTCGTCCAGAAAGTCATAAGCTAATATTTAAAAACTCATCCCCTAAAAGGGAAAGAAAAGGTCACATATTTTATCAAACCACTCGATTCCCAAATTTACTTAAATATTGAAAGTATTAATTCTATTAACTTGTTATTTACATTGCATAGAAGAAGACCTCCCTTTATGTCCCAGAAAAATATTATGCCATTCTTTCAGGTCCCTGTATTTTCACCCTGCGTAAGGTATGTATCATTCTGATTAATAACATGTATCTAAGACATGCAACTAATGATATAAAGATTGAGTGGCCTTATACCGATAAAATAAAAGTGGGCCATGCACAGTGGCTCATGCCTGTAATCCTAGCACTTTGGGAGGCTGAAGTGGGTGGATCAGCTGAGGTCAGGATTTCAAGACCAGCCTGGCCAACATGATGAAACCCCGTCTCTACTAAAAGTACAAAAATTAGCTTGGCATGGTGGCACACACCTGTAATCCCAGCTACTCGGGAGGGTGAGACAGGAGAATCGCTTGAACCCAGGAGGCAGAGGTTGCAGTGAGCCAAGATCGCGCCACTTCACTCCAGCCTGGGCACAGAGCGAGACTCTGTCTCAAATAAAAAAGGGGAGAAGGAAGGGGAGGGGAGGGGAGGGAGAAGGGGAGGGAAGGGAAGGGGACCTTTTTTTTTTAACCAGTGCATATCATAAACTAATTCAACAGGCATTCTTTGAGCATCAGCTTGCGTTACCTGCTCCCTCCTCTTAAATAATACATAGTATAATACATAAAACACTTCCCTTATCACTTATAACTAATTTTTTAAAGCGATACATTGGTAGGGGAAAATGCTCTATGATAGAATAATACTAAAGGGTATTAGTATTTTTCTAATAATAAACATATTTTCTAATAATATCCATATGAATTCTTGGGACCAATAAAAATTATGTCTCTATCCAACCAATGAATATGATCCATTGTACTTTCTTACTTGAAGTATTTTTAACTAGGAAAAACTAAGCCACTTCCAAGCAATGGGGATCCTTTGATGTAATGGGCATGGGTAGAATTCAAAATTGAGAGATCCATGTTCTACTTATGGCTCCACAGGAAACCATATGTAAACTATGATCCAGCTTCTCAATCAGGAAGATAGGATACCAATGCTTATCTCCTCTAAGAAAGACTCCATTCTAATATAAAGTATATTACTTTTTTTGAGATGTGTGTTTTCATAATAACGATTCAAAGTAAACTATTAATCTAGGCTTTGTGCTCTAATAATACCTAAAATCCAGGAAATATTTTACATTTAGCTATCCACAGATCTAGAAAAGAAATCAACATCTCCTGTTTCCTGCTCATTTCAATCCATGACTAAACACCTAGACACTTCAAGGACAGCAGTCCTTTGGGAACATAAAACTACAGCAAGAAAGAAATGGCTATAAGAAGACGTCATGGCACCAAAGCCACATAAATTGTAGGGCTAATGTTTTCCAATGAGATGAATATGATACTCTCAAGAAATCTCTTAAGAAAGAAAAAATAGTAACACAGGGAAAATGAAGCTGGAAAGAGACACCTACTTAACAGGAAATAGCATTCAGGGTTACCAATAGGGAAATATACATTATAACATAGTGCTACTACATAAGGCATTTTCCTACAAAGACTAAAAGTTCCTAAAAAACAGAAAGGGAATTCCTCATTCCAAACAGCCTATGTTGAAGAGAACCTATAAAAACTTATATAAGTTGCCCAAAGGAAAAAAAAAAAGTCATTTCCACAGCAAGAAAATATGTGTACATTTGTCAGCTAACTAAGCAGAAATGTTCCACTTAGACTACACCCTTCAGGTAGAATGAAAAATGGTGTGTGCTGAATGGCCAATGTTTAAAACAGTGCCTCCACTATGTGACTCAGCTGAGTGAATGTTTCTTTCATATATAGTCCTACTTTTTTGTGTACCCAATTTACTATACTATCCAATGTTAATGCAATTTTTATCACAAATTGGATTGGTTGTTTATACTAAAATTAATCTTTTGACACTCATGATATATGTTTTAAAGTATGCTCTGATACCTAAATAATGAAGACACTTTCCAAGCAGAATTATATGATATAAACTCCAAATACGGTAAAATGAGTGAATTCAACCACTTTCCTAAATTGATCATCTGTTGGTAGAAACACAGATAAACTGCAGTCAGTGAGACATAATCAATCACATCCTAACAAGTGCTTATAGAAAACTAAGTGAGGAGATGAAGTAATATAATCAAGAATAGTCCTCCTTTCATCCTTTCTGTTTCTCAGTTGTATTAATTCACTCATTCATAGAGCAAATGTATATTGAGCACTCATTATTTGGCAAGCACTAAGGCTATAGTAGTGAACAAGACAACTCATGGACATAGATGGTTGTGATAATGATAATGATTATGATGTTGATGATTATTATAACGTTGAAAGAAGTAAATGTAATTTGATGATGACAATCATAACAATTATCATAACATTCAACAAAGTAGATTCTATTATTTATTCCCATTTTGCAGATGAGAAAATTGAGACTAAGAAAATTAAGTACCTTGTCTTGTGTCACACAGATAGAAATAGGGGGAAAAGTAAGTATTGGACCAACTGTATACTCTTAAGCTACCCTACCACCACCACCACCATAATGTATTAAAGACTATAAATCATCAAACCTTGAGCTAGGCCACTCACAAACCTTATCTCATTGAATCTCCAACAAAAATCTGGTAGTAGGGTCAGTATTATTCAGCTACATTAGTATTATGTCAATGCTATGGTACTATGAAAGTTTGAAAAAAAATTTTTTTTAAGTAGGATTCAGACTAGGGCAAGAAGCCCTTCTACTGCTCCCTCTGCCCCCACAACTCCACTTCTTTTTAAAACAGAAATCCTGCCCAAGGAGCTCCTTACTGGCACTAAGGAGCTACTGATGTTTTTATCTAGAAAGTAACAAGGCCTACAATTTGTTATCCTCCCTGAAGTGTCTACTTGGAGGACCAAACTTTAAACCAACGCATTTTGGTCCTAATTCATCAGAGTTTACCACTATTATAAACCCCTTTAAAATCTGCAAGTACACCTACAGAAACTGAATCAAAGTTAGGAGAAACCACGACAGAAACGTTCAAGTCATCTTCTCTCTCAGTCATGGGCCAAACACCTGTGATTTAAAAAAAGAAAAAGTATTTAATCATAAAGTAAAACCTTCTGTATATAGTTTTTCTTTAAAGGTGTGTCTATACCACATATAAAAAACAACCCCATAAACATACTCACGAGTTGAAAAAACTAATGCATTACAGTATTAGAAGCTTGATGCTAATTCTTTCCCTCTATAATATGGTAAACAATATTGTCTTTTTCTGAAGATATTAGCTAAGACGTGAGCCATTGACCGACCAGCATTAGGAATTTCAATGCCCTCTCTTTAACTACAAGTGGAAGCCCAAATCAGTACAGCCCTTTTGAAGGTAAGTTGGCTAGAACTATCAAAGTGTAAAATGTACATATCCTGTGACTTAATTCTACTCCCAAGAATGTATCTAATAACCATAACCATGCCCAAGGAGGTCTCTAATGTTAGTAGTTATTTTTTCAGAAATGAAAACAACCTAAATATCTATATATCTATTAACAGGCTAATTGTTAAATAAATCATGGTATATCTGTACTATGCAGTGTCCCAAAGTCATAAATAAGAGTGTTGTCCATCTTTACATGCTGATATTTTAAAAACTCCAAAATATGTCTACTAATTTTTAAAAAGCAAGATGCAGTACAATGTGTCTAAAATGCACATATTTGTGTCAAAACAATTACATAAACATGAATATTTTCTAGAAGAATACACAAAAACTCTTGATAAGGATTGCCTTTAAGGAGTGGAACTAGGATCTTGGGTTGAACAAAGATTCACCTTTCATTATTTATCCTTCTAGTACTGAATTATTTTTACCATATATATGTTATTTTCATAATTTTAACATGTTATATTGTATAATGAGATACTTATTCATAGTATCAACAAAGATCTTAAACAAAAAAATTTTTTAATTACATATGTATTTATATATATATATATATACAATATATATCTCAAACTATTGGCTGCCTACTTAACATGCATTCTTCCCTCCTCCCTCTGTGTATTGGAGCCCTAATTTTGTTGAGCTATTCACCTTCACCTCAGAGAAAGTCACCCCTCCCAGGCTCCAGGGTCAAATCCAATCATGGTGATTTCCTTCCACTGACCATTTGTTGTTTTAGGCAGGAACATGGGACTTAATCCTGGCAGATGGAAGGTAAGGGAAGTTGGGAGTGGAGAGAGCTGGCACATGTTTCTGGGAAAGCTATTCCTCCCTAATAAGAGGAGAGACTCGGGAGAAATAGCCTGATGATTCTTCCCTAGAAATCATATCTGCACATAACATCTAGAATTGCTGAGATCACCCTGTGACCCTGAGAGGAAACATCCCCCACACTCCGAGGATGGCTGACTGAAAATACGAATCAGCTGTCTCACAAAAAAAGGAACTGCCCACAACTGCCATTGGGCATTCCCACCAAACTGCACAATTTGGAATGGGAATTTCCATAACTTAATGAGAGTACAAATGGCTATTCATTGCCCATCCCAATAACCATTCTTCAATTCTTTTTTACTTAAAGCCCAACTTTATGCTAAGCAACAAAGTACTCAGCTAAGTCATGTAATTTCCCAGCCAGTTTTGCAGCTTGGAGTGGCCGGTGAGATGTAAGTAGGAGCTATTCAGGGTGTGGCTTCCAAGAAAGCTCCTTAAGGGGGCTGACTCAGCAACAGATGTGAGGGCAGGAGTTCCAAAAGCCTTGCTGGACCAATATATGACCACAAGATAGAAGGAATCAAGAGTCCCTGATGACTGTGGAACTGCCAAGCCAACCCTGGACTGCCCATCACTGGGCTTCTTTTGCAAGAGAAAGAAAGAAACCTCTATCTTACTTGGGTATCTTGTGACATGTAGCCAGACAGAATCCTAAATGAACAATGTCACAAAATACAAATGATGCTACTACTCAGTGGTATCATCAGCTTAGTTATCCCGGACATTTCAAACGGGGTGCAGACTTTCGTTTATATCCCCACATCTTACTGCTATCTGTCCCTTTCTGAAGACACAGTTGTATGGATACCTATCTCAATGTTGCACCCAGTCCTTCATACTCACGCCAGGCAGACAACATGATCAACTATCTAAATCATAAATAAAATTCTGTCTTTGAAAGTTCCTACCAGTAGATGTTGTTGACTACCAGTAACAAAAATACTAGGCAGGATTCACATTAATGAGTTGAGTATGAAAAGCTTCAGAATCCATGAGCCATACAGAAATTATTACTATGATTTCATGCTTACAACATACATTCCTCTTATAACTTATACACATAAAATCAGCTTCAAAAACACTTTTATTACAGTAGATAATATACACCATGTGTACAACAAAATGTACTCTTTAAACTGGCTTTAAATTTTGCTGCAACTCTTCCTTTGAAAACACTTTTAAAAGCTTTAAATACTGAACATAACCCACAAGACTATGAACATTTTTTGTAAGTTAAAGCCTCCACACTAAAATAAGTGACATTAAAATGAATAATGGGGTCATCAAAAAGTTCAGCGTTTTAACTTCTCATAATAAAGAGAAGCTAAAACTGTAATAAAACAATTTTGTGCTTTTATATAATTACAGGTATTTTAATAAACAAACATACCATGGTTTTATAAGGGTACAAGATACTAAATTTTTTTCCATATCTAGAAATAAAATGTTCTAAATACCTCTCAGTTTAAAAAGTTTCCCTTTGTTTCTTTCCCAGAAATAAAACTAAATGATGGTGGCATAGAAGGAGCAAGGAACTTCAAACATTAATTAAAAATTAAGGTTATGTAAATCATGCACTTTGCACCTAAGTCTGTGGATGTATCCCTAACTTAATTGGCAGTTATTTTAAGACATACCGAAGGATCAAGGTAATGACAAGTAAAACAGCCTAAACTTTCTCACCCAAAGTCATCACTGTAACCACCAAGAAATAACTTTTAGCTGTAAGGGATTTTCTGAGAAATTTCATATTCAATTAATGTTAATCAAAATATTATTGGCACATTACTGTGGAAAGGGCAAAATCTCAGGACAAAATTTGAAATGAAAGCCATATTATTTAACGAACTCTGGAAATTTCATGTTTCATGCCTATGCCACTCTTCCCCAACTATATTTTTAAATAACAAAACAAGACTTATAATTCTATTAATCCCAAAATTGCTAGTAACAAAAATTGAAAAAAAAAATTGTATACTGCAATATGACACATTCAGTTTTAACCACTCTCTATTTGACATGGCAGCGCTGACAACAAATAGGTTTTTAAGTAATTGTAGGTACTTGAAAGACCTGAACTTCACTGGTTTACTCTCAAAACTTTCTAAAAGAATGTGTGAAACCAAAGCATAATAACTTTATTTTAATATTTGTATTTTTTAAATATATTATCTCAATTCCTCAGGACCAGAGGAATACAATGTTGGTAACATAGACTCAAAAGTACATAAATCTAGTAAAATGATTGGATCAGGATTAAGATTGGCTCTGTTGTTTTGGTTGGCTTTTGATGCTCTGCTTCTTTTATTATTCCTACTTGTTTTAACATTTCTTTTATGTGAAAATAGTCCATATTTTTTCTCACTAAAAAAATACTTTTACCTGACCCTGAAAAGGGAACTTGAAGTAATGCTTTTCACATGTCCAACTCAAACTGCAGGATTGGTGTTTTGTTTCTCCTTCTAATTTACAAAAAAATTATACCCTTGTGAGTCCCAAAGTAAGATAATACTGAGTTATTCAAAACTCAGGAACTGAAAATATCATCAGCCTCTGAGTCATTAGAAATCAGCATACTGCAAGCTACACACCATTTGGATGGTTAATTAACTACAAACATAAATTATGTCACTAAGCTGCAAATGACTACATTTTTAGTAACAAATGGTAGCTCAAGTGCTTTGCTTTCTTTTAAAAGAAGAACTAAAGTTGTTTCAGGAATATCAGAGTTAATAAATGACCACTCTAAATTTTAATGCTCTTCTCAAGGCCTAAAGCCACCACCCAAAGAAGTACTTCTTCCTTTCTTAGCATGTGAAGAAAAAAACTAGATAGTACTGTCCATGAAACATTAACAACAAAAGCATTTTCTTAATTAAAATATGTTTTCAGAAGCTATAACATACAAAGCAAACATAAAGACCTTGTGTGCTAAAGAGCAATACTGTTTTTACAAATATGACTTTAATTAAGCCTAGAGGAGAAAATTAATAAATATATATAATAATATCTACCTACAAGATAATGTGAATTCCACAATGAATACTAAAATAATAAAAAGCTGCAAATGAGATACCTTGTGATTTGTTAATATCTTTGATGATTTTCTGAAGTTCTTTCATTTCTACATCAAGTTCATCATAGTTTAGTTCTCGAGATTCAACATTTGGAGCTTGGAACAGAGAAGGATCTGTCCCCAGGTATGAACACTGCAAGTGACCATCATCACTCAGAGTGACTATCACTCCCTTTAAATCACTACAATAAGGAAGAGAAAATGAGACATAATTTTAAATTTCAGGAGAGTTAGTCTTGACCAACTACATTTTTACTCAATTCAGCATCAACACACCATTAAGAAAATAACTATATATCTATTTCTAAAGTTTTACTTCAAAGACTCAATTCAAATGTTTCAAACATGATTTGTATTTACAGAAGTACTCCCAATGTTAAGGTCCACTAAGGCAGGGGAAAAAGCCTAATTATTATAATAGCTACCACTTTTGGGGACCTAACTACAAAGCAAATCCTGCTCTGAGAGCATTTTAAGCACTGTTTTTAATCCTCATTCCAGCTACCACTTGGCATATCTGTAATAAGCATATGAATAACACTTGTGGAGGTACAATGGACCAAGAGATGGAGCTGGGCTGCTGGCTGGATGAAGACCAGGAATGAGGCACAGGAGTGAAGACAGGACAATCCAGGGGACAGAATAGTAAACAAAGTTGATATGGGAAGCCATCAGAGGTCTTGCAAAAAAAAATGTGGCCCCTAGTCTTTCCTCATCCTTTTCCCTCTCTACCCTTAGGATTCACGTTTGCCCACTTTCCCAGGTCCTCCCATCACAGCTTCCTTCACACGCTCTCCTACTCAAGTGGCTTTCTGGTTTGTACTCTCTTTCTCTTCACTTTTAGCTAGAAGCAGCCAATTGTCCCATTTACTAGCTCTTTCTCTATCACTGTTTTTATTATCATTATCTTTTTTCCTCCCCATTCTTTCACTCTTCCTTCTCTCTTAGGCTCCCTGAGGTCTATTTTACTCTAGAAACTAGCCATAATATACAAATTATGGATAATTTTAGCACACCATTTTTTTAAATTTGTAAGTTTTTGTGAACATGTCATAAAAAGAAGCTGAGATGAATACTGTATTTGCTTCCTCCCTAAGTTTGCCAGAAAAACAAAAAAATTCAACATCGTCATAAAAGCTGTTTTGAGTTGATACATAATGGATTTGTTTGACTCACTTTTGTTTGTTAGGTTTTCTAAAGAAACTTTTGATTTTTTTAAAGTATTTTCTACTCTGTTCTAAAGGTTAGATATTAATCAAAAATAATAAATTGGCACAGTGGCACATGCCTGTACTCCCAGCTACTTGATGAGGCAAAGAATTGCTTAAGCCCAGGGGTTTGAATCCAGCTTGGCAATATAGCAAGAGACCTTGTCTCTAAAAGTAAACAAAAATAGAAAAATTATGAGAGAAAAGAGACTTTAAAATATTGCTATTCATCTGAAAAAAAGGACATAAAGTATATAACAGATAAGGCATGTTAGAGTCTAGGCTTATTCAGAATGAACAAAGAAGTTTAAAACTTCCCAACAGTGGATCATGGCAGGTAGTCATTTCATTAATCTAAAAGCTTAACTGGGTTGGGAGTAGATACAACCATTGCTCAGTTCTGCCCATAAGATGGCCACCAGCATCCACTTTACCACCTGCCTTAAACACAACATTCCAATACACATCGTCTCCAGGACTCAGGTATAGTCAGTGACATGCAACTCTGTCGTATGGCTTGAGAGGAATAAAAAAATAGATTGTTGTCACTGGTTCAACAGCTAAAGAACTAGACTAGGACTCAGGAGACTTGAGCTCTAGCTCTGATGCTGCCCCTATAGAGCTCAGCCAATTTGGGAAAGTTTTTCTAAATATTCTTTATCTGTAAAATGAGAAGGTAAGACTAGATAATCTTCAAAAACTTTAAGTTTTATGGTTGCTTCTGTCATCTACCCCTCAGGAAACAAATACTGCAAAAATGGAATGATCTTCCTAAAGTATGAAAAGCAACCCCAGAGAAAGGTTTGAACCTTTCTTTGCAGGTAACTGAAGCCACCTAGTGGCCATGGAAATCCCAACTTTCAGCTCTGACAAGCCCATTTCCAGAGAGCAAACCTTCCCTTCACTCTGAGTTGTGACTGTGGTCTATTCCCCCTTCTAGCCAGCCCCACCAAGGCCTAGGAACCCAACGAGTCCTCAGGAAACTCTAGGGTGCTAAAGCACAGACCTCTGCAGGAGCTTCTCAGAGAATGTGAGATTCATCAATTCTTTGAATTCAAACAGGCATTTCCATTTCATCTTCATCCTTTGAACAGTCCATCACACAGAAAAGCTAGCATTACCCAACACAAGTATTTATCCCTAACTAAATTGATTTGGTCTTTGAGGTGAAAAGTTTATTACTAAATCAGTTTTATTCCACCAGTTTAGACAGCAAATAGCAACAATTTAGATACAAGGCATTTATCTAAAAAATTATCTGAATCTATGAAGTTTCTGAGTTCAGATAGGAAGACTTTGGATAATAGAGAATACATATATTCAGACTCTCTAAAAACATTTTTACTGGTATTTCATGTGTACAAATGGTAAAGAGAGTAGCCAGGGTCTTCCCTCACCAAAAGAACAAATTTCACCAGAATGTCTTGATAGCTAAGGTAAATACAGAACTTAAGCAATTTACTTTTTATAAAATCAATGGGAAAAGACATTATAGGCTGGGGATGGTGGCTCACGCCTGTAATCCCAGCATTTTGGAAAGCCGAGGCAGGTAGATCGCTTGAGGTCAGAAGTTCAAGACCAGCCTGGCCAACATGGTGAAACATCATCTCCACTAAAAATACAAAAATTAGCCAGGTGTGGTGGCAGGCACCTGTAATCCCAGCTACTCGGGAGACTGAGGCAAGAGAATCACTTAAACCCAGGAGGCAGAGGTTGCATTGAGCCGAGACCATTGCACTCCAGCCTGGGCAACACAACAAGACTCGGTCTCAAAAAAAAAAAAAAAAAAAAAGACATTATAGCTTATTTGTTTCTTTTTATGGCTGAGTAGCACTCCCTGATGATTAGTGATGTTGAGCACTTTTTAAATGTGTTTGTTGGTTGTTGCATATCTTCTTTTGAGAATTGTCTATTCATGTCATTTGCAAAGATATGAAACCAACCTAATTGCCCATCAACCAATGAGTGGATAAAGCAAATGTGGTGAATACACACCATGGAATACAACTCAGCCATAAAAAAGAATGAAATAATGTCTTTTGCAGCAACTTGGATGGAGCGGGAGGCCATTATTCTAAGTGAAGTGACTTAGCAATAGACAACCAAATATGGTATGTTCTCACTTATAAGTGAGCGCTAAGCTATGAAGATGCAAAAGCATAAGAATGATGACATGGACTTTGGGGACTGGCAAGAGGGGATGGTTGGGAGGGGGTAAGGGATAAAAGGCTATATATTGGGTACAGTATATACTGCTCAGCTGACAGGTGCACCAAAATCCCAGAAATCACCACTAAAGAACTTATCCATGTAACCAAAAACCACCTGTACTCTAAAAACTATTCTTTTTAGATGAGATTCCTAGAGTAGTCAGATTTGTAGAGACCCAAAGGTGAATGGTGGTTTCCAGGTGCTGGGGGAGGGAGTTGAGAGATACCGAGTTTTACTTAGTAAAGATGAAAAAGTTCTGGAGATGGATAGTGGTGATGATTGCACAGCAATATGAATGTACCTAATGTCACAGAACTGTACATTTTAAAATGTTTAAAATGGTAAATTTTATGTTATATATATTTTACCACGATTTAAAAAAACACATAGCACCAAAAAAAGGGTGAATGAATAAATTTCAAAAATCTGTATTAAGAATGATAATATAGTATGTATTTTGTTTAGGGACATTAAAGCCTTCAATCTTGTATTTCTTTATCATTTTCTTTTTGTTGTTGTTGTTGTTGTTATTGTTGTTGTTTTGAGATGGAACCTCACTCTGTTGCCCAGGCTGGAGTGCAGTGGCGTGATCTCGGCTCACTGCAACCTCCACCTCCCGTGTTCAAGTGATTCTCCTGCCCCAGCCTCCCGAGTAGCTGGGATTACAGGCACCCGCCACCACACCTGGCTAATTTTTGTATTTTTAGTAGAGACGGGGTTTCGCCATTTTAGCCAGGCTGGTCTCAAACTCCTGACCTCATGATCCACCTGCCTTGGCCTCCCAAAGTGCTGGGACTACAGGCGTGATCCCCGCACCCGGGGTCTTGTTTTTAGTTTTTCAAAAAAATTCAATAGCTTTTGGGGTACAAGTGGTTTTTGGTTATGGTTTCAGGTTTTAGATTTAAGTCTTTGATCCATCTTGAGTTGATTTTTGTATAAGGTGAGAGATGAGGATCCAGTTTTATTCTTCTACATGTGGCTTGCCAGTTTTCCCAGCCCCATTTATCGAATAGGGTGTCTTTTACTCAATTTATGTTTTGTATGCTTTGCCAAAGATCAGTTCGCTCTAAGTTTGGCTTTATTTCTGGGTTCTCTATCCTGTTCCATTGGTCTATGTGCCCGTTTTTGTGCCACTACCACGCTGTTTGGGTAACTACAGCCTTATAGTACAATTTGAAGTTGGGTAATGTGATGCCTCCAGATTTGTTCTTTTTGCCTAGTATTGCTTTGGCTATGCGAGCTCTTTTATGGTTCCATAAGAATTTCAGGATTGTTTTTTCTAGTTCTGCGAAGAATGATAACAGTATTTTGATGGGAATTGCATTGAATCTGTAGATAGCTTTGGGCATTATGGTCATTTTCACAATATAGATTCTTCCCATCCTTGAGCTTGGGATTTGTTTCCATTTGTTTGTGTCATCTATGGTTTCTTCCAGCAGTGTTTTGCAGTTTTCCTTATAGAGCTCTTTCACCTCATTAGTTAAGTATATTCCTAAGATATTTTGTTGGTGGTGGTTTTTTGTGGGGTGTGTGTGTGTGTGTGTGTGTGTGTGTGCAGTTGTTGTAAAAGGGACTGAGTTCTTCATTTGATTTTCAGTTTTGTTGTTGTTAGTGTATAGCAGTGCTACTGATCTGTGTAAATTGATTTTGTACCCTGAGACTTTACTGAATTTGACTTAAGAGCTTTTTGGATGAGTCTTTAGGGTTTTCTAGGCACAAGATCATGCTATCAGTGAATAGTGACAATTTGACTTCCCCTTTTCCAATCTGGATGCCCTTTATTTCTTCCTCTTGTCTGATTGTTCTGGCTAGGATTTCCAGCACCATGTTGAATAAAAGTTGTGGAAGTGGACATCCTTGCCTTGTTCCGGTTCTCAAGGGAAATGCTTTCAACATTCCCCCATTCAGCATGATGCTGGCTGTGGGTTTGTCATATATGGCTTTTATTACTTTGAGATAAGTCTCTTCTATGCCTATTTTGTTGAGAGTTTTTATCATAAAGCCATGTTGGATTTTATCAAATGCTTTTTCTGCATCTATTGAAATAATCACATGGTTTTTGTTTTTAATTCTGTTTAAGTGATATATCACATTTATTGATTTATATATGTTAAATCATTCCTGCATCCCTGGGATGAAACCCACTTGATCATAATGTACTATCTTTTTGATGTGCTGTTAGATTCGGTTAGCTAGTATTTTGTTGAGGATTTTTGAATTTGACGAAAATTTTAACAATATTGTTCATGTGGGTTAATAAGTAAGGTTCTATGAATGACAGAATGTTACGCTGAAAGGAACCATCAATTAAATCCAATACTGTGTACCCTACTGCTTCGGTCTTAAAAGCAGAGTTAACATTGACAAAATCAAGGTCTCTGAATTATTATTGGTCTGTGAAGTGCATCAGCTAAGCTAAGTCACTAGAATAATGTACTTTATGAAGAATCAAGGTCAAAGATATTACATTCCTAGGACATTCGGTTATTTTGCAATTTCAGCAACGGGGCATGAAATTAAACATCAGAATTTTGCTCAGGAATCTGTAAATAATGATTTTATCACTCAGTAAACAGATTCCTTCCTTAACAAATACATTAAAGCAAAATTCCAGATGGATTTTTAAAGTTCAATTTAAACATATGAAACTACAAAAATATTTATCTCCCTTTGAGATGGTAAGAAAACTTTTGCTGTAAGAATGCAACGGAGGAAGCTACAAATGAAAGGATCTCTAAATTAAACTACATTAAATTTTTGAACTTGTTATAGGCTTAGGAATACAACATAATAAAACAAATGACAAACTCAGAAAACATTGGCAACCAATATAAAATACAACATTTTAAGTTAAACCATGTGAAGTTCCTGATAATCAACTGGTTTTGACCTATAAAAACAATTTTATAGACCAGGCACAGAGGCTTACGCCTGTAATTCTAGCATTTTGGGAGGTCGAGGCGGGCAGATTGCCTGAGCTCAGGAGTTCAAGGCCTGCCTGGGCAACATGGTGAAATCCCATCTCTACTAAAATACAAAAAAATTAGCCAGGTGTGGTGGCGTGCTTCTGTAGTCCCAGCTACTTGGGAGGCTGAGGCAGGAGAATTACTCGAACCAAGGAGGCGGAGGTTGCAGTTAGCCGAGATCATGCCACTGCACTCCAGCCCAGGTGACAGAGCGAGACTCTGTCTCCAAAAAAAAACACAATTTCATATGTTAAATCTAATATGTAAAGAATTCTTACAAATCAATGAAAATAATATTATACCCAACAGAAAAAGGTTAAAGACCATCTACAGACAATTCACATATAATATTAATACAGTCAATAAATAAATGGAAAATTTTTCAAAATCAAAAAATGTATACTTTAAAACTATTTTTAAAAACATATATTTGATTAACACCTCAAACTAGCAAAAAAATTGTATTTAATGTGTCCAGCTGTTATAGAAGACACATGGAGACAGAAACTCTCATACACTTTTGATACCAATGTAAATTTTTTAGAATCCTTTTAGAGAACATTTTAGAAAAACATATCAAAAACCATAAAAATACTATTGTATTTTATGCAGTAATCTACTTTCACGGTTATTTTAAAAATTTAGAAACAACCCAAATGATAAGGGGGGAATATTTTTTAATTGTGGTGTATCTATAATAGAATGTTTAGAAACCATTAAAAATCATGTCTTATGAAATACCTGTTATCAGAAAAAATAATAAATGTAAAAGCAAAATATAATACTGCATGTACATTTTATTGTTTATAAATATATATGTATAAAACACAAATTAGGAAAAATACCTAAATGTTAATAGAATAGTGACTATCTCTAACTAGTGAAATGATTATTTTCATTTTGTCTTATAGTTACAAAATAAGATTAGGGCCAGGCACAGTGGCTCATGCCTATAATCCCAGTACTGTGGGAGGCCAAGGCAGGTGGATCACCTGAGGCCAGAAGTTCGAGACCAGTCTGGCCAACATGGTGAAACCCCATCTCTACTAAAAATACAAAAATTTGCTGGGAGTGATGACGTGCACCTATAATCCCAGCTCTGCGGGAGGCTAAGGCAGGAGAATCACTTGAACCTGGGAGGCAAAGGTTGCAGTGAGCTGAGATCGAGCCACTGCACCGCAGCCTGGGCAACAAGAGCGAAACTCCATCTTTAAATAAATAAATAATAGAAGGAAAACCTTATTTTTTTTAAGAAAAAAAAAGTTCTATTTTCCATTCCCAGAGACTAATTTTGAATCACTAACTTAAAAATTAAATATTTGTGGGATTAAAAACATTTAACTAGTTTTATTTTTCCAACAAAGCCAATCTATAAAATGTGTAACATGAAATTATTTGAAATATAGCTCAATAGATAGAAAATAAATGGTTTCTTTCATGTCCTAATGCACTAAAACAAATGAATATTAGTTTTAAAAACAAAAAGAATATGCATTGGACCTAATGTTCTCTTGTTTGGCCTCATTTTATGCAAAATAGGAACATTTTAGGTTATCACATTGTCAAAGTCTGGTTTTTACTACTATATATAGATACCAAGGAAATCTTAAAACCCTCAATAGTATTTATTGCACCCCAAATTGTATTCTACCTCAGTAAGGAGCATATGATTGAAAGGCATTTCCCTTCAAGTGCAGTCAGCCACACTCAGTTCACACAGCTCTTCCTCAGTCCCAAAGTACTAGACATGGGCACTTGAACATATTGTAATCAATCTACCATCAATCATTTAAGACATTCTTATTGAGCATCTGCTATACAAGAGAAGCTATAAAGGCAAAGAAGACATGATGCTTGCTGTATAAAAAACATTGGTCTAATTGGAAGGACTTCAAATTTACTTTAAATAAAAGCAATTGCAACCCAATGTGGTAGACAGAGCACAGTAGGAAGAGAGTACAATGGCCCTGCATGAGAGAGCAGAGCAAGGCTTCACAGGGCAAAGGATGCAAAAGCTGGATCTTGATCTACAAGTAGATCCTCACAGATGAAAAACAATGGACGAAATAAAGGCAGAGGACTCCAGCCTTGGTGACCTCATTCAGTCTTAATGACTTTAAATACTTTCTTCATGCCAGCTCCCACCTCTATTTCTCCAGCCAGACATGTACATCCAGCCCCCTACTTGACAGCTACACTTAGAAGGCCAACAGACATCTAAAGCTCAACATGGCTACCCCTGAGTTCCTGATTTGGCCCCACCTTTCCAATTCAAAGCTACCCTCCTGCGTCTTTCATATTTCTGCTATTGGTAACTCCATTCTTTAAGCTGCTCATCCAGAAAGAACCTTAGAGCCATCCTTGACTCCCCCTCCCTTTTCTTTTTCTTGCAACCACATAAAATTCATCAGCAAATATTGCCAGTCTTACTTTTTAAATATGTCCAGAATCCAGCCACTTCTCACCAAGAATACTACTGCACACATGAAACAAACATTTCTTTTTTAGTTTCTTCTTTAGAGACAGACTCTCACTCTGTCACTCCGGCTGAAGTGCAGTGGCATAATGGCTCACTGTAACTCAAACTCCAGGGCTCAAGTGACCTGCCTCAGCTTCCCAAGTAGCTGGGACTACATGGTGCATGCCAACATACCAAGCTAATTTTTTTGTTGTTGTTAGAAATAGGGTCTTGCTATGTTGCAGGTCTGGTTGTGAACTCCTGGCCTCAGGTGATCCTCCTGCCTCAACCTCCCAAAGCACTGGGAATATAGGTGTGAACCACCACACCAAGTCTAACAAATACCCTTTAATCTGCCCTGGATAACTGCTATTAACCAGTCTCTCCACTTTTATACATGTGCCTCTACAGTAACTTTCCAACAAAGTAGTAAAAATATTCATGTTACCTTACAACTCTCCAGTGGCTCCTCTGGCACTCATAACGAAAACTCAAGTCCTTACAAGAGTCTTCAATGCCCTACATAATATGTTCCTCCACCTCATTTTCATTTTCTATTCTGCCAGAATAAAAAATGAAATTGTCTATCCTAGTGGTAGGAAATTGAGTTCCAGGAAATCTTGCCACTGCAGGTAAAGTGTTCTGTGGTCCCAAATAAACTTGAAAGAAAGTCTAGGCCACAAGAACCACAATTCCTGGGCAAGTCCTAGTGCTTCATTGGGCTCAGTGCCAGTGGACATGGAGGGCAAAAGACTTAATAAGACACCAGATTGGGCAGCCAAGGGAGTGCTTGCACCACCTTTCCCTCAACGCCCAGCAAAGTAGTGCACAGCTCTGGAAAAGACCCCTTCCTTCAGCTTGAAGAGAGGAGAGAGGAAAGTAAAGAGTACTTTGTCTTGTAACTTGGATGACAGCTCATCCACAGTAGAATAAGGCACTGAGCAGCGACCTCAGGTACTCATTCAAAGTCCTAGCTCCCAGATGACATTTCTAGACATAACCTGGGCCAGAAGGGAGCCCATTGCCTTGAAGTGAAAGATCCACTCAAGGCAAGATTCATTACCTACTGATTGAAGAGCCCCTGGGCCCTGAATAGTCAACAGTGGTAGCCAGGCAGTACTCGTCATGGGCCTTGAGTGGAATTCAGAGAAGTGCTGGCTTCTGGTTAGCACATTCCCAACTGCAATGGCCATGGGGAAGACTCATTCCACTTCAGAAAAGGAGAGAGAAGAGTAAAGGGGACTTTGTCTTACAGCTTAGGTACCAGCTGGGCTGCAGTGGAATAGAGCACCAAGCAAGCTCTTCTGGTCCCCAATTCTAATCCTTGGCTCTCGGACAGCAAGCATTTTAGGACCTGCCCTGAGAGGGGAACCCACTGCTTAAGCCTGGCAGCATTCATCACAAGTTGACTGAAGAGCCTGGGGCCTGAGTGAATATCAGCGGTAGCCAGGCAGTACTCACTGCAAGCCTAGGAGGTGGTAGTAATGGAAAGAGACTAATGGGAGGGGAACAGAGGGGAGGGGAAGGGGTGTGGGAGGGGAGTGGAGGGGAGGGAAAAGAGTGGGAAGGACATTGTCTTGTGTCTTGAGTACCAGCTCACTGTACTAAAACAAAGCACCAGGTAGATTCCTAACTTTCTGATTCCAGATCCTGGCTCCCAGAGAGCATCTCTGGACCCACCTGGGGGCATAGGAAATTTATTGCCCGAAAGGGAAGGACACAAGCCTGGCTACCTTTACCACTTGATGATTGTAGAGCCCTAGGGACTTGAGCATATGTAAGTGGTAGACAGGCAGTGGTTATGAGAGGCCTTGGATTAGACCCAGTACATTCTGGCTTCAGCTCTAACCCAGCATACTCCCATTGGTGGTGGCCACAGGACTGCTTGTGTCACTACTCCCTCAGCTCCAGGAAGCACAGCAGAGAGAGAGAGACACTCTATTTGTTGGGGAAAAAGTAAGGGAAGAAAGCAAGAGTCTCTCTCTAGTAATCCAGAAAATTATTCTGGATCTTATCCAAGTCCACCAAGCCACAGTGTTACTGGGCTTCAGGTGTCCCCTAATGCAGATATGGCTGCAGTGACCCAAAATCTACACTGTAACACCCAAGATCCTCTGAATACCTGGAAAGCCTTCAGAAAAAGGGCAGGTACAAACAAACCCAGACTGCAAAGGCTACAATAAATATCTAACCCTTCAATGCCCAGTCGCTGATGAACATCCACAAGCACCCAGGCTATCAAGGAAAACATGACCTTACCGAATGAACTAAATAAGGCACAAGGATCTAATCCCAGAGAAACAGAGATATGTGACCTTTCAGAGAAATCAGAAGAGCTGTTTTCAGGAAACACAAAGAAATTCAAGATAACACAGAGAAGACATTGAGAATCCTATCAGATAAATTTAACAAAGACATTGAGATAATTTAAAAGAATCAACCAGAAATTCTGGAATTGAAAAATGCAACTGACATAATGAAGAATGCATCAGAGTGCCTCACCAACACAACTAATCAAGTCAAAGAATTAGTAAGCTTGAAGACAGACTATTTGAAAATATACAGTCAGAGGAGACAAAAGAAAAAATAATTTAAAAACAATAAAGCATACCTACAAAATCTAGAATATAGCCTCAAAAAGGTAAATCTAAGAGATATTAGCCTTAAAGAGGAGGTAGAGACAAAGATAGAGGTAGGAAGTTTACTCAAAGAGATAATAACAGAACTTCACAAACCTAGAGAAAGATACCAATATTCAAGTACAAGGAGGTTACAGAACAGCAAGCAGATTTGACACAGATAAGACTCCTGTAAGATCATTAATAATCAAACTCCAAAAGGCAAGGATAAACAAAGGATCCTAAAAGCAAGAAGAGAAAAGAAACAAATGCCTTACAATGGCGCTCCAGTATGTCTGGCAGCAAACTTCTCAATGGGAACTTTACAAGCCAGGAGAGAGTGTCATGATATATTTAAAGTGGTAAAAGAAAAAAAAAGAATTTTTCCTAGAACAGTATATCCAGCAAAAGTATCCATCAAACATGAAGGAGAAATAAAGATTCTCCCAAACAAAAGCTGATAGATTTCATCAACACTAGACCTGCCCTACAAGAAATGCTAAAGGGAGTTCTTCAATCCGAAGAAAAAAAAAAATGTTAACAAGCAATAAGAAATCATCTGAAGGTACAAAACTCACTGGTAATAGCAAGGACACAGAAAAATACAGAATAGTACAACACTGTAATTGTGGTGTGTAAACTACTCTATCTTGAGTAAGAAGACTAAAGATGAACTGAATCAAAAATAAGAGCTACAACAACGTTTTAATACATAGTACAATAAGATATAAGATATAAAGAGAAACAATAAAAGTTAAAAAGCAGAGGGACAAAGTTAACTGTAGAGTTTTTATCAGTTTTCTCTTTGTTTCTTTGATTTATTTGCTTGTTTATGAAATCAGAGTTAAGTGTTCATCAGTTTAAAATAATAGGTTATAAGATCATATTTGCAAGCCTCATGGTAAACTCAAATCAAAACACATACAACAGATACACAAAAGATAAAGAGCAAGAAATTAAAACGTACCACCAGAGAAAGATAACTTTCACTAAAAGGAAGACAGGGGTCCAGGCACTGTGGCTCACACCTGTAATCCCAACACTTTGGGATCCTGAGGCAGGTGGATTACTTGAGGTCAAGAGTTCAAGACCAGCCTGGCCAACATGGTGAAACCCTGTCTCTACCAAAAATACAAAAATTAGCCAGGCATGGTGGCACATGCCTGTAATCTCAGCTGCTCGAGAGGCTGAGGCAGGAGAATTGCTTGAACCCGTGAGGCAGAAGTTGCAGTGAGCTGAGATCACACCACTGCACTCCAGCCTAGGTGACAAAGCAAGACCTCGTCAAAAAAAAAGGAAGACATGAATGAAGAAAAGCAAGAAGACCAGAAACCACAGAACAAAATGGCAGGAGTAAGTCCTTACTTATTAATAATGAAAGCTGAACATAAAAGTACTAAACTGTACAATCAAAAGACATACAGTGGCTTAATGAATTTTTTTAAAAAAAAGACCCAGTGATCAACTGCCTACAATAACATGCTTCACATGTAAAGACACAAACAGACTAATAATAAAAGGATGATAAAAGATATTCCATGCCAGTGGAAACCAAAGAAGACAAGGAGTGGCTACACTTATATCAGACAAAATAGATTTCACAACAAAAACTATAAAAAGAAATGAAGGAAGTCATTATATAATGATTAAAAAACTCAATTAACCAGAAGACATAAAAATTGTAAATATATATGCACCCAATACTGGAGCATCCAAATAAATAAAGCAAATATTACTAGAGCAAAAGACACAGATAGAACCCTGTAAAATAACAGCTATAGACTTCAGCACATCACTTTCAATATTGAACAGATCTTTCAGACACAAAATAAACAAAGAAACATCGGATTAACCAGCATTACAAACCAAATAGAGGTAACATATATTTACAGAACATTTCATCTAACGGCTACAGAATACACACTGTTTTCTTCAGCAAATGGATCATTCTCAAAAACAGACAAAATGTTAGGCCACAAAACAAGTCTTAAAACATTCAAAAAACCTGAAATAACATCAAAAATATTCTCTGACCAAAATGGAATAAAACTAGAAATCAATAACAAGAGGTATTTTGGAAACTATGTAAACACATGGAAATTAAACAATACGCTCCTTAACGAACAGTGGATCAATGAAGACGTTAAAAGGAAACTGAAAATTTTCTTGAAATAAATGATAATGGACACATAATATTCCAAAACCTATGGGAAACTTTACCACTAAGTACTAACAGGGAACTTTACCACTATAAGCATCTACAGTTAAAAAGTAGAAAAACTTCAAATAAACAACCTAATCATGCATCTTAAAGAATCTGAAAAGCAAGAGCAAATCAAATGAATTTTTAAAAAAAAAAACTAGTAAAAGAGAAAAGTAGTAAAAGAGAAAAATAATAAACATCACAGCAGAAATAAATGACATTAAAAAAAGAAAATAATACAAAAATCAATTAAAGAAAAGGTTGTTCTTTGAGAAGATAAACAAAATGAACAAACCTTTAGCCAGACTAAGAAAAAAAGACAGAATGCCCAAATAAGTAAAATCAGAGAGTAAAAGAGAGACAGTACAACTTACATTGCAAAAATTCAAAGGATCATTAGTGGCTACTATGAGCAACTATATGCCAATAAATTGGTAAACCTAGAAGAAATGGACAAATTCCTAGACACATACCAATATACCAAGATTGAACCATGAGGAAATCCAAAACCTAAACAGACCAAAAACAAGTAATGAGATTGATGCCATAATAAAGTTTCCCAGTCAAAAAGAAAAAAAAAAAAAAAAAACAGGCCTGAGACCCAATGATTTCACCGCTGAATTATACCAAATATGTTTTAAAAAACTAATACCAATTCTACTTAAATTATTACAAAAAAAAAGAGGGGGAGGGAATACTTCCAAACTCATTCTACAAAACCAGTATTATCCTGAAACCAAAATAAAGCAAAAACATATCAAAAACAGAAAATTATAGGCCAATAAAACCGATGAACATTGATGCAAAGACCCTCAACAAAATACCAGTAAAGCAACTTCAAAACGCATTAAAAAGATCATTCATTAGGACCAAGTGGGATTTATCCCTAGGATGCTGGCATAGTTCAACATATGCAAATCAATCATTGTGGTACATCAAGTCAACACAATGAAGGACAAAAACCATACAATCATTTCAATTGATGATGAAAAAAAGGTATTTGATAAAATTCAACATCCTTTCATGATTAAAAAAACCCTAAAAAAAACTGGATATAGAAGGAATACACCTCAACACAACAAAAGCCATATAAGACAGACCCACAGCTAATATCATACTGAATGGGAAAAAATGAAAGCCTTTCCTCTAAGATCTGGAACATGACAAGGATGCCCACTTTCACCACTGTTATTCAACATAGTACTGTTAAGTCCTACCTATCAATTGAACAAGACAAAGAAATAAAGGTCATCCAAAATTGGAAGGGAAGAAGATAAATTGCCCTTGTTTGCAGACAATATGATAGTACATTTGGAAAGAACTAAAGACTCCAAGAAAAAACTATTAGAACAAATTCCGTAAAGTTGCAAGATACAAAATCAACACACAAAAATCAGTAGCATTTCTATATGCCAATAGTGAACAATCTGAAAAAGACATCAAGAAAGTAATCCCATTTACAAAGGCTACAAAGAAAATTAAATACCTAGGAATTAACCAAGGAAATAAAAGGTCTCTACAATGAAAACTATAAAACACTTTTGAAAGAAATTGAAGAGGACAGAAAAAAAAGGCAAGATATTCCATGTTCATGAATTGGAAGAATCAATATTGCTAAAATATCCATACAACCCAAAGCAATCTATACATTCAATGATCTTCCTTAAAAATACTACTGACATTCTTCAGAGAAATAGAAAAAGAAAATCCAACAATTTACATGGAAGCACACAAGACCCAGAATAGCCAAAGCTATCTTGAGCAAGAACAACAAAACTGGAAGTATTACATTATCTGACTTCAAATTAAACTACAGAGCTATGGTGACCAAAACAGCACGGTACTGGCATAAAAACAGACACAAAGACCAATGGAACAGAAGAGAGAATCCAGAAACATCATTGTAGATGAATGTATTTACACTGAAATAATTTTTGATAAAGCTGTCAAGAACATATATTGGGGAAAGGACAGTCTCTTCAATAAGTAAGGCTGGGAATACTGGATATCTATATGTAAAAGAATGAAACTAGACCCCTCTCCCCATGTACAAAACTCAAATCAAAATGGATTAAAGACTGAAATCTTTTATCTCAAACTATGAAACTACTACAAAAAAACATTGAGGAAACTCTTCAGGACTACAACGAGATATAATCTCACCTCAGTTAAAATGGCTTTTATCTAAAAGTCAGGAAATAACAAATGTTGACAAAAATGTGACGAAAAGGGAACACTCATACATTGTGGTTGGAAATGGAAATTAGTACAACCACTATGAAGAGCAGTTTCAAAGTTCCTCAAAAAACTAAAAATAGAGCTACCGTATGATCTAGCAATCCCACTCCCTGTTATATACCCAAAAGAAAGGAAATCAGTAGATTGCAGCACTATTCACAATAGCCAAGATCTGGAAGCAACCTAAGTGTACATCAAGAGATGAATGGATAAAGAAAATGTTGTTACATATACACAATGGAATACTATTCAGCCATAAAAAGAATGAGATCCTGTCATTTGCAACAAGGATGGAACTGCAGGTCATTATATTAAGTGAAATAAGCCAGGCACAGAAAGACAAAGTTTGCATGTTTTGGCTTATTTGTGGGGGCTAAAAATTAAAACAATTGAATTCATGAACATAAAGAGTAGAACAATGATTACCAGAGGCTGGGAAGGGTAGTGGGAGAAGGATGGATAATGGATACAAAAATATAGATAGGAAGAATGAATAAGATCTAGTATTTGCTAGCACAACAGGGTGACTACAGTCAACAATAATTTTTTGTACATTTAAAAATAGCTAAAGAGTATAACTTAATTGTTTGTAATACAAAGAAGGGATAAATGCTTGAAGTGAGGAAACCCCCATTGCCCTGATGTGATTATTATGCATTGTAGGCCTGTATCAAAACATCTCCTGTACCCCATAAATATATACTGCTACTATGTGCCCACAAAAATTAAAAATACTTTTTTATATGTTTGTGGCCATTTGTATATCTTCCTTTGAGAACTGTCTACTCATGTCGTTGGCCTACTTTTTGACAGGATGGTTTGGTTTTTTTCTTACTAATTTGTTTGAGTTCCTTGTAAATTCTGGATATTAGTCCTTTGTCGGATATATCGATTGTGAAGATTTTTTCCCACTCTGTGGGTTGTCTGTTTACTCTGCTGACTGTTCTTTTTGCTGTGCAGAAGCTCTTTAGTTTAATTAAGTCCCACCTATCTATCTTTGTTTTGTTGCATTTGCTTTTGGGTTCTTGGTCATGAAAAAATATTCAACATCACTAATGATCAGAAAAATGCAAATCAAAACCACAATGTAATACCACCTTACTCCTGCAAAAAAATGGCCATAATAAAAAAAATAACAGATGTTGGCATATATGGGGTGAAAAGGGAACACTTCTATACTGCCGGTGGGAATGTAAACTAGTACAACCACTATGGAAACCAGTGTGGAGATTCCTTAAAGAACTACAAATTGAACTACCATTTGATCCAGCAATCCCACTACTGGGTATCTACCCAGAGGAAAAGAAGTCATTTTATGAAAAAGATGCTTACACATGCATGTTTATAGCAGCACAATTTGCAATTGCAAAAATATGGAACCAGTTCAAATGCCCATCAATCAATGAGTGGATAAAGAAACTGTGGTGTATATATATACAATGGAATACTTCTCAGCTATAAAAAGGAGTGAATTAATGGCATTTGCAGCAACCTGGATGGAACTAGAGACTATTATTACTTTTTTTTTTTTTGAGACAGAGTATTGCTCTATCACCCAGGCTGGAGTGCAGTGGCACAATCTTGGCTCACTGCAACCTCTGCCTCCCAGGTTCAAGCAATTCTCCTGCCTCAGCCTCTCAAGTAGCTGGGATTACAGGCACCCACCACCATGCCCAGCTAACTTTTGTATTTTTAGTGGAGACGAGGTTTCACCATGTTGGCCAGGCTGATCTCGAACTCCTGACTTCATGATCCACCCACCTCAGCCTCCCAAAGTGCTGGGATTACAGGCATGAGCCACTGTGCCCAGCCCTGGAGACTATTATTCTAAGTGAAGTAACTCAGGAATAGAAAACCAAACATCGTATGCTGTCACTCTTAAGTGAGAGCTAAGCTATGAGAATGCAAAGGCATAAGAATGATACAATGGACTTTGGGGCCTGGGGTGGGGAAAGAGGGACAAAAGACTAGAAATTGGGTTCAGTGTATACTGCTCGGATGATGGGTGCTCCAAAAATCTCACAAATCACCACTAGAGAACTTACTCATGTAACCAAATACCCCCATTCCCCCAAAACCTATGGAAATTAAAATATTTTTTAAAAAATAATAATTTTTTTTAAAAAGTAAAGTAGCCAGACTAGATATAGATACATAAATAGAGATCTCAAAGGAACTTGAACCAGGCAGTGAGAATATGGGATTGAAGAGTAGGGACAATGGTTACAAGATATCTCACTGTCTGAAAAAGTAACATTTAAGCCAAAATATAAAGAAGAGAGACTTGGGGAGGGAGGAGCAGAGCTATAAGAGGACAAATGTTGTAAAAAGCTTCTTCAAAAAGGACCAACATATGTAAAGACTCCAAAAGAAGCAGATACATGAAACATCCAGTGAAATAAAGAAGCCAAGAGTGGCAAGAGCAAAGAAAATTCAGAGGGCAATTAAGTCAAGATTGGGCCAAGGAATCACATCAGGTTAAATTATTCAGACTCTTTAGATTCCATTAAAGGTGGTGAATTTTATCTTCAAACAAAGGGAAGTCATGCAAGCGGGTTTTGTTTTTGTTGTTTTGTTTTGTTTTGTTTGAGACAGAGTTTTGTTTTGTTTTGTTTTGTTTGAGACAGTCTTGGTCTGTTGCCTAGGCTGGAGTGCAGTGGTGTGATCTCGGCTCACTGCAACCTCTGCCTCCTGGGTTCAAGCAATTTTCATGCCTCAGCCTCGCAAGTAGCTGGAATTACAGATGGACACACCACCATCCCCATCTAATTACTGTATTTTTATTAGACGGGGTTTCTCCAGGTTGGCCAAACTGGTCTCAAATTCCTAGCCTCATGTGATCTGCCTTCTTTGTCCTCCCAAAGTGCTGAGGTTACAGACGTGAGCCACTGCGCCTGGCCCATGCAAGGGTTTTAAGTACAGGACAGACATGATCAGATTCGTCTTTGACAAAGATCTCTTCTGATTTCAACGTGAAGAGACCACTTCTGGAGTTAACACAGTAAATCCAGGCAAGAAAAGATGGTGGCCCAGGCAAGATGGACGGGAAGAGAGAGGAGACAAACTCAAACATCTTTAGGGGGTGAAACCACATTATCTCATTTAATCCCTCAATAGCCTTATGGAAAAAAAGGTATTGCCTCTACTTTATTTTTAAAAAAAAAAAAAGGGGGGGGGAGAGGAAAAAAACCCAGAGAAAAGGAATTAACAGATCATGGTTGCCAGGAAAAAATAAGCAGAGCTGCAGTTAAGAGTCAGGCTTTCTGGCTTCAGGTCTGAAACTCCACTACAACACAGCTCCCCTCAAATGGCAGCAAATAACACTTCATACAAAATGATTTTTTAAGAATTGACTATGTTTTCAACAAATGAAAAATGCTACAGAACAGAATGATTTTACACTTAACTGAACTGTATTTTAAATAAACTATAGGGTTTTTTTCATTATTTTTCTAAGCACACTGCTCAAAGAGAAAAGGAAAACGAGAGATCAATTCCACACAAAATGTTAAGTGAATGTTTGCCTTTAATCTACAAGGCTAAATACCAAATGATTATGGCTACTTCCTCATGTTGAAATGAAACTAGCTAACATATCTATTTAGAATTCAGTAACAAAGACATATTTGATAGCCATTTAGAAGTTACTACTTTCAGGCCGGGCGCGGTGGCTCAAGCCTGTAATCCCAGCACTTTGGGAGGCCGAGACGGGCGGATCACGAGGTCAGGAGATCGAGACCATCCTGGCTAACACGGTGAAACCCCATCTCTACTAAAAAATACAAAAAACTAGCCGGGCGAAGTGGCGGGCGCCTGTGCTCCCAGCTACTCGGGAGGCTGAGGCAGGAGAATGGCGTAAACCCGGGAGGCGGAGCTTGCAGTGAGCTGAGATCCGGCCACTGCACTCCAGCCTGGGCGACAGAGCCAGACTCAGTCTCAAAAAAAAAAATAAATAAAAATAAATAGAAGTTACTACTTTCAGCAGGTGCCAACTTTGTACATCTAGAAAATAACTAAAAATCTTTTTTTTTTTTTTTTTTTTTTTGAGACGGAGTCTGGCTCTGTCGCCCAGGCTGGACTGCAGTGGCCGGATCTCAGCTCACTGCAAGTTCCGCCTCCCGGATTTATGCCATTCTCCTGCCTCAGCCTCCCGAGTAGCTGGGACTACAGGCGCCCGCCACCTCGCCCGGCTGGTTTTTTGTATTTTTTAGTAGAGATGGGGTTTCACCGCGTTAGCTAGGATGGTCTCGATCTCCTGACCTAGTGATCCGCCCGTCTCGGCCTCCCAAAGTGCTGGGATTACAGGCTTGAGCCACCGCGCCCGGCCAGAAATCTCTTTTGATGAGAGTTAACAAATTTTAAGATTATCTAGGTTATAAAGTGAGTTAATATATATCTCCAAACTCTAACAGCAATGTAGCCTACTGGTTAGTTCTTATGAAGACAAGTATGTCTTAAACAAAGAAGATAAAATTTTCATATAGGAATTGTCTCAAATTATAATTACATTCTTATGGTTAAAGCAATTTTGGATTCTTTAGTGTCTTTAACAAACTAACACTGAAATACAAAACAAAAAGGGCAGGGGAACTGTATACAATTTTACTCCAGCCTCCTTTGTAATTTACTCTTCACTTCTCATTTCTCTACTACAATTCATCGACTCATCATTTGTTCACTCACTCATTCATTTGTTCATCAAATATTTTCAAACACCTGTTATATGCAGGATACCATTTGAAGTGCTACAGAACATACACAAATAAACCAGAAATTAGCTCAAAAAGATTGCAACCCCAGGAAAGAATACAACTTTTATATACTTCAATAAGGATAAGAGGAGGTACAAGACACAAGTACAATAAAACAAGTATAAAGTACTTTAGTATTCAGAAGGAGGAATGCCATTTCTAGCCAGGAGAGTAAGGGGAGTTTTAATGATGGAAAAAAAGCTCATGCTGCTGGATGCTGAAGAACAGTCTGTTCTTCAATGATTGTTTCTGATATTTGAATTAACTCCTATGTGGTTCACAGACTAGGAAATAATGTCAATAGAACTTTGAAGTTGACACTCAATTTTTCCCAATATGAATGTTTGAACCTCTAAACAGCAACAGAAAAACAAAGCACATGACTGTATACAATGCACCATTATCCCATTATTCTCCCTTAACCCTTCGTTTGCGCTATCTTCACCTTTCTACTTACAATTAAAGTTATATTTTATTACGATTGTTACTGGGGTTTGGCTTTTTTCTTTTTTGTTTATTTTCTGTTTGTTTACTTTGTTGTTGATCTGATTATAAAGTTGTATAAATGTTGAGTGACCTAACCCAAGACAATTTATTTTTTAAAATCCTCCATTGTTACTTTGTAATGTATTACATTATAACATAAGTGCCTGTGATATTTGGGCCTGTGGACGTGGAGAGTAGGTGTGAAGAACACCCAGAATGGAGGACATAAGAGAACAAAAATATGAAAGAGAAAAGTTTAGATTATGTCTGCAAAAGAACAAGGGGCCTGGATGCAACATATAGTGGATAAAAAAAAAAAGAGGAATTGGATTGTTGGGAACAAAACTGCCTAAGATTGAACTCTATGTACTTGTAGAAGCAGTGAAGGCTTCTGAGCTTGTCAGTGACATGAACAGAAATATGCTTTAAAAAGATACACCCTTAAAGACTTAATATTGTTAAGGAAAAAAAAATAAAAAGATGCCAATTCTCACCAGTGATCTATGCAACATAATCCAGATGAAAATCCCAGCAAGCTTTTTTTTTTTAACTAACAAGTTATTCTCCACACTTTCTACAAAAATGCAAAAAACCCAAAATAGCAAAACAACCTTGAAAAAAGAGGAATAGATATGGAGGGGTTTCACGAGTGAACTCAAGATACACTATAAATCGACATGCAGTAATCAAGACAATGTGGTATTGGCATGAGACTAAACAGATCAATGGAACAGAATAAAGACTCCAGAAACAAACCCATGCTCATATGCTCAACTGGTTTTCAACAAAGATGCCAAAGTAATTCAAAGAGGAAAGGAAAGTCTTTTCAATAAATAATGTTGGAGCAATTGGATATCCATTTGGAAAAAAATAAACCTCACATTATACACAAAAATTAATTTGAGATGGATCACATACCTAAACAAAGAACTACACTTATAAAGCTCTCTAAAGAAAACATAAGACAATATCCTGATGACCTGTAATAGACAATGATTTCTTAGGCTGCAGAAAGCAAAAACCTTAAAAGGAAAATGACAAACTAGACCTCTTCAAGTTTCAAAACTTCTGCTCATCAAAAGTCACTGTGAAAAAATGAATAGCCATGCCAAGGACTGGGAGAACATATTCACAAAAGAAATTTTCATCAAAGGACTTGTGTCCTTCTATATAAAGAACTACTATAACAATAACAAAAAAATTTAACTGGGCAAAAGACATGAATATACATCTCACAGAGTGAAGTATAAAAATGGCCAATAAGCCATGAAAAAAGAAATGCTCATCATTAGTTATCAGGGAAATGCTAATTAAAATCACAATTAGCTAGCACCATACATACATTAGAATATCTAAATTAAAAAGACTGACAGTACTAAATGTTGGAAAGGATGTTGAGCAACCAGAACGGTCATATATCACTAGTAGGAATGTAAAATAGTCTAACTACTTTGCAAAAAGTTTTGACAGTTTCTTAAAAGAATAAATATGTAACAACCCTTTAACTCAGCAAATCTTCTCCTCATCATTTAGCCAAGATAAATGAAAACATAAGTCCACAAAAAGATTTACACAGAAGGAGTTATATTCATTGAATGGAACACTATTCAGCAATAGAAAAATAAATAGCCTCTGTTACATGCAACACCACAGATGGATGTTAAAAAATAGTATGTCGAACAAAATAAAACAAAGATTAAAACATACCTACTGTATGATCCCATTTATATAAAGTTTTAGAATAGGCAACTTAAACCTATTATGAAAAAAAGAATATGAACAGCAGTTACCTGGGTGCAGGCAAGAGAGGATTATTAACCGGGAAAGGACACAAGGAAACTTTCTAGGTGATGGAAATGTTCTGTAACTCGAGAGATGTGTGGATGACACGGATATATCCATTTGTCAAAACTGCACAGTTAAGGTTTGTATCTTTCAATGTATATAAATTTTACCTTACAAAAAGCCATAAAAAATAAGAGTAGATGGAAATATAGAAAAAGCAAGCACACCAGAAGGTTGATAATTGTTTAAGCTTAGTGCTGTGTGCACAGGAGTTTATTATACTATCCATTTACTTTGTATGCATTTGAACTTTTCCATAATTAAAAAAAAAAAACTGGAGGTTTAAAAAAAACACAAATAAAATTCATACATGTATACACACATATATTCATATAAGATGACACCACCAACACAGACACCAACCTAGAAAGATGATACATAAAATCTACCCTGACATGACCTAGGCCTGCCTAACATTTTAACTCTACATTTATGCTACAAATGTTCTCTTCCACTCCTATTTAACCCTCTCCTTCATCCTCCCCATTTCTCTTTATCAGTGTGGTAGACTGAGAATATGACCAAAATGGTCTCCTCTAGGTATTCACTCTCCGTGTAATGAGACTTTACAGCTCCTTTCATCAAGGGAAATTATGGAGAAATTATTTTATTCCTCCACTCCTTGAATCTGGACTGACTTTGTGACTTGCTTTGGGTAAGGGAATGATGAGATCATTCTGAATTAAGGTAAGCTGTAAATCCAATGATGTGTACCCTTTTAAGAGACAGAAAAGACAGAGAAACACAGGTGAGACAGCCTTGTGAAGACAGACGCAGAGACTACAATGATGAATCTAGCAGCCAAGGAACACCAAGGGTTGCCAGCAGCTAGTAGAGGCTAGGAGAGAGGCATGGAACAGATTCTCCCCGACAGCCTTAGAGAAAACCAGCCCTGTTGACACCTTGATTTTGGAGTCTGTCCTCCAGAACAGTGAGAGAATAAATTTCTGTTGTTTTAAGTCACCAATTTTGTTATAATTTGTTACAGCAGCCCTAGGAAACCAATACACCAGCCAAGAGCAGAAAAATCATCTAAGTCCAGCCCAAAATTAACAATCCATAGAATCATGACCTAAATAAATCGTTGTTGTAAGCTACTACGTTTGTGATGATTTGTTACACAGTAAAGCTAATTGGCACAATCAACCTAGCAAATACCCACTCCTCTTTTAAAAATTCTCTCTCCCAAAGCCAGTCTTACTACTCTCAGATAAAATACATCACTTCTACCTTTATAACCTCACTATACCCACAAAATAGTTTTTCTATAATAGCATCTATAAAATGTTATTGCATTTTTTTGCATGTGTATCAACTTTGAACGGGCTGTATGCTCTCTCAAGGCAAAGATTATGTGAGATTGAATTTGTGTATGTCAATGCCAGACAGGATGACATTATCTACAGGAAATTTTCCCCAAAATATCCACTCTTTATAAAGTTCATCTTCATCTATAATACTTATTTATAAGCAAATACAAACACACTACAATATTCCAGATACCAATCAACTAACAAAGAAATGTAGAACTTTTTAAATTGCCCATAATAGTTCAAATGGAACCTCTGAAGTCAACATAAAATATAACCAACTATATTTACAGTCATGTAATATTCCTTCCCTATTCCTTCTAATCATCAAATAATACTGTAATCCCAAAAGTGGACAATACCAAAAGACTACGCAAGTGATAGCTCTAATCTAGCACTGAGTCTTGAATGTATAAATGCCAAGAAGGCAAGTATTCCCAAAGAAAAGGAGAAAGTACATTTTTCTAAAGTGGAAGATCGAGGCAACAAATCCTTCCATAAAGAAAATCTATAAGAAAAAAAAAAAAAGAAAGGAAAGTAGATATTGAAGTCCTTACCTAATGCATAAAAGAAGATATGATTCTGGGCCAGAATTTTCTACTGTATTAACCCCTTCCTGGATATAAGTCAAGCATTTAGCAAATTACCTGCATATGTTTAGCAAATGTGTGCTGGGGAACTATTTTTGCTATTTTTAAAAATAATTATGCCTTGTTGGTCCTTTTTTACATAACCATCTCTCAGGAAAAGCTTCGTTTCAATATGTTTCCACATACACAGCTCATTCTGAACACAAAAACCCAGCAGCCAGGAAGAATCAAACCTAGAATCTCAGTTTCTTGATTTACAGTGAGGTATGTTTTGCTCTCTATGCCATGCTGACTTCTCAAGAGTAGAAAATTTTAAATAATTTTTAAGGGGCAATTTGAGGTTTATGTAAATGGCTTTCAGTTGTTATTGCTATTCACCATTAGCCTCAATAATCGAGAGCTGGATTACTTAATGAAGAGAGACATGGTAATTAAAATGCTCAAGAAAAGGACAAGTAAAATGGAGGTGCCAAGGCCAGCTTTCAAAGATATCAAAGCAGCAAGAATTCTGCACAAAAGGAAGTTGTCACAGAAAACTGCAAAAATTACAGAGGTTATAGAAGGGAGACTGAACAAAATACCTTTTGTAGTAAAGAAATTTTTGTGTATCAAGAACTCAGAGGGAAAGGACACAAGGAAACTTTCAAAACTGCACAGTTAAGACTTGTATCTTTCAATGCATGTAAATTTTACCTTACAAAAAGCCATAAAAAATAAGAGTAGATGGAAGTATAGAAAAAGCAAGCACACCAGAAGGTTGATATACAGTTCTTTTAAAACTAACTCTTATTAGACTTACTAGAAAGTCAACACAAGACTATTAAATCAAATTATGTTCACAGACTAAACAAGTAAATTGCTAACCAGAAAAAAAGAAAATGATGTAACTTTTAGCCGTGCCTATTTTGTACTCTGGAAGCAAAATATGTTTATAAATATTTGACACAACTTATTTCATTAATAAAAAAAAAATTTATTTAGCACCTACAATGTTCAGGTACCACGCAAGAGGCTAAAGACAAGCAAGTTACACTGGTCATTCCCCTCAGGGAACTTAAAAGTCAAATGAGTAATATAGAGATACATAAGATAAATAAACAAAGAGGAAGACAAAAAAAATCAGACAGTGAGGGAAAAGAATGCTTCCTAGAAGAAATGACCTAAGCAAGAATTCAATAAGGGAAGAAGTAGGGCATTTCAACAAAGTGTCATCCACAAAGCACACAAATACAAACACACACGCATGTGCACACACACACACACACCACAGAGTATAGCACATTTATACAAAAGTATTTTACTAAGGCCAGAACCACTCATTCAAAAAATATACATTGAATACCAATGATGTTTCAAGCACAGTTCTCAGAATTAGACTATAAATGAAGAAATAACCCAAAAATCTCTGTCCTGAAAAAGTTCATTCAAATTTTAGAGGGGTGAGAAAAATAACGAACAAAAGAAATAAATACATAATACATTCAAAGATGACAGGTGCTATGCAGAAAAATTAAGCAGATAAATTAAGAGTCAAATTGAACCCAGAAAGACAAGTATAATTTGTAAAGGCGTTAAGGCTGGGGAAGTCATTCTGAAAAAGTGGAACAGCACAAGCTTAAGTATTAAAATACGTGTGTTCCTACCAGTCAGAGAAGTCTATTTCTCCCCAAAAGGCTTAAAATGGAAAAGTTTTGATACAAATGAAAGGTACATAAGGCCTTTGAATGTCTGGCAAGATGCTGTAGGCTTTACCCCATTACCAATGAGAAGCTATTGAAAGACTCCAGTGGAGGAAAATCAATATATTTTCTCAGTCCTCCTCAGTATCTACATGGCATTTGAAAATATTAATCACACCCCTCTCATTCACTCATTCAATAAGCATTCACTATGCAGCTACATGATATTGTGTTAAAAACAATATTTTTAATGCAACACTATTACATGTCATTATGTCATAAAGGTTACAGAAGTATATTCATTTCCAGTCGCTAAGGAAGACTATATCCCACTCTAGCTAACACAAGACACTATATCCTAAATAATATCATGGATGCACAAAATTCAGTCATAACACAGAAAAGAACACTATAAAATGTTAATCTTGTGAAACCAAGAAAGGCTTCATGGAGGATCTGAAAAACAAGTAGAATGCAATAAAAAAAAAAAAGGTGGACAGAAAAAAGGTATCTCAGGTGGAGGAGCAGCAGGAATAGAGGTTTAAAGGTACACAGTTGAATGTCATTGCAAGTGCAGTATGGCTAAAGCATTGGCAAGAAACCTTGTATTACAAAATGCAAATGTTTCTTGGATGAACTATTTTTCTTTCAAAATTAAAATCACTTTTAATATGCCACATGGGGGAAAGTAGATTTCTTACAATTTCATTCCATTGCACAGAAGAAGGTCAATCAGAAAAAAATGATAGCTACTGTTTCTATTTTTATGCCACTGAAAGGTTAATATATAGTTTTTTGGGGTTTTTTGTTTTTGTTTTTGTTTTTGTTTTTGAGACATAGTCTCACTCTGTTGCCCAGGTTGGAGTGCAGTGGCACGATCTCAGCTCACTGCAATATCCGCCTCACAGGTTCAAGCGATTCTCTTGCCTCAGCCTCCCAATAGCTGGTACTACAGGCGCGTGCCACCACGCCCGGCTAATTTTTGTATTTTCAGTAGAGACAGGGTTTTGCCATGTTGGCCAGGTTGGTCTTGAACTCCTGACCTCAAGTGATCCACCTGCCTCAGAATACGTAGACATTTTTGAGGAGAAAAAGCAAGGCAGCTTCCTAACAGTAAGCAAGGTGGGTATATGATAAGAATATACAGAGTGAGAGATAAGTCACAAATGCAAATGGGTCAAGCTATGACAGGTCTCAAATGCTGTGAGCACCCAGTCTCTTTAAAGCAAGATAGTAAAAAAGGTAGTGACACAATTAGATAATATTTTAGAAATGCAGCCTTCTGTAAAATGCAAATCTGATCATTCCCTTAATCAGAAACCTCCAATGGTTTCCCATTTAGAAATCAAAACCCTTTAAACAGACCCCTGGATCACCTCAGCAGCCTCCTCTTATCACCCACCTCCCATCCCCTACCCCAAGTCCCTCTACCACTCTGGTCCTCTTCCACTTATCTGAAGTGGTCATCTTCCATGCCCCTTTGACACCTGGTACGCTCTTCCTCACCTCTTCTTAGAAAGGATCTTGGTTTGGTTCAGGTCTACTTAGCCATTAGATTTCAATATGTCAGAAAAATTTCCCCTCACTTCATATTCTAGGTCAGGTCCCCTGTTATACACTCCCAAAATGCCAGGTACTATTCCTTCACAGTATTTCTCACTGTTGGAATGATATGTTTATTTGAGCAATTATATATTTAATCGTGGTGTCTCCCACTACAAGATCCATGAATTCAGTGACCATGACTGCTTTGCTCATGAATATATCCCCAGAATCTAGCACAGTGGTTGTTACAGAGAAGGTTAAATAAGCACTTGCTGAATTAATTAAATGCAAAAAGCCAAATTAAGTCTTTCTTGTGGAGACTGCCCCATGTATCATAGGATGTTTAGCAGCATTCCTGGCCTCTACCAATAAATGCCAATAACAACACTTCCTGCTCCGGTTATGACATTCAAAAATGTCCCCAGGCATTGCCAAATGTCCCCTGGGGTAGGGAATTGCTCCCAGCTGGGAACCAGGGAGCTAGTATAGCCATATATCCTGGTTGTACAAGGCAGTCCCTTTTAATGCCTGTTATCCTGGTAAAATTATTAACAGAATCCCCTTTTACTCTCAGAAATATCCCAATTTGGATGAGTATTATATTGTCATCCTATCCATGGCTCATCTAGATGTGTCTTTATGAAGGCTCTTGCCCAGAATGAGTGAATTGTTGTATACATAATGACCATGGTTTTGCTTCCCACATAGCAGAAATTATAACGTTTCCGACAAATGTGTGCGTGTGTGTTTTTTAAATCTACATAGTAGGCTTTGGAATTAGTAGAAATAGTGTAATGACAATGAACAGAAGAAATATGACAAAGTTAGAATAAATAATACTACCTGATGATTAAATGTAGAAAAACAATGACAGAAAGAAGTCAAAAATGATTCCTAAGTGTTAGCCTGGGAAAGCTGGGTATGAAGCCATTTATCAAGATTAGACACACTGTAGGAGGAGGTCTGAATTTTGTCAGGTGATTGAGGAGGCAAGGTAAGCAAGCTTGGATTTTGACACAGTTCCTCAACACTAAGGTGATACCTAGCAGACACTGGGAAGTACAGGTCTCACAGACACACAGATATTTGTTGTGATAAGTGCCACTTCTTTGGCACCAGTGCCACTGGACTTCTCTCTCTTGCTTCTCTACCTTCTCTGGTTTCCTTTAAGGGCTCTTCGTCCTACCTCCTAATTATAAGAATCCCTAAATATTCTACTCATACCTTTCTGTTTCCCATGCTCCACTAACTCTCTGAGAATTCAATACTATATTAGCTACTAATTCTGTGCTGACAGGTGCCAACCTAACCTCTTGTCTGTAACCTCCAATACCACATGGCTTGATTCTTCTAAGTATTTCCATTTGAATTGTATTAACTTACATGAGTATGAGTATTTTCAGTTTAAAAGGGACTTTCATATACATTTATTTCCATCTATGTACCTCTGTCACCATACATTCAACAGGCTGGAAACCAAGCTTTTCTTTCTCATAAACCTGGTCCCTTTTCCTACCTTCTTATTTCTTACAATATCATTATAATTAACCTATCACCTATGTTCCAAAGAATAACAATAATTATTTCTCTGCTTCAGGCGCCTATATAAAAAGTCACCAAATCAATTAATTTACTTGCTTCTGAGTTTCCTCATTTCTAAAATGAAATAGTTAAATTACTTCTACCTCAAATGTATTATACTTTGAAGTCTTGGAAATCTTGGGTTCATTCACCAGTCAAACATGTTATAATTTGAAGTCTTAGAAATCTTGGGTCCATTCATCACTCAAATGTGTTATAATTTGAAGAGCTGGAAATCCTGGGTTCGTTCACCACTACCTTAGTCTAGGCTAGTGATTCTCAATCCTACTGCATATTAGAATCACCTAAGAATTTTATTTTAAATACTTCTGTGTAATCCTCCTGCGATCCAGGTATCAGTTTTATTTAAAGACTGATCACTTATTTTTTATTTAAAGATTAGAATCACTCCAGTGATTCTAATGTCATCAAGACAGAACCATAGATCTAAGCCCTCATTATTGTCACCTACATTTTGCAGACGAAGAAACTCAGGCTCAGAGAAGTGACAGATTGGCTCAAAATTTCATAACTAATAAATGAACCAAGTTCACTCTGATTCCAAAGTCCATATTCTTTCCTTGTGCCAAAAAGCAACTGGTACTAAAAAATACAATCTATACCAATTGATGTAATGATTGTTTTTACATTGCTTTAAAAATGCTTCATTTTCCTCCATATGTGTATAGTTGGTGGCTCCTAAGAGGCCATAAGTGAGAGGTGGAGTCTTCTCATTTGCCCCATAGAAGCTATGTCAGGATTGAGGAACAGTAAGTACAAAGTCTATTTTTAAAACACTGTTCATAAAGTACTGATGTGGGTTTGCATTTTCAAAATTCCAAGGAGAGATCTATTCATCTCTTGAAAACTGCCACAATCATTTAGGTATGCTGTCAACTGACTGAGATGGAGAATCATTATGGTACAAAGTTCAGGAGGGAAATACAAATCCTAGATACAGAACTGTGATGGATAGTGCTTTCCTATACCTCTATAAATACAAGCTGCCAAACATCAGACCTTTAGTGAATAACCAGATCTTCTGAATCGACACCTTAGCAATGATAACATATTAGCACAATCCAGTAAAAACAATGAATTTCAGAAACTCTGTAATTTCTACTTTCTCATCTACTTCACTCCTACATGAAAGTTTAGGCTAATCTTGAGAAATCAACTTTTTTCTATATTTGCTTTCATACCCTTTGGGCAGCCTATCCCTTAATGCTGGCCGTACTTTGTTCTCTAAAGACAGAAGTGGGATCTGGGATGAGCTGTGTCCTCCAAATCCAGTCCTTCCTAACACGATTCTACATTTCTCAGCAGATGCTGCAGACCCTTTATTGCTATTCTTCCTAATAATGATGTATTCATGAGGCATACAGTCAGCTAGCTGCCTGAGCGTCTAAGAATATCAAACTAACAACATCCTGCTTACCTGCCTTTTACCAGTCAGAAGATGACATTTATTCATTTGCGCAATGAAATCCCAATCCCAGCCCCACTATACACATACACACCAATGAGCATGTGTCACTTCACTCCCACCTGGTTTTTAACTTAGGCCACTTTGGAGACGTGCTAACAATACCTAGCAATTGGTTTGTGTTAGAACTGCACTTTTGGAGAGTATAAAGTGACAATATTTCAATAAATGACTATCAGGCCCTACAGGTGAGGAATTAATTAGTAACAAATACCATCAGCCCTCTATATTCATAGGTTCTACAAACATGAATTCAACCAACCGTGGATCAAAAATACTAAAAAAAAAAAATATGGTTGCATCTGCACTGAACACACAAAGACTTTTTTCTTGTCATTATGCCCTAAACAATACAGTATAGCAACAATTTACAGAGAATTTACATTGCATTCAATTTTATAAATAATCTAGAGATATCATAAATAATACAGGAAGATGTATGTAGGTTATAAGCAAATACTATGCCATTTTATATAAGAGACTTGAGTATTCATAGGTTTTGGATCTGCAGGAATTCCTGTATCCAATCTCCCACAAATACTAAGGGATGAGTGTTTACAAAAAAAAAAAAAAATGCAATAGTTAAGGCAAAGATTATACTTCTAAACTGGACAAGCCAATTTTGTAAACACATGTCATTATTAATAAGAAATTTTTTGAAATTCTAAATTGTTTATGATAAACCATCAATAATAACAGATCACAACGAACACCTGCTCTCCAAAATGAGAAAGAAGAATTGGCCTTCTTTATGATTACTAATTACTTCTGCTACCACTATTACAACAGGCTGAAAAGTCCCTTTGGGTTCAAATGACTTCAGAATGTTGCTAACATTTAACATCCAATAAACACAGACTGCAAGTAGGAAAAAAATATATTATTTTTGTTACTGTATATAAACAACTAAGTGATACTTTAAAAGCAAATATAGGTTACAAATTGAAAAGCATACTATATTGCATTTACCAGTAAATTGTTTGTCATTCAAATTGCTTTGTGTCGTTGCTTTTAAAAATTTTGAGGTTTAAGACAAAAGTATTGCATTTAATAGCTTTGAGGAGATTCCTCACAGATACTGCATACATACAATGTTCCTGTGAATATCCTTATTTCATTCAAGAGACTGCTTATAGAATTTGTTATTTCTATTACTTGCCAAGATATTTTATTCTGTGCTATTTCTAACACATATCATGCTAGAGTCACAAGGATACTAAATTTGAAGGGGCATTTCTATGCCTAAAATATGAAACAAATTATTCTGGTATCTAAAATAACCTAACTGCAAAAGCAACTCCTACACACATGTGGTAATAATTTTCAAAAAGCTATCTTTTATTGGATTCTAGGTAATAACAATAGCATATGCTTTTTGTACGTCTACTCTTACAAAACAAATTTTTCACAACATAACCTTTCAAGAAACCAAAATGCTTCAGATACTTTCCATTATATAATATCAATTCACTAACTCAAATATCTGGCTTACAGGATTTAATACAAACATTTGTTCAGATTATTATCAAAAGAAAAGCCGTTCATCATTTGCATTCCAAAACAATTTAGTGATTGTAGAAGGCTCATATTTTAAATCATAAAGTTTCATATTTTCCATTTTCTACATGTTCTTGTACTGAGTAACAGGACTGACTATGAGAGACTTCACTGATGCTAACAAAAAATGAATTTCGTACATGGAAGGAAAAAACCTTCAGTAACATGATGGCCTTCATTATAGATTGGCATTCACTTGGATAAAATAATTTATCTTTTACAACAATAATCTTCTACCATTTTCATGATCCTTTGTGTAATGTGTCTGAATTAACATAATGCTTTCCATTTAAAGAAAAACCATTTGTACTTTTAAAATGTATTATCTCATCATAAAACAAGAGAAAAGACAATGTTAACAAGTCTATACTACAATAAGCATACAATTCCTAAAAATTACATTCTTTCCTGATGTTTTAAATAAAGGAGGAAGAGGAGAGGATGTACATTTTCCTTCACTCCTCCTACTTTCTTGGCACAGAAGAGGGAAACAGGGAACCATGTTAGATTTCCTTCGACCTTTCCTGACTCACTTCCTGCATTATTGTCATTCTTCTGTTAAGAAGAACCTGTAAAAGCATATGTATGTGAAGGAATACATACATATACAAAAAGAATAGGTATAAGGAAGAATATGTAAAAGTACCTAAAAGAGGAACCTGTTACTTTATATTAACTAACTCTCATTACCTACTGCTTTATTTTAATCTTTTTTCCTTTTAAAAAATAAAAACTTGTCCAGGAACAGTGGCTCATGCATGTAATCCCAACATTTTGGGAGGTCACGGCAGGTGGATCACTTGAGCCCAGGAGTTCAAGACCAGACTGGCCAATACAGTGAAACGCCATCTCAACATAAAATACACAAATTAGCCTGGCGTGGTGGCACACACCTGTAGTCCCAGATACTTAGGAGGCTGAGGTGGGAGGATAACCTAAACCTGGAAGGTCATGGCTGCAGTGACCCAGGATCACGCCACTGCACTCCAGCCTGGGTGAGAGAGTAAGACACTATCTTAGCAAAAAAAAAAAAAACTCCCACCTCTTTGATTCTCTTAAAACAAGTGCTTACAAAGAAGTAAGTTCTGAATGAATTCATAATCTTAAACCTATCAGAATAAAACTGCTGAAAATCAGAGAGAGAAAAACCTTGAAGGTAGCCAGATAACACTGAATGTAAATGGACAAAGCTCTCCAATCCAACGATAAAAGAGTGGCTGAACAGATTAAAAAAAAAAAAAAAAAAAAAAAAAACAATAGGATCCGATGATCTCTTGCCTACAAGAAACACATTTCATCTGTAAAGAAAGATGTAGACTGAAAATAAAAGAATGGAAAAAGATATTCTATGCCAATGAAAACCAAAAAAGAGCAGGAGTAGCTACACCTACATCTGTCGAAATAGATTTCAAGACAAAACTATAAGAAAAGACAAAAAAGGTTGCTATATAATGATAAAGAGGTCAATTCAACAAGACAATATAACAATTGTAAATACATATGTACAACACTAAAGCACCCAGATATATATAACAAATATTATTAAAGCTAAAGGGAGACATAGGCCCAATAATATTAATAGCTGGAGACTTCAACACACCACTTTCAGCACTGGACAGATCTTCCAAAAAGAAAATTAACAAAGAAACATCAGACTTAATCTACACTATACACCAAATGGGTATAATAGATATTTACAGAACATTTCATTCAAAGGCTGCCACACATTCTTTTCCTCAGCACATGCATCATTCACAAGGATGTACCATATGTTAATTCACAAAACAAGTCTTAAAACATTCAAAAAATTGAAATAATATCAGGCATCTTCTCTGACCACAATGGAATAAAACTAGAAATCAACAAAAAGAGAAATTTTGTAAAGTATACAAACACATGCAAACTAAACAATACGCTCCTGAATGAAGAGTGGGTCAATGAAGAAGTTAAGAAGGAAACTGGCCGGGCGCGGTGGCTCACGCCTGTAATCCCAGCACTTTGGGAGGCCGAGGCGGGCGGATCACAAGGTCAGGAGATCGAGACCACGGTGAAACCCCGTCTCTACTAAAAATACAAAAAATTAGCCGGGCGCGGTTGTGGGCGCCTGTAGTCCCAGCTACTCGGGAGGCTGAGGCAGGAGAATGGCGAGAACCCGGGAGGCGGAGCTTGCAGTGAGCCGAGATCGCGCCACTGCACTCCAGCCTGGGCGACAGAGCGAGACTCCCTCTCACAAAAAAAAAAAAAAAAAAAAAAAAAAAAAAAAAAAAAGAACTACAAAAGCAAGAGCAAACCAAGCCCAAAATTATTACAAGAAAGGAAATAATAAACATCACAGCAAAAATAAATGACACTAAAATGAAGAACACAACACAAAAGATTAGCCAAATGAAAAGTTGGTTTTTTGAAAAGATAAACAAAATTGGCAAACCCTTAGCCAGAGTAAGAAAAAAAGACAGAAGACCCAAATAAATAAAATAAAATAAAATATAAAAAGGGAGACATTACAACCAATGACACATAAATTAAAAGGATTAGAGACTACTATGAGCAACATATGCCAATAAATAGAAAATCTAGAAGAAATGAATAAATTCCTAGACACATGCAACCTATCGAGATTGAACCACGAGGAAATCCAAAACCTAAACATATCAATATCGAGTAACGAGATGAAAGCTGTAATAAAAAGTTTTCTAGTAAACAAATGCCTGGGACACAATGACTTTACTGCTGATTCTACCAAATATTTAAGGAAGTAATAACAATCCCACTCAAAGTATTCTGAAAAATAGAGGAGGAAGGAATACTTCCAAACTCTTTCTACAAGTCCAGTACTAATCTGATACCCAAACCAACAAAGGTATATAAAAAAAAAAAAAAGAAAGAAAACTGAAGGCTAGTATCCCTTATGAATATTGTCACAAATATTCTCAACAAAATACTAGCAAACTGAATTCAAAAACACATTAAAAATATCATTAATTAGGACCAAGTGGGATTTATCCTAGGGATGCAAGGATGCTTCAACATATGCAAAATGATCAATATGATATATCAAATCAACAGAATGAAGGACAAAACCCATATGATCATTTCAATTGATACTAAAAAAGCATTTGAGAAAATTCAACATCCTCTCATGACAAAAATCCTCAAAAAACTGGGTACAGAAAGAACACACCTCAACACAATAAAAGCCATATGTGACAGACCCATAGTTAGTTTCATACTGAATGGGGAAAAACTGACTTTTCTCTAAGATCTGGAACACAGCAAGGATGCCCACTTTCACCACTGTTATTCAACATAGTACTGAAAGTCCTATCGTTATTCAACATAGTACTGAAAGTCCTATCTAGATCAATTGGACTAGAGAAAAAAATAAAGGGCATTCAAATTGGAAAGGACAAAGTGAAATTATCCTTATTGGCAGACAATAAGCTCTTATATTTAGAAAAACCTGAAGACTTCAGCAAAAAACTTAGAACTGATAAACAAATCCAGTAAAGGTGCAGAATACAAAATCAACATACAAAAATCAGTAGCATTTCTATATGCCAACAGTGAACAATCTGAAAAATGAATCAAGAAAGCTATTCCATTTACAGTAGCTATGAAGAAAATCAAATACCTAGGAAATAACCAAAGAAGTGAAAGATCTCTACAATGAAAACTATAAAATATTGATGCAAGAAATTTAAGAGAAAAAAATGGAAAAACGTTCCATGTTCATGGATTGGAAGAATCAATATCATTAAAATGTACATACCACCCAAAGCAATCTAGATATTCAATGATATTCCTACCAACATACCAATGACATTCTTCATAGAAGCAGAAAAAAAAATCATACAATTTATATGGAACTACAAAAGATCCAGAGTAGCCAAAGCTGTCCTGAGCAAGAAGAACAAAACTGAAAGAATCACATTACCTGACCACAGAGCTACGGTAACTAATACAGCAATGGTACTGGCATAAAAACAGACACATAGACCGATGGAACAGAAGAGAAAACCCAGAAACAAATCCAAACATCTACAGTGAAGTAATTTTTGATAAAGGTGTCAAGAACATACATTGGGGAAAGGACAATTTCTTCAATAAATAATGTGGAGAAACCTAGATATCCATATGCAAAAAATGAAACTAGACCCCTATCTCTCACCATATACAAAAATCAAATCAAAAGGGATTAAAGACTGAAATCTTTTATCTCAAACTATGAAACTACTACAAGAAAACACTGCGGAAAATCTTCAGGATATTAGACTGCTCACAGATTTCTTGAGTAATACCCCACAAACACAGGAAACAAAAACAGAAATAGACAAATGGGACCACACCAAGTTACAAAGTTTCTGTACAGTGAAGGAAACAATCAACCAAGTAATGAGACAACCCACAGAATGGGAGAAAATATGTGCAGACTATCCTTCTGACAAGAGATTAAAACCAGAATATATAAGGAGCTCAAACAACTCTATAGGAAAAAAATCTAATAATACAACTAAAAACAGGCAAAAGATCTGAATAGAAATTTCTCAAAAGAAGACATACAAATGGCAAGCAAGCATATGAGAAGGTCACTGATAGGAGAACATCACTGATCATCAGAGAAATGCAAATCAAAACTGCAACGAGATATAATCCGACCTCAGATAAAATGACTTTTATCTAAAAGTAAGGAAATAACAAATGCTGACGAGAATGCGGAGAAAAGGGAACCCTCCTACATTGTTGGTGGAAATGTAAATTAATACAACCACTATGGAGAGCAGTTTGGAGTTCCTCAAAAAACTAAAAATAGAGCTACCATATGATCCAGTAATCCCACTCCCTGGTTATATACCCAAAAGAAAGGAAATCAGTAGATTGAGGAGATCTCTCCACTCCCATGTTTATTGCAGCACTATTCACAATAGTCAAGGTTTGGAAGCAAACTAAGTGTCCATCAACAGAAAAGCGGATAAAGAAAATGTGGTACATATACACAATAGAATATTATTATTATTCAGCCATAAAAAAGAAATGGAGATCCTGCCATTTGCAACAACATGAATGGAACTTAAGGTTATTATGTTAATGAAATAAGCCAGGCACAGAAAGACAAAGTTTGCATGTTCTCGCTTATTTGTGGGAGCTAAAAATTAAAATAATTGAACTCATGGAGAGCACAAGGATGGTGACCAGAGGCTGGGAATGGTATTTGGAGGTTGGGAGGAAATGGGGATGGTTAATTGTATTTAAAAAATAGAAAGAATGACCAAGACTTATATTTTCCAGCACACAGGGAAGACTATATTCAAAAATAATTTAATCATATATTTAAAAATAATTAAGAGTATACTTGTATTGTTTGTAACACAATCAATAAATGCTTGAGGTGATGGATACCCCGTTTACCCTAATGTAGATATACCACTTAACCTGATTCAAACATGCCTTGCATGCCTGTATTAAAATAGGTCATATAACCCATTTATGTGTGTGTATATATATGTGTCTGTATATATGTATACACACACACACATACACACATATTGTAAACCCACAAAAATAAAAGTAAATACAGTAGCCAGAAAAGGACAGGTACCTTCAAAGAAGTAATAATTATAGTAACATAGCTAACTTCTCAATAATATCTACAGAAGCCAGATGGACCAATGGATTGATATCTTCAAAGTGCTGAAAGAAAATAATTGCTAATCTAAAATTCTATACCCAGCAAAAATATCCTTCAAAAAGTAAACAGATTTTTTAAATGCCTTCAGGCAAAGAAAAACTGACAGATTTACTTAACAGTAGACCCATACTAAAAGAAACAGTAAAGAGCATTTTTTAAGACAGAGGGAAAAACAATCTCAGATAGCAGCTTGAAGATTTAGAAGGAAAAACATTAAGGGGGAAGGTTAAAATATGAATATATCTAAATGTTATTAAGTGTCCAGAATTCATTACTATTTCATGAATCCTTCTTATATCCACATAGAAAAGGGATGGTATTGATATTGCTATTCCTATTTTAAAGAAGGAAAAAAAAAAAAAAAACAAGGAAAGGCATATCCAAAGTTAATTTTTCCAAAATCCCAATTATAACACTGGCACAAGGAAATAGTCTTGGTCTACATTCCCCCTACCATAATTAAGAAAACAAAATAAAAATTAAAAAAAAAAGAAATGATTCAAATAATTAGAGACAGAAATAGAAAATCCTGGCTCATCGATGCTTTGACATTGAGAAAGTATTTTCTCAGTACAGCATCTGTGAACTGGATATTTTCTGTTTGCCCTGCAAACTTCCCATCTGTTTCCAATCTGCTCTGTGCCAGAAGCTGACCACTGCATCCAAGGATCCCTTTCCCTCTGGCTTCCAGTTGAGTTTGGCCAATAAGAATCACTGGCAAGAGACTTGAGAGAGGGAGGAAAGCAGGGTCAGAGTATTAATTTCCTCAGCTCCCTCCCTGCTGAGTCTCCAGGTTTGATTGTGTCCGTCAATTTAAGGCAACAGCTCCTATCAGATGGCCCTCTCTTATAGCTACACTACTCTCTGCAGGATCCAATAACAAATCCCTTCTCTGGCCCTTTCAGAGATAGGAACAGTAATAGTTCCCATTGTTGTTAGTGCCAAGATGCTTCACCATTCCTTGTTAGTGTCTCTTTGTTCATTTCTACTCTCTCAATTACCCCATTTGAGTGAACGTCTATTTGCTGCCAAGACTCTGTTTGCCAATATATAGCATTGAAGATGGTAAAAACAGAATAGGGAATAAGAACCCCAACACTTAAGTCAAAAACAACTAGAATTGGATACCTGCTCCAAAACTGGCTTTGTAAGAGTTTGATAACATTTCTAAGCCTCTCTTATCTCATCTATAAAATAAAAAAATAACAGTAGTACCTGCTTCAAAAATTATTGTTTGGTGTGAATTAATAAGGGCTTAGCCCAGTGCCTGATTGATACAAAACATAGGCTTAATAAATATTAAACTAGTATTATAAATTTAATATTTAGTAAATATTAAATTACTAAATTATTAATATTATTAAATTATAATAATATTACTATTTACTTCACAGGTATGATACAAAATTGACCACCACATGACTAATTAAGGACTAAATATATAAATCCCACTCCAGCTTTTAATTCTGACTGCTATTTAATAGATCGTTTCACACCAGAAAACCATGTCTAAAAGCAAACTATGCCTTTTAAAATACTCTAGTTTGCCTACCACAGGATTAAGATGCAACCAGTATGTATAATTTGTCTGTCAATGTAAATAAGCATTTGTACATTTTGGAAGAGAACATTATCATAATAAGTAGTTCTGCTCTACTTCAACATTACTGGAAAAAAACAGTGGTATAAATTAGCTCAATCTTATTTCAGCTGGCTTAGGGCTAAAGAAAATTATAATTGGGTCAAGTCAAAGCAAATCATTTCAGCACATCATATACAACTTCCCTGAACTCCCTAAAAAAGTATATATTAGATAGAAATTGAATATATAATTGTGATCAGAAATGTTCAAAAATAATAAGAGTAATATGAAGACTAAAAACAAGAACAGATAAAAGAGAAGACAGACCATCAAAATACAGTACCCGTCCTTCAATTTTAATGTTATGACTGAAAGTCTTAGTATGTATGCAGTTGTGAATAAAAAGACCAAATACAGCCAGCAATGCTGAAGCATGATAGCCAGATTGGTCGCATGTCCTTTGGAAAACAACTGCAGCTGCTGCCCACAGGGTCTGCATAATAACAATATACTTGGCAGCACTAAACAGATACCCATCTTCCAAATTTTCTCTAAGTGAAAAACAGTTATCAACAACAATAAAAGACTTCTGACTGCTATTTTAACCATGAACTAAAATATTTTCTCCCAGGTTGGTTGTGGCACTGATTCAATAGATGGAAAAAGAAAAGCATGACTTGTTCCTTTACACTGCATCAAGGTACCAGCAGTTCAGCCTGGCCTCCATGTGGACTACAGTTCAAGTCCTTGATCTTAGAGGCCATAACTAGCTGCCTTCCTGAATCAAATCCCTCTAAGAAACACCATTCCCAGCTCCCTCTGATTTGAACTGTTTGAACTTGATGCACTCCAGCAAGCAAAGGAAGCTAAAACAGAACTCTGCACACATGGGCACTAAATGATGTTTCCAAGTGGCCCATTACATAATATTCACCAGGAAATACCTAACTCCTTGCCTAGCTTTGCTATTTTGGGCCCAGTCTTTCAAGAGAGGTATCATTCAGAAACAACTATCATTCTTCAAGGAATTTAATTCAATAACTGTATTTATAGGTTCTCTAAGTAAAATAATTGTTAAAAGTGGGCATATTAGTAAATGTGCCAAAACTAACAGTAATGTTATCTACAACATATACAATGTCATGTGCCAGGCATTCTAATAAAAAGTTAACTTATTCAATCCCCAAAATAACCCCACCAAGCAGATACTATTATTAAACCCATTTTACAGAAAAGCAGGGAGGCACTGAGGCACAGAGAACTTAAATAGCTTGCCCAAGGTCACAGAGCTAATGAGTAAGTTAATCAGCCGTGGTCAGAGTCTTCTGCTTTAACCTTTATAATACCCTAACACTAAAAATATAGCTTCTAAAAATATTCCTATGTGTCAATGTTGAACCTGGCAAATAAAATAAAATAAAATAAAATAAAATAAAATAAAATAAAAATATTCCTGAACCACAACATTACTGAACTAAGATGCTTCTATAGCTCCCATCTCTCCTTTCTCTTCTATTTATCCTCAAATTAACAATTCAAAGTCTACATTTACCAACAAATAAGAGAACTGAGCATATCTCTCCTAAAAAAGAAAAGGCTGTAATAAAATTTCTACTAAATGAAATTTTGAAAGGTTCACTACGGTAAAACCATAGAGGACTGAAAAACTGTCTTTGATAACTATTTATAAGCTACTATAATTATCCAAGAAGTTTTCAATAAGATGATGGTATTTGCGTTTAACAAAGTTAAATCTGTACTATGCTCAATTTTTAAAGAGAAGCATCCTTTCATGATTCTGAATGTATTATTTACCAGCCTAACTCGTAAGTATTATGAAATGCCTGCTTTTGGCTTTTTCTGTTCCTACATAAAATATAATCAACAAACTTCCAGGAGCCCACTGCACTGGTAATATTGTGAGATTCATCTTTTTTTGCCCACTCCACAAAAAAGGTGGTACGTAGGTGCCTACAAAAAAGAATTTATTCCTTCTTGTTTCTGTTTCTTGATTCTTCTACTGCTTCCAGGTTAATGTATATGATGCCAGAATTACCAAACTATAATAGGCAAAGTACATCTACCAGTTTTAGATTCTAAAATCTATAAACCAAGTCACCCACCGCTAAAGACTGATCAATAAGTACAATTTCTTAGAGAAATGCTTCCTTATATTCTTTAGTCACACAGAAACTTATTTTGTTCTTTAGAGTACATGCCACATGATATGTTCCATAGCAACGGTTTACAGTTTTACATATTAGAATGGTGGTATTCATTAAATAGATTTTCACTCTAAAACAAATCTGATGCCCACTCAGGAAGGTAAGTTCACAGGAAAGAACACGCAGAGAAAAATCAACCATCTGAGATATCCACTAAATTCTGAAATAATTCACAACAGGTCATCTCCTGGAGTCATACGTTATTCATTTCTACATGTTCTTTTACTCTGGCTTGTTTCCTAAGGCTTACATCCCAGAAAATCAGAATGTTTTCCCTTTCATGTCAACAATGACTCTTTTAAACGTCTTTTCTATATCAGAGAGAAATATATTTCCACTGAAATTTTCTTTTATACTCTGCAACTTTTGAAGATAACCAGGCACAGAGAGACAAAAACTTTCCTTTGAAGAGTAAATGTTACTGGCACCTAAACCTTTTCTTTTTCTATTGTTTGTAACAAAAGTACTGAGTCCTAAGATTCAAGATACAATATTGAATTCTATTTGGTTTCCTATCCTAAACAAACCACAATTGCAGGTGCCAAATTAATTCTGAACAAATTTGCTCCAGGGCACCTACAGGGGCCATGGGCCTTTAATCTTCACATACCAAGAGTGTTTATTCGCCTCTGTTGGAAAGAAACACAGGTCTGGGAAGTCAAAGGTTGGTCAGTAGAAGAGAAAAACGGGGTAGAATCTCTCAAGATGACAGAAGAAAGTAATGAACCCTGCAAGTGTTTTCCCTGGCTAGCTGAGAGAACTGCCAAGTTTGGGTCAGAGGTCTCATTTAACTAGGAGTTCCATATTGCTCTTTTAGGTTACAACAATCTCAATAAAGCAGGTGATTATTCCTTGACTTAAAAGAACTTCCAAATTACAAACTCAAAATGAAGTTATCATTGCCAAATAATGCAATTTGTGAATATAAAATAATGGTGTTAAAACAATTGGGTGTCAAGATTGTTTACACTTTCCATAAAACTTTATCAAAATACGATCAAATGTCATAAATTAAATTCTGATTACTTTACACATACAGTATGTGACATTTTCCACAGATTTATAACTTGAAAGTACTAACTGATTCCAAGATATGTTCAGAAAATAACTATCAGGAGTCTCTAATGGAGAATTCTAGAGATACTTCTTAAGCAATAGTACATCAGTTTAAGTAGTCTATTTTGGGTTTTTTAAGCTAGTTAAAATCTTTTTCTACCCATTTTAAAGTGTGTTGAATTTATGGATGAATTAAAATGTATTTCAGTGTATAAGTAGGTTTAATTTTTACATGGTTGTTTAATTCTGTGATTAATAGGCCATTGAAAAATGAGTTTGTAAATTGTTGGGATTTTTCTTACTCAAGTTATGTGGAAGGTTCTGGATATCCTCACCCATTTTATATATTCCTACATTTTATTTTTATGTGGAAATTTTCTCTTTTTGGTATAAAAAAGTATATTATCTTTTCTTTGCAAATAAAGGGTTGGCGTCAATTTGCAACTAAAAAAAAATTCACCAATGACCAAAAATTCCAATTACAATATTTTCTGGACTATTTTGTTAATAGTCTGGATCAAACAGATGTCAGTATAGCAATTAAATCACACTGCAATATATAAATTTTTCTTGATTTACCTGCCTACTATAACCGTATCTTAAGTTCTCACATCTTACTTCAATGTCAGTGTTTCTAAATTGGAAAGTTGCTTTCTTCCAATATAATCTGGAACTGTGTTTTTTTTTGAATACCACAAACTAAAATAATAGTAGACTACTTTTTTAACTTACATGCAAGATAGAAAAAAATTCTGCAGAAATTTTAAAAGATGGGGGGAAATGGGATGAATTAGGAGTGAAAAAAGTTCAAAATTTAAGCATCACAAAAAAATCTGGTTTCTTTAAAAAAATTTCTTAATTTTGCCTACTTTATCATTTTTCAAATAATTGAAACTTTACATAGTCTGTAGTCTTTGAAGTTTAATTTTTAAAGTGCTGTTCAGTAATTTCTCATTTCCAATTTCAAATTAAGTACCAAAAGTTGTGTATAAATACCATTAAGAAAATGACACAGGAGAAAAATATCAGGAAATTCTCCACTATAATTTAAGAATTTTACTCTTTATAGCAGCATAATTTATAATCCTTTGGGTATATACCCAGTAATGGGATGGCTGGGTCATATGGTACATCTAGTTCTAGATCCTTGAGGAATCGCCATACTGTTTTCCATAATGGTTGAACTAGTTTACAATCCCACCAACAGTGTAAAAGTGTTCCTATTTCTCCACATCCTCTCCAGCACCTGTTGTTTCCTGACTTTTTAATGATCGCCATTCTAACTGGTGTGAGATGGTATCTCATTGTGGTTTTGATTTGCATTTCTCTGATGGCCAGTGATGATGAGCATTTTTTCTGTGTCTGTTGGCTGTATGAATGTCTTCTTTTGAGAAATGTCTGTTCATATCCTTTGCCCACTTTTTGATGGGGTTGTTTGTTTTTTTCTTGTAAACTTGTTTGAGTTCTTTGTAGGTTCTGGATATTAGCCCTTTGTCAGATGAGTAGATTGCAAAAATTTTCTCCCATTCTGTAGGTTGCCTGTTCACTCTGATGGTAGTTTCTTTTGCTGTGCAGAAGCTCTTTAGTTTAATGAGATCCCATTTGTCAATTTTGGCTTTTGCTGCCGTTGCTTTTGGTGTTTTAGACATGAAGTCTTTGCCCATGCCTATGTCCTGAATGGATGTTTATTGCGGCACTATTCACAATAGCAAAGACTTGGAATCAACCCAAATGTCCATCAGTGACAGATTGGATTAAGAAAATGTGGCACATATACACCATGGAACACTATGCAGCCATAAAAAAGGATGAGTTTGTGTCCTTTGTAGGGACATGGATGCAGCTGGAAACCATCATTCTTAGCAAACTATCACAAGAACAGAAAACCAAACACCGCATGTTCTCACTCATAGGTGGGAACTGAACAATGAGATCACTTGGACTCAGGAAGGGGAACATCACACACCGGGGCCTATCATGGGGAGGGGGGAGGGGGGAGGGATTGCATTGGGAGTTATACCTGATGTAAATGATGAGTTGATGGGTGCTGACGAGTTGATGGGTGCAGCACACCAACATGGCACAAGTATACATATGTAACAAACCTGCACGTTATGCACATGTACCCTAGAACTTAAAGTATAATAATAATAAATAAATTTAAAAAAAAAAAAAGAATTTTACTCTTAAACATCAATGGCAATTAATATCCCTTTTTCTCTAATATTATGAATAGGTAGAATATGCATGCTTGCCTTAATGGTAAAAATCTGTAAAATTATGTAATGTCTCTGTATATCCTTTAGTCTAGAACCATATTTTAAATGTTCAATATGCCCATTCTAACTGAATGGGTACTAACTGAAGAAAAAGCTCCTAAATAAAATGCCTAAATAAAAGATTGTACTGGTCTCATTATAACAGTAAACCTATTAAGTTACTTCCAACTACAGCAAGTTTACTTAGGAAAGAAGAGACTATTTGAAAGAGCATTCGGCAAAATAAATTTATTATCAAGAAAACCACTTGCAATGAAGCACAGAATATCACAGCATAACTTACATTTTTATTGTGTCAGTTTACATAGATGAACACTAAAAACAACCATTTGAATTTCTAGATGAATTCATCATTACCCAGAAAATCAAATTTGGCTTCATGAATATAAATTCACTTTTAATGTGTATCATGTTTAGACTTTTTAATATACAAGCATGACTACGATTGCATAAAAGCTTCTAAATGTGATTTATTTAGTAAGAACATTACTCTAAGATATCACATTAAAGATTGCCTCTTAAAGCTCGGGTATCCAGCAGCTAAAAGGGTCAGCTACATTACCAAAAGGGAGATGGCAGATGCTGCCTATTAATAATGCCCACTGTCTTAAATCAACTGGAGCCTTCAGCCAAGACGCCTTCTGCCTGCCCTCTCTGGCAAGCCACTCACACTCCAGGGAAGAAAGATATGTGCATACATACATACATACTCGGATGGATGGATGGACGGACAGATGGACAGACAGACAGCTAGATAGATAGAGAGTAGATAGATAGATAGACAGAGAGATAGATAAATGGAAGTATTGTGTGTGTATGAGAGAGAGAGAGAGAGAGAGTGTGTGTGTGTGTGTGTGTGTGTGTGTGTGTGTGTGTGTGGCATACGGGGGGAGGGTTGCTGCTGTTAACAGAAGCATTTATAAATGGAAAAAATATTTGTAAGTAGTCTTATTGTTTTAATTTACTAGACCAAAGTTAAACAGCATCATATAATATAAAATAAATTATTTGTAGTGATTTCAATGTGTACGTTAGACTAAGATTCACAATGCTGTGTTTCTGTGCCTTCAATTTAGAGGTTCTTCCTAGGCTCTTCTGAGAGAAATGGAGAAAAAGTCTTTAAGATGCTCCACATTAGAACAATAGAACTTGTGCTCCACTGAGAAATGAAGTAACATAAAAATATTTCTAGGAGTCACACTAAAACCTACACTTTATGTAGATCTCTTCACAAAGAAAAAGAACTAAGTCTCTCAGAAGAAAGTGATTAAATAAAGAGGTATATAATGAAGAACAAAAAAATATTTGGGAGAAATACAGCATATTACTCATTAATAATTGTAGTAATTAAAAGTGTAGGAATCTCTATGATTTAACTAGACTATTGGGTCTAATAAATAGTCTATAGAGATAGGTTCTATATATTGACTAAATGAGACACAATCCTATTTAGACATACAGAAAAGGGAAAACGGAAAGAAAATAATAGATAGCTTACTGCACTTGGCCTTATATGTCCCAAAAGACACTTCATTTTGTTATACATTTTCTGTACTGACACTTTTTCCTAGATGACATCATGGGACCTCCAGAAACAGTATTTCAATAGAAACAATACAAGTCTACATTATAAAGTATGAACGTGTTCAGGGCCTCCTAGGTAGAAATCTATACATACTTTGACCTGTGTTGATTTATCTCCTCTCATATGACAATTACAGATCCTTTTTTCTGTGTCTGTGAGTCATCTGCCTGTCTACATCATCATTAAAATTCTGAAGTTCTTCCCAAAGAGCATCAGGATACTGTAAAATTCTGATACTAATTTTTCTTTGCTATAACCCCTTCTATTTTCACTTTCACATGATTACATATTTTATGTGGCCAGTGATGACATGCATGTATTCAAGTTTAATAAAAATATAAAATATTTTCATGGTAAAAATATATAAATGAAATGTTGACACGGTCCATTATAAGATAACAAAATCTGCTTTTCTGAAAGTGGTTTGAGAAATTTTGTACATAAAAACACTTGAACTCATGACTGTTGGTATAAAATGAGGTCAATGCCAATAATTTCTTTTGAAACTTTTTTCTATAATTTTTTTTTTTTTTTTTTTTTGAGATGGAGTCTCACTCTGTTGCCCAGGCTGGAGTGCAATGGCACGATCTCGGCTCACTGCAACCTCTGCCACACGGATTCAAGTGATTCTCCTGCCTCAGCCTCCCGAGTAGCTGGGATTACAGGCGTCTGCCACATTCTCATGTTTTTAGTAGAGATGGGGTTTCACCGTCTTGGTCAAGCTGGTCTCGAACTCCTGATCTCGTGATCCACCTTGCCTCGGCCTCCCAAAGTGCTGGGATTACAAGCGTGAGCCCCTGTGCCCGGCCAACTTTTTTTCATAATTTAAAGTAACAGTATAGGCATACTTATCAGCATAGTAAATATTAATTATGTACATAATAAGTTCAAATTGCAATTATCACCTTAATTATATATGGATCTAAGACTCTTAATGAGATATTCACCTGACATAATAAAAATGGTTAGTAAAAAGTCTGACCTAAACAAACAAATAAATGTTCCACAAATAGATGGGGTGTGGTGGCTCATGCCTGTAATCCCAGCACTTTGGGAGGCCAAGGCAGGCAGATTGCTTGAGCTCAGGAGTTCAAGACCAGCCTGGTCAACATGGTGAAATCCCATCTCTACCAAAAATTCAAAATTAGCCAGGTGTGGTGACACACACCTATGGTCCCAGCTACCTGGGGGGCTGAGGTGGGAGGATCACTTGAGCCTGGGAGGCAGAGATTGCAGTGAGCCATGGGAACACCAATGCACTCCAGCCTGGGTGACAGAGGGAAGCCTTGTCTCAAAAAAAAAAAAAAAAAAGTTTCACAAATAAATCCCCATCATCTGTAGAAGAGAAGATAGTATTACCAAAACCAAATTCCCACAAAATGAAAAACCCTTATTTTAGGTCATAGTTTTATCCTACTCCTTCAACAAATGCTTTTTGGTCAAAAACATTTTTAAGTGGCCAAACTAAATGTTCTTTTAATTTTCCACAGGCAAAGTATTCAGGCTGTGAAGCAGGATGACTTTGAATCCTCATCTAAGTGAGTCACTTATTTTCAGATAATTCGTTCATTAATCTCTTCATCATTCATTCATTCATTCATTCACTCAACCAACATTCACTGAAAATCAACTCACTGCCAAGCATGAAGAAACTGAATAAGGGTGGTCCCTATATGAAAGAGGAAACATCTTTCTATATGCCAATTCCCTGGGGAAAACTTCAGCTGGAGAAGGTAGTTATCCCCAAAGACTTGAAAGTGGAGTGGCCCTAAAGACTACACACCACAGGACTCCAGTCCCAGCTACAGAAAAAACCTACTCAAGGAATTAAGACCTATTAAAATTCATATTGCAAAACAAAGGCCTTGTTTCCATGCTACATGGCTTACTGAATAAACTCCATCTAACACTGCTATTCAATTAGCTCATCTTTAGGACACCAAACTTTGTAGAACTCACTGGGTTTCTATGGATTAATGAAATTTTCTGTGGTCTTCTATGGGCTAGTGATATCTGAGCATCCTTTGGAGGCTCAAATGGTTTAAGAATGAGATTTGCCAAAACTCAAGGTTCATTAATCCATTTTAATATTCTAAACATAAAGTAATATATACTTCTACTCAAAATTGGATTTCCTGAACTCAAATGTGACATAATCTTGAAAAAATTATTCAAAATAGGCATGAATTTTCATGAAATATATACAAGCTGAAAGAAAGATATGTATTTGGGAGAAATAACATAAGAAAGGTAACAATAATCTTCCTAAAGGCAACATCTAACTATTGCTTAAGTATTTTAGCATTTAAAAATAGGCAAAGGTAATCTGGACAAAAATTATGGTGATTTTAACAAAACTTTAACTTTTCTTAAGAGAACAGTTTTTAGACACTAATTAATTAAGGAATAAAAAATAAAAAAGAGTTAAGATAAATAATTGATCCAAAATTACTATGAGAACGGTGACTTCATTGATTAAAAGTAAAGAATTTACTATATAAATTCTATGCTAGTAAACACAAATTCTATTTGATAAAAATATCAAAACAGAAACAAATAGTATTTATAAGGTCTGTTATGAGAAAGGCACAAATAAATAAAAATTATTTTATGATATTTCATATTATTTAAAGAGAACTTTATTTTGCTTTGCATCCTATTTTAAATTTTTTTAACTACAAAAAAATGGTATATTTACTAAACTGAAATTAGCACAAATAACTAATACCTTTTTCTGTAAAGTAATTTTTGAGTAGAAAACAGCAATATACATTTCCATTTCTGGCAAAGATATGAGAGTCTGGACAAAAAGGAATAAAGCAAATAAATAGGTTTAATGGATCACCTATGTATGACTACACTCCTTACTTAAAAAGTAATTCGTTTCAGTGATACATAAAGAAATCCCTACATTTAATTCTAAGTCATAAAAAAATTTCTATACCAACACAAATACGGAGAATTCTGTTCTAACCTTAGAGTACATCTGCCTCGGCATTACTTCTATCATATCACTATGCTACACACACCAAAAAAATTTTTTAAAAAGTTAAAGAGCAAATCTTTCCGCAAACTTGTAGTTTTCTTTAATAAAACTCTGTAAAAAGTTCTAAATTTTGCCTTTTTTAATGATGACGGTTTAGTGGCTACAGTAGTTGCAGTGATGTCAGTTACACTAAGGAACAACAGATGGGTTGAAGGGAAGAACAAAGCATTTCCTAACATCTGGAAGCCTGCAGATATTGAAAAAGCAGTGAGACAACTTTTTAACTGCATCCCTCCCTTATTCCCTATGTGATTGTGTTTTAATTTTTCATATATTTGACTTAAATTTTAAGTACTCTGGATATTGTCTCCATGTAAACTGTGTTGCAGCTGCTTGCTCACTCACACACCAGCCCCATACTGCATTCACATGGTATGCACATTGTCATACCACGTGCATTTTCGAAAGTGGAAGTCCTTATCTAACTATAGGATCTTAACAGATATATTTGCTTGCTCCATCATTAGTAAAGTCTTATAAAAAGCAAAAAGCAGACTTTTTACATTCTTAAATGCTTGAAGTTACTGTGACATTCATTCCAAAATGCGAACTGTAGATATTCCAATTCAGAATAATTTCCTTCCAAGAAACTTTTTTTTTTTTGAGATGGAGTCTCTCTCTGTCGCCAGGCTGGAGTGCAGTGGTGCAGTCTCGGCTCACTGCAACCTCCACCTCCCCACTTCAAGTGATTCTCCTGCCTCAGCCTCCCGAGTAGCTGGGACTACAGGCATGTGCCACCACACCCAGCTAATTTTTGTATTTTTAGTAGAGACAGGGTTTCACCATGTTGGCCAGGATGGTCCTGATCTCTTGACCTCGTGATCTGCCCACCTCAGCCTCCCAAAGTGCTGGGATTACAGGCGTGAGCCACCACACCTGGCCCCAAGAAAATTTTTAAATGTTCAATTAATATGAATTGTAACTACCCATATAAAATTTGAAGGTAACAAGATGGAATAAGAAGATGAGAGAAACAGAAATAAATATAAGTTAAAGATAAATAGTAGTATATGAAATGTTGCACCTGAAATGCAAACACTACCATTTTTTCTCATTGTATTTTGACTACTGAAATGCTAGTAATTTCTAATTTACAAGGCATAACTTTTCCTTCAAATAAAAAGAAAAAAGAAATAGTTTTACATATCACTGTCCTTAAAATCCTTAACAATTTATCCTTCATTTTTTATTTATTCCAAATAATTTATGTTTAAATCTAATGCATCTAAATTATTTTAGATTTAAATGAAAGAGCCTTGGCTGCATCACTAGTTTTCCAAAGATGCAAGCTGATTTTTAGAATGCCTGGGACTTTCTAAAAGATATTTAAGGAATTCATCCGGGCCTTTCCATCCCTCAGTTCCACACTCCAAAAGTAATAACTTTTATTTTAGGCTTCTGCTTTCTGGTTTTTCCAGGTGTTTACCCTAACAACTCTAAATAATATACGTCTTGTCAGATAGAATATTGGATAGCACTAATCTGAAAGGGAAGCAATTATCTTAGAGAAAGGAAATGTATCAGAGTTTTTCAGTAAAAGCAAAAAATGCTGGGACTTCTAGCAACATGGTGGACAAATACTCTGAATGGACCTACTGTATTCTGCTTTTCTATATTGTAACACCAGCTCACTTAGGCTGTAATTAGCTGTTTACATGTTTTCTTATGAGCTCGGGTATGTTATGTGATCTCTCTATGCCTCAGTTACATCATCTATAAAATGAGGATAACCATATAGTAATAATAGTAGTAACTGTTTTAGAATTAAATATGTTAATATGTCCAAAGAATTCAGAATATTGCCTGGCACATAATGCTACAAATTGCTATTATCATCATATGAACTCTTAGAACAGTGTCATTGGGAAATAACATGTTACTCATTAGCCAATAAAGGTATGCTCATAAAACATATTCATAATATATACTTTATGCTAACTATCAACAAATATAAAAATACTCTTGCTCGAAAACATTTGAATATAAAAGGTAATTTTTTGACGAAATACAAGAGGAAAAAGGGTAATAAGTCTTTCTTCACTAAGCAAAGCTTTTATCTAGCCAAGTCGTTTCAAGATTAGAACATAAGTGCTAATTATTAATAGAACATAGTTCATTATGTTACATTATTCTACATTAATGAATTAATTCCCATAATAACATTTTGTCATGTTCTACTTGAAACTGTTACAGTCTTGCCAATGCACCACAATGTAGCAGTCTCTCATTGTGAGGTACCACCCAGAGTTTTTTGTCTCAAAACGAAGAGAATTAAGCAGTGTGGACACAAAAAGGGTGAGGTTAAAGCAAAAGTTTAATAAGCTAAAGAAGAAAGCTCTCTGCCATGAAGAGGGGGCCTGGAAAAGGGTTGCTGGTTTTACAGTTGAAAGTAAAGGCTTTTATAAGAAAACAAAGGAGGGCTGGGTTGCATAATTGCATAAGGCACGAATTTCTGGTAGCTCCACCCCATCCTCCTAGTGCGCATGTGGGTCCTTAGCTTGAGTAATCCATATTGCTTTGTTCTCCTTACTGCACATGTTTCAGGAGACAGAATTTTCCATTGCGGGCATGTCTGGGCAAGTCGCCCGTGTAGCCTTTCTTATCTGTGCAGCTGTGGGCATGTCATAGGCAAGCCTCGCTGTGCAAGTTCCTTGATCTGCGCCGGAAGCTTGATTTTTCAGGCTGTTCTATTTGAAACAATTTAAGCGAGGACCCACCCTAACTGCCTGCCTGACTGGTTTCTTCCTTTATCACCTCTCAAAACAGTAACATTTTAAGCTTAAATTAATTCAGTTTTCTTCTATAGTCTTAAATATTACACACACAAAACATTATATTGGTATCTGTCCTTTTTTTAGCACATCAATAAAGCAGGTAACAAGTTCCCTTTCACTTTACACTTATTTTAAATAGTAAACTGCACTTTAGTGAACAAAAGTCAGTGGATTTTCTCTATTTAAAGGCAGGAAAACCACTGAATACAGTTCCACATTTTAGAATATCTGGGAACCCCCACAGTCTGTTAACTGACAGTTTCTGTTGATCAGATAACCTAGAGTTAAAGACCTATTTTATCAGGTGAGACTTAATTTACTTACAAGTTTCAAGCTAGAATTCCAAAAATGACTTAAATGATATGATTATTCATCTGCTTTACTTTTCAACCCAATTTTTAGTAATTTCAATTAATACTGTTCTCTTGAAAGGTAAACATGCACCATCACTCTCCTAAATCTTTTTTTCTTAAGATGTAGGGGATTTACCAAGGTTTTTAAAATGTTAAACCTGACGTGTTAAAGACTTAGAAAGTTTTGAATAAGCTACCAATGTAGCTCTTTGTAGAAATTAAGAGTCTAAAGATGAAATGATGCTAGTGCATAGCAAGCAATAAAAATTGCTAATTCTTGCATTTCCTTTTGATTCTAATTTTAAGTCACCCAACATTAGCCTATACCATAAGAGTTATATATTTACACTTTTTTTATTCTGATAACTCTGATTTGTGCTCCAAAGCTAGTTCTGAAATACAGGTTATATATTACTTAATAGAATAAAGGACTAAGTCCACCCAAAGTTCTGAATCCCAAAGTTCTAAGTTCTTCTACAAGGAGCTTAGTAGCACATAAATCTTATGTTATCAAAAAAAAAAAATCACTTTTTCCCATTTCCCTTTTATATTACAGTAAGCAACTAAGAGAATATAAACTTTTTTCTCTGGGAAATAGAGATACAGAGATATTTCTCTTTTTTTATTCTGGTGATAACTCAGATTTGCACTCCAAAGCCAGTCTAGAAAACAGGCCATACACTAGTTAACAGAATAAAGGACTAAGTCCATCCAAAGTTCTAAAGTTCAAAGTTCTTCTGCAAAGAGCTTAGCTGCATATAAACTTTACGTTACTGCCCCCCATACACAAATAAATCATTTCTTCTCTTTTATATTCTACAGTAAGTAACTAAGAAAATATAAACTTCTTCCTCTGGGAAACAGAGATATTTTCCAGGATTCTCAGGAACCCATAAAAATAAACTCATTCTATCTTTGAAACCAGAAAGTCAAATTTCAATTATCAGGAGGGCCCACTATCTGAAGTGAGGAGAAAAAATGTTAAATCACATGTATTTTCTAAGAAAAATGAACGGCAAAGTTAGTAACCTGACAGAAATGATCCCCGGGACCAAAGGGCCAAGAAGGTATGTACTTAGTGAAAGGCAAACCCTTCATAACTAGTGAAAAGCAAACACTTTCCTTTTGTCTTCAACCCTACTGCACCTGAATCCCCCATATATCAATTATGGGATAGAGAATGAGGAACCCAAAACACAAAAGCATTTTTCCTACCAGTATAAATTATTTTCTTTGAGATTGAGAGTTTCATTTTTAAGAGATGTTCACAGTCTCGATGACAGTACGTCTAAAGAAGTTTTTCAGTGGAAATATGTGGTAATAAGTAGAATTCTACCACTGAAACATTTAATTTATAAAACAGAAAATTATAAACCCAACTGGCATTCTAACTGCAACTACTTATCCTTGGCTATACAGTGTTTCTAAAATCTCTGCCAGGCAAATTAAATAGACTTACTATGGAATGTAACAAAATCAAACAATCTGGAACTGTAATTACTATGACATTGTTCATGAGAATGGAGGATGCTCTGTTTTGCATTATTACATTAAAAATAAAATGATCATGAAAACATGAGCCAAGCAGAAGATATCTAACTTTTCCCAAGGAGAAGTTTTCTGAGAATTACAACCTTGACTGACAAATAAAAATAAAGATATGGCTTTTTAATTTATTTAATGATTCCTACAAGGTCTTTTCCATGTGAATAAAACACTTATCAAAATAGCCATATTACAGTGTATGAAAGTAGTGTACCAAATGACAGGCCATATGTCAATAATGGTTTAGCCACATGGCTATAAGGACATTACAAGCACAATTCTTGTGCTTCTCCACTTTAGTTCCATCAATATAATATCTAGGGGTCATCTCATAAAGACCTTTGATCTTACACAATGGAAATATATGCATGCATGTAATGATGACCATCAAAAATCATGCAACTAATTTTACCCTCAAAATCCTTCAATGAGATTGACATTTGTCCAAATTATGTTTACTGAGGCACCAATAAGAAGAGGAAGAAAAATATACGAACTATGACATAATTCTGTTCCTTCATCCCCCATTACTCATATTAAGTTACAGTATACCACAATGCAATAGCAGATTCACTAGGCCCTAAACCAAAGCTCTCCTCTTTTGATAGGAACCCATGAAAGCCAAGAGTTCTGTCACTCTACCTAACATTTCTGATTATAAACTCACTGCCCCATCTGATTCAGAATTCCAAGTTCTATATGAGCCAGAAAACTGTGCAGACATCTGTTAGTGACCTATGATTGAAGCAATATATTTTATAACTACCCTCTTGAATCTTTCCAACCTCTACCACTGCCCATGGCCCCTTACACTATCTATTGACTTCCAAACACAGGTGGCAAATTCTATAAAATTGTCCAAGTAAAGAATAGAGATTAATAATAGTGTATTATATACTCAGAGATAAAGCCCCAAAATAAACACTATAAACATGTTTCAAAGTAAGATGTACTTGGTACTAGTGCCTCATGGGAACTGTAACTTGGCACATACTACACTGGTTAGGACTAGCAAAGATACAGGAGGTAGCAGGGAAGTGGCTGGGAAAAAGACAGCACCTCAGCAGACTAAAAAAATCTTCCACTGTAGACATAGAAAAGATCAAAACCAGTGCTGTGGTTTCTCAAAACAGTGACATAGAACACAAATTTTACACACTTCCCCAAAAAACAGAGAAAACAAATGACAAAGAAATGAAAATTACGGGGAAAAAGAGAGCAGATATTGGGAACAGAAAATAAGTAGCCAACCAAAAGATATTAGTTTTCCTGAAGGACATATTAAATCAAACAAAACTGAAGAAATAATCAAAGATATAACATAGGAAACCTTTATTCGGCAGCAAAACAAATGGTTTAAACAGATTAAATTCACTACATTCCCAGTAATATCGAGGAAAATATCATACAGATATATGGTGGCAAGTGTGGCATTTACAGGAAAAATGAAAAACATTCTACAAGCAATCAAACATAAAGAACTGATTACCTACAACAAAACAAAAATCAGGTTGTCCATGGATTTCTCCTCAGCAACAATAAAGACTGACAAAGACTTGAATTCTAATCAAAGATAATACTGCAAAACTTACCAAAAACAGCAGAAAGTACTACAATAACTACCACCTCCCAAAAAAAAGGACATTGAATGAGGAAATGACTACAGTCACAATCAACAAACTTCGAAGCCTACCAAATATCTTAAATTCTGGACCACAGTAAGATAGGATACCAAGAGCTGGCACCAACTCTGCAGACTTCAGGCAGAAGACAGAGTCAGGTCCTAGACTAATGGAATGAGATTTAAGGACATGGGTGGGATACAGGAGGAGTGACATCAGAAAAACCAGAATGGAAGCAAAACATATGGTCTTCTATCTGTGCTTTTATCAACTTCCTAACCAATGAAGATAGAAAGACAAGCAGCAGCCACTGATTCTTAGGACCAAGGACCTGTGACAGGGGCCGTTAGGGGCTTCTGTGAGGCTCACTAGCCTCTTGAACCCTGAAAACCAAGGAAAATGGACGCCCAGGGCAAAAGAGAAAATAAACAGAGTGAGAAGGTGAAAATAGTCTCACTCTCAGCTCAGGTGATCTGAGCTAATCATCACTCTCCCTCAAAACTCCCCACACAATCCTTCAACAAACTGCTGTCACCATTTAAAAAATGAATAACTGCAAAATAAGAAGAGATGTATGTGTGGAAATTGCAAAAAAAGGAAAGGGGTAGACATGAGGGAGATGAGAACATAAAAGACAGAAAATATCCATAGCAAGAACTTCCTAAAGAAACAAATGAAGAATTCAGACAAATAGTTACCCCTTGTATCAGTGAAATAAAAGAAATCATTTTTGTCATTGTTTGGAAAACTCAAACAAAAGATACAGGGGCTGAAAGCCACACTAGAAGCAATAACTAGAATAAATAAATTTTTAAAAATGAGAATAAATACACTAAAAACCAACTCAAGAACATGGATAAGCAACGTGAAAAAAAAATCACAAAAATCAAAATAGAAAGAACAAATATATACAAATAATTGACGAGGAGTAATGTTTTAATTCTTAAGGACTGAGATATAAGTCAGATGAGCATCCAGACAGAAAAAGTAATTCATCCAGTAAGATGTCTTTTTCAAAAAAATTAAGCTACCTTCAGACTTTTCCACAGCAACTTTCAAAACCAAATGGAATGTCCAAATTTCAGAGGGAAGTTAAGGTTATCTTCACGTATAAAAGCAATATACAATTCTTAAGGTAAGAACACTTATAAGGCTTCCCACAAAACTACAGGATGATTAAACTCAACTAACCAAGAAATGAATCAAGATAATTCAGGAATAGTAAAAGAACTAGTGGTAAGCTTTGACTCCATTTAGATAAATCAACAGGATGAAAGCACTATAGAAATTGTGATTACAAAAAATGTATGGAAATGTTTTAAATTTTGACAAAATAAATAATAATATACCAATAATACCAGAATTTGACAAGAAGAGAGGAAGAAAACATAAGTATGCTATTTTCCCTATGTTTCACAACAGGAAGTCAATGCACACTACCAAAATTTGAAATGCAGCTTTAAAAGACTAATGGTATCAACCAAAAAGGCATGTTTTCTACTCTTGTTGAGAGAAGTCTTTTAGAAACTGAAATATAATGTAAATAAACATTTATAAAAAATTCACATATTCCTTCCACTTCACCTATTTCTCTTTTCCACTAGGATATAATGAAATAAATTTATATTTTAAATTCATGGTCACGCACGGTGGCTCACACTTGTAATCCCAGCACTTTGGGAGGACAAGGCAGGTGGACCACGAGGTCAGGAGTTCAAGACCAGCCTGGCCAAGATAGTGAAACCCTGTCTCTACTAAAAATACCAAAAAATTAGCCAGGCATGGTGGCAGGCGCTTGTAATCCCAGCTACTCAGGAGGCTGAGGCAGAGAATTGCTTGAACCCAGGAGGCAGAGGTTGCAGTGAGCTGAGATCACGCCACTGCACTCCAGTCTGGGCAACAGAGCGAGATTCCATCTAAAAAAAAAAAAAAAAATTCATGTGGTCCTGTTTTGTAAATTTTATTATATGCCTAAATTTGTATGTGTGTAGAGAATAATATCAGGGTTGATATTTAAAAGTGCTAACAAATGTTCATTCTATTTGATAAGACTCAAGTAACTTTAATAAAAAGCTATTTTATTTTTCTTTGTACTTTTAAGTAACAGTTTTAAAAAATGCAGTTCTACACTTTTTACAAAAATCACAAAGGTTATTATTTTCTCTAAAAGCTATTTAAAAACAAATAAGAGGCAAGGCATGGTAGCTCATGCCTGTAATCCCAGCACTTTGGGAGGCCGAGGCAGGAGGATCTCTTGAGGCTAGGAGTTCCAGACCAATCTGGGCAACACAGGGAGATCCTATCTCTACAAATTGTTTTTTTAATCTACCAGATGTGATGGCATGCACTTACAGTCCCAGCTACTTGTGGGGCTGTGGTGGGAGGATTGCTTGCGCCCAAGAGGTCAAGGCAGCCGTGAGCCATGTTCACACCACTGCACTCCAGCCTGGTCAACAAAGCAAGACCCTGTCTCAAAAATAATAATAATAATTTTAAAATTAAAAAAATAAGGAAGCAACATCAATAAAGTTTGAAGGTGAAATACAACAATACATTCTTACCACAGAATATAATAACACCCTATATCATTCCAGTGAAAATTAAATGAACCTGTTGAGAGATGAAGCATTGGCCAGACACAGTGGCTCACACCTGTAATCCCAGCACTTTGAGAGGTTGAGGCAGGAGAATGACTTGAGGCTAGGAGTTTGAGACCAGCCTGGACAACATAGTAAGATCCTATCTATACAAAAAAAAAATTTTTAATTAACTGGGTGTGGTGACACCTGCCTGCAGTCCCAGCCACTTGTGGGGCTGAAGTGAGAGGATTGCTTGAGGCGAGGCATTCAAGGCTGCAATAAGCTATGATCATAACACTGCACTCCAGCCTGGGAGAGACAGTGAGACTCTGTCTCAAAAAAAAAAAAAAAAAGCATAGACCACAGCATACCAAAAACTAATATCTAAGTGAACTCAAAGCAAACCAATGAAAAAATAAGCAAACAAAAACATATTAAATGGAAACCCAAAAGAGGTTATTTTATAGCGATAAAATTTTTTAACTCACCAAAAAAACAGCTATCAGAAATATAAGCTGACTAACACAGAGTAAGAATATCTAAACCAAAAATGCTTATTCAACAGAAAACTGACAGAAAAATATAGTAACGAAATACTAATGTTCTACTCTTGCAACTATAACAAATAGAGGAAAATATCAATAAAAATGCAGAGGTGCCAAATATCAGAATGTATACCTTACGCAAATTCCAGGAATATTTATGAATTTTCTGTGAAATGTAAGAATTCACAAAGAAAATCCTTAAAATACAGGATAGCAAAAAGTATATAGGCTCACATTCTCTTTCTATAAAGCAAAAAAAAAAGACAAATTAACAGCAAAACTTAAACCAAAAAAAGAAAATGTCACTTTGGAACTAAAAATATTTTGCTAATAAATTCAGTTTCAAGTAAAATATCCTTCTTCCCTCTATGAGTCTGTTTTTTCATATTTTAAAAAGGTTTTTCAACTAAAAGATCTTATAAGGTCTTTAGAGCCACACCTCTTCCCCTGACACATAAAAACCACAATGACTTTTAAGTATTTAGGAAGCATATACTATATGTTGATCTTTCTCATTGATTATTCAGTGTGATATGCAAAAGTAAAATGGAATGTATTCTCTAGTTGGAGAGTTAGGAAAATCAAATAGTAGTTCACCAACATAATTATAAATGTGATAGAAATTCAGAAAAGAGGGAGATCATGATAAGCAGGAAAGGCTTATTTATGTGACTTGAGCTATGTCTTGAAATAGAAATATGAAAATCCAGAAAAGATATGGGGGAAACATTCTGGTCAACAATATTATATCAATGAAAGCTAAAGAACAAAATATTATTGAGCACACATGGACATAAACATGGGAACAACAGACACTGTGGACTACCAGAGTGGGGAGAGAGGGAGTGGCTGTGGGTGGAATACCTACCTATTGGGTACTATGCTGACTACCTGGGTGACAGAATCTGTACCCCAAACCTCAGCATCATGCAATACACTCATGTAACAAACTTGCACTTGTACCGGCTGTATCTAAAATAAATGTTTTTTAAAAATTAAATAAGCTAGGAAATTTTTTTAAAAAGAAGAAACTGTTAAGTAACAAACTTAAAATAAGTGACTATTGCAGACCTAGCCTAGGAAGAAAAACATTGAAGTACTAGACCAAATTGTTCAAAAATGAGTTGCAGTAAGTACTGCAATAAGATTTTAAAGCCTGCTGTGAGCTGCCAGCAAAGTTTAGAATGGTTCTCATCTCTGTGAAGTTTCATTAAATGGACTTCCACTTGTAGATATATTTGATATCTCCAGAGACAGTAACATCACTGATAAATGATGATCTTTATTTGCCACTGGAGAAAATGACCACCGCAGAAGATGCTGGGCCAGGTTTCCATAGCTACTTCATGCAATGAGAGGTAAACAGTAATAGCTAAGAATTTAAAGAAGATTATCACAGTCAGGCTCTTCTGATTCTGTAATCTGTGTATTGATTTCAACTTTCCATAGTGTGACCTACAAAAATTAAAAATAATTAAATAAAAAACAATTTAATCGAGAATGAGATTTAATCTGAAAAGGAAGAAGAAAACACAGACAGAATTGGAACTGTTATGTAATAGACAAGGTAGAGAGGACTAAATCTGCCAAGTAGGTGAGAGTGCAAAGAAAAAAAGCATCTTAGACTCTGAGCAAAATGCTGTTACTAAGTATAATTGCATCAAGTTGACCCAAATCCAACATTTCTTATTCACTGAAAAGAAACATATTTAAAAAGCAGCAATTTCCTTCATAAATAAACACATTCAACCAAGGAAGCTTCTACCAAAAAAGCTTTAACCCTAAAGGTAATAAAAAGCAAGAGAAAAATTATTTCAGTACTCTCAATTTCAAACAACTTCCTAATATAAATATGTGAGCTGAGCACTGCGGCTCATACCCATAATCCCAGCACTTGGGGAGGCCAAGGTGGGAGGATCACTTGAGGCCATAAGTTCAAGACCAGCCTGGGCAACATTGTGAGACCTCATCTCTATAAAATATGAAAAAATTAGCCAGGAATGGTAGCATGTGCCTTTAGTTGTAGCTACTCAGGAGGCTGAGGCAGAAGGCAGAAGTTCAAGGCTGAAGTGAGCTATAATCATGCCAAAGAATTCCAGCCTGAGCAAAAGAGCAAGACCCTGTCTCTAAAAATAAATAAACAGATAAGCTATAGCTAAGTTAGTAATAATTACCTTTAAAATTCTAACAGATTATGATATTGATTGGAGTAATAACTCTCCCACATGGTATGGCTAGACTTGCGTCAATTAAATGCTCTCTCTACTGCAATGTCATGAATGAATTTTGTTTGTACAGTGAGCAGGAAGAACTCATCAGGCAGTTACAAATTTGGGGGCTTATCCAGGATCCACCCTTGCAAATATCTGCCTGTGGTTCGTAAGCCTCCTACCAGTACAACAGACCTAAAGGTGAGCTCTGGCAACTGCTTATTTCTTCTGAGGGTCATCTCTGGCAATGTACCTGCTGGTGAGGCACTGTCAACCCACAGGGCAGAGATCTAATTACACTGAAGAAATAGTCCTGGAACCTGTCTGAAATGCCTCTTATGAAAAAATCTGTTTGCCTTCATCACATACAAAGGATTAGCCCATCTGCAATGCCACCTCCTGATATGGGAAACAGCTATTCAGCTGAACTCATCTAGTCTTGGGACTAGGAACTAAAAAGATATGGGATGGTATATTTAAATTTGCTCTTTCCTGTTTATGTGAATCTGTATGTCTAATAATCTACTCATTATCCTATAGTCTGCGGTTCACTTAAGTGCCATGCTAAAACTGTGGATGAGAATATTAACGTCTTTGTCATATAAGGCTTGGAACCCCAATCAGGCACCTATGAGTGCATGCAAAGCAGTTCCACTCCTCTTACCCTAGGGGCAACCCATACCCCAACTACGCCCCCTGTCAGTAGGAAGAAGTTGGAGCAGTTCTCACCCTCTTCCCATCTCATAGCTTACACCTCAGGATTGAGGCATGTTGAAACTCAAAGGATGAAAGTGAAACAGCCTTTGCAAAAAGTATTGCAGTGAGAAAATTATGGCAGTGGGGGAGGCATGATCTAGCCTATAACCCTCTAGCCTCTAACATTCAAGTTCCCTTAATTATTCCTAGGCTTAGGCTAGGCTAGCTGTGGGAGACGTTTAGTTTATAGTTTAAGTAAAACTAGCCCTTCCCCAAAACTCAACTGTCTTTGTAAAGCTAGTGAGAGAACACCAGGCTAGGAAGATAGAGGAGGCTGAATTTTGCTAAGGTGTAGACAAAAACAGCCATTATTCCAGAGGTCACAAGATATGCAACTTCCCCAATATTCCTGCAGATAACATCACTATTGTAGAACCTAACAGTGGCCTTGTAAGAGATCTTTACAGGTTTTTTGCATTTCTGAAACCATGATGGTTCCACCTGGAACCACCAGCTGCTCCCAGAAGTGATTCACCATGCAAGAGGATCATTTCCCACATCCCTATGATTGCACCTTCCAAACAATTAGCAGCAAGCACCCATTGCCTAGCCACCCCTAACTCTTCCCCCAAACAACTTTTGAAAAACCCCTAACCTATGAGCCTTCAATAAGATTGATTTAAGTAATAAGTCTTAATAATCTTCAGTGTGGTGTGACTGGCCTTGCATCAATTAAACTCTTTCTCCACTGAAATTCAGTGAATTGATTTTGTTTGTGCAACAGGCACAAAGAACCTGTCCAGGGTTACAGTATCTGGCCCACAATATTTTCAGCTGTCTCCAGGAAATATTTATTCAATTGTTCCTCAGATAAAAAGGGAACCAATTACCTACTCAGTCATTGGGCATTAGATGTGTTTTGTTGGCAAGATAAAAAATGTGGAGCTCTTCTTAGGGAATAAGAAAAAGAGGAGCATTGAAAATCCAAGTGCTGTGATTTCTCGTCACATTAAATAACAGCAAGACCCTCTAATGAAATGATGAGCATCCTCACATGGCCTTGTAAAGTGTCAGCACTGGTTTCCTCGGGCCTCTGCAGGGTAAACGTACTCTTCCCTTACAGATTCGCAGTCTTTGTGGCTCATAGACACCGATCCCAGAGCCACAGTCTGTCCCCAGGTGATGACAATGGGAAGAAGGCCAACTATCACAACTACTGCAACTACATCATAGAACAGATCTTCACAGGTGGCCTGCAGTTGGATGTCACCTGCCAAGTCTGCCATGGAGTCTCTACCACCATAGACCCCTTGTGGGACATCACCTTAGATCTGCCTGGCTCTTCCACCCTCTTGTGGCCCATGAGGTGAGGGAGTGAGGGCAGCATGGTGAATGGCAAGTGTCACATTTTGGGCTTGCAAAAGTGAGAAGCCCACCAGTGCTCACGTGGCAAGGAAGTGTCTTCCTCACAGGAAGGCTGTTGTTGATCAGGACAAAAGCAGGGCTTTTCTTTCACATGCCCAGGATAGAGCCTTGAGAAAAGATGTGGCATTAGCCTGCAGTTGGCTGCAGATGCTCTTGCTAGTTTATGGTGTATTTTTTTCTTTTTTTGCCAGATGACTAGATATTGGTGTTCACTAGCTTTGCATTGTGTAGGGTATCTGTAACACCACCTACTATTCCAACATCACCCCTGTAAATGATCTGACAGCCAAAAAGCAAAACTGGAAGCTCCCTTACCTTTTGTGGTTAATAACCAAAACCTCAGCGTGAGCTAAGAGCTGAGTGCTCTCGCCATGGTCCACGGCGTATTTTGCAAGTGATTAAAATATAGTTATGGTGTTCTATACATATGATCATTTTTGAAATTATCCATTTACTGCTTCAGTTTAGATAAGTAATAAGATTTAAGATGTGACTATTATAAAATGTATTTAAATAACTGTAGCATACAGCTTGCAATTGTGGTGAGGGCAGAAAACTTTCCTAAACTTTATGTTAATTGAGTCTAGTGTTTTACAATCTTTATTTTCTTTTGCATGCATTAAAGTTTACTGAAGAAGAAAAAAACTCTAATAGAAATTACAATGGAATTCTTTCAAACAGTCTAATCCTATACTTTGTGTTAAGTTATATGTAAGAATAAGAAAAATCTTCAGTTGAACAATTAGAATTTATTTTTATACATTAATTGTGGAAAATACTAATGGCAATATTTGGATTTAATTGTTTATAACGGTCATCTTGCAAAAGCTATGAGAAATAGGAAGGTTCACTCACAGGTACCTAAAATAAAATGACAGGCTACTTATGAATATAAGCATCATGATGCACACTATATGAAAATTTGGTTTTTTACTAATAATAATATTTCAGTTATTATTGACCCTTAACTCGTAAGTTGTATCTAGACCAAAAACTATAAATTAACAAAAAATATCTGCTGAGAAGTCATATCTTTGCACTTCCCTCAGTATGGTGACTCTTGAAATGGGTACATCCCTTGTACATAATGTATGTGTAAAAATATATTTATTTCAACTAAATGTTCTCAATAAGGTCATTCTACCTATCATTCTCCTGTGCTCAAAATACACACCAAAACCCCAATAATTTTTAAGTATTTCAAGATATTGGCTCCTGCAGGGCATGAAGATTGTAAGCCAAAATGAGGCCCATACCCACCAGTGTGGATCTGTCTTTTTGCAATTGAACTGTCACTTAAGAGACCAAAGAGAACAGCTTTGGATGGATACAGAGACTCCTGAAAGAATTACTCTTCCAGAAGTGAAATACTTGATGTTGCCCTGCTGGCAAGATGTTTTTCCTGTTCTAAATCCTTCTAAGTAAATCTGATACAAAATGTCTGGTGAGTATGAATATTCTGTCAAATTTAAGAAGACTATGTGATGGACATTGCAAAAGCCAATCTCAAAATTTTTAAATTATTTTTCAGACAGAAAATAACTATAACTTGTCTTAAGTGCATAGCAATTAAAATTATATTTTTTTCTCATAAAACATAAGAAAGCAACTTCTTTTTAAAATATTCAATGTTTTCAAAAAAATGTTTCCATTTTTCCAAAATTCAGGCTTTAGATTAAACATTCATGCAAATATGAACACCCTTTGTTGAGCTTCAACAATAATATTACACTCAAGCCCTTAATAGGAGAGAACAACTTCATCCTGATCAGAAACTATAGGTGTCACTGAAGAATTCGACTACATATGGCTTTTATTTTTTTTTTTTTTTTTTGAGAGACACAGTTTCAAGCCCACAGTTTTTGCTCTGTCACCCAGCCTGGAGTGCAGTCGCGTGATCTAGGCTCACTGCAACCTCCGCCTCCCGGGTTCAAGGAATTCTCCTGCCTCAGCCTCCCAAGCAGCTAGGACTACATGCACACGCCACCACACCCGGCTAATATTTTGTATTTTAGTAGAGATGGGGTTTCACCCTGTTGGCCAGGCTGGTCTTGAACTCCTGACCTCAGGTGATCCAACCACCTCAGCCTCCCAAACAGCTGGGATTACAGGCGTGAGCCACCGCGCCCCACCCCGTATGGCCTTTAAATGCTCAATAAAATATTATAAATAAGTAGAACTGAATACACCTAATAATCTATGAAGCTTTATGGAAAGTTGTGTTTCTATACGTTTGCTGATATTTTCAATTCCTAAACATAATCTAAGATGCTAAAAAGTTCATCGGCATCTCACTTTTCATACTGATGACCTAAAAAATTACTCACTTATATGAACCATTTCTGTCAGTTTTGATAGATTTGGTAAATTTAATGTTAAAGTATGAATGCTGTTTTCCAGTTTAAATGCAAAGTAGCCCCACTTAAAATCTAAACTGTGTAAACACATGATCATCAACAATTCTGCATCACTTGCCTTAATGAAACGGCTGAAACAAGATGAGACCTTATTATGATGAACAGTGTAATATCATCACAGTCTATCAGTGAATGTTCTCTAAAAGGGACTCATCAAATGCTAAAAGAAATCTTTTTGTATTCTAAAGAATAATCTATCAAGTAAACAATTTTCTTGATATCTTCATCAGCTTTTACCTTTAATTTACTAAGGATATCTTGCTAGAAATATTAAATGAAAATGATTAATAGCACTAATTATCCTTTCTTTCCAATAAAATTATATTTTAAATTACTTTCATTATTGACATTCATACTACAATGTCACTTGTAATTTTTTAATAAAATCACTTGTCATTATTTCATAGAACTTCTAGAAAATTTCTTGACTAACATCCTCTTTTAAAACTGTGTTAAATTAAATCACTTACTGCAAACAGCCCACTCTTACTGCTACAGGAATGTGGGGAAGTTGGGTGGCCCACTTCAGTGTCACATCTTGATAAATATGCAACATGTTATTATGATTTGCAATCAAAGTATTTATTGTTCCTTCAGAAACTGTAAGTTGAAGATACAGAAAAGAGACACTAAGAAAACAGTCATTTGAAACAGTATATCTCTTTTAGGAAATTGATAACACAAACTAATTCTAACACCTTGATTTTAATACATAAAGATTTTATGTAATAAAACATTATTTTGTAAGTTTAATCTACTAGTATAAAAAAGAAAGGAATCATTTTACAGTCTTGGAAGCTATAACTAGATAATCGTCAACATTTTTGCATTTCATCTAGAAAGCATGAATTTCATTAATATGTAACATATTTAAGCTAATGATTTACTAGGCATTCACTACATATAATTCATTCTATTAGACATTACTATTGTGCTTATAAAAGAGTCTGATGTTCTCTTGAAAGCATCTTGAACAGACACATAATGGAAAGTATTAACGTATGCCGGAGGCCAATTTTACAAGTCATTTTGTACAAAGTAAAATGACTGACGAAACCAAATGTATGCTTTATATCAAACTTCTATTCAAACTTTTAAAGTTAAAATAGCCATTACATATTCAGTATTAAACTGTTTTCATACATGTTTGAAATATGTGTATGAGTGTGGCTTTTTTCCGGTGTATATCACATAGCCTTGACATACGGAAGAGATAAAAGAAAATCTTTCTACACACCTGAGCAATACGGCAGAAAACAACTTGGGCTCCAGTCAAGCTTCTTCATGAACCGAATTTGTCCATTATCCTTAAGGCAAAAGAAGTTTCTCTCACCAAGAACAAAAACAGAGGATGCCGACTGATTGAAAGAGACAATACATATATCGAGGGCCTGCTCTCCAATATTTAGAGTCCAATCCACCTAAAAAGCAAAACTCAAGATCAATTTAGTTGCTAACCTCAGAAAATTTCAGTTATTTTCATATCAATACAAATTAAGAAATTGCTTTACAACAAAGCAGAAATATAAAGATGGGCTAATCTCATTTCTTTTTCTTTTTTTTTTTTTTTTTTTTCCGCTATGACCATTTTTCTGGTATTTTGCAAGACTCTAATCAAAGTTTTGTTCCATGTCTTACCACGGACCAAAAAAGTGATATTAGCTATTCTGCAGTTCAAAATCACTAAAAAACTTACCTGCTTCCCTAAAAAACTTCCATGAAAACAATATTGTGCTTAATTTGCAAATCAAATTTAATAATCCATAAAAATTGTCATTATGATTATACATGTGTTTTTATAGGACAACTAAAAATATATCAATATGCATATACAGAGTAGTCACCAAGCCACTAGAGAGTATAGCAGAATATTCTATACATAAGAGCTACTCCAGGATATCTCCATATTGCTGGGATGTGGTTAATGTTCAATAAATGCTTCTTGGCCGGGCGCGGTGGCTCAAGCCTGTAATCCCAGCACTTTGGGAGGCCGAGACGGGCGGATCACGAGGTCAGGAGATCGAGACCATCCTGGGTAACACAGTGAAACCCCGTCTCTACTAAAAATACAAAAACTTAGCTGGGCGAAGTGGCAGGCGCCTGTAGTCCCAGCTACTCGGGATGAGGCAGGAGAATGGCGTGAACCCGGGAGGCGGAGCTTGCAGTGAGCTGAGATCCGGCCACTGCACTCCAGCCTGGGTGACAGAGCGAGACTCCGTCTCAAAAAAAAAAAAAAAAAAAAAAAAAAAAAAAAAAATAAATGCTTCTTAAAGTAATGAAAGAATGAATGTAAAATGAGCGCTTTTCAGGATTCATCTCCCATACAATATTTCTAAGTCAGGAAAATGCAAAAGAGCAAAGACATACCATTTTGAAAAATATTGGCAGACAGGCATATAGTTTTCAGTTTTTCTAACTTTTACTTTAGGTTCAGGGATACATAGGAAGGTTTGTTACATAGGTAAATTCATTTCACAGAGGCTTGGTGTATAGATTGTTTTATTACACACATACTAAGTGTAGTATGTAGTATGTGATAGTTATTTTTTCTGATCCTCTTCCTCCTCCCGCCTTTCACCCTCAAGTGAAAGTAAGAACATATGATACTGAAGTGAGAACATGTGATATTTGGTTTTCTGTTCCTGCATTAGTTTACTAAAGATACAGGCCTCCAGTTCCATCCATGTTTCTGCAAATGACATAATCTCATTCTTTTTTATGGCTGCATAGTATTCCATGGTGCATATGTACCACATTTTCTTTATCCAGTCTACTGTTGATGGGTATTTTGATATTTTTGAATTTGCTGAGGATTGTTTTATATCCAATTGTGTAGTTGATTTAGAGTATGTGCCATGTGGTGACGAGAAGAATGAATATTCTGTTGTTTTGGGATGGAGAGTTTTATAGATGTCTATTAGGTCCATTTGGTCAAGTATTACATTCAGACCTTGAATCTCTTTGTTAATTTTCTGCCTCAATGATCTGTCTCATAGGGTCAGTGGGGTGTTGAAGTCTCCCACTATTATTGTGTGGCAGTCTAAATCTCTTAGTAGGTCTCTAAGAAATTGCTTTATGAATATGGATGCTTCTGTGTTGGGTGTATATATATTTAGGATAGTTAGATTTTCATGTTGAATTGAACCCTTTACTATTATGTAATGCCCTTGTCTTTTTTTATCTTTGTTGGTTTAAAGTCTGTTTTGCCTGAAATTAGAATTGCAACTCCTGCTTTTTTCCATTTGCTTCATAGAGTTTTCTTCATCTCTTTATTTTAAGCCTACAGGTGTACCGCATGTGAGATGGGTCTCTTGAAGGCAGCATACCATTGTGTCTTGCTTTTTGATCCAGCTTGCCACTCTGTGTCTTTTAAATGGGGCATTTAGCCTGTTTACATTCAAGGTTAGTATTGATATGTGTGGATTTGATACTGTCATTGTGTTGTTAACTGGTTATTATGCAGACTTGTTTATGTGGCTGCTTTATAGTGTCATTAGTTCATGTACTTAAGTGTTTTTTGTATTGGTTAGTAACAGTCTTTCTTTTCCATATTTAGTGCTTCTTTCAGGAGCTCTAGTAAGGCAGGTCTGGTGGTAACAATTTCCCTTCTCACTTGCTTGTCTGAAAAGATTCTTATTTCTCCTTCACATACGAAGCTTGGTTTGACTGGATGTGACATTCTTGGTTGAATATTTTTCTTTATGAATGTTGAATACAGGCCTCGAATCTCTTCTGGCTTGTAAGGTTTCTGCTGAAAGGTCCACTATTAGCCTGATGGAGCTCCCTTTGGAGGTAACCTGACCTTTCTCTCTAGATGCCTGTAACATTTTTTCTCCATTTTGACCTTACAGAATCAGATGATTATGTGTCTTGGGGATGATCTTTTTGTATAGTATCTTGCAGGGGTTCTCTGCATTTCCTAAATTTGAATATCAGTCTCTCTAGTGAGGTTGGGGAATTTTTCATGAATGATATCCTGAAAGAGGTTTTCCAACTTGCTTGCTTTCTCCCCATCTCTTTCAGGGATGCCAATGAGTCATAGAGTTGGTCTCTTTACATAACACCAAATTTCTTGGAGGTTTTGTTCATTTCTTATCTTTTTTCTTTATTTTTGTCTGACTGTCTTATTTCAGAAAGCCTGTCTTCAAGCTCTGAGATTCTTTCCACAGTGTGGTCTCTTCTGCCATTAATACTTGTGATTACATTATGAATTCTTGTAGTGTGTTTTACAGCTTTATCAGGTCCAGTTAAGTTATTTTCTATACTGGCTATTTCGTCTGCCAGCTCTTGTGACATTTTATTGTGATTCTTAGATTTCTTGGATTGGATTTTGACATTCTCCTGAATCTCAATGGTCTTCCTTTCCTATCCATATTCTGAATTCTATTTCTGTCACTTTAGCCATCTCAGCCCAGTTAACAACCTTTGCTGTAGAATTAGTGTGATAATTTAGAGGAAGGAAAACACTGTGGCCTTTTGAGTTGCCAGAGCTCTTGCACTGGTTCTTTTTTATCTGTGTGCATGAGTATTCCTTTTTGTGAGGTGTAAATTGAGTACAGTCAGTAGACTACTTTTCTGGATGTTTTCAGAGGGCTGAAGCTTTCTGCAAGGTTTTTATTTATAGCTAAATTCTTGCCTTTGGTTTCAAAGTGGGGTATGTTAGCAAGCGTATTGATCAGTAGGTAGGCTCTTTCTCACTTAGGTGGCTCCTCTCTATTTTCTTTTTTTTTTTTCCTTTTGAGACAGAGTCACGCTCTGTTGCCAGGCTGGAGTGCAGTGGTGCGATCTCGGCTCACTGCAACCTCCGACTCCTGGGTTCAAACGATTCTCCTGCCTCAGACTCCCAAGTAGCTGTGACTACAGGCACATGCCACCACGCCCAGCTAACTTTTGTGTTTTTAGTAGAGATGGGGTTTCACCATGTTGGCCAGAATGGTCTCGATCTCCTGACCTCATGATCCACCTGCCTCGGCCTCCCAAAGTGCTGGGATTACAGGCGTAAGCCACCGCGCCTGGCCTTTTTTTTTTCCAATTGGAGTCTCACTCTGTTGCCCAGGCTGGAATGTGGTGGCACAATCTCAGCTCACTGCAGTAGCTGCCATCATGCTCCCTATCAATGCTCTGAAAGTGTGGGCTCTTCTCCCACTTCTGTGCTGGCTGTAGATCACAGCTTGGCACTCCCAGGCTGCACTCTGCCTCTCTGGGGAGATCTCAGGCTTTATATTCCCTCCCCAGCTTAGAGGCAGCAGAGGAAGGGACCTTAGCAGTGGCTGGAACCAAGGATCTTGTCTCCTGGTGCTTCACCCGAGAAAGATGCAGAACTGCAATCAATCCATTAATCGGCCCAAAAAGGGAGGGCTTCACTGTGGGCCCAAGCCGGGGTCCCTGACAGGCATGTATTGTATACGAAAGTAACAGTGAATGGTTTCACAAAGAAAAATCTGCACAAAGAGGAACTGGGGGCTGCTGTGAAAGTTAGGGTATAATCAACAAACAATGGATCCAAGAAAAGATCATGAAAAATCACATTAAAGACAAGATGAATTTTTGGCCATCAAGACATGATCTTAGGTATTCATCTACTTTAGATACTAAAATATTTGAAGAAGGTATAAAATCCAAATGGGGCTGGCCAGAAAGGCAGATATTGCCAGTATATATACAAGAACAATCTGTAGAAGGGAGACAGCCTAATGAACCTAGGTAGGTGCATCAGACTATCTTAAGCTCAACTAGAATTTAACACTAAGAAATTATTTGATTACTATTTGGCTCAAGTATTGCTTACCTATATAAAATGATTCCACTGGACAAGACATGAATATCAGTCCCATGACAGTTATATTTCTCATTATATTGTAACAGGCTAGCATTCGGCTTTGTACATCAGTGTCTGTAACTCAGGCTGATGTGGGCCTCACTCTGAGAGATGATTTATTCAAAGTGAACAGGCAAATCATGTTTCTGAGGCCACAGTCTGAGATCCAGCCAATAAATACTTTCAATTTACCAGGTACTGAATGCCACTCTCTGTGACCTCCGCTTAGGGAAATACACTACATTCTGAATTAATGAGTCTCATAAAACACAGAAATTTGCTAAGAACAATGATAAAAAAAAATTCTTCCAGTTCCAGCCAAGATGGAGTAACAGGGAAATGATTTAGCATCCCACCTAAAACAACCACAAAATGGACAAAATAAATGAAACAACAGTTTGCAAGGCACTGGACACCAGACAACAAAGCACAGCAATCCTTTAAAGACAGAAAACAAATGAGGTGAGTGGCATGATTGCTCCAGCCTTAAAAGAGTTTCTAGGACATAGCGCAGGGAAGAGGAACTTAGGCAGAGCCCAGCAGACTCTGTGAATTGTGGAGATGGATACTCAGAGTCTGGAGAAACCACGGCAGTTGGAGTTAACAAGACAGCACACCAAATAGCTGCAGACAGACAGAACTGTGGAGATCTGCAGAGAGTGCCCTCGAATACTCAGCTGAGTACTTACTGGCATATTCTTGTAAGGAAACTACACAAGGCCAGGGAAAGAACCACCCAAAAGATTAGAGATAACAGTGCCCAGCATTCACACAGGGTAAAAGATATTTCCTGTGCCTACCAGCCAGGCTGCAAAACCTCATAATTCTGAGCGAATTGGGTACAGTACTAAGAAGGATCTTGCCTGAGGAGTAAAGAAAAAGTAGCCCTAAAATGAGCATTGCCCTGGTCCCACTTAACAAGTCTTGAGAACAAGGCCCCCCAAAATCAAACTGTTTCCAACTAACTTAACTGTGTCCCAGTGATAACCTCAAGAACAGTATACACATAAAAAAATGAAAAATTCACCAGCAGACCCACACTAAAAGAAATGTGAAAGGAATTCCTTCAGTTTGAAGGAAAATGAAACCAGATGGAAAGATGGAGTTATAGAAATTAAAAAGAACAACAGAAATTATACCTACATGGGTAAATACATATTTTTCTTGTAATTTGAATCTCATTAAAATGTAATTGATTATTTATGTAAAAATAATTACAATGTAATATGGGGTTCACAGCCTATGTAAAAATAAAATATAGGACAATAGCACAAAGGCTGGAAGGTAGGAAACATAAGCATAGTTCTTATATTATATATAAGGTAATATATCACCTGAAAATAGAGTTAAGCCAAAGATAAATAATGGAAACCCTAAAGCAAACACTAAAATAACAAAACAAAGAGTTACAGCTAATAAACCAAAAAAGATAAAATAGAATTTTAAAAAAACTGGATAAAGCCAAAGAAAAGCAGAAAAAGAGGAAAAGGAAACAAAAAAAACTAGACAGGCATATAGATAAATAAAACAAAATTAAATGGCAGAGTATATATCATACTGATTTTAAAAAGCAAATCCCAACCAACTACATACTGCTTATAAATTATGCACTAGAAGTACACAGGCAGAAACAGGTTCAAAGTGAAAAGATAGGAAAAGGTATCAGAATAACACTGATCAAAAGAAAACTGAGTATTTTACCAACAGAGTAAGTAGGTCTCAGAAAAAAGAAGATTATCAAACAAAAGGATAAAGGTCATTTCATAATATAAAGGGGATGGGTTCATCATGAAACAGAACAGTCTTAAATGTTTATGCACCTAATAACAGAATTCCAAAATATCTGAAGCAAAAAATACACAAATAAATACAGACATATGCCGGGCACGGTGGCTCATGCTTGTAATCCCAGCACTTCGGGAGGCTGAGGAGGGCAGATCACAAGGTCAGGAGATAGAGACCAGCCTGGCCAACATGGCAAAACCCCATCTCTCCTAAAAATACAAAAAATTAGCTGGACATAGTGGTACACGCCTATAGTTCCAGCTACTCAGGAGGCTGAGGCAGGAGAATCACTTGAACCCGGGAGGCGGAGGTTTCAGTGAACCAAGATCAGTCCAGCCTGGGCGACAGACCAAGGCTCCGTATCAAAAATAAATAAATAAATAAATAGATAGAGAAAGATAGATATATTTCCAAGGAGATACAGAAAAATCCACAATTACAGTCAGAGATTTCAATACTCCCCTCTCAATAACTAATAATAACTAGTAAAAAACGAATAACTAGTAAAAAAAAAAACCAATAACTAGTAAAAAAACGAATAAGGATACAGAAGAGTTGAACAACACTATCATCCAACATAATCTAATTGACATATATGAAACACTCTAACAACAGCAAAAAATACACATTCTTTTCAGGTGCACACTGAACATTTACCAAGATAGATCATATTCTACGCCATAAGACAAATCTCAATGAATCTAACAGAATTCAAGTATACAAATTATTTTTCTGAACACACAAAAGACTTAAATAGAAATCAATAAAAAGGTAGCTGTGAGTAACAAAGGAAGCTATTAAATGTCTTCCCACAACTATCTTATTAAAAGCATTCCATTGGATAAGTTCTGTTTCTTCTGCAATAGACTGAATACTGCTCCCATGGTATCACAGTCCTGCAAAGCGACTATCATGTAACAAAATGAAGTTTACTGCTATTTCTCACTCTATTCACCAATCGAATGGAAAAACTACTCAACTGCAATTGCCTTCAGAATACATCCTCAGTGTGAGGCATGGAGTAATCAATAAAAACTGCAAATGATAAGGAAAGGCTATTCCAGACAGAAGAAAAACCATATGCCTAGAATGAAGAAGAGCCATGGAATATTTGGAACAATGAGAGGCCCTATAAGGCTGAAGTGCAGACTAAAAGAAACAAATGGAAGAACACAACTATTGAGGAGGTCAAAGGACAATTTAATCACCATTATCATATAAGTTCATCTAGACATTTTGCTATGTGCTTTATATATTACACACAACCATATATTTATATATAAGATATATAATTTATCTAATAACAACAAGTTTTGAGACAGAGTCTTGCTCTGTCACCCAGGCTGGAGTATGGTGGCGTGATCTCGGCTTACTGCAACCTCTGCCCCCGGGGTTGTTCAAGCGATTCTCCTGCCTCAGCCTCCCAAGTAGCTAGAACCACAGGCATGCGCTACCATGCCCAGGTAATTTTGTATTTTAGTGGAGACAGGGTTTCTTCATTTTGGCCAGGTTGCTCTCAAACTCCTGACCTCAGGTGATCCACCTGCCTCAGCCTGCCAAAGTGCTGGGATTACAGGCATGAGCCACCATGCCCAGCCTAATAACAACATTTTAAAATAGATATTATCATCATTTTGCAAATGAGGAAACTGAGATTTAGTAAGGCTAACAAACTTGCTGTAACTTGCTCAAAAAAAAAGTAAAGCTCTCAAGACCTGTTCGACTTCAATCTGTGCTTTAACTATTATTACTATGGTGCTTCTAAATTCTGTGCAAAATTATACCATATTTTTATTCATTGTGCTCTTTTACTTTTTACCACCAATGAAAAAAATATATATCTTCATCTGATTCTTGACTCTTTCCAAGTTACCCTTCTGTTCTACCACCGTCTGAACTTCTGTATCCTAATACAGAAAATTCTGCATAATCTTCTCCAATATTATTATGTTAGTATTCTAAATTCTATATCATTTCTCCATTCAGCTTCCTTCATGTGTATCCTCAGATTTACTTCAATGTTTCCACCTAATTTTAGTTCCTTCTATTTTTTGCCTTGCTGTCTATAGAAGTTCTCAAGATAAGGAAGAGTTCATAATCACCATCTATTCCCCAATTTACATTAAATGCAGAATTCATCATTTACAATTTTTCTTAAAACTACTTTTCAAATTATCAAACTTCACCTTTGTCTGTGAGCTAACTACCTTTGTGAGCTGTGAACTGTTCTCTTTTACTTATATATTTGGTTGCATGCCTATTAGTTACAAAATATTTAAAGAATTAATGGCCAAAACATTTCTAAATTTTATGCAAACTAAATATTCGCAGATGCAAGAAGCTTAACAAATCTTAAGCTCAAAAAGAGAGAAAGAAAAGTACACATTATAATCCCATTGCTCCAAACAAGTGATAAGAGAAAATCTGGAAAGCAGCTAGAGAAAAGACACTTCAAACAGAAGAATATAATCTACAAAATTTTGCCTATTAAGGAGAGATTTTTAAAATGTTTCCGTTTTTATTTGTTAAACGTGACTCCATCTGGATATCCATGGTTCTAGTGGTACAACTCTACAATCTGTTATATTACGACCATGATCACGCATGTGTTTCCACTGCTTAACAACAACCAACTCAATTCTTAGGTCATTAATATAATCATAACACAGGAAAGGGAATGGCTGACTTTTTTTTTACATTTTCTTCCCATGAATTCTTATTCTTAACAAACACATGTGATTAAATACGGCATTATTGAAATTTGTATATATTTAAAAAAGGCCTTACAACTAGTCTTTTTCCAGAACCAAGTTTTTGCTGTTCAGTCTCCTGCCTTTTATCTGCATCTGTTGCAAAAGCAAGTACTTGGTACCTGTATGAAAGAAATAAAAAAATTGTAAATGAGTTTATAATTAAAAGTTATAAATTATTTTAAACTTTAAAAGTATACAATAATCTATAAACATTATAAAACACTTTTTCCTTGTTTTTAAAAACTGTAAAATTTAAGATTAAATTCTTATTGAGTGATATTGTGACATAAGACTGTGCAAAATGTCATGATAAAGAAATTATAACCATATATCCATTATTCAGTATTGGGAAAACAGCTCTACCAACTATCAAAGCACTTTCATTAGAATTTTATGTGACAAATAACAATACTCAAGAAAGATCTAACACCTAAATACCAAATAGACAGAAAAAATGTAAATATGCAAAGCAGTCAGATGGAGTAGAAATTATCAATACATAATCTATGGAACCAAAAAGAACTGAGTTTAACCCCAGTTTAACCACTTACTAGGTAAGTACATTTTTGGCAAATAATCACTCTGTGTCTGGCTTCCTCATCCATAAAACAGAAATAATAATAGAGTCTCTAACACAATCATTGTTAAAAGGATTAAAAAATAAATTATAAAGTACCTAGTATTTGGTATATAGTAGGTATACAATTATTGATTGATGGGTTGACAAAGAGACAGATTTATATAGAGATAGAGATCAATCACATAGTAGTTTGTAGCTGGTAGGTAGCGAGTTCTCAGTAATGGACATTGTAATCTATAAGTATTTTACAGCTTCCATTTCAATAGTGACATTTAGCTCAAATTATTCTTAAAAACAATTTATAAATATTATTCAATCTAGAAATCATTAATTTATCTAATAAAGTTGAAATTTCTATATTTCTCATTAATTAATGACATGTTTTTAGAATAATAAGCTTACTCGACATAAAGCAACTACAGACTCATATATGCCTTTCCCTCCTATTGAATCAAAACTCAAATTTTCTAAGAGACAGATATCTGAGAGTATAAAAATCAGGGACTTGAATGAAGGCAATGCAGCATCTCTAAATGAGCACTGAAATGTACAATGGTCTTCAAATGTCATATACCAACTCTGAAAATATCCTATCTCAATCAAGAATAATTCACTTATAAAAAACTGTAACTTCAGTTGAATGCAGAATGACTACGGTTTAAGATTTTGCAAGACAGAAGCTGATGACGAACTTAACAATAGCCTATAAAAAACAGATCATGATTATTTCCTGATTAGGAACAGCTCCAGCCTCCAGCTCCCAGCATGAGTGACACAGAAGACAGGTGATTTCTGCATTTTCAACTGAGGTACCAGGTTCATCTCACTGGGGAGTGCCGGACAATCGGTGCTGGTCAGCTGGTGCAGCCCAACCAGCAAGAGGTGAAGCAGGGCGAGGCATCACCTCACCTGGGAAGTGCAAGGGGGAAGGGAATCCCTTTTCCTAGCCAAGGGAAACTGAGACACACAACACCTGGAAAATCGGGTAACTCCCACCTAATACTGTGCTTTACCAAGGGTCTTAGTAAACGGCACACCAGCAGATTATATCCCACACTTGGCCCAGAGGGTCCCACGCCCACAGAGCCTCCCTCATTGCTAGCACAGCAGTCTGAGATCTAACTGCAAGGCGGCAGCGAGGCTGGGGAAGGGGTGCCCACCATTGCTGAGGCTTAAGTGGGTAAACAAAGCCACTGGGAAGCTCGAGTTGGGTGGAGCCCACCGCAGCTCAAGGAGGCCGGCCTGCCTCTGTAGACTCCTCCTCTGGGGACAGGGCATAGCTAAACAAAAAGCAGCAAAAACCTCGGCAGAGGTAAATGCCCCTGTCTGATAGCTTTGAAGAGAGCAGTGGATCTCCCAACATGGAGGTTAAGATCTGAGAACAGACAGACTGCCTGCTCAAGTGGGTCCCTGACGCCTGAGTACCCTAACTGGGAAACATCTCCCACTAGGTGCAGACTGACATCTCACACCTCACACAGTGGGGTACACCCCTGAGACGAAGCTTCCAGAGCAAGAATCAGACAGCAACCCTCACTGTGCAGCAATATTCAATCTTCTGCAGCCTCCGCTGCTGATACCCCAGCAAACAGGGTCTGGAGTGGACCTCAAGCAAACTCCAACAGACTTACAGCTGAGGGTCCTGACTGTTAGAATGAAAACTAACAAACAGAAAGGACACCCACACCAAAACCCCATCAGTACGTCACCATCATCAAGGACTAAAGGCAGATAAAACCACAAAGATGGGGAAAAAGCAGTGCAGAAAAGCTGGAAATTCAAAAAATCAGAGAGCATCTCCCCCTCCAAAGGAACGCAGCTCATCGCCAGCAACAGAACAAAGCTGGACGGAGAATGACTTTGATGAGATGAGAGAAGAAGGCTTCAGTCGATCAAACTTCTCAGAGCTAAAGGAGGAAGTACGTAACCAGCGCAAAGAAACGAAAAACCTTGAAAAAAGAATGGATGAATGGATGGCTAGAATAATCAATGCAGAGAAGACCTTAAAAGAACTGATAGAGATGAAAACCATAACACGAGAACTATGTGACAAATGCACAAGCTTCAGTAACCGACTCAATCAACTGGAAGAAACAGTATCAGCGATTGAAGATCAAATGAATGAAATGAAGCGAGAAGAGAAGTGTGGAGAAAAAAAAGAGTAAAAAGAAATGAACAAAACCTCCAAGAAATATGGGATTATGTGAAAAGACCAAATCTACATCTGATTGGTATGCCTGAAAGTTATGGGGAAAATGGAACCCAGTTGGAAAAGACTCTGCAGGATATCATCCAGGAGAACTTCCCCAAGCTAGTAAGACAGGTCAACATCCAAATTCAGGAAACACAGAGAATGCCACAAAGATACTCCTCGAGAAGAGCAACTCCAAGACACAAAATTGTCAGATTCACCAAAGTGGAAATGAAGGAAAAAATGTTAAGGGCAGCCAGAGAGAAAGGTCGGGTTACCCACAAAGGGAAAGCCATCAGACTAACAGCAGATCTCTCGGCAGAAACTCTCCAAGCCAGAAGAGAGTGGGGGCCAATATTCAACATTCTTAAAGAAAAGAATTTTCAACCCAGAATTTCATATCCAGCCAAACTAAGTTTCATAAGTGAAGGAGAAATAAAATCCATTACAGACAAGAAAATACTTAGAGATTTTGTCACCACCAGGCCTGCCCTACAAGAGATCCTGAAGAAAGCACTAAACATGGAAAGGAACAACAGTTACCAGCCACTGCAAAAACATGTCAAAATGTAAAGTCCATCGATGCTAGGAAGAAACTGCATCAACTAGCAAGTAAAATAACCAGCTAATATCATAATGACAGGATCAAGTTCACACATAACAATATTAACCTTAAATGTAAATGGACTAAATGGTCCAATTAAAACACACAGCCTGGCAAATTGGATAAAGAGTCAAGACCCATCAGTTTGCTGTATTCAGGAGACCCATCTCACATGCAGAGACACACATAGACTCAAAATAAAGGGATGGAGGAAGATCTACCAAGGAAATGGAAAACAAAAATAAGCAGGGGCTGCAATCCTAGTCTCTGATAAAACAGACTTTAAACCATAAAAGATCAAAAGAGACAAACAAGGCCATTACATAATAGTAAAGGGATCAATTCATCAGGAAGAGTTAACTCTCCTAAATATATATGCACCCAATACAGGAGCACCCAGGTTCATAAAGCAAGTCCTTAGAGACTTACAAAGAGACTTAGACTCCCATACAATAATGGGAGACTTTAACACCCCACTGTCAACATTAGACAGATCAACGAGACAGAAAGTTAACAAGGATATCCAGGAATTGAACTCAACTCTGCGCCAAGCAGAACTAATAGACATCTACAGAACTCTCCACCCCAAATCAACAGAATATACATTCTTCTCAGCACCACATCACACTTATTCCAAAATTGACCACATAGTTGGAAGTAAAGCAGTCCTCAGCAAATGTAAAAGAACAGAAATTATAACAAACTGTCTCTCAGACCACAGTGCAATCAAACTAGAACTCAGGACCAAGAAACTCAATCAAAACCGCTCAACTACATGGAAACTGAACAACCTGCTCCTGAATGACTACTGGGTACATAACAAAATGAAGGCAGAAATAAAGATGTTCTTGGAAACCAATAAGAACAAGGATACAACATACCAGAATCTCTGGGACACATTTAAAGCAGTGTGTAGAGGGAAATTTATAGCACTAAATGCACACAAGAGAAAGCAGGAAAGATCTAAAATTGACACCCTAGCATCACAATTAAAAGAACTAGAGAAGCAAGAGCAAACACATTCAAAAGCTAGCAGAAGGCAAGAAATAACTAAGATCAGAGTAGAACTAAAAGAGATAGAGACAGAAAGAACCCTCCAAAAAATCAATGAATCCAGGAGCTGGTTTTTTGAAAAGATCAACAAAATTGATAGACCGCTAGCAAGACTAATAAAGAAAAGACAGAAGAATCAAATAGATGCAATAAAAAATGTAAAGGGGATGTCACCACCAACCCCACAGAAATACAAACTACCATCAGAGAATACTATAAACACCTCTACACAAATAAACTAGAAAACCTAGAAGAAATGGATAATTTCCTGGACACTTACTCTCTCCCAAGACTAAACCAGGAAGAAGTTAAATACCTGAATAGACCAATAGCAGGCTCTGAAATTGAGGCAATAATTAATAGCCTACCAACCAAAAAAAGTCCAGGACCAGACGGAACCAAAAAGAGCCCTCATTGTCAAGACAATCCTAAGCCAAAGAACAAAGCTGGAGGCATCATGCTACATGACTTCAAACTATACTACAAGGCTACAGTAACCAAAACAGCATGGTACTGGTACCAAAACAGAGATATAGACCAATGGAACAGAACAGAGCCCTCAGAAATAACACCACACATCTACAACCATCTGATCTTTGACAAACCTGACAAAAACAAGAAATGGGGAAAGGATTCCCTATTTAATAAATGGTGCTGGGAAAATTGGCTAGCCATAAGTAGAAAGCTGAAACTGGATCCTTTCCTTACTCCTTATACGAAAATTAATTTAAGATGGATTAGAGACTTAAATGTTACACCTAAAACCATAAAAACTCTAGAAGAAAACCTAGGTAATACCATTCAGGACATAGGCATGGACAAGGACTTCAGGTCTAAAACACCAAAAGCAACGGCAACAAAAGCCAAAATTGACAAATGGGATCTCATTAAACTAAAGATCAACTAAAGTTGGAAGTAAAGCAGTCCTCAGCAAATGTAAAAGAACAGAAATTATAACAAACTGTCTGTACAGCAAAAGAAACTACCATCAGAGTGAACAGGCAACCTATAGAATGGGAGAAAATTTTTGCAATCTATGCATCTGACAAAGAGCTAATATCCAGAACCTATAAAGAACTCAATCAAATTTACAAAAAAAAAACAAATAATCCCATCAAAAGGTAGGCAAAGGATATGAACAGACACTTCTCAAAAGACAACAGACACATGAAAAAATGTTCATCATCACTCGCCATCAGAGAAATGCAAATCAAAACCACAATGAGATACCATCTCACACCAGTTAGAATGGCAATCATTAAAAAGTCAGGAAACAACAGGTGCTAGAGAGGATGTAGAGAAATAGGAACACTTTTACACTGTTAGTGGGACTGTAAACTAGTTCAACAATTGTGGAAGACAGTGTGGCGATTCCTCAAGGATCTAGAACTAGAAATACCATTTGACCCAGCCATCCCATTACTGGGGATATACCCAAAGGATTATAAATCATGCTGCTATAAAGACACATGCACACATATGTTTATTGTGGCACTATTCACAATAGCAAAGACTTGGAATTGACCCCAATGTCCATCGGTGACAGACTGGATTAAGAAAATGTGGCACATATACACCATGGAATACTATGCAGCGATAAAAAAGGATGAGTTCGTGTCCTTTGTAGGGACATGGATGCAGCTGGAAACCATCATTCTCAGCAAACTATCGCAAGAACAGAAAACCAAATACCACATGTTCTCTCTCATAGGTGGGAATTGAACAATGAGATCACTTGGACACAAGAAGGGGAGCATCACACACCAGGTCCAATGTGGGGAGCGGGTAGTGGGGAGGGATAGCATTAGGAGATATACCTAATGTAAATGACGAGTTAATGGGTGTGGCACACCAACAGGGCACATGTATACATATGTAACAAACCTGCACGTTGTGCACATGTACCCTAGAACTTAAAGTATAATAAAAAAAAAAGATCTTGTCATTAATATGAAAACTTAATGTATATAAATTTCATTCATTTTATAAACATATAGTAGGGATCTAATACAAACATTAACAATGGAAAAACTACTACATGATCTATACTCATAAGGAGCTTCCACACTAGTTGTAGAGACTCATATACAGACAGCTAAGTATAACTCAGAGTATCCTGTGCTAATTAACAGAAGGTACTCACATAGTACCAATAGAACATGGTACATAGTACCAATAGTAACAACTAATTGGGGAAGAAAAGATATGCTCTTGGTATAGGTTCAGGAAGAGAAAGCCACATTTTAAAGGATGAGTGAAGATTCTATCACGCTGGTAAAGAAGAAGGCATTACAGTAAAGTAAATAACACATGCAAAGGCATGCAGCAGTAAAAGAGACATGAAAGGCCATGACAGGAGTTTAGGAGAGATGCATGACAGGGAGGAATGAGTCATGGGCCGCATGAAGTAAAAGGGAGAAGATCTCCGCCTTGAAAAATCATGCTACAAAATCCCACAGGCAGCTGCAGCAAATCTCTCTATACCATCTTAGATTGACCTTCAAAATTCCAAAGTCTCTAAAAGTGCAAAACAATTAGACCTCACATTCTGAACTCCAAATAGGATTGCTTTCCTGTTCCCAATTCATAACAACAGAAATAGTATGCGCTGGTGACTAAAACATCATCCCAGAGCTTGTCCCGCTAAGGATCTAACCGTAGGCAATGAATTACTTAGGTGGGTCATTTCCTACAGAAACCAACCTGCCAGGGGATAATATAGATGTTCATGAGATTGTTACAAAGGTCCAAAACTCTTTGAGCTATTTGAAGCTTCTTATACAACTATGGTCATTATTTCATCTAAGAAGTAAGTGAGCCTGTAAAGCGGCCTTATTAACATTAAAACAGCAGGCAGAGGCATAGCCAAAATTGACTACTGATTTCCAAATCCAAGCCATTTATCTTCCTAAAAGACAACTCAGAAAAGTATTTTATTACTTAAACTTAACAGCAAAATTAGATGATGACAAACTTACAAGAGCATCTATTTTCTGGTTCTTCCTTAACTCCTCTTAACTGTGACCAATAAAGTACATAAAAATCTATTTCCAAAACCAAACAATTCCAAGCAGATTTAGAAATTCTGAAATAAAATATTTGGGTCTTTTTTCTTACCACTCAAGTGTTCAGTAACATAAGCTACACAAAAAAGTTTCCTTGTTGAGACTGCCGAAAGAATAATCAGGGCCAATGTAACAAGATCTTATGAAAGAGTGCCGTACACGTCCCTCAGAACAGAAAGGCACTAATCGCAACTACAGCAAGTGCAGGTAAACAGTGGTGCTTTTGAACTCACTAACCACAAATGCTTAACAGGTCCTGTAGTGCACCAATAACAAACTCAACCACATAATTTAATACTCCATATTGCATTGCATTGTAAAAACAGCAGCAAGTAACTAAAACACAGATTGAGGCATCACGGAGCACAAAAGTAAACCCTCCAAAATCATTTATTTTCAAATGAAACATCACTATCACCTCAATGAGTGGCAGGAAGTTTTGGAACCTTGACATGTAACCCAGAGAGCTTTACTAGAAATGGAAGCTTGAGATACAGAGCATTATTATGTTGATTTCAACTATACCTAAATTCTTGACTATGCCAGGACAAATCCTTTTCACTGAAAGATGCCAGTAACAAAACAGAAGCCTTCTTTATACACTTTTCACTCTTTTGTCAGTTCTCATCAAACACCTACTTTCACCAAGGTACAGTGCTAGGCACTTCAGGGGATACAGAATTCCTGCCATCGAGGAGTACTGAGCTTAGTCAAGGAGAAAAACAAATAAATGCTTGCTATCAGTGAAAGCATGAGTAATACCTAAGGGAAGCACTGAAAAACTACTATGTAAATTGAGAAAAAGGAGATGTTGCTTACATCTAGGTCAGGGAAGAACTGAAGGGGAACAGGGAGGCTTCTAGACATAATTTCCATGTGCAGACAAAGAAGGAAGAGCGCTTCAGACATAGGAGATAGACAGTATGTGCAAAAAAAAAAAAAAAAAAAGAGAGAGAGAGAGAGAAAAGCCTTTAACATATGTGGAGACTACAAATATTTCCATTTGGTCAGAGCCAAAGATTGGAGAAGAATACTTCTTCTTAAAATAGTCAATTAAATTCAACAAAAACACTTTTAAATCTTTATTTAAGGCTGATTATTTACTTAGTAATGTATTCGGAGCTATTGAGGGGTTGCTGGGGAATGGGTATAGCAGACAGGAGAGAAATAACACCCATGGCAGATAGACTCTTTTAGGGAGCCTCCCTACATTCAACTCTTGGAGGTCCCACCTCAAGGCCTCCTCAGCATCCTATGCAAAGCTCTGCTATAGCCTGTATCACAAATGGACTGAAGTGTCTGACTTCCCGCCTCCTTGAATTCTACTTGAGGATAAGAGGCATGTCTATTTGACTACATTTCCAGTACCTTGCACAGTATGTAGCACACAGCCTGTTGAAAAATATTTGCTGAATGAATGACTGAATAAACAAATGGAATTACTCAGTCAGTGAACAGATGTTTAAGACAGATTCCTCTCTCAAGAACCTGATAATGCAAGATACTCTGGAAAATGTCAGTATAAGAAGGCAATACATGACAGCCAAACATCAGTGTTTTAGGCAGTAATATATCTAGGAGGTGAAAAAAGGAAGACAGTTGAACCAGTTAACTTCAAAAGTCACTTCCAAGTCCAAAAGTCCACATCATAGAGGTAAAATGGGACCGGATTATAAAAAGCACTGAATGTCAATTATAAAAAATCTAGGCTGGGTGTGGTGGCTCATGCCTGTAATCCCAGAAATTTGGGAGGTCGAGGCAGGTAGATTGCCTGAGCTCAGGAGTTTGCGACCAGCCTGGGCAACACAATGAAACCCCGTCTCTACTAAAATACAAAAATAATTAGCGGGCGTGGCAGCATGCGCCTATAGTCCCAGCTACTCAGGAGGCTAAGGCAGGACAATTGTTTCAACCCGGGAGACAGAGGTTGCAGTGAGCCAAGATCGCACCACTGCACTCCAGCCTGGGCGACAGAGCGAGACTCCGTCTCAAAAAAAAAAAAAAAAAAAAAAAAAAAAGTCTAGGTTTTTTAGTAAGAAATAAAAATTATTCTGGCTTAAAGAGGTGTTTTAAAAGAAAAGATATGAGAAGGACCCTTCAAAGTTTAGAGAGAAAAAAAAAATAGAAATCCAAGTGAAAAAATACAGGCCTGAACCAATGGGAATGGGAAGGAAAGGCTGAATAAGAGAAAGTATTAAGGGCACAGATTACTGACTAAATAACTCTGAAAGGCAAAGGATAAAAAAAGAGAATAAAAGATGATCAAAGTTTGGACATACATGGCCCTTACCCTTACCCCCAAAAAAGGGCAAACAGGCCAGGAGTGATGGCTCATGCCAGTAATCCCAGCACTTTGGGAGGCCAAGGTAGGAGGATCACTTAAGCCCAAGAGTTCAAGACCAGTCTGGGCAACATAGTGAGACCCTGTCTCCATTTAAAAAAAAAAAAAAAATTCAAGGGCAAACAATTCTCTTACTTCAAAAGAAAAATGGTGCTCAAAGTGGGCCCCTGAATTAGATTCACCTGGAGTAAAAATTTACAATGATGATTTCTGGGTCTTATCCCCAAACCTATTAAAAGAAATCTAGGGGACTGGGGACTAGCATCTGTAAATGTGCATTTTATAACAGGCTGTCCAGGTGACTCCTACGCACACTGAAGTTTGAGACCCTGAGCCTTCACTGGTTTTTATTTGAACATAATTAAGTGGGGTTTAAAGAAATGAAAGGTATCAATATCAAAAATGAAAATGAGTTATGTGTTAAAGCCTATTCTATTAACTGATTATATTCTATTAACCGAATATAGACAGATTTAATAAAACCTCAAAAGAACAAACTTATAGTTTTCATGCTTTCTCCAAAATCCAAAAATGCAGCAGTGATTATCATTTAATATAATCTATTACAAAGTTGAAAGCATATATAAGTACAACATACTACTTAATGTTGTAAACCTTCTTGATTGTCATCATTTCATAATAATCTCATATCTCATGCATTTTTGCCATTATAAATGATCCACATAATGGATAACGTGTACATTTTTTAGTCTAAGACAAAGATGAATTTAATAGATGGGTATGTTGGAGAATTACCACAGTTAAAACAATGTGAGCTTCTGTTAGATTAAACTCACACATTAAGGAAATCTACACATTACTTCTTTATCCAATCACTCCTAGAGTTATTATCAAATTAATTCCTATGCACATATTTCAAAGAGTAAGTAACTGGGTGTTTAAATATTTGTACTGTGACCCTAGCATAGCACTACTTGGCAGGAGGTGAGGCACAGAGCTGGGTGGAAAGCTAAAAAGCAGATCTCCTAATATTGCTGAAGTTTGGCAGGCTTGAGTAAACTATACAGATATTTTTCCCAACCTCTCAAAATAAATATAATATTTTATTTATTACCAGTAGCAATGCCACCATTCAATCATATCCTTTGGACAAAAGCCGTAAGAATTATAGACGGAATATTACATGATGATACACTTCCTAAATCAGTGAAATTCTGCTTACTCACAAACATTCACTTATTTTCAGAGTTTTAACCCTAGATGCCTAGTCATTTACAAAAAGCAAATAGCTACTTATGAAGAGAAAACTGCATTAACTTGTTATATACACAACATTGAAACTTGAAGACAAAAACTTACATCTGTTGCCTGATGAATTTATATCTTCTCCCCATCTTGGGAAAAATGATGTGGCCAAAAATAATGTTGAAAAGCTATAATGATGTGCTGCTTAGATGTTTAAAGATCTAAATGTTGCCATCAGTAAGGTAACACAATAAAGCTACTAAAGACACTGAAACCCTCCAAGGCTATTTCTTTTCCCAGCATGAATTTCTACTTTCTTTTCCCCATTCTCTCTGCCAATAAAAACCTTCCTCTCCAAAAACTCAAAACCTTGACTTTTATTTAAATCTAGCTGGTGGAGAAGAAAACGGTCTCTCTCATACACAATTTACCACGACCAATAAGAATTTCTAGCAAATAAGTATAAACTATTTGCCTAGGATCATTTTCATACTTCACTTATACTACGAATTGTTCTTTTAAAAAAGTATTAACATTCATATTAACAGTTCATGCCAGTATTTTTCCTATGTCACACACATTCCTTTTTATTATAAAAGCATTCCACAGCTAAATCTTCAATTTCGCTTTTTTCACTCAACATTGTGTTTAATTATTTACTACATCAAGGAACAATGACAAAAATCATTGAGCATTTTCTACAGGGTGGTAACTTGACATACATTTAATCCTTATAACAAACTTGTCAAAATGAATAATATTACCTCCTTTAGAGCCAGGATAAGGACAGCAACCATCAAACATCTGGAGTGGTAAAATCAGGATTCCAATCCAGGTCTGCCTCCCAAACCACTGCTCTATATTGCCTTTCAAATATTTTACAATAGTAAATGATATCGTCTAAGTCACCACGATCACATTTTGTCAAAGAAACCAATCTCTTTTTCATTTGTGATATTGAAGCCCTTTGTGGACAAAAATTAGTCAGCAACAAACACACCAAAAAATCATGATTCCAAAGATTTAACATCCAAACTTACTTATAACTTTCCACTTGTCGGCAGGAAGAGACAGTAATGAAGGAATCTGTACGGGAACTGTAGGCAAGAGGACCAGGCAGAAGAAAGCCAGGGAGAAATCTTCCAAAAGCATAGCTCTCCTGCTCAAATACCATCAGCATCCCATCCATAGACTGGATGCAAATTAAATCTCGCCCTAAAGAAGAATTAGAGAAAATTAGATGGCCTATTCTTTTTATAAATATAATATTTTTATTAATCACTATCTACAACAAGTATGTCTTAGGCACCAATTTTACATAAATCATAGCATTAAGCAGCATTGGGTGTGAAAATTACTAATAGTGAAAAATACTAATCCCTGATTGCCCTCAACTATAGACTGATTCTGCGGTGTCTTCTACCATTAGTCTATCAATATTAAGTACAATATTCACAGTTCTTAAAATTTACTGAGATGATGGAAATGATGATGATTTCTATGATACAGTTTAGTATCCCTAATCTGAGAAAGATCTAGTGACTATAACATTTCATGTCCTGCTAGTGTGATTAGTATATCTTATAATGTATTACACAGGAAAAAACTATGTTAGAGGAAAATTAAGTTACTCATTAAGGGAATAAATAAAAGGCCAGTCTTGTGCCTTGTCATCTCTAGTTCATACACCATATACAATAAGTACTATAATAACTATTCTATATCACCTTGAATATCAGTGACAATCTTAAATAGTATACTTAGATTTTAAAAAGAGCTCAAAAAATATCAAATTGCATAGAAATAGATGATACTCTTCTTGTTGTATCCGTCTAAGGACAATCATACAGCTAAGCAACTTTTAAAAAGAAAACATATCACCAAAGGAGGCTAAAAAGAAAGAAAAAAGAGAGAGAGCAAACCGAGTTTTGCAGTGCTTATTACTGCACTATACTCTAACCCATCTCAACTAATACAATAGATTTATCAACCTTAAATAGTCTGAAAGATGTTCTAGGATGAATATTGTCTGCAAATGAATGTTCACTAAACATACATCTGAACCATTCAGGAATCTCTCTTTAGAGAGATAAAAATTGTTTATATTAATGCTGTTTGAAAAGTATTCTCTCAATACTCAGATTCTTTCATAATGTATAGTAGGCTTTACAGTTACTGTTTTAAGCTTTGTTTTTGTTGTTGTTAATGTTTTTTGGGGGGTTTTTTTGGTTTTTTTTTTTGTCTTTGAGACAGAGTCTCACTCTCTGGCCAGGCTGGAGTGCAGTGGCATGATCTCAGCTCACCACAACCTCCGCCTCCTGGGTTCCAGTGATTCTCCTGCCTCAGCCTCCCAAGTAGTTGGGACTATGGGCGCCACCACGCCCAGCTAATTTTTGTATTTTTGTAGTATTTAGTAGTATTATTTTGTATTTTTAGGGTTTCAACAATGTTGGCCAGGATGGTCTCGATCTCTTGACCTCAAGATCCGCCCACCATGGCCTTCCAAAATGCTAGGTCTACAGGCATGAGCCTCCACGCCCAGCCTAAGCTTTGTTTTTTAATGTTATCCTTATTCACTATGCTATTAAAAGTTTCCAAAAAAGATGTGAGTTTATATGTATGCTGTATGTGTATGCATGCTGTACACATGTATTCACAGAGACACAATCAGACAAAAAGAATCTCATCTAGCTATTTGGCAAACCTACCTGTCTGCAATCAACAAAAATGTATAAGTATAAAAATGCCTCTAAGTAGTCGAAATAAATGCTGCAAGGTCTTTGTAATAAAAATCATGCAAATTTTCAAAGGTAGGATTCCCAGGTCCCACTAAGGGCATCAATTCTTATTTTAATTATGGTTCTAACAACTGTCGTTTTTATAAACAAGTTACTGATATTCCTGTAGCTTCAGCCTTCTCATTTGTAAATTAAGTATATTTGTATAAGAGCTCCAAGGTTATCAGTTAATCTTCAGCAAAGGCGCCAAGAATACACAATGGTGAAAGAATAGTCTCTTCAATAAGTGGTGCTGGGAAAACTGGATATCCACATGCAAAAAAAAAAAAAAAAAAAAAGGATCCTTATCTTACACTACACACACACACACACACAAAAAGATCCTTATCTTACACTATACCAAAAAAAAAAAAAAAAGGATCCTTATCTACACTATACAATCAAAATCCACTCAAAGTAGTTTAAGATTTAAACCTAAGATCTGAAGCTGCAAAACTCCCGGAAGGTAAACATATGGCGAAAAGCTTCATGGCATTGGTCTTGGCAATGATTTTTTGGATAGGACACCAAAAGTACAAGCAAAACAAAAAAGAAGGGGGAGGACTACATCAAACTAAAAATTTTCTGCACAGCAAAGAAAACAATCAATAAAAAGCACATAATGAGAGAAAATATTTGCAAACCATATATCTGATAAGCAATTAGTCTCTAAAATATATAAGAAGCTCACACAACTCAATAACAAAAAAACAAATAAACTAATTCAAAAATGGGTAAAGGACAAGAATAGACATTTTTCCAGATAAGATATACAAATGGCCAACAGGCATATGAAAAGGTGCTCAACATCACTAATTATCAGGGAAATGTAAAACAAAAACCACAATGAGATATCACCTCACATGTTAGAAAAAAAGAAAGAACTCCTGCCATTTACAACAACGTGGACGAACCTAGAGAACACTATGCTAAATGAAATAAGCCAGACAACAGAAGACAAACACTACATGATCTCACTCCTATGTGGAATATTTTTTAAAAGTCAAATTCATAGAAACAGAGAGTAGCAGGGTGCTTACCAGGGTTCAGGGATGGGGAAAATGAGGAAATATTGGTCAAACTATATACAATTGCAGTTATAATATGAATACGTTCTGGAGACCTAATGCACAGCACAGTGATTACAGTGAATAATAATGGACACTTGAAATTTGCTAAGCGAGTAGATTTTTGTTCTCACCACAGAAAAAAGAAGATAATTATGAGAAGTGATTTATATGTTAATTAGCTTGATTCTGGTAATCATTACACAATGTATATGTATATCAGAACACCACATTGTACACCTTGAATATATACAATTTTTATTTATTGATCATATCTCAATAATGCTGAGAAAAAGAGTTCTGAAGTTAGAGGTAAGATGTCAAAGTCCCTAACACAGTATAGCACACATAAGACACAGAATAAATTATAGCATTATTAAGAGGGTTATTATTACCTGCTTCCCTAGCCCAGAAAAAAAGAAAGTGGTAAATTAGAAAGGGGGCGAAGGCACTGTCAGCTGTGAGCAATGACAGCTAACGCCCTAACAAAAATAAAAGAGAACATCTATAAAACACGTATCAAATAATTCAAAAAAGAACATCTGTCTGGGCTCAGTTAGCATAAGAGCAATTATGAACCCTATATATCTCAAAAAGAGAAATGTCATCATTAGTGGATTTAATATAGTTTGGTATAGCTTTTTTTTTTGCAAAAAAGAACTTTTGGCAGAGATGCTAACTGCTGCCCCCAACAGTCATTCTTTCTTTAGTAGTAGAATCATGAATTATCGTGAGACACACGGCCATCCAAAATAACGCTTTGTTTAAGATGGTTAAATGTGACAGAAATAATTTTTTTTTTTTTTTTTTTTGAGACAGAGTCTCGCCCCTCGCCCAGGCTGGAGTGAGTGCAGCGGCACGATCTTGGCTCACTGCAACCTCCTCCTCCCGGGTTCAAGCAATCCTCCTGCCTCAGCCTCCCAAGTAACCAAGATTACAAGCACGCCACCACCCCCGACTGATTTGCGTATTTTTAGTAAAGATGAGGTTTCACCATGTTGGCCAGGCTGGTCTTGAACTTCTGACCTCATGTGATCCGCTCACCTCGGCCTTCCAAAGTGCTGGAATTACAGGCATTAAGCCACCGCACCTGGCCAAACATCTTTCTTATTGCAGACATCATTAAGTCGAGCCTTTGTTAAAGCAACCAAACCTGGATCTTAAATAACAGGGAACCAGAATCTGAGCCTAAAGATCCATCCTGTATTGCTGTCTATTAAAATTTAGTTTCACTTAACTGAACCCTGGTACCAAAAATAACAGGTATAGGAAAGATATTGGGACAACTGGGGGAATTTGAATATGACTGCAGGTTTGATAACATTAAGGAATTATTGCTAATTTTCTTAAGTGTGATCATGGCGTTGTGAAATATTCTCATTGGGAGATGTATGCTGACGTATTTATGGTAAAGAGGTGCAAGATGTGTAACTCATTTTCGAATGGTTAATCAAAAAAATGTGTATAAATACATATATATTTACAATGGTTGATGTGGAAATATGGGTGTTCATGTTACTTTTTCTATATACTTTTTCACAAAAAAAGTTTTTAAAAATTAAGTGTAAATATATACATTTTGTATGTAAATACAAATGTTGATATATTTTCTATTAAGATATGAAATATTTATGCAATGACCTAGACCTACGGTGGAGGATATTACGGTAACCAAAATAATACTCTTGATATCTGTGTTATTGAAGACTATAAGCTCAAAACGTGTACTTGCAAGCAGAAGTACCAATAAAATTTGTGTTCATTTCAATATGTGGTATCATTGTACCACAAATCTTCAGTCTCCCAAAGACCTCAAAGAAGTGGTCTTCAGAATGTGGCCCCCAGACCAGCACCATTTGCATCACCTAGGAACTTCTCAGCAATGCCAATTCTAAGATACCAATCTAGGCCTACCTTATCACAAACTCTGGTCACAGAGCCCAGAAATGCTAGTTTTTAACAAGCCTAGAGACTACTATGGTGCATGCTAAAGTTTCAGAACCACTACCTTAGCATGATAGGATGAAGAACTAAGGCCTGAAGAAAGCCTGAACCCCAGAGAAAACCTGGCCTGTTAGCATATGATATGGTTTGGATCTGTGTCCCTGTCCAAATCTCATGTCAAATTGTAATCTCCAATGTTGGAGGTGGAACCTGGAGGGAGGGAGGTGATTGGATCATGAGGGTGGTCCTTCATGAATGGTTTAGCATCATCCCCTTGGTACTGTTCTCATGATAGTGAGTGACTTTTCACGACATCTTGTTGTTTAAAAGTGTGTAGCACCTCCCCCCTCTCTCTCTTGCTCCTGCTCTCACTATGTGACATGCGTGCTCCCCCTTTGCCTTCTACTGTGATTGTAAGTTTCCTGAGGCCACCCCAGAAGCCAAGCAGATGCCAGCATCATGCTTCCTGTACAGCCTGCAGAACCGTGAGCCAATTATAAATTACCAGTCATGGGTATTTCTTTATAGCAATGTGAGAACAGCCTAATACAGCATAGTAGAAGAGGTCCTATTTCCTGAAACTCTAGCAACATACAGAAGAATGCTTAAGATATTAAAGTCCAAGTGGGCTGGCTCTGAGGCCAAATAATCCAGGTTTGAGTCCAGCTCCACCAATTATTAGCTGTGGGCTTAGACTCAAGTTTCCTTATCAGCAAGATGGAGTAACTACTTCAGTAACTTGTGAGAATTAAATAACGTATGGAAACTAGACCTAACAATGGAAAATACCCAAACATATTATTATTTCCATAATTATTTTCTAACTCTTATACTACATGTTGTATTAACGTTTAACTGCTTGCTATTTCCCACACACATCATGATGATGCATGCTTCCTTCCTTTTGTTTACAAAATTTTCTTTCCTCCAAAGGTCATTTAACTTTTCTCCCCCTCATCTAGCAAACATTTGCTACCTTCCCCCAAGTCATCCGTTCTCCTCTCCTCATGCTCAGCCATAAGGTTTGGGTGAGATGGACCTCACTCTAAGCTTGAGACAAGGCCCTGACTTATGTAAACCAATTAGTACCCCAGTAGTCAACAGTGACTGGTTCAGGATAATTTACAGCCAATGAGAGAAAAATGAAATCCCTAATTTGAGCTGGAACTAGAGGAAAAGTTACTCTTCCCTGGCGAGTAATGAATGAGGAACATACGGTATGGAATCACAGAGGCCATTTGGCTTTTCCAAAAGCACAGTTAAGAGAGAGCCATGGTAATAGCCTACCAACCAAAAAAAGTCCAGGACCAGACAGATTCACAGCAGAATTCTACCAGAGGTACAAGGAGGAGCTGGTACTATTCCTTCTGAAATTATTCCAATCAATAGAAAAAGAGCAAATCCTCCCTAACTCATTTTATGAGACCAACATCATCCAGATACCAAAAGCCTGGCAGAGACACAACAAAAAAAGAGAATTTTAGACCAATAACCCTGATGAACATCGATGCAAAAATCCTCAATAAAATACTGACAAACTGAATCAAGCAGCACATCAAAAAGTTTATCCACCATGATCAAGTGGGCTTCATCCCTGGGATGCAAGGTTGGTTCAACATATGCAAATCAATAAACGTAATCCAACATATAAACAGAACCAAAGACAAAAACCACTTGATTATCTCAAGAGATGCAGAAAAGGCCTTTGACAAAATTCAACAGCCTTTCATGCTAAAAACTCTCAATAAATTCGCTATTGATGGAATGTATCTCAAAATCATAAGAGCTATTTATGACAAACCCACAGCCAATATCATACTGAATGGGCAAAAACTGGAAGCATTCCCTTTGAAAACTGGCACAAGACAGGGATACCCTCTCTCACCACTCCTATTCAACATAGTGGTGGAAGTTCTGGCTAGGGCAACCAGGCAAGAGAAAGAAATCAAGGGTATTCAATTAGGAAAAGAGGAAGTCAAATTGTCCCTGTTTGCAGATGACAAGACTGTATATTTAGAAAACCCCATTGTCTCAGCCCAAAATCTCCTTAAGCTGATAAGCGACTTCAGCAAAATCTCAAGATACAAAATCAATGTGCAAAAATCACAAGCATTCTTATACACCAATAACAGACAAACAGAGAGCCAAATCATGAGTGAACTCCCATTCACAATTGCTTCAAAGAGAATAAAATACCTAGGAATCCAACTTACAAGAGATGTGAAGGACCTCTTCAAGGAGAACTACAAACCACTGCTCAGTGAAATAAAAGAGGACACAAACAAATGGAAGAATATTCCATGCTCATGGACAGGAAGAATCAATATCATGAAAATGGCATACTGTCCAAGGTAATTTATAGATTCAATGCCATCCCCATTAAGCTACCAATGATTTTCTTCACAAAAATGGAAAAAACTACTTTAAAGTTCATATAGAACCAAGAAAGAGCCTGCATTGCCAAGACAATCCTAAGCCAAAGAACAAAGCTGGAGGCATCATGCTACCTGACTTCAAACTATACTACAAGGCTACAGTAACCAAAACAGCATGGTACTGGTACCAAAACAGAGCTATTGACCAATGGAACACAACAGAACCCTCAGAAATAATACCACACATCTACAACCATCTGATCTTTGACAAACCTGACAAAAACAAGAAATGGGGAAAGAATTCCCTGTTTAATAAATGGTGCTGGGAAAACTGGCTAGCCACAAGTAGAAAGCTGAAACTGGATCCCTTCCTTATACCTTATACAAAAATTAATTCAAGATGGATTAGAGACTTAAATGTTAGACCTAAAACCATAAAAAAAACCCTAGAAGAAAACGTAGGCAATACCACTCAGGACATAGGCATGGGCAAGGACTTCAGATCTAAAACACCAAAAGCAATGGCAACAAAAGCCAAAATTGACAAATGGGATCTCATTAAACTAAAGAGCTTCTGCACAGCAAAAGAAACTACCATCACAGTGAACAGAGAACCTACAGAATGGGAGAACATTTTTGCAATCTACTCATCTGACAAAGGGCTAATATCCAGAACCTATAAAGAACTCAATCAAATATACAAGAAAAAAACAAACAACCCCATCAAAAGGTGGGCAAAGGATATGAACAGACACTTCTCAAAAGAAGACATTCATACAGCCAACAGACACAGAAAAAATGTTCATCATCACTCGCCATCAGAGAAATGCAAATCAAAACCACAATGAGATACCATCTCACACCAGTTAGAATGGCAATCATTAAAAAGTCAGGAAAAAACAGGTGCTGGAGAGGATGTGGAGAAAGAGGAACACTTTTACACTGTTAGTGGGACTGTAAACTAGTTCAACCATTGTGGAAGACAGCGTGGTGATTCCTCAAGGATCTAGAACTGGAAATACCATTTGACCCAGCCATCCCATTACTGGGGATATACCCAAAGGATTATAAATCATGCTGCTATAAAGACACATGCACACATATGTTTATTGCGGCACTATTCACAATAGCAAAGACTTGGAACCAACCCAAATGTCCATCAACGACAGACTAGATTAAGAAAATGTGGCACATATACACCATGGAACACTATGCAGCCATAAAAAAGGATGAATTTGTGTCCTTTGTAGGGACAAGGATGCAGCTGGAAACCATCATTCTCAGCAAACTATTGCAAGAACAGAAAACCAAACACCGCATGTTCTCACTCACAGGTGGGAACTGAACAGTGAAAACACTTGGACACAGGAAGGGGAACATCACACACCAGGGCCTGTTGTGGGGTGGGGGCAGCGGGGAGGGATAGCATTAGGAGATATACCTAATGTAAATGACAAGTTAATGGGTGCAGCACACCAACATGGCGCATGTATACATATGTAACAAACCTGCACGTTGTGCACATGTACCCTAGAACATAAAGTATAATAAAAAATAAAATAAAAATAAAAAAAGAGAGAGCCATGGTAGACACTGTTTGAGCCAGTGCATCAGGCCTCACCTGGAGCCAAATCTTCCTCTGAACTCTGCAGGCAATTCATTCCTGTAGATACTGAAGTCACTTTGTGTCAGGTCTCTGTCCCTGAATCAAGTGATCAGTGCATTTTTCCTCTGAGAGACATCACGGGCTAAGACTCGTATCTTCCCATAAGTCTTCTCATTCCGCTTCAATCACCCTCCATGTGAGATCCCACAGAGCCCCCATTCCACCTCCATGTTAGAATACATCATCTATTGAAATGATCTATTTTTGTGTCTCTCATTTGCCCTGGACTAATGCAAAGGCAGAAACCCTATCTTACTCATCTTTGTAAATCCAGCAACTATAAAATGCCTGGCACATAGGAGATACATTAATAAATGTCTGTTGAGCTGAAGTAAGCTAGGCAAAATAATTTATTCAGCTGTACCTCAGATTGGCTGAGATTTTATTCCATGTGTTTCACACTGCATACAAAGTATGTGAAAAATGCTTTATTTATTACAATCTTGGCTACTGATGTTTAGAAAAATGTAGGGATTGATCCAAAACATTACTCAAAAATAAATAAATAAATCCTTCAAATCACTGTTTTGGAAACCACTTCAGAATACATACCAAAGGCTCCCCTTACAGATAATGGGAATAGAAAGAACAGTCCAGAAAAAGCCATGGAAGTTTTGTCATTCTGACAGAACAGAGCCAACAGGAAGCCTTCACAAAAGCAATGGGATTTCAGAAGCTATTTAAATGACCTTGCCATGAACCATACTCAAAGAGTCTTTACCACATGCTCAGTATTATATCAGGAGCTGTAAGAAATATAGAACAACAGCAATATTAACTACTACTGCCATTTACTGAGCACCTGTTACATTTCTGGCCTTCTGTTAAACATTTAAACGGCATTATTAGTCATAATTTTTAATAACTCTAAAAAGTAGACTATAGTCCCATTTTATACATGAGAAGACTGAAACCCACAGAACTTAAACAAGTTGTCTAATGTCAAAGAATTAGAAAGTGACAACTAATATTCAAATAGGAATCCATCTGGCTCCATTATAATACACTGAAACCCTGGGAGGGAAAATTCATATCCATTTGTTAAAATAATATGCATTAACATACAAAATCTAAGTGGTGTAAAACAGACTAAACGCTGCTGAAAATCAAAGAACTTCATTACGATAAAATTCCCAGAAAAAGTTTCATGACACATAGGATGCACCCTGGACTGCAAAAGATGGGCAGAGTGAATAGCAGTCAAACGTAAAAGTAGAGGGAAATTATTGGACGGAAAAGGAACACAGAAAAAGATGCAGAGGCAGTTATACTTGATCCACAGTGCAATGGGTCATGTTTCACCAACAGACCATGAACCATAAAAGCACAAATTGAAAAGATGACAATATCTTAACAATGTCTCCTCAAAAATTATGCTGAAACCATACAGGAAAAAATAATTTTTAAATAGGAAAAAACTAGGAGATTTCACCAGAATTTAAAATCTGGATTTTATTCTAGTCATTTTGAGCACAATAAGAGAAAAACAACTGTTGTGATTTGAAATATTACTTGTAAGATCTGGAAACAAATTGAGAAAGAACTGACCAAGATCAATTTGAGAGAATTTTTAAAATCAATTATTTTTCATTTTCAAAGGCAAAAAGAAATTCATGCCTGTGGGGTTGCGGGGAGTGGGTAGAGGCAGAAAAGTTCCATTATGGCGGCTTCATATCATGAACATTTATTAAATAGTATGTCTCATTTTCTGGCATTAAAATATCATATAGTCAAAGCTTTAACATGATGCATAAACTGGTAATCAACTAAATGTTAATCAGACAGCTAAATTTAACAGTCTTCTCTATTAAACTATAATCTATTCATGAAAATTATAATCTATTCATGAAGTGTAGGAGTGTGTGTGTGTGTGTGTGTGTGTGTGTGTATGTGCCCCCCTGCCCAGAAGTTCTTTCTACCATGCATGACCCAGAACATGTTCCATCCTTCATTATTATGGCAACAAGGGCCTCATGGAGGGCAGTCCTGAATGCCATATCCTCCATTTCTCTGTCTTTGTCTTCCTGTGGAATATATGCAGCAGAGTAAGTGGTGTGGCAAACATGAAAGAAAACTACCATTACTCAGCATGCTACATGTTTTTTGAATCTCTCTATGCTCATATTTCTTTTACACATTGAGTAAAAATACAAGTGAAGAAATGCGAACGTGACCTATGGCCAAGCATATATGCAGTTCAGCATGCAGCTGTCAAAAATATTTGGTCTTTCTCCAAGTCTGAAAAATACACAAAAAACAGCTGTATAGGTAGTCAAAAAGGCAGACAGGAAACATCAAGAGACTGATACATAAGAACAGAAGAGTCCAAAAGTCTGTGGAACTTCCGCTCATTTTGCTCATTTTACGCAGGCAGGCACAGAAAAAAAAATTGTTATTGTTACAGAAAGACTGAAACACTAACACATTAATCTTTATTGCAAACCTACCTCAAAAATGATACAACATGTTTGCTATGAACAAAGACATAAAAATATTCAGAGTAGGATTCTAACAGATACTGCCTTAAAAACAAACAGTAGATGGATATCTAGAGCTTGCTGGATTGTAAATTTGCCATTAAATATCATTTTTGTACTTTTCACTCATATCATCATGCAAATAAAACTACTACCATAGTTTTGAGATACATGCTACTATTTGGCTATGCTTAGTAACTAATAATTGTTAATTAGTTGAAAGAATAGCTAGCTTCTTTCTTATTACTCTCTCCCTCACATTCTGTTTCTGTTTGAACATTCTAAAGATAATTAGTGCCTAATAATAATGCAATATCTAATTAGATTCTAAGTTTAAAATCTTAGGCATAAATAAATACATTTTAAAACCTGAAGCAAACAGAAGAAATGAATAAACAGAATGCATATGTTGAGCTAAATAGCTAATATTTTAAATGATGTACCAGGGAAAGTTACACAAATTCTCAACTATAAATCAAGTGTTACTCCAATAAATAGCCTCATGAGACTAATTGCTTTAAGATACAAGAAAATAAAATTTAAGTCTACATATTAACTTCTCCTATGAACTTGTCTTTTGACATTTTAATGTGTCTAATTTTAATAGCAAACTTTAATTGCCTCACAAAGACCATTACTAAGTGTTCTGTCAAGCTATTTATCACAGTCTTTTCCCCTAAACTGTGAACAAGGTTAATAACATAATATAAGAAAATTACAACCATTGATTAAATTAGCATTATATGTGATGGGTTCAATATGAATGCAATTCTAGAGTTTAAAAGAAGGCCCTAAACATTATATTATTGCTTGCATCCACAAAATACTGGGTGAATTATTTTGTCAGATGCAACGATCATGAAAGTTTTGATAACATTTTCCATAACTCATATTCATTCAACAAATTCCATGAACATTCATTGTACACCTTGTATGTGCTAGGAGAGACACAGTCGCTACTCTCAGAAAGTTGGGTGAATATGGGAGTTAATTAAATAGTACAACAATGTAAGAACAAAGATATATTAAAGTAATTTAAAAGGCTATGGGAGGATGATTAAAAGCTTCAGAACACTGGGTCTTGCAGGTTGAGAAAGAGTTTGCCAAGCAATTGGAGAAGCAAAAGCAGATGGAACATCATGCAGAGAAATATGGATTTAAAAAGACGAGTGTGGAAGGTGTTGGGAGGGGAGGGACAGGGTGCAGAGAGACACTGGTGATGAAGATGACATGCTCATTAGAACTGATGGCAAAGCCACAACTTGAGGACAAGTTTGCTGCATCCTTATCCCAGACCACTGGGAGCTCTATCAGTTTCTTCATCTGTAAACTAATAGAAGAGAATATTACATGATACTGCAATAAGGATTAAATATAATTAAAATACATACTGCCTAGTACCTAGTAAGCATTCACTAAATGTTAAGTAATTGATATTACTGGGTTATTCTATTCTTTATAGACCAAACTTAAAATTGAAAAACTTAAAAATAAAGGGAAAAAATTCCTTCAGAGAAAAATGGATAAAATTTAATGTGAGAAAGAGTGCACGCACACACACACACACACACACACATATATATATACACACACATACATACACACTCAGAAATTCATCTTTTTTGCCAAAAATGGGTGGGGCGAGGGGGTTAAGACTTTAAAAACTATGAGAAGACTCTCGGAACTTAGGTCTGTGGGAACTGTTGGTTGTTCAAATGATTTTCTGCCTATTTTAAGTTAACTTTACTCAAAATAGTAATTTTCTTAACATGCTAACAATTGAAATCTCTAAAGAAGAATACTGTGAGTGTGCCAGAATCTGGGAATGGGGAATGAGCTGTCTCTGTTTGCACAACCACAACCCCAGCACACACACATACTCACATTCATATTCTCTCTCTTCCTCTCTCTCCCTTCCCCCACCCGAATATTGATATTTTCTTACAGGATGACTCCCTAAGAAAGACAAGACAGACAACATCATACAGAAGAGCCTGTGTACTTTAGCATTCCTTTCTTCTCCTTTATTCAAAAGAAAAATTATTAAAGAATGACTATAACTTTGAGGCATAAATTTAAAAAATAAAAATATAACCAGTTTCAAAGTAAGGTAAACTACTCAAGGTAATAGCCAATCAGGACAAGACCCCAGAGAATACTCCAAAAATATTAAAAAACAAAAAAAATTAAATACTTTATTTTGTATAAATATTCCTCACTTACAATAATATCAGTCTCATAAAGCATTAACTTCAAAGCTATTTGCTTTTTACATATTATCAACTCTGTTAATCTTAAATCATTAGCATATCAAAAGAAGAAATAAGAAAAAAACCTTAGTTTACAATGAACTCACTGTGACCAATTAATTAATGTTGTAGGAAAAAAAAAAAAAAAACTAAAGCCAGGAAATTATCAGCTGAGTTTCAACATGATTTAAACTTACAAGGTTTTAAAAGGCAAATCAAAATGAATTAGGGATAATTATGACATTAAATTTCCTGAACTGTCCATTCCTATCACAGACTTCAATGTGCAATTTAGCCATTGTTTGGTCTCTTAAATTTCTTTGGTTTCTTCTAAGGGAAGTAGTTAAAATACCGTATGTTTAGTAGAAGTCATAGAGACAAATATACCAAAATATTCATCTTAATATACAAATGCAATCACGTTATCAACCCACTCAAAAACTCCCAAGATATTCTAGTACCTCTAGAATTAAGTATAAATTCATAAACAAGATATCCAAAAGAACTCCTCAGTGTATGTCTGCTAAATAAACATAGTATTCCCTCTCACCCAGCCCCATCAGCCAAATACTCCAAGTAAAATAACCCTGCCCTAAATGCCCTTATATCATAAGTCCTTAAAGAGAAGCTAATTTTCTTTTCATTCTCTAGCTCATAGCATTGAGCACAGTCTCTTTCATGTTGGTGCTCCAAAAATATCTGTTTAACTAAATTGAACCATCATGAAAACAAGAAACTATGTCAAACTGTAGTTCTAGATTAGCAATATGAATTATCACCAAGAGGACCAAAATGTTTGAAAGTATCACTATAGTCACATGAAAACTCTGTAACAACTGCCATTATGTTTTATTCACCATGCCTCTCCATCCCTGATAGCCCCTCGTATCCACTAGAACCAAAAGTATTTATTGAATGAATGAATAGCATCAAAGTAAAAATAACATATGGTGAAAGTTCTGAAATAATTACTTTTGGCATGTGACACTTAAGAGACTGTGATTCAAAATTATTACCGAGTTTAGTATCCATCTCGGTATTACAGAGTTAGAACTAAGTCAAAAGACTAAGTACTCATTGTATACCTAACACTAGGTACACTAAGATCTATTAAGAAGAGAGTGGAAAGATTAAGGTTCAGTTGCTCTTAAAAAAAAAAATAAAGACAGAAAGCCTACTGGAAAGACAATATAAAAAAAATAGGAAATAAAGGAAGCATGGCTGAGAACCCTACAAGGAAAATATACAAATTAGGAGAAAAATCATTCAACCACAAAGAATAAATTGTGGAAGCCAAAAGTGGACACCAAAGGAGCAAAATGATCCTTAGATCCCTTAGTATTTCGTAAAACTCTGACTTCAAAAGCATACTCAGATTAAACTTAAAGCTCTAATAATTATTAGAGCCTGGGTGCAAAGTCTTTTTCTTTTCAATACCAAACAAGTGATTATTATCAGCAGGCAAATACCAAAATGGGGCACTAATTAGGATACTCCCTGACTATTTCCTGTTTCCAAAGCAGGATGGTACATCATAAAACAACAAATATGGAAAGAGTATCAAATGTAGATATAGTACCAATAAGTAGTGGAAGGGGCAATGATTTTTGAATCAGAAACACAAGATGATAAGGTTTGGAATTCTGACTTTCACAGACACATCCTAGATATGTGACTTGGGTACTTTGTTTAATTTCATTCAGTCGGTATCTTCAAATGCAAAATAAGCCTTATTATAACCTCTATACCCCACTGGGTAACTAGGAAGACTAAAGGAGGGGAGGAGAGAATTAACTACCTGGTACAGTACATAGAACATGGTAGGAATGTATGCCAATCTTAAATTGAAATTTAGCACGCTTTTTAAAAAGTAACAAACCAACTTCCCCCAGCACACACACTTATTTATACCTTGGATATCAGATAATTTAGTTATTAAGTCTCACTCTTTACATACCAAAGGACAGAAAAGATCTCAGAGGAAGGTTAGGAAAAAATGTGCCAGGAAGTTGGAAATGGTTCAATTCAGAAATGTCCATTTTTATTCACTAAAGTACTCAGTAAAACTGTGATTCCCAGGCTCATGAATTTCACTCAACTGTAACATTTCAGAAACTACTGGAGAACATGATAGGGTTGTCAACCTTGTAAAATGCCCAATCAGGATTTTTGTTTGTTTGTTTGTTTGTTTGAGATGGAGTCTCGCTCTGTCACCCAGGCTGGAGTGCAGTGGCACAATCTCAGCTCACTGCAACCTCTACCTCCTGGGTTCAGGCAATTCTCCTGCCTCAGCCTCCTGAGTAGCTGGGACTACAGCCATGTGCCACCACTTCTAGCTAATTTTTGTATTTTTTATTAGAGACAGGGTTTCATCATGTTGGTTGGCCAGGTTGGTCCTGAACCTCCTGACCTCAGGTGATCTGCCCACCTTGGCTTCCCAAAGTGCTGAGATCACAGGCGTAAGCCCGGCCCCAATCAGGAAACTTCTTTTAAGAAATAGATTATAATCACCAATATTCTCTTAAAAGACAATACTAATACAAATAAGTAGGAAGTAAAAAAATGTCAGCACTAAGTACAGTCCTCTAACTTAACAAATTTTAGCTTTAACTTACTTACGTTAGCTCTTTTTTGTCCATTATCTTAAGACCATCCAAAACTTTAACAGAGGATAGCAATTGAGAACCTCTGTTACAACTCAGCATTAACCATTTTTAAGGAACTTGGGAGCAACTACTATAAAGAACTCAGAAAACAAAAACAAAAAGTTTTTCATTTCCAGGAACAAAAGAAAAACTGGTTCCTACTCAGGCCTAGGTGAGAAACAGCATTTCCCATAAGTATTCTGGCTTTTTAAAATCTCACTACTATGACTTCTGGAATCAAAAAGTGAGACAAAGGCTCCCTCTGCTGACAAGTACGAAATACAATCCCATCAAAAATCTTCCCAATATGAATTGGATACTGCATAGGCTTTTACTGTTCTCTATCAAAGACTGGCTTTATTTTATGACTTAAAACACAGGAATTCAGCTGCATCAGATATGAATGTGAAGGACATGTGTAACTACATAACACACCTTGTATATTCCAATAGATATTTCTAAATCAGCTTTCAAAATTCTTGGTTTCTGCTCTGTGATCTAAAAGTTAACTGACCTCCAATGTCATACAAAGAGGAAATTAAACAAGAAAGGCTAAAGAATTGAGACAGGTTTTAAGAGGGTATGAGGAACAACGGTAGCAATCTATGAATGCATTGATGACCTTTTCTCACAGAAGTCCAATGAAATTAACAGAACCAAATGAAAGACTTCAGAATTAACAGTAACAGCCATTTACAACTCTGGTCCATATATTATTAGCACATCCAACTATTCTGTAACTTGGGAAGATCAAGAATTATTGTCCTCATTTACTGTGGAGAGACCTAAGGCTCAAGAAAGTTCAAATGATTTGTTAAAGGACACACAGCTGGTAAGTAGCAGGGCCAGAACTCAACATCACGTCTTCTAATCTTCCTACTGTTTCTCCAACTGAATGTTACGCATAGTGTAGGTACCTAATGACATAATTTCTAAATTCCTTTATGATTCAAAATTAAACATAGTCTATCATTACAATAACACTTGATATGATTATAAGCAACATCTAATTTAAATATAAAATGTTAAATGTTTCACTTTAGCAGACAAAACTTGATGCTGAATTCTTTGTTAATTGCTTGCAAATGTAAATAAAATCAAACAATAAGTAGAGGACAAGTAGAGGAGATGAATAGCAGATAATACCCTGATTCTCACACTAAAATTATCGTATAAAATGTTTGTTCAAAGCAGTACTTTTAAGTACACCAATATGCTGCAAACAAAAAAGTAAATAAAATTTAGAAGCTAAAAACTAAGTAAAAGTGTGAACCCCATAAAGGTAAAAATTGCTGCTGGGGCATTTTCCTATCAGACAACCATAAGCTTCAGTTTTCATGCTCTCAAATGAGATACAGTAAAGGAGAAAAAACGTGTGGACCACCTTTTGTGGGGAATCTAGTAGATCCTTATATTGACTTTATCTCCCCAGTATAAAGCAAAGACCACAAAGAGCTCTACCTCTACTGTAAGGAGAACTTGTAAATAGCATTCCCCCTCAAGCCCAGGAGAAAGCAAAATAAAGTACACATCTCAAAACTTGGAACCAGATGAAGGGAAAAAAAAAAAAAATCTATCCTAAGAATTCATAAACCCCAAACTGATTTTAATGTGGGTTTGCAGACTAAATTCATTCTATTGGACGACCCAAGAAACCTCAATCTGTGATTTTAGTATAAAGTGATACTGGGTTAGAAGTACCACCAAACATCTGACAAAAGTTTACTCAAATCTTTGAAGAAAGACACCAATCATTCCCACTGATAATGTTCAAAAGAATATGACCTCAAAGTCAAAGTGACAATACACAAAAAATTGAAGGCAACAGGACCAAGAAACAGCAAAAATAATAGAGAACAGGATGAAAACTGCAAAGACTTCATGTACTGAAATTGACGGAAAATATAAAAATATTACACTTTCTGTTGAAAGAAATAAAAGCAGGTATTAAAAATGATTAAGAGACCTTATCAATGACCAAGCAAAATTTTTAAAAGAACAAACAGAACTTTGAGAAATAAAAAATATAATAATTAAGAGTGAACAAACTTAACAAAACTCTAAGAGCAGTTTTAATAAAAATTTGTAACTAGCAGTGATTTAGAAAGCAAAACAAATCTAAAAAAATCCAAGATGCATCAAAATGATAGAGATGAATGGAAAATACACGTGAAGTTAAGAGAAAACAATAGGGTAAAATGGTCTCACTTATATCTAACTGGATTTTCACAAGTACATAATAGAAAAAATATGGAAAAGGCTACATTCAAAGAAATAATGGCTGAGAATTATCCAGAACTGTTGAAAGTCACCAATGCTAATCCAGCTTTAAGTCCAATAAATCCCAAATAGGACAAATAAAAATAAATCCTCCCTTAGATACCTGATAAGAAACTGCAGAAGCACACAGAATGTCTTAAAAGCAAATAGAAAGACTGAAAGCTGACTTCTTTCCATCAATGGAAGCCAGAGTAGAGTGCAATGTTATCTATTGTGTAGGAAAAATAACTATCAACATAGCTTTGCCTACCTAGTCTTCTTCTTGCCCTCCCCTCCAAAAAATGTTTTAAAGTAATAAAACAAAGATTTCATTCACAATAGCCACCAAGCAATTAGGATCCCAACACACTGACTCTAGGTCAACTTTGAGATCTTGACTTGCTCAGGAAGGTTAAATTAAGTAAGGTCAAATTAAGTAATATACTCCTAAGATACACCCTTATTAACATGGTATCTTTTCCCTCGTAATAGTTGTGATTTGATACCTATTGCTATCTACTTAATTATTATCTACTTAATGTTTATCTCCCTCCCCAAACTTAAAGAAGCCAAAAACCTCGATTTTGTATCCATAGTGCCTACCAGGGTGCTGGTACATAAATGGAAGAAAAGAAGGAAGTGAGCAAGTGGGGTGGAGAGGAAAGAGAGAAGATCTAACCAACCAAAAAACTAATACAGGTAAACTGTAAAATTTTTACCGAAAGACATAAAAGAATACCTAAATAAATAAGACATACTGTGTTCCTGGATGGGAAAAATTGTATCACAAACATGCCAGTTATGCATTAATATAATTTATAGATACAATGCAATGCCAAACAATATTCTAAAATAATTTTTTTCATGGAACTCAATAAACTATCTTTTAAAGTTCAAAGGGGAAGTGAATATTCACAATAGCAAAGACTTGGAATCAACCCAAATGTCCATCAGTGACAGATTGGATTAAGAAAATGTGGCACATATACACCGTGGAATACTATGCAGCCATAAAAAAGGATGAGTTTGAGTCCTTTGTAGGGACTTGGATGCAGCTGGAATCCATCATTCTTAGCAAACTATCACAAGAACAGAAAACCAAACACCGCATGTTCTCACTCATAGGTGGGAACTGAACAATGAGATCACTCGGACTCAGGAAGGGGAACATCACACACCGGGGCCTATCATGGGGAGGGGGGAGGGGGGGAGGGGAGAGGGATTGCATTGGGAGTTATACCTGATGTAAATGACGAGTTGATGGGTGCAGCACAGCAACATGGCACAAGTATACATATGTAACAAACCTGCACGTTATGCACATGTACCCTACAACTTAAAGTATAATAATAATAAATAAATTAAATAATAATAATAATAATAATAATAATAATAAAAAACAAAGGGGAAGTGAAAAGGAGCAAAAATAACACAGAAATTTTTTAGAAGAACAATGGGTAGGCCCAGTGGCACACGCCTGTAATCCCAGAACTTTGGGAGGCCAAGGTGGGAGAACTGCTTGAGCCAAGGAGTTCAAGACCATCCTGGGAAACACAGCAAGACCTCATCTCTACAAAATAAAAAAATTAGCCAGGCAGGGTGGCACCTGCCTGTCGTCCCAGCTACTCAGGAAACTAAGGTGAGAGGATCAGTTGAGCCCAGGATGTCAAAACAGCAGTGAGCCATGATCATACCACTGCACTCCACTTTGGGCAACATAGCGAGACCCTGTCTCAAAAAAAAAAAAAAAAAGAAACAAAAGAAAACAATGAAGAATGATTAGTCCTCCTACACAGCAAACTGTACATTAATATTTTATATGGTATAGCATTCATTATAGATAAACTACAGACAAATAAATCAAAGGAAAAAAATAAATTAATGACTATGGGAATTTAGCATATGAAAAAATAATATTCATAAAAGGTGCCTGGACAACTGGATAAATGTTTGGGAGGTGGGGAACAGGAGCCCTACTGTAAATCAAATCTTTAAAAAAATTTTTTTAAGACAGGGTCTTGCTCTGTCACCCAGACTGGAGTACAGTGGCATAACCACTGCAGCCTCAAATGCCTGGACTCATGGGATCCTCCTACCTCAGCCTCCAAAGCAGCTGAGACTACAGGTGTTCAGCACCACCATGCCTGGCTAATTTTTTATATATTTTTAGAGATGGGATCTACATTGCTCAGGCTGGTCTTGAATTCCTGGCCTCAAGCAATCTGCCTGCCTCAGACTCCCAAAGCACTGGGATTATAGATGTGGGCCACCATGCCTAGTCTATATCTAAAAATAAATTTAAGAAAATATATAAAAATATTTTAGAATGTTAGTATAGGAAAGGTCTTAATGAGAATACAAAGATGAGAAGCCATAACAAAGATTAAAATATTTGATATAATAAAAAATTAAAACACCTGTATGTTAAGCAAATAAGCAAAGTTGGGGCATGGTGGCACATGCCTGTAATCCCAGCTACTTGGGAGGCTGAGGCAGGAGAATCGCTTGAACCAGGGAGTCGGACGTTGCAGTGAGCTGAGACTGCACCACTGCACTCCAGCCTGGTAACAAAGCAAGACTCTGTCTCAAAAAAAAAAAAAATGTTAAAAAGATAACCCAACACTCATAGGCTATGTGTTCATGGGCAGATTGCTTAATCTTGCCAATCTTAAATTTTCTCATGCCTAAAAGGAGAATGATCACCTATTTTACAGGGTTGCTTTGAGGATTAAGTGAGAAAGTTTAGTTTATATCCTTAGTGTAGTCATAAGTAGTAGCACCAAGTAAGTCCCCAATATATTTTTTATTATTGTTATAAATTATGCAAATATAATGTCATTTTTGCCTGACAAAGATTAGGAACTTTTAAAAACTTTTAAAAAATGATACTACCTGGTTTTGGCACAGATATTACACACAGCTGATGAAAACATAAACTAAGCTCATCTCTGTGACATAAGACAATTTAAAGCATGTCTCAAATGCTTTTTGTCCCAATTATCCAGTCCTGGGATTTGATCCTAAAGAAATATCAGAGATGAACACTTGCAGAGATTCAAATACTGGTAATTTATAACCACAGTTTTTTTAAGCAAAATATTAGAAACAATTCCACTAATAGGGGTATACCACAGAATTCTTTACAACCATTTAGATTTATATTGCAATAGAGTAATTATTGACGTGAGGAAGTGCTCACAATATTCTTAAAAGTGAGAAAAGGACTATAAAGGCCGGGCGCGGTGGCTCAAGCCTGTAATCCCAGCACTTTGGGAGGCCGAGACGTGCGGATCACGAGGTCAGGAGATCGAGACCATCCTGGCGAACACGGTGAAACCCCGTCTCTACTAAAAAAAAAAAATACAAAAAACTAGCCGGGCAAGGTGGCGGTCGCCTGTAGTCCCAGCTACTCGGGAGGCTGAGGCAGGAGAATGGCGTGAACCCGGGAGGCGGAGCTTGCCGTGAGCCGAGATCGCGCCACTGCACTCCAGCCTGGGTGACAGAGCGAGACTCTGTCTCAAAAAAAAAAAGAAAAGGACTATAAATGAGTAAATACAATATGAATCCACTTTACGGCATATAAATTCACAGTAAAAAGGCTAAACAAATATCCCAAAATACTCATTTGGTTAAAGCTCTCAGTGGCAAAAAGAGAAAATACTTTTTTCCCTCTTAACGCAAACTTCATATGAAGTTTTCTACAATGAGCATGTTACTTAAGTTAAAATAAAAACAAGGGCCAGGCGAGGTGGCTCACACCTGTAATCCCAGCACTTTGGGAGGCCGAAGCGGGTGGATAACCTGAGAGTTCGAGACCAGCCTGACCAACATGGAGAAACCCTGTCTCTACTAAAAAAAATACAACATTAGCCAGGCACGGTGGCCCATGCCTGTAATCCCATCTACTCAGGAGGCTGAGGCAGGGGAATTGCTTGAAACCAGGAGGTGGAGGTTGCGGTGAGCCAAGACCGTGCTATTGCACTCCAGGCTGGGCAGCAAGAGCGAAACCCGGTCTCAAAAAAAAAAAAAAAAAAAAGACCAATGACTAACTCTGCCATGGGACATGATGACCAAAGTCTGGGCATACATTTTTTTTTTTTTTTAATTTATTTATTATTATTATACTTTAAGTTGTAGGGTACATGTGCATAACGTGCAGGTTTGTTACATATGTATACTTGTGCCATGTTGCTGTGCTGCACCCATCAACTCGTCATTTACATCAGTTATAACTCCCAATGCAATCCCTCCCCCCTCCCCCCTCCCCATGATAGGCCCCGGTGTGTGATGTTCCCCTTCCTGAGTCCGAGTGATCTCATAGGTGGGCATACATTTTTTAAAATCACGTGTTCAAACATGTGTATTGAATCTTGGCAAGAAGGTAAATGTGTTAGAAGATTTTTTAGCAAAAATGGTGACCTAAATATTGACTTATTTATATCCCTCTTTCCAAAAGTACTTATATAATAAGCAACCAGTCTGAAAAGACTATTCTTATTTAATGGAGCAAACAGTGTCCACTGTATATGAAATGGCTCTCTATTCTTGAGGTTGAGGGAGGAGAGGGAGAGAAGAGAGGACAGAAAGAGCAGGTTTTCACCTCATCAGAAAGCAGTTGACACGATTTCTAGAGAAGCCCTGTTTCTATCCACTGAAATCTGTCATCTGAACCATCAAAAAGCCAGACTTCTACTGACCTTGATTGTCACAAGAATAAAAGTCTGAATAAGTATCCATTACCGAGAAGCATACTTAGAGCTGACAACTCCTGAACCTTTATCAATTTATTTTCACAGAGGGAAAAGTCTATGAAAATCTTCCATTAGTCACATGGGCTTTCAGTGAGAAGGTTAATTTAAATGGTTGTTAAAGAAGGTACTAAATGAACATGGTAATCCTGAAGTGAGGAACCTCTTCCTCTGAGCTTATTTGATCAAGCTCTCTGTAAACTTTCTAGAATATTTAGCCATCTGCCTCTATTTTCCACCACAAGATCAACACATACCACTACTCCTAAGTGAAATTAAGTGTAAATGCTAAAATATATGTCACAGAGAGATCAAGAGGATACACACTCATGAACTTTACTGTGAAGGCATACATACTAAGGCAGAGTGAACCAATGCAAAAACACACTGTCCACAACTGAAATTTTAGAAGCAATCTCAATGACTAAATAATGAAATATCCAAATACAGAATTGTTCACAGCTCAAAGAAGAACAAAAGTCTATGTGTTTGGACATGAAAAGATGTCCATGTAACTGAAATGAGGAAGTTACAAGCTAATATACAAAGGTATCTCATTTATGTAAAACAACATAAAACAAAATCAAATATGTTTAGAAACGCATTGAACATTGTATACAAGTGCAAGGTTGCTCACTATTTCATTTACCTTAGCAAAAGAGTCAGATTCCATCTGCAGAACGGAAATGAAAGGAACTTTTCAGTTTTGTTTCAACAAAAATGTATTCATTTTATATTTTTAACAAATATGTAAAGAATTACAAATAAGTTCAATGATTTATAAATATAAAAACTACTGAAAGCATTAGCTATACATCAACAAATGACTGATTAATTATAATGTATATGCATGTGTAAAACACAAATTGTATGCCATTAAAAATGATGAGGTAAAAGGGTACAAAGTTTCTATTAGACTGGAGGAGTAAGTTTTAATGATCTATTGTACTGCACGGTGACCACAGTTAATAATAATGTAATGTATATTTCAAAATTGCTAAAAGAACAGATTTTTAATGTTCTCACCACACACACACACAAAAAAAATAAGTCGGTGAGGTTGTGGATATGGTAATTAGTTTGATTTAATCTTTCTATAATGTATACATAGATCAAAATATTACATTCTACCCCATTAATATATAAAATTATTTGTCAATTAAAAATACATTAAAAATAAAAACAATCCTACTAGCACATATTATAATATGTTGTATAAATATTCATAAATTACGTGTTTTTTAAATGATGAGGTAGATTTATACATATTGCCATAGAAGGATAGGCACAGTATATTGTAAGGGAAAAAGCTTATAATGAACAGTAGAACTCGTTTTGTTTAAAGTATGCATGTGTATATAAATAAATATATTAAATTCTGAATTAGCAATCACAATTAGTCATAAAATTTAACAATATCCACAGTCGTAATTGTTTTGTATTCATTTAACTGTATTCTCTAATTTTTTTTCTTTTTTTTTTTTTGAGACAGATTATCATTCTGTCGCCCAGGCTGGAGTGCAATGATGCCATCTCGGCTCACTGCAGGCTCTGCCTCCTGGGTTTGAGCAATTCTCCTACCTCAGCCTCCTGAGTAGCTGGGATTGCAGGCATCACGCCCAGCTAATTTTGTATTTTTAGTAGAGATGGGGTTTCTCCATGTTGGTCAGGCTGGTTTTGAACGCCCGACCACAGGTGGTCGCCCGCCTCAGCCTCCCAAAGTGCTGGGATTACAGGCATGAGCCACCGTGCCCAACCTTGTATTTTCTAACTTATAAACAATACAGTAGTGTTGTAATAAGGAAAAATACTTCTTAAAGTAGTTTCATTAATTTTCATCACTTAAAAAGAGCTATATATCTAAAGTTCATGAATAAAGACATGCTAAGCCAGTTTCCTGTCACACAAAGTGAAAAGTAAAAAGATTGTTTATATAATTTTAAAAATATATAAAATTTGGGAGAAAATAAACAAGCATTTCAAGTAAAGGTTACTAAGAGTCTGGAATCAACTTTACTTTTCCCCTTCACTTCTGGTATGTGTACCCACTACCTCAGTGACTTTGAATCTGTCAGTGCATACATATTTCCATCTTCACTCATGTGGATCACTTTAAAAGTCCAGTTGATTTTGTCAAGGACAAAAAAGTGGCCAGTAAAGCCAGAAACTTAATTTAATTTTATTCCAACAGAAGCTGCTACATTTTAATGCATCCTTATAAAACCCATAAAACAAGCACTATAATGAAAAAGAATGCCACAAAACTACTAACATGATGACTTTTAACCTTTTTCGTGCACAATGGGCAGTCAACAGCCTTTTTCAATTCTGAGGCCCAAATGTACTATAAGGTTTATAAAAGAAAACTCTACGCCCAAGTTCAAAATTCTCATTGCTTAAAAGTAATAATAAATTCCCTAGTAAAACACTGGATTCTGGTTTTAATTAGAGTAAATGTGCTAAGATTGCCACCTCCTGCTGAAGAAAAAGGCAAGCCCTTCATGACCTACCTCAGGTGGACTTTCAAAAGACCTCAGATCTGAATCCTGTCATAAAAAAATAAACAGGAAGGGGAATAGAAGAATATATATTTTCATGTGTAAACATAAATGATGCCACTTAAACTATTCAATGCTACCAAACACAAAATTCTCACTCCTAAAAAACATTAAACATATTGTTTCTTTGGGTCCACGTCCTCAGATAACCAGTAGAACCCCTTACTTAATGGCATTTTCACATCTAAAAGTCAGTAAGCACTTCCTCTAATAAAATGCTAAAATATACTTGTCACATATTAAATATATAATCAATGCCAAATTAAAGGAGAAAAAATGATTATATTATAAAATCACTACTTTTACTATCTTCCATTCAAACAAATTTCTATGATGAAACAATGAATGTTGAAAAAAATCAGTATTTCCCAAGAACTTTTTCTCTATTCCCTTGAGACTGCCATTATGCCATTCAAACCTTAAAATTTTCAAATGTTTTTACTTGTGTTTGTATATACTCATATATACACACATATACATATATGTACATGTATATTAATGTATGTGTGTGTGTGGATAGATGGAGGAATGGAGATAGGTAATAAGATAGATGATAAATATCTAGATAGATATCTATATATGATAGATGATAGATTTCAAGGGGGACCAAGCTTCAGCTATGCAAGATGAATAGCTTCTGAAGATCTAATGTAAAACAATGTGAATATAGTTAAAAATATTGTATTGTATATAGTTGCTAAAAGGGTAAATCTTAAATACTCTGACGAAAATAGAAGGGAAGGAATAAATGCTAACTATATGAGGTGATGGAAATGTTAATTGGCTTGATTGTGGTGAATATTTTATAATGCATGCATATATCAAATCATCAAGTTGTAAACCTTAAAAATATACAATCTTTAATTGTCAACTATACCTCAATAGCTGGGGGGAAAAATTATAGCAGTCTCCCGTATCCACAGAGAATACATTCCAAGACCCCCAGTGGATGCCTGAAACCTTAGTACCAAACCCTATACACACTATGTTTTTTCCTACATATACACACGTACATATGATAAAGCATAATTTATAAATTAGACACAGTACTCTTGCATTTTGGGACCATTATTCAGTAAAATTAGGATTATCTGAACACAAACACTGTGATCACCACCACAGTCTCTGTGATCACTGAGAAGGCTACTAAGTGACAAACAGGAGATTAGTGTCTACAGGGTGGGTATGTGGGACAAAAAGATGGTTCAGATCCTGGATGGGACAGACATCAGTCAGAATGAAGAGCAATTTAAAACTTATGAATTGTTTATTTCTGGATTTTTTAATTTAATATTTCTGGACTACAGCTGACCTCGGGTAACTAAAACCACGGAAAGTAAAACCGTGGATATGAGGGGACTACTGTAAATGGAAGCACGTGCAGGCACCTGGCACAGTCCCAGTCATATAACCTGCAGTCAAAAAAAGGTTTGTTTTTCTTAGCTTTTGGAAAGAAATAGAAATTTCAAAGTTAAGAGCCTTTATTAAAAGACATCTTTAACACAACAAAAAGATACCGCATCAGCAGTTGTCTTGTTTTTTCCTTCTTAAATCAAATACACTCTTCATCTATGATAGCTGAACAGCTGATTACTGTCTTCTTATCTGGGGATGCCAGTTATATGATACCAGTAGCTTTTATAAGAAAAAAATGCGTGATATGACAGAAAACGTAGTGTATGAAATATGATGTCCTTCCTCCTTATGGAAAGTTCATATCCTTTAATAAGTATCACATAAAATAAAATCAGCCATTTGTCAATAAACCTCTAATGACTCCAAAAATAAACTCAGCAAAAAGTTAATAATGAAAAGCTTCCCTCTTCTAGGTAAAATGATACTAGACAGATTATTTGTAATTTATAAAAAAAACTTTTTGTGACCTAGTAACATTTTATTAACTCCTTGAAATCAGTCAAAATTGCAGTGGTACATTCTAAGAGAAAATGAAAACAAAACAAAAAGAGAAAATAAAACAAAAATAAATTAACATTTTCACATCATCAATAGCCATCCAAACCATGAGTGCCAAGATTCAGATTTAACCTTCAAGATTACTTCAGCTTTCCAGAAATGGCTCATTTCTCAACGCCCCTTCCATTTCTTCAACAGATAGCATGCATCATTCTGAGAAATTTCTAATTGTTAAAATTTGCGAAAGGCTTAAGTCAAGGAACAAATGCTTCTTGTTACAAAACTCAATAATTGTAATAGAATTATGGGTTTAACATATAAAGTCCTGAAACCATTTTCTAAACAGACGAATTGTTTGAGAGTTACGACTTTCCTTAAATTTGCCTACACCAAAACACATGTTGTTTCAATTATATAGCCAAGACTATGGCTTCTGTTCAAACCTAGATTTTATTGTTTATAAAATTAGAAACAGATACACATACATATAGATATATACACACACATATATAAACATATACACCTAGGCCATATATTACACATGAACAGTTGAAAGGTTTAATGTGTTATGTAAGAAGTTACACACATATAAGGAAGTTAGTATTAATCTCACAAACGGATAATTCATTCATAAACAACCCTTTTTATCTCACAGATACCCTTGGTACATGTTATCACAATTATTTATACAATTCAGATAAATCTAAGGGAAGTAAAAATAATGGTGAGCTCTAGCATCTTTATTTTCTTAAAAAATGAAGAACTGTTTAAAATCATAGTTCACCATTTTAACCCAGGAAGGGAAGATTCAATTAAAATCTACAAAGTCTCTAAGTTTTCACCAAAACCACACTACAGTTTTCATCAGTACTTGACTTAAAAGTATATGTATTTCTATTTATATCTAAACTTTAGTATTAAAGGTGATTTTAATTTTCTTCTTAATAAGTTTCTATATTTTTCCACGTTTTCTTAAAATTATTAATATATTACCTGTATAATTTTTAAAATGAAATAACTTTAAAGGAAGAATTAAAATATCTGAATATGATATCTAAATCAGAAAGATTGGTATTGCTATAATAGTCACTTCCTCAAAATAAAATGTGTAATAGTACTAAAGAACTAATCCATTAATTTACGACTTCTCAGGGTTTGTTCAAAAGGGACATATATTAAATTCTAATTCTGATCTAACAGTTGTAACAAGAGAAGAAAAGAGGAGTATAAGTTATACTTGCAAAGCAGTCCCTAATTTTTGTTAACATTAATCCTATAATGTTGAGCAGTGAGGGTGATTTTGTTCCCCAGTGGTTGTCACACTGGATGGGGGAGCAGAGGGGTCTACTGGCATCTAGTGGGTAGAGACCAGTGATGCTTCTATATATCCTATAAGGGCACACAGGAAATCCTCCACAACAGAGAATTACCTAGACAAAAATGTCAATAGTGCCATGGTAGTAAAACCCTGATGTAGAGAAAGAACCTCTTATGTTTCAATTATAAATCAAACCCTGAAAACAAAGATAATTCTAATTCAAAGAGTCATTCCTGTCTATTTCTTTTGAAGGATACACTAAGCATCTAAATTACCTACTTCTTTAAAATAGTTTTAAAAATAAAGGGTCCAAAATCCAAATGACACTCTTCACAGAAATAGGAAAAACATCCCAAAGTTTATATGCAACCATAAAAGTTTATATGAAACCAAATAGCTAAAAAAAAAAAAAATCTGAGAATGAAAAACAAAGTTGGAGGCACCAACTTTCACTTAAAATTATATTACAAACCCACAGCAATCAAAACAATACGGTCCTGGCAAAAAAAAAAAAAAAAAAAGAGACAGAGAGAAAGACACATAGGCCAGAGGAACAGAATAAAGGGCTAAGAAATAAACCCAAACTAACACAGTCAACTAAGGGCACCAAGAGGATACAATGAGTAAATAAAGGACAGTCTCTTCAACAACTGGTGATGGAGCCAGGCACAGTGGCACATGCCTGTAGTCCCAGCTACTCAGGAGGCCGAGGAAGGAGGATCACATGACCTCAGGAGTTCATGGCCAACCTGGGCTACATAGTGAGACCCTATCTCAAAAAAAAGGGTCATAGAAATACAGAATTCCCACATGCTAAGGAAGGAAATTGGATTCATCTTACACCATATACAAAAATCAACCCAAAATGGATAAAAGAATAGATATTGGCACAGATGTGGTGAAAAGGGAACACTTGTACACTGCTGGTGGAAATATAAATCAGTACAACTTCTATGGAAAACAATGCAGAGATTTCTCAAAGAACTAACAGCAGATATACCATAAGACCCAGCAATCCCACTATCCTGGGTATCTACCCAAAGGAAAAGAAGTCATTACATAAAAAACACACCTGCATCCATATGTTTATTGCAACATAATTCACAGTTGTAAAGATATGGAATCAACCTAAGTGCCCATCAATTAATGAGTGGATAAAGAAAATGTAGTATATATACATCATAGAATACTATTCAGTCACAAAAAAGAACAAAATAATGTCTTTTGCAGCAACTTCAATGGAAATGGAGGCCATTATCCTTAGTGAAGTAACTCAGGAACAGAAAACCAAATACCACAAGTTCTCACTTAAAAGTGGGAGTTAACCCACAGGTACACAAAGGTATACAGAGTGGTATACTGGACATTGCAGACTCCAAAGCAGGCAGGGCGACAGGGAGGTGAAGGATGAAAAATTACCTGTTGGGTTCAATGTGCACTCTTCGGGTAATGGGTACACTAAAATCCTAAACTTCACTACTCGCTATACAATTCATCCATGTAAGCAAAAACCACTTATACCTCTAAAGTTATTGAAAAATTGTTTTTAATTTAATGGATAAAAGACCTAAATATAAGACCAGGAACTATAAAACCTCTCTAAGAGAACATAGTGGGAAAGCTCCTGGACATTGGCCTTGGCAATGATTTTTTGGATATCACACCAAAAGAGCAGGCCACAAAAGCAAAAATAAATAAATGAGACTACAGTCAAACTAAAAAGCTTCTATACAGCAAAGGAAACAATCAATGAAATGTTAGCCTACAGGCTGAGAAAAATATTTACAAACCATATATCTCACAAGGAGTGAATATCCAAAATTTATGAAGAACTTACACAATTCAATAGTAGCAAAACAATCTGATTTTTAAATGGGCAAAAGACATAAATAGACATTTCTCCAAAGAAGACATACAAATGGCCAGGAGGTATATGAAAAGGTGCTCAACATCATTAATCATCAGGGAACTGCAAATCAAAACCACTGTAAGATAGTTCCTCACACCTATTAGATGGCTATTATCAATAAGGCAAAAAATAACAAATGTTGGCAGTGGTGTAGAGAAAGGGGAACTCTTGTATACTGTTGGTGGGAATGTAAATCGGTATAACCATTATGGAAAATAGGATGGAGGTTTCCAAAAAACTTAAAAATAGAAAGATCGCATGACCCAGAAATCCCTTTTCTGGGTTTATACCCAAATGAAATGAAATCAATATCTCACAAAGACATTTGCACTACCATGTTTATTGTGGCATTATTCACAATAGCCATGATACGGAAACAACATAAGTGTGCATCAATGGACAAATGGATAAAGAAACTGTGGTATATAGTTATAATGGAATATTATTATTATGTTATTATAAAAATTTTTTATTCTAAGAAAGAATGGGATCCTGCCATTTGCCACAACATGGATGAAAATGGAGGATACTATGCAAAAGGAAATAAGCCAGACACAGAAAACAACATATTGCATATTCTCACGTATATGAAGAATGTAAAAAAAGAGCAAAACAAAACAAAACTCAAATACATAGAACAAAACAGTGGTTACCAGGGACAGGGGGAGAAAATGGGGAGACTGAATACACAAAGCAAGTATACAAGGATATGAAGTCAGAGTATAAAAAGTAGCAGATATGTACAATGAACAGGTCTAGAGCACTAATGTACAACATGAAGACTACAGATAATAAAATTATATTGCATTTGGGATTTATGCTAAATGAGTAGATTTTAGCTGCTCTTGCCACAGAAATGAAAGAAAAATGGGTAACTAAGTAAGATGATGGATATGTTAATTTGTTTCACTATAGTAATCTTTTTAATACCTATATGTAACTCATAAATCATGTTGTATACCTTAAATATACACAATAAAATTTACTTTTGAAAGTTAAAATAAATAAAGCCTAAGTCTTCATCCTCAATTTTAATTCTCTGTTCTCATTTCCCTCTGCACATCTCAAAAACAAATTAAAGTATAACTTCATGTCAGGAGATCTAAAAATACAGTTGACCTTGAACAACAACTGTTTGAACTGTGCGGGTCCACTTAATACGTGGAGTTTCTTCCGCCTCTGCCACCCCTCAGACAGCAAAATTGGGGTTACCTGAAGAGGGGTCACCTCCTCTTTCTCCTCCTCCTCAGCCTACTCAATGTGAAGATGACAAAGATGAATGCCTGTATAATAACCCACTTAGACGCAATAAACTGTAAATATATTTTCCCTTCCTTATGATTTTCTTAATAACTTTTTTTACTATAGCTGACTTTACTGTAAGAATACCATGTAAAACTCATATAACATAGAAAATACGTGTTAATCAACTGTTTATGTTATCAGTAAGGCAACATTAGGCTAACAATAGTTAAGTCTGGGGAGAGTCAAAAGTTACACATGGATATTTGACTTAATGGAGGGGTCAGCATCCCTAATCCCCACACTGTTCAATGGTCAACTGTAGAGAGAAAGTTCTTCCTCTTCCTTTCGTGACTATATCTTCTGGAAGAAAGAAAATGAAAAGGTTTCTGAATTTGAATAAAAGAAAATATAATCTAGCTGTTAAGGATTTTTATTTCAAATTAATATTTACTTTATTTTTAATTGCTTCAACTAAACAAAGATTGAAGGATTTAAGGGGCAAACGACATGAATAGACAATTCTCAAAAGAGGATATACAAACAGTCAACAAACGTGAAAAAATGCTCAACATCACTGATTATCAGGGAAATGCAAATTAAAACCACAACGAGATATAGCACCTTACTTCTACAAGAATGACCATAATTAAAAAGCCAAAAAATAATAGATATTGGCATAGATGTGGTGAAAAAGGAACACTTTTACATGCTCCTGAGAATGTAATTAGTACAACCACTATGGAAAACAGTATGGAAATTCCTTAAAGAACTAAAAGTAGAACTACCATTCAATCCAGTAATCCCACTACTGGGTATCTCCCCAAAGGAAAAGAAGTCATTACATGAAAAAGACACATGTACACATGTTTATAAACATGTGTGTTTATATCAGCAACACAATTCACAATTGCAAAGATATGGAATCAACCTAAGTACCCATCAACCAACATGTAGATAAAGAAAATATGGTATATATACACCATGGAATACTACTGAGCCATAAAAAGAACAAAATAATGTCTTTTGCAGCAACTTGGATGGAGCTGGAGGCCATTATTCTAAGTGAAGTAACTCTGAAATAGAAAACCAAATATTGTATGTTCTCACTCATAAGTGGGAGCTAAGTTATGAGGATGCAAAAGCATAGGAATGATATAAAGGACTGTGGGGCTGGAGGGAAGGTTGGGAGTGTGGTAAGGGATAAAAGACCACATATTGAGTACAATGTATACTGCTCAGTTGACAGGTGCCCCAAAATCCCAGAAATTGCCACTAAAGAATTTATCTATGTAACCAAAAACCACCCATTCCCAAAAAACTATTAATTTTTTTTTTAATTTCTTAAAAAAGATTAGGCCAGGTGCAGTGGCTCACGCCTGTAATCTCAGCACTTTGGAGGGTCAAGGCAGGGGATCACTTGAGGTCAGGAGTTTGAGACCAGCCTGGCCAACATGGTGAAACCCCATCTCTACTAAAAATACAAAAATTAGCCAGGCCTGGTGGCATGTGCCTGTAATCCCATCTACTCAGGAGACTGAGGCACAAGAATCACTTGAACCCAGGAGGCGGAGGTTGCAGTGAGCTGAGATCGCACTACTGAACTCCAGTCTGGGCGACAGAGTGAAACTGTGTTTCAAAAAAAAATGGCTGTAAGGTCCCTAAACAAATTACATACTATATTATCATTCTTGACATAGCTTTTTGAAATTTACTCATTCACTCTTTTTTGGTGCTATGTGGTTTTTAAAAATTGTGGTAAAATACACCATTTTACCCATATTAGAATGTACAGTTCTGTGGCATTAGGTACATTCATAAGTGCATTGTGCAATCTACTACCATCCACCTCCATAACTTTTTCATCTTTCCTAAGTAAAAGTTTGTATCTATGAAATACTACTCCCCATTCCCCTTTCCCAAGCCCCTGGAAACCACCATTTAATTTTGGGTCTCTACAAATCTGACTACTCTAAGAACCTCATGTAAAAAGAATCATATAATAATTGTCTTTTTTGTGACTGGCTTATTTCACTTAACATAATATCTCCAAGGTTCATCCATGTTGTGGCATATATCAGAACTCCATTCTTTTGGCGGTCAAATAATGTTCCATTGTACATATATACCATATTTTGTTTATCTACTTATCTATTGAACATTTGGATTGCTTCCACCTTTTGGCTATTGTAAATAATGCTGCTATGAACAAGGATGTAAAAATATCTTTCCTAATCCCTGCTTTTACTTCTTTTGGGTATACACACAGAGTGGAATCGCTGGATCATAATTTTTAATTCTTTTGAGTATTCATTCTAGCCATATTTTATATCCTTTTCTTTGTTCTACATAGTATTGAAAGTAGCACTTATCTAACAGCTTATGCAGCAGCACTTATCTAACACTTACCAATAAAGGACCTATAAGATATAAAGTCACAAGAATGTGTAACAAAAGTAGACCTGTGTATTTGTTTAAACTCTAAAGCAGATTATCATCTAATGATCAAAAAGCCATTTAAAATCATCTCCAATGTTAATAGACAAAATTCTCCCCCAAAAAAAAACTCCACTGTAGAGAGGAGAAATTTTCCTCTTCTGGGTCACAAATTATCAAGGGGAAAGAGTAAGGATCACTTTTCAAACCGCACTGACAATCACTCCCCAGTGAGAATCTATAGGTTACCCCTCCATTCTCTTTTTTCCCTTCAGAATGAGAATCATTGCCACCAAGCCATTATTACTAAAGGGAGTGTGCTGTACACCTTTGGCTATGTTGGAAGACAAAACCACCAAAGGTGCTTACCTAAAAACATCTTCCAGCAAATATATATATGAATGTGTGCATGTGTACACACATCTGTACCTATATGTATGTAAAATCAATGAGGATAAGTAAAACGTCAGTAGTTTTGCATCATAATCGGGAATATCAATACGAACCCATAATATACTTTACCTTTAAATACTAAGTACATATATTTCCTAACTCTATCCGCCAAAACAGTGCAGAAGCAATAACCAGCCAGGAGTAGTGAACACCACTGGCACCCACACTGTGATCTTCAAATGCCATTTCCCTCCCCCCCCAAAAAAAAAAAAGAACCAATCTTCTTAAGGAAATGGCTGATTCCAGTTCTGGGAGAGGAAATATAAAAGATGAGGCAGGAACATCTCATAATACAAAGCAAGAAAGCTAACAAACACTACTGAAGCTATGTCAAAAGGGTTGATGAACCAACTGGGAAAAGCTCCCTTGGCTAAAGATTGTACAATATTGACATTAACAAAAATAATAACTTCAGATGAGTGCAGTGGCACACATCTGTAATCCCAGCACTTTGGGAGGCCAAGGTAGAAGGACTGCTTGAGGCCAGGAGTTCAAGACCAGGCTGGTCAACATAGCAAGACACTATCTCTACGAAAAATTATTTCAAAAAATAAGTCAGGCATAGTGGCAGGCACCAGTGGTCCCAACTACTTGGGAGGCTGAGGCGGGAGGATCACTTGAGCCCAGGAGGTCAAGGCCACAGTGAGCTGTGATTATGCCACTGTATTCAAGCCGCCTGGGCAAGAGTGTGAACTTGCCTCAAAAAATAAATATAAACAAATAATAACAATAAGAGCAATAAATTGAAATGCATCACATATTTAAATCCATTCATTTATTATAATATGAAAACAATAACTACTAATTTGTCATCTTCAAAGGATGCTAGAGACCCAACCCTGAATTTTGAAAACAGGGAAACAACAAAGCATTTATTCTGCCTTTCTCCTATGAATATATCACTGGGTAACCTAATAGCTGATAAAGGGAGATTTCTTCTTTTAAATGTATTTCAGTTAATACATAACAAAAATCATAATATAACCATTTTAATCCCTAATAAATCAGTAGCTCTCTAGCACTGCCTAGATCATCAATGGCTACTGATACTTCAAAAAGAGAGACAACCAGGGATCATGTGCCTCCTCACAGAATGAAACACTAGTGTAAAGTTGTACTGTCAAAAAAAATCAAACCTGAACCTGACCAGTCCTCTACATCTAACTACAAATTTACAGTAAATATGGACAGAGGAACACATTTACAAGACACTGTGGGAATGCAATGAACAAAACCCAGACTGTGGGAAGTTAACAGGACAAACAATCTAACCTATTTGACAAACATGTTACGGAGAAGATTGATGGGGAGAAGGAAAAAAGAGAGAGAACCTACTGTTAATCTATTAACATGTTTTTTTAAGTCAGAAAAATTTGGTGTTACTAACACATTATTTTGCCACTGTACTCTCAAGGGAAGCCTAACTGAAATGTTTGCTGTAAGAACGCTTTTGAAAGCCTGAAATGAAGTTACTGCTTTCAAATTATTATTTGCAATTACTGTCATAAACACAACAGACAAACATAGAATAGTTAAGAATTCAGTCTACAGGGTCAGATCCACCAGGTCCAAATTTCAGCTCTGTACTTAGTAACTGTGTAAACCCAAGTAAGCAATTTAACTTCCATAGGCATCAGTTTCCGTATCTGCAAAATGAGGCTAATTACACTGACTTGACAACATTGTTTTGGCGAATAAATAAGAGAGCATACACAAATAATCTAGCACAGTCATTCATCAAATATGTCCAATGAATGTAGCTATTAGTATTATAAATAATAAAGATTTCATATCAGAATTTTAAAAATACAAATCTGACTAATCACAAAATTTCTATTCAAAAAGTAAATATTATATTTACTGTATTTAAACACCCTGAGACCCATTTAAGGAAACACCATGGAAGATGGAAAAAAGTAATTTTAAATATGCTCAGTCAACTTTAAATCTATGTTAACCGATAAGAGCAAACATTTACCAACTATAAAGTAAGAGATTAGAAAATCAAATTAGCAGTGATTACTACAAGGCCCTAGCCTTGGACCAGAAGCTATCTGTAAAATAGACCCACAGCCCCTTGAGCTTTTAGGATTCTATTCATTCAACGAACAGAAGTTCTATCAGGCACAGATGAAGAAATAAAAGAAGTCTTCTTTGATCTCAAGTAACTCATAATCTAGTGAAAAAAAATAGACAAATTTTTAAAGTGTAAGAGAGTATAGTAAGTGCTTAGAAGCACATACAGAGTATTATAGTTTCACATAAAAGACATTCCTAAGTCTTACGGGTGAGAGGAAGGTAGGTGTAATTGGTTTCAAGGCCCTCTCCCCCAAAAAGTGAAGCATGAATTCAATCCTAAAGGAGCAGTAGTTGGCCAAATGAAAAACTGAAGAAAAGTGTGTTGTGCATAGGCAGAAGAGTGAGAAAGTTGTTGTTAGACAACAACTATTGTTTTGAGGTTCCAGTTAGGAGGAATAAGTTCTGAAGGTATACTGTACAGCATGGTGACAATAGTTAATAATAGTGTGCCATATACTTGAAAATTACAAACAGAGTCTATTTTAAATGTACTCATCACAAAAGAGTGATAAGGATGTAAGATGATAAATATGTTAATTAGCTTGCATTAATCATACCACAGTGTATGCATATGTCAATACATCATGGTATGCATCATAAATATATAAAAGTTTTATTTCTCAATTAAAAAATTAATTTGGGGTAGAAATATTGACTATAATAAAAAATATAAAATTAAAAATATAAAATTTAAAAATTAATTTTTTAATGTATTGTTTTAAGTTGGGACCTAAAGTAAGATCAGATCAGGGGGCTTAGCAGGGCCAGAACCTTATATAAACCCTGTTATTCTTCTTACAAGTGATGGGAGCTACTAGGAATTTTGAATTTTTTTTTTTTTTTTTTTTTTGAGACAGGGTCTTGCTCTGTTGCCCAGGCTGGAGTACAGTGGTGTGATCTCAGCTCACTGCAACCTCCGCCTCACAGACTCAAGTGATTCTTTCATCTCAACCTCCTAAGTAGCTGGGACCACAGGCATGCACCACTACGCGCTGCTAACATTTTTTTTTTTTTATTTTTAGTAGAGATGGGGGTTTAACCAATTTGGGCAGGCTGGTCTCAAACTCCTGGCCTAAAGTGACCACCCACCTCAGCCTCCCAAAGTGCTGGAATTACAGGCGAGAGCCACCGTACCTGGTGCCACAAAACATTTCAAGCAGGACAAAGACAAGATCAGATATGTGATTTGAAAATATTACTCTAAAGCACAAAAATGGAGAATGGAAGGAGAAGAAACTGGGGGAGATCTGGAACAAGATATGAGGCATACAGACCGGTAGGAATGCTCTTTCAGTAATGCACATGAAAAATAGAGAAGGCTCAAATTAGGGCAATAATGGTAGGAATGGTGATGAAGCATCTCCTTCCTTCATTTTCTATGTTATTAGAATTCCCTGTTGAAAACCACAGGAAATCAGGGCCAATGACCCTTACCCTTTTGCTCATAGGATAAACAAAATGTCACCCATTCCATGCATTCTGCTAACTTAGGGACTATTCCTCAAACTTTTCTCTTAAACCAACCAAAAAATCAATTTGATATCTTAGTTATAAGAGATGAAAAAATTGAAAAAGGTATAACCCCATATAATATCTATCATTTCTATCAACAGTCACATGCTTGAGACTTTGACTTCTTAGGTAGATACACACACACTATATGAAATTTAAAAGTTTCATAGAGTTCATGCTAATAAACAAGAAGAGAAAAAATATTCAAACACATCATTGTATCTGCTATTGCTAATTATACATTGGCTTCCTTTAATTTACAAAGACCCCCTCATTTCACTGTGTGTACATACAACAGTATTTTCCTTTTAGGATTAAAATTCTTATACTGCATTTGGTCTTTAACCAAAAGTATTTCATATCATATATGTGTGTGTGTGTATATATATATATGGCTAAGACTATGGACCTTATACCAACAAACTCAGTAATCATATTTTTGATATGAAATACTTTTTAAAAATGTAAACACGAACACATTTCCAAATTCAAACTTGCCACATACTTCAATGAAGAATAGCAACTCTGGCAGGGCTTGTAGGACTGTGAAAACTGTTTAAAGAGTTTACAAGCAATTAAAAATTCACTCTAGTATATGAACAATATAAGACCTTTATCTTCAGTTACATGAATTGCCTGAAGTACTCTAGATTTATTCCAGAATTACAACACTTTATAATTTCTGCCTAGCAACAAAAGGAGTAACTTAAAAGCAAGGGAATTGTTCTAATCAAGGATATAACCTCCCATAGTAGAAAGCAGTTTTCCCTCATTTTTTTTCTTGTTAGAATAAAATAATCAAAGATAGATATTTTAATTCTGAATTGAACTCTCTTTAAATACTTTTTCCATGGAGTTCACAGTACTTGATGATTTCAGTCTCATACACAACTTTTTTAAATCAAAATATGATCAGCACATTCATTTATTCCAGATATTGACTACTTGCTCTATGTCTGGAACAGACTGGAACAGAGTGGACTATGTACTGGGGATTAAAAACATGAATAAAATACGATCTCTGATCTCAAGAAATAAATACTGCAGTCAAGAAATACTGAAATAAAGCATTACATAATACATGCAATAATTAAAGGTAAGGTATGAACAAATTAGGTATAAACAAGCAGAAACAACCAACACAGCAGGGCTTCACAGAGAAAGTGACACCAGCAGACCTGGGCCTCAGAATAGGCTTTGGCCACAGTTGATAAGACATCAGTCGGTAAAGGCAATCTAGGCAGGAGAAACTGCATGTGCAAAAAAGCACTGCTAAACTTCTAAGAAATGCTTTAGATTTTTCTCTTACACTTTAGAGAAGGTACATGCCTTTAATTTTGTAGTTGTAAAACAAATTTCTTAGTATAAATTAAAACCATAATAACATGATTTCTTTCTCCTTATCCTCAGCCAACTGAAATTTTAAACTTGTATTTAAAAGCTGGGCTCAGAGTGTTTCATTTTTGTTATTATTATTCCATGTAAATGTGAGAATTAAAAAGGGCACCAGTATTTGTTGGGTACTAGTCTGTATAAGAATAAATGTAAATAAGTAAACACAGGAATTGGATAATGTACAATAGGCAAATAATATAGGTATAAAGGAATGTATCACATAGAACTCATTTTTTTACTACTAAAATCACAGCATGTATGCCAGAAAATGAATTATCTTCATATTTCATAAACATAAGCATGCTCGAAACTGCTTAAATTTAGCCTTTATGTTTATGGACGCATTATGTACAAAGTAGTTTTATATATATAACAATCACCACAACGACGAAGACAGTCTGAGCACAATAGGACACAGCAAACATCAAAGCAAATCCCAGGTTCAGGTCAACTGGAAATAACCTCAACATCGCAATCTCAGAGAGTTTCTCTCATTTGGCAACAAGGCGTCAAAGTCAAAAAGAATCAGCGGCATTTGCTCTGACCATCCCTCAACACGGAAATATGCCCCCCCTTTCTTTTAACTATGCCATGATATTCAACCTTCAAACTCTCCTCATCATTTCCCATGAAGAGTTGTTCCCAACTGTGAGGCAATATAAATTGTGAATAGTTTCCTCATCTGCAAAATAAACTACAATTATAAGACTCTAAGCAAAATGCCTGGCACATGGTAAACACTCATAAAATGGGTGAAATCTTCAACTGATAACAATTGATTACATAAGATGTGTCAAACACCAACACAATGTGTGACAGAAATTGACATTTAATTAATGTTGGTTTCTTATATTGGTTTCTTTCCTTCCTTTGGGCTAGCACACTAGCATGTATTTATCTTGTAACTCACCTTCTTCTTCACAGAAGAAGCCCATGGTAAATCCTAACTAAATAAAAGTCTTCTGTAACTACTTCTGAATACTCGCCCATCTCCCAATGCCACATGTGGTTCATAAGTTCTGGCTTGGCCAGTTCAGTTACTGCACACTCTAAAAATAATACCCTAAATTTACAAAAATGGCTTTCTTACCAGGAACTTAAGCCACTTTTAAACAACAGTTCATTACTGACAATGACAGGGTCAGGCAAATATACAACCACATTTTCAGGGAAATCCAAGGCTAAGACTATGGACCTTATACCAACAAACTCAGTAAATGGCAAAGCAAGGACTCAAACTCAGAAATTTTTCCCTGAATTTGAGATTCTTTTCCAGCCCAGAATGTATTGCCTAAAGGACAAAAGTACAATTATTCACATAAATGTTCTAAATATTCACTCAGTAAGTATGTAATCTATATACAGTTGTAATTAAACACTTATAAAAGGAAAAATGTCAAATCTTTTCTTTATTAATCTGTACCAATGTATCCTTCTCCATAATGTCTAATTCTAAGTATTTTGCTTTTTTTAGGGAGGTTGGCTCTATATTAAGCACAATTATTTTTAAACCTACTACAAATTAAAATTGTATACGAAATTTAATGTTTTCATCCTATGACCTTTTTATACTTCAGTTTATTTCCTTTGGCCATTTGCATTTAATGTACAACCAATGAGTAATGGTTTTTTTAATGCTCCATTTTTAAAAATGCAATCTTCCAAAAGCTCAGCCAGAAATGTCCATTTCAAAAAGCTTACTCCAGCCAGTTGGCTTGGTCAGTGACATATGTGCAATGTGAAAATGTAACCCCTAGTCATTTTCTGCAGGTCAGATGGAATTACTCAGCATACTCAACATGGTTTCCAGTCCATGCCTCAAGAGGAATGTCCTTCAGCTAGCAAGTGTTTCTTTTAAACATCAGACTAGCTACTGTTGTTTGAACACCACTATTATCTCAGCATGGTTAGAATACATGTGCATGCTGAGAATTATAAACATTATTCTGTATCAAAATATTGAAATGCATTTCTATTATGACCATTATATGGAGTCCACATAAAATTTAAGTAATCAGCAGGTAGTGTTTGAGGAGCTAAACATGTTTAATGTTAGTCATTTCTTCTGTTTTCAAAGTTGCTTTAAGCTCAACACACTTCGTAGATATAATAATGACTCATGTGAGCAGAAATGCTGAATGTCAAAAACACTTTAGTGTTAATAAAAATTAGAAATTGCAAATAATCTTAAATTATGCTATAGCAAATGATTAATAATAAACAATGTTTAGCAAAACCAAAAAATACCAAAAATACATCAACATATGAGAAAATTTCATATAATTTTCTTATAAGAAATTTCAATAAATACATTTATTTAAATATATTTAAATATATTTAAAAACATAGATTTCAATAAGAAAGAAGTGTCAAATTTCAGGAAATATATTCCTTGCTCTTCTATGGGTTGTATTTTTAGTTGGATAATTTTTTTTTTTTTTTTGGAGATGAAGTCTCGCTCTGTTGCCCAGGCTGAAGTGCAATGGTGCGATCTCAGCTCACTGCCACCTCCGCCTCCCGAGTTCAAATGATTCTCCTGCCTCAGCCTCCTGAGTAGCTGGGATTACGGTGAGCGTCACCACCCCCAGCCTTCTTTTTTTTTTTTTTTTTTTTTTTTTTTTTTTGTATTTTTAGTAGAGATGAGTTTAACCATGTTGCCCAGGCCAGTCTCAAACTCCTGACCTCGTGATCCAACCCCCTCGGCCTCCCAAAGTATTGGGATTACAGGCATGAGCCACCACACCTGGCTGGTTAACTTTTTTTTTAAGGCAATCCCAATTTTACACAACAATGAATTTTTTAAAAGGCAATTTGGCCCATCCAAGAGACTCTTTCCTTCATACCATATCAACAGGCTAAGAAAACACAAGTATTTACCCCATCAAATAAGGTCAAGATTCTCCCACAAACTATGACTATGTGACAAAGCCAACCACTGTAAACTTTTGTTAATACTATAACTGATTTTCAATGAGTTTATTACCTGATTACCTTTATACTTCCCATAGATCTCTTTTTTAAAAGATCAAGAAATGTTTTCACGATTAAAAGGCAATTCTTTTTTAGCCCACTGGTTTGTTACCTTGATTGGAATATAGTACCTATCCTTTTTTGTATGGAAAAGAATTACTTTTCTTTGTGCAGACACACTAATCCCTTTCCTTGGCAAACAGAAAACGTAAAGTTCGGTTTGTTTTTTTGAAGGATAGGACTGAGGCCTAGGTTTGGGAACAAAAAAAATTGTGTGTCAACCATGAGTAAAGCATTTCTGCTACTAATGGAAGAACCATTCTATTTTTAAAGGCAGCGTTTAGAAGGGAGTTAGTCTTATTAAAAGCATAAGTATAAATGTCATTACACTAGCCAAAAGAACAGTGTGTACATTATGACATTGTATATTTAACAAGAACACTGAAAGCCCAGTGGCCTAGTGTCAGAAGTATGCATTGCCTTGTAAGGGATCAGAGTTCAAGGTCATTAAACAAAGCCTTTGATCCTCAAATGGCCAAGCATAAGGAAACTAGTAACAATGAACTACAGATGGCAGTAACAACCCTTTCCCTGCTGAATGCAAGAATCAGCATTCAAACTTCCCTTTTAGGTTAGTTTCCTAAACATGATATTTGTAAGATAAAAGAAAATTCAGGAAAAGTGACAGAGTAAAAATCTAAGTAAAAAAAATCTTAGACTTATATTTTTACATGTTTAATCTAATCATAAAATTATTCTAGAGCTTCTCCTCTTTCAGCTTCTCTGTCATCATGAGAGCTACTTTTTTAGCTCCCACATGTAAGAGAGAATATGTAACATTTGTCCTTCAGTGCTTGGCTTATTTCACTTAAAACAAGGACTCCCAGTTCCATTCAAATAGCTGCAAATGACAGGATTTCATTTTTATGACTGAATAATATTCTTGTGTGTGTGTGTGTCTGTGTGTGTCTATGTGTGTGTGTGCATTTCTGCCCAGACCCATCTCCCAAAATGTTGTCTCCAGTGTTTTCTTTTAGTAGTTTCACAGTTTCAGGTCTTAATCTATTTTCAGGTCTTAATTAAGTTCTTAATCCATTTTGATTTGAATATTGTATATTGTGAGAGACAGGAGTCTAGTTTCATTCTTCTACATACTGTTACTCAATTTTCCCAGTACCATTTATTGAAGAGACTGTTTCCTCATTGTATATTCTTGGCATCTTTGTCAACAATGAGTTGTAAACATACAGATTTATATCTTGGTTTCTATACTCTGTTCCACTGGTATATGTGTCTGTTTTTTATGCCAGTACCATGCTGATTTGTATACTATAGCTTTGTCATATATTTTGAAGTCAAATAGTGTGAATCCTCCAGCTGTGTTTTTTTTTTTCTTTTTTTTTTTTTTTTTTTTTTTTTTGAGACCGAGTCTCGCTCTGTTGCACAGGCTGGAGTGCAGTGGTGCGATCTCGGCTCACTGCAAGCTCTGCCTCGTGGGTTCACGCCATTCCCCTGCCTCAGCCTCCCGAGTAGCTGGAACTACAGGCACCCCCCACCACACCCAGCTAATTTTTTGTATTTTTAGTAGAGACGGAGTTTCATCATGTTAACCAGGATGGCATCGATCTCCTGACCTCATGATCTGCCCACCTCAGGCTCCCAAAGTAATGGAATTCAGGTGTGAGCAACCACGCCCGGCCCAGCTGTATTCTTTTTATTAGCGATTGCTTGGCTATTTGGAATCTTTTGTAGTTCCATATAAATTTTGTTTTTTCTATCTCCGTGAAGAATAAGGTCTGACCCAATACAGTCCCAGTGTTGGTGGCCACAGGACTGCTTGTATCACCAAATGCCTAATTCCAGGTGGCTCAGCACAGAGAGAGACAGACTACGTTCAATTGAGAGAAAGTAAGGGAAAAGAATATGAGTCTCTGCCTAGTATTCCAGAGAATTCCTCCAGATCTTACTGAAGGCTACTAAGGCCGTACCTCTACCAGACTGCAGAAACCACAGAGATATTATGCTCAGGGCTGAAGTCCCTTTGAATACCTGAAAGCCTTCTCAAGGACAGGCACAAACAAGCCCAGACTGCAAAGACTACAATAAATACCTAACTCTTCAATGCCCAGACACTGACAAACACCTACAAGCATTAAGACCATCCAGGAAAACAAGATCTCACCAAACAAACTAAATAAGGCACCAATACCAATCCCAGAGAAACAGAGACAGAGAATTCAAAACAGATGCATTGAGGAAATTTAAAGAAATTCAAGATAATACAGAGAAGGAATTCAGAATCCTATCAGATAAATGTAACAAAGAGATTGACATAATTAAAAAGAATCAAGCAGAAATTCTGGAGTTGAAAAATGCAACTGACATACTAAAGAGTGCATCTGAGTCTCTTAATAGTAGAATTGATCAAACGGAAGAAAGAATTCATGAGCTTGAAGACAGCCTATTTGAAAATACACGATCAAAGGAAACAAAATAATAAAATGAAGCATGCCTACAAGATCTAAAAAAAGCCTCAAAGGGGCAAATCTAAGAGGTATTTGCCTTGACAAGGAGGTAGAGAGGGGTTTTAGAAACGTTATGCAAAGAGATAATAACAGAAAACTTCCCAAACCTGGAGAAATATACCAACATTTCAGTATAAGAAGGTTATAGAACACCAAGCTGATTTAACCTAATTAAGACTTCCTCAAGGCATCTAATAATCAAACTCCTGAAGGTTAACGATACAGAAAGAATCATAAAAGCAGCAAAATAAAAGAAACAAATAATATACAGTGGAGCTCTAATACATCTGGCAACAGACTTTACAGTGGAAACCTTACAAGCCAGGGAAGAGTAGCATAAAATATTTAAAGTGTTGAAGGAGACAAAAACCCTTACCCTTCAATAGTATGTCTGGCAAAAATATCCTTTAAGCATGAAGGAGAAACAAAAGATGAGAGATCTCCTCAACACCAGAACTGTCCTACAAGAAATGCTAAAGGAGTTCTTCAATCTGGAAGAAAAGGATGTTAATGAGCAAGAATAAACCATCTGAAGGTACAAAACACACTGGCAATAGTAAGGACACAGAAATATTATAAAACCATAATTGTGGTGGGTAAACCACTCTTACCTTAAGTAGAAAGACTAAATGATGAACCAATCAAAAATAATAACTACAAAAAATTTTCAAGACACAGACAGTACAATAAGACATAAAGAGAAACAACAAAAGTTAAAAAGCAGGGGGAGATAACAATAAAAAATAAACAAAAAAAAAAGCAGGGGAATGAAGTTAAAGTGTAGAGTTTTCTTTTTGCATATTTGTTTTTTGTTCATGCAATCAGGGTTATACTGTCATCAATTTAAAATAATGGGTAATAAGACAGTCTTTGCAAGCCTCACAGGAACTTCAAATTGAAAACATAAAAGAGATACACAAAAAATAAAAAGCAAGAAAGTAAAACATACCACTAGAGAAAGTCACCTTCATTAAAAGGAAGACAGGAAGGAAGAAAAGAAGGAAGAGAAGACCACACAACAACCAGAAAAAATTAACAAAATGGCAGGAGTAAGTCCTTACATATCAATAATAACATTGAATGTAAATGGACTAAACTCTCCAGTTAAAACAGAGTGGCTGAATGCATGAAAAAACAAGACACAATGATCTGTTGCCTACAAGAAACACATATCACCTAAAAAGATACACAAAGAATGAAATCAAAGGGATAGAAAAAGAGATTCCATGCAAATGGAAATCAAAAAAAGGGCAGAAGTAGCTATACTTACATAAAACAAAAGAGAATTCAAGACAAAAACTGTAATAAGAGACAAAGAAGGTCATCCTACAATGACACAGGAGTCAATCCAGCAACAGGGTATAATGATCTATACACTCAACACTGGAGCACCCAGATATATAAAACAAATATCACTAGAGCTGGCCAGGCTCGGTGGCTCACACCTGTAATCCCAGCACTTTGGGAGGCCAAGGCAGGTAGATCACAAGGTCAGGAGTTCAAGACCAGCCTGACCAACATGGTGAAACCATGTCTCTACTAAAAATACAAAAATTAGCCGGGCGTGGTGGCACACACCTGTAATCCCAGCCACTCAGGAGGCTGAGGCAGGAGAATTTGCTTGAACCCGGGAGGCCAAGGTTGCAGTGAGCCAAGATTGCGCCACTGAACTCCAGCCTGGGTGACAGTGCAAGACTCTGCCTCAAAAAAGAAAAAAAAAAAAATCACTAGAGCTAAAAAGATATAACTCAACACAATAGCAGCTAGAAGTGTCAACACTCCACTTTCAGCATTGGACAGATCTCCTAGACAAAAACTCAACAAGAAATATTGGATTTAATCTACACTATAGATCAAATGGAGTTAAGAAATATTTACAAAACATTTCATCCAAAGGCTGCAGAATATACATTCTTCTCCTTAGCATATGGATCATTCTCAAGAACAGATCACATGTTAGGTCACAAAACGATTCTTAAAACATTCAAAAAACTTGAAATAATATCAAGTATCCCCTCTGACCATAATGGAATAAAACAAGAAATTAACAACAAGATGAATTTTGGAAACTATACAAATACATGGAAATTAAACAATATGCTCCTGAATGATCAGTGTGTCACTGAAGAAATTAAGAAAGAAATTGAAAAAGTTCTTGAAACAAATGAAAACGGAAACACATTATAGCAAAACCTATGAAATACAGTGAAAGCCGTACTAAAAGGAAATTTTATAGCTATAAGTGCCTATATCAAAAAAGAATAAAAACTTCAAATAGACAACCTAATCATGCATCTCAAAGTGCTAGAAAGGCAAGAGCAAACCAAACCAAAAATCAGTAGAAGAAAAGAAATAATAAAGATTAGAGCAGATATAAATGAATTTAAAATTAACAAAACAGTACAAAAGATCAATGACACAAAAAGTTGGTTTTTTAAAAAGATAAAATTGACAAATCTTTAGCCAGACCAACTAATAAAAAAAGAGAAAAGACCTAAATAAATAAAATCAGAGAGGAAAAAGGCGACATTACAACAGACAATGCATAAATTAAAAGGATCATTAGGAGGTACTATGAGCAACTACATGCCAATAAATTTTAAAACCTAGAAGAAATTGATAAATTCCTAGACACATACAACCTACCAACATTGAACCGTGACAAATGCTGCCAAGCACGTGGAGAAAAGCGAACCTTCGAACACTGTTGATGGGAATAATTAGCAAAATCACTATAAAGAACAGTTAGGAAGTTCCACAAAAAATCAAAAATAGAGCTACCATATGATCCAGCAATCCCACTCCCAGTTATATACCCAAAAGAATGAAAATCAGTATATTGAAGAGATATCTGCACTCCTATGTTTCTTGCAGTACTGTTCACAATAGCCAAGATTTAGAAGCAACCTAAGCTTCCATCGACAGACAAATGGATAAAGAAAATGTGGTTGCGTATATACAATGGAATACTATTCAGCCATAAAAAGAATGAGATCCTGCATTTGCAACATGAATGTAACTGGAGGTCATTATGTTAGGTGAAATAAGCCAGTCACAGAAAGACAAACTACACATGTTCTCACTTATTTGTGGAGGCTAAAAACTAAAACAATTAAATTCATGGAGATAAAGAAAGATGATTACCAAAGTCTGAGAAGGGTAGTTGGGGGATGGGGGAGGTAGGAATGGCTAAATGTACAAAAAAACAGAAAGAATAAATAAGATCTAGTATTTGACAGCATAATAGGATGACTATAGTCAGTAATAATTTAATTGTACATTTTTAAATAACTAAAAGAGTCTAATTGGATTGTTCGTAATACAAAAGATAAATGCTTGAGGTGAGGATACCCCATTTACCCTGATGTGATTATGCATTGTATGCATATATCAAAATATCTCATGTACCCCATAAATATATACCCTACTACGTGCCCACAAAAATTAAAAATTAAAAAACAGAATTTTCCTGAATTCAGAAAATAATATTGGTCACCTACTTCCCCCTACCCTCCTAGAAAAACCATAAAACCACACTGAATCCATAGCTTCTGCATTACTAGGAGAAAGAACATTGCTGCCTTCACTATATGTAGAAGAAAAAACCAAAAAATTCCATGGCACTTCTACCACCAGCCCACTGCTACTACCACAAACTTCAGGTATTGAAAGTGAGGAAAGAAAGGCTTATAAGATTCTGTGAAAAAGAACAGAAGAAAGGAAAGGACTTATGGAAGGACCCAATCACCCCAGAAGGAAAAGGTGAAACAATAAATGAAAAAATTCTCAACATGGGTTGGATCTACAAGTTCAAAGCTCTGGCTACAGAGAAGGAATTTGAAAGTGCGCAGCACAGGAAGTAGCAGCCTCAGGGAACATGAATACTTAGAGGAATTTGCTAGAAAAAGAAAACAGAGACAGAGATTTGTTTATCATAGGGAAATGGTCAAAATCAATTCTGCAGCTACTTTAGATGTATTATAGAAATGAGCAAATGAATATGTGGCTTGATGTTGAGTGCCAGATATTCACTTAGAAGAAACATACAAATACCGAATAGGGAATGGCAAGAATTATGTAGGGATGAACTGAAGATGGATATACTGGTAGGAATGCATGACTTTTAAGTTATATCTATGGTCTGGGTGTGGTGGCTCACGCCTGTAATCCCAGCACTTTGGAAGGCCAAGGCGGGCGGATCACCTGAGGTCAGGAGTTCAAGACCAGCCTGGCCAACATGGTGAAACCCCATTTCTACTAAAAATACAAAAAATTAGCCAGGCATGGTGGCACACACCTGTAATCCCAGCTACCCAGGAGGCTGAGGCAGGAGAATCGCTTGAACCCAGGAGGTGAAGGTTTCAGTGAGTGGAGATCGCGTCCTTGCACTCCAGCCTGGATGACAGCACAAGACTCCATCTCAAAAAAAAAAAAAGTTATATCTATACATATATAAGTGTACACATTTATGTGCACATGTGCATATATGTATATGTTTATGTACAGTATGTACACATATGTATATGTGTATATACATGCACGTATTTTCTAGCATTGTCCCTGAAAGGGGCTAGAAGTAAAGATACCATAGTAACAGGATCACACCTAGCATGTATATCTTGGTGTCTAATACTATTTAGATGGCTGCAGCAGGATAGGTATCAGATTAGCCTGGAACATCTTACTATGCTAGAAAGTGAAGAAATGCTAACAAAAAAAAAAAAAAGAAGACATGTCACAAGGACACAGGAGCCAACTTAAAGAGGCTCCCACTGGCCAAATCTGGGACAATTTAAGCATCAAAATTATTAGGTTCAGTATTGAATTAAAACTAATAGAAAAAACTGAAATTCATGAATCCATACTAATAAGCAGACAAATAAATGGGGAGAAGAAATATCTACTGCTTACAGTAGAATATTGAGAACCAACTGGCAAATGTGAAGGAAGTGCCAATTTGGAAATCGTCATTTTGCAACTACCACAGTAAAGATTACTGCAGGCAAAAATTGCTAATGGGTTACCAATTCAAGGGGAAATGTTGATGAAAAGCAAAATATTTACACTTCCTTATTAGTTGCAAGGCATAAAACACCAGTAATTAGTAATTACACAGTGGACAATTCAGGCACAAGCTTAACCAGAAGATCAAAATAAATCATTAATGAGGATGCTTCTATGTGATAATATAGGAAGAATGCAATATCACCTATTCTTGACAGTATTTTGGACAATAATGTATAATCTTGATCTAATCACAGGGAAGCAAGAGACAAAATGAGAAAAAAAAATTTAATGGTATGGGAGACTATATTCTTCAAAAATGTCAATGTCATAAAAGACAAAGAAAATTGGAGGAAATTTTCCAAATTAAAAGAGGCTAAAAGACATGATAATTTAATGCAATGCCTATCCCTAGAGTAGATTCTGTAATAGCTGGGATGGAAATGTAATCATTGGGATGGGAAATAATGTGCTACAGGGCACATTATTATATTATATTACTAGACCAATTGACAAAATTAGAATTTGGATGATACAGTAGATTAAAATGTTATATCAATGTAATTTTGTGAAACTGATAACTGTACTGTGGTTATATGTTTCTATTCTTGAGAAATACATACCTTCACACTATTCAGGGAAAAATATATACACATGAGAGAGAGCGAGAGGGAGAGAAGGAGACAGAGCAAGTGAGAGCAAGGGACAAGAAGAAAACATAAAGCAAATAAGGTAAAAATATTAACAACAGGCAAACCTGGGTAAAGGGATAAAGTTACTTCTTATTTTTAACTTCCGAGAAAAAGAAAGGAAATATAATCATGTCTTAGCTACCAGTAACGACTACAATGTCATAATAATGTAAATTTTTATGTCTATTACAGAAATGGCCAAGCTGCTATAACAAAGATATCCCAAAATACAATGGCTTAAATTAGATAGTTTATACTTACTTTGCTAACTATAAAGACAGTTTCTTCTCTTAACCATTCCCACACTTCTATAAGTAACCCCTTGCTTTAAAATCCCTTCATTTGAATAATCTGCCATGAATCTATTTCCTGCTGGGTCATTAACTGATACAGTACTTGGGGATTTGCAGAGATTTGGGGACTGGTTTGCTCACACATATTTGATGAATTCACACATGACTTCCCTGCCAGGAAAAAATGAAACAACAAAATATGGGACATGCAATGAAATCACAATTATTAAAATTATCACTGCTGCAATGTGGGATGGAGTGCCAGTGAAGGACAAAGCTTTGAGATAGGTGACTACTGGACTTAATTTTTTGATAACAATAATCATTACATAGACGGCTGAGTGGACTATCTGCTCTGATTAAACACTTACAAAATAAAAAAAATTGAGACTTTCAACTCCCAAATCAAGACAGAGGTAGACAACCCAAAAGCTTCTATGATGACTATTTAACAGGGTGACATTTCACAAAGAAAAAGGAAATTACATGAACTTTCTAGGGTTCATTAATCCCTGAGAATGCTAAATGCCACTTGATCCACTAGTCAAAATGAGGCATACGGAATGCCAGTAATAAGTGAAGCCTTGGCTCAGGTCTTTCTCACAAGTCCAGTGGGTGCATAGACCCATCCTGCCATTATTCTCCCACTTGTTGAATGCACTGTGGGAACAGACATATTCGTTACCTGGAAGAATCCCTATATTAGCTTCTTGTCTAATAAAGGTCACTGTGCAGGCTATTATGATAAAAAGGGCTAAATGGAATCCCAAATCCGACCAAAACAGCATGCTAAATCAATACCCATCACTAAGAGAACTGCAGAGACTAGTGACACTATCAAACACTTGAAAAATGCAACAAAAATGCACCCTCATTCGATATCAACTTTGACCTGTGAAAGAGCCAGAAGGATCTTGGATAATGACTATAGATTATCATAAACTGAGGAGAGATCCAATTACACTGCTGCTGTTCAAAAATATAGTATATTTATTGGAAAAGGTCTACACAGCTCATGAAACCTGGTACAAATCTATTTACCTGGCAATTACACTTTTTTAATCCAAATTAATAAAAACAATCAGAAGTATCTCCCTTTAACTGTCAAGGATAGCAGTATACCTTCACTCTCTTGCATTTGCGCTATTTCAATTCTCCTGCTCTTTGTTCTGAGACTGTGCTCAGGGACCTCGATTGATTGATATCCCAAGGAACATAATGCTGGTCCACTACATAAATGACATTATTATTAGTCTTGATAAGCAAGAAGTGACAAGTACCCCCAATAAACATGAAAGCTGTGATGTTTTCAGGTAAGTCTGGAGCATGTAGGGATATCTCCTCTAAAGAAAAAATGTTGTTTCACCTTGCACTGCCTACCAAAATGGAAAATGTACAACTCAGAGAACCTTTGTGAATTGTGGAAGCAACACTTAGCACATTCAAGTAGAGGTGCTAGTTTTAAGTAGTGCCACAGCAAGAAAGGGCTCAGCAGTTGATATAGGTTGCAATGAAAGCTGATCTGCTTATGACCCAGCATACCCAATGGTACTTGAATTATCTAGGGCAGGTAGGTCAGCTGTATACAGCCTCCAGCAACTCTAAAAAGAGAGTCCCTCCACAAACCCTGAAGTCTTCTCTCAACAAGCATTCTCCATTTGTGACACAGCTCCTCTTTCCACCGGGCCATGGTACAGATGGAATAACCAGCTATAGGACAAGAAGTGACTACATGACCAGAGATGCCCATCATAAAATGGGCTACTTGATCTCATGAGTCATGAAATTGGGTATGTGAAGCAATATTTCATCATTAAATAGAAATCAAATATATGAATAGGAAAAGAAAACATAAATGTAATGAGCACTAGTGGCTCAAACTCCTATAGTATCTACCCTTGCTGCTTCACTGCCTCTTTCATGCCTCATGAGGAGTTCCCCATAACCAATGAACAGAAGAAAAAAATACACAGACCTCATTTACAAATGGGTCTGCATGATATCTTCATACCTAAAGTCAGCTACAGTATCAGTTTCCCACTCAGGGGTATCCTTAAAAAACAAGTTACAAAAAGAAATTTTCCAGTAGATTTAAATTTGAACAATATATCTGGTGGTCACTTTACTGGGAATGGAAGATGACCTGGGATTTAGATTTACACTGATATGTGGGCAATAGCTAATGGGCTGGGATTAAGTAATCAGAAAGAACAAAACTGAAATACTGGTTAAAAAGGAGGTCTAGAGGGAGGTATATGGAATGATTTCTCATAATGAAGAAGCACTGTGAAAACACTGGAGAATATGGTTCCCAGGAAAAGAAAGCTTCCACCAAAGAATACAGTCATGGTTCTACTAAATTTGAAGCAAGAGAATTCTCTGGTTGAGACTCCACCACACAGGAGTGATAAGCAGAGAAGAAGGTTAATGTACTAAAGAATAGTTGATCCTTACTTTTAAGAGGAAACTGGATGGCTGCTTTGCAATAAAAACAGGTAGGCTATGTCTAAAATCCAAGGGATTCATTGGGCTGCCTCTTAGCACAGTGTTCCTATCTCTGATAAAATTGATGGGAAACTACAGTAACCCAGTAAACAAAGGCCCACTAAAGACTTAAGTCTTTTTGGGTATAAAAGTAAAGAATTGTGACCAACCAAAGTACTGGAAAAACTAATGGGAACATGAAATGGGTACTGGAGAGAGGAAGTTATGATTATCAATGTCAGCCTCTTGACTAGTTACAATGGTGAAGACTGTTACAGCTAAGTATATTTTATACTAGTCAATTATTTCTCCCAATACACCCCTTTTCCTGCCATCTTGTATGACGGTAGTAGCGATGGCTACATGCAACTTTGGTTTTAAATGGGAATATGGCTGAAATATTACCACATGACAATAAAGTAACTGATTGGACTTTGTGTCTCATCTGTTTGGGGGTGAAGAGGAGAAAGAAGGACCTTTCTTCATGGCCCTCTCTCTTAATAAGCCCTCAAAATAATATCATTTCCTCCTCCAGTCCCTTCACTCTAGAAGTGATAACAGCTTCCACTGCTGATAATCTGTGTGCTTCACTATTTGTTCCCTTAACCCTGCCTACACTTCTATCAGTGATTCCTTCACTAAAATATCTTTTTATTTTATTTATTTATTTTTTTTTTTTTGAGATGGAGTCTGGCTCCATCACCCAGGTTGGAGTGCAGTGGCGCCATCTTGACTCACTGCAATCTTCGCCTCCCAGGTTCAAGCGATTCTCCTGCTTCAACCTCCCGAGTAGTTGGAATTACAGGCACTCGCCATCACCCCCGGCTAATTTTTGTATTTTTGTAGAGATGGGGTTTCAACAGGTTGGCCAGGCTGGTCTCGAACTCCAGACCTCAGGTGATCCACCTGCCTCGGCCTCCCAAAGTGCTGGGATTACAGGCGTGAGCCACCATGCCTGGCCTAAAATATATTTTAATCATCCAAGATATGTTGTATTTCCTGTTAGGATGCTGACTGACACAAACATATATGTGGAAATTAGAAAAGTAGTATTCGTTCTGGCCGGGCGTGGTGGCTCACGCCTGTAATCCCAGCACTTTGGGAGGCCGAGGCAGGCAGATTACCTGAGGTCAGGAGTTCAAGACCAGCCTAGCCAACATGGTGAAACTCCATCTCTACTAAAAATACAAAAATTAGCCAGGTGTGGCGGCACACACCTGTAATCCCAGCTATTTGGGAGGCTGAGGCAGGAGAATTGCTTGAGCCCAGGAGACGGAGGTTGCAGTGAGCCAAGATCATTCCACTGCATTCCAGCCTGGGTGACAGAGCAAGACTCTGTCTAAAAAAAAAAAAGAAAAAAAAAGAAAAAAGAAAAGAAAAAGAAAAGTAGTGTTCCAATATAGTAAAAATAAATAAATAAGGATGGTTAATTTCTAATACTTGTTACATGCAACCTACAGAGCAGCATTTATCATACCATAGTCTGCTGAACTCCTGTGGCTCCTATTTGAGAATTATCTGGGGTACATTAAAAATGCATATTCCTGAGCTGTACCCCAAACTTCCCAAATCTGAATTTCTCGAAGTGAGGTCTCAGAAATAACACTTTTAGTAAGCCCAGAGAAGTCTTTGTACACTAAAATGTAAGAACCACTGTTCTAGATAGAGAGCAAGGTTCTCAAAGCATGGTTCCTCAAGCCAGCAGTATTGGCATCACCTGGAAACCTGTTAGAAATGCTAACTCTGGGGCCTCATGCCAGTCCTACTGAATCAGAAACTCTGGAGAATGGGGCCCAGCAATCTGTGTTTCAATAAGCCTCCCAGGTGATTCTGGTAGACACTAAAGTTTAAGAACCACTATTCTAGAGTTTTGTCTCTTCTCTCTATAGCAAACGTGTAGTTTTTATCAGCCAGCATGTATTCCCAAATTCTAGGTGATTCAAATAAGACTAACTACCTTACCTACCCCTACCACCTACCAAAGAGCTGAGGACTTAACCAAGACGTGGGCCCACAGAGTATACCATCCTCTGATACTAGTGGTGGGCTCCAGAATTAGCATATGACCCAAGCTGGGCCACTTGGAGCCCTTGGCAAATCCTTGTTGGTCAGAGTTATTGGGGGAGCCCCTTGTTTTCCACTGGAGTTACTAAGCTGGAGGCTGACAATGAGTAAGGGAAACCAAGCATGGGACTGAGTACTTCATGGACATTATCTCAGATGCTGATTGTTTCTCTAGGTAAGTTAAGTTTTGGATGATAATAGGACAGCCATGTTGATATGGTTTGGACTTGAGTCCCCACCAACAAATCTCATGTTGAATTGTAATCCCCAGTGTTGGAGGAGGTGCCTGGTGGGAGGTAACTGGATCATGGGGGCAGACTTTCCCCCTTGCTGCTTTCATGATAGTGAGTGAGTTCTCATGAGACCTGGTTGTTTAAAAGTGTGTACAGCACCTCTCCCTTCTCTCTCATCCTCCTTATCCAACCATGTAAGACGTGCCTGCTTCCCCTTCACCCTCCACTATGACTGTAAGTTTCCTGAGGCCTCCCCAGCCATGTTTCCTGTATAGCCTGCAGAGCCATGAGCCAATTAAACCTCTTTTCTTTATAAATTACCCAATCTTGGGTAGTTCTTTATAGCAATGTGAGAATGGACTAACACACATGTATAATAGTAAATGGCTCATATTCTGTCACAAGATAAGCCAGGCTTCCTAACTGGAAAGCTTCTGGAGCTTCCTTCTGGAGACAGAAAATTGGAACCTGAGATTATTAACATCTCTAACAAACACTAGTTAAAATGCTCATATAGAAGAAGTTCGTGGGCAAGCACGGCTTTTATCTTCTCTTCCTCCAAAAATAATACTAGAATGATAATAATCCTAGCATCTGCCAAAGTTAAGAATGCCCCCATTCTCTGAGCAAAACCAATATTATTGACAGCAATGAAAATGAAATTGTAGGAAACTGAGACAGAGCTCTGTCAAACATTGCCACTCTCCTTATAATTCCCAATCATTATGCCAAGTTCTCAGATATTACTCACCCTGATACCTACCACATGCCCAAATGTGGGATTACTCAACTGTCTGAACATTCACTGGGTCCCAGAGGTAAAATAACTCACTCAACTGCGGAGGCAGACAACCAAGCTTTTCACCCATGACTTACAGCCGAGCTTCTGTAATCATGACCTGGCAACCATTCTGACCCCCTTTCCTATTTTACACAGGACAGAAAATAAGAGCCTTTGGAGAAAGCCAATCACATATTCTTTTACCTGACTAGTGACTCTGCAGACAAGTTTTTCTCTAACATTTTCTAGAAACATTATATCAAAAGGGCAGGCATGACTTCCTGCTTTAAGGTGGTGAATTAAAGACTCTGTGTCCCCTTCTCTCAAATAAAAAAAAATTGCCCCAAAACAACAAAGATAAAAGAAACAAACAGGAGCTTCTTCAAAGAAATCAGACCTGTGGTAAGCCTACCCACAATCTGTGAAAATGGAAATTGAACAAGAAGAGGTAAATGATACCGAAGAGTAGAGTGAGGTCAACTCTAAATGCTTAGAGAGAAATATACTGATTCACCCCACAGAATTCTGAAAAGGCTCAGGAAGTAAAAGCACTAGGTACCACAGGAAGTGGGAAGAGGTAGGATCTGAAAATAGAGGAACTGTTTAAAAGTCTATGGAATTTGTGCTCGCTTTGGCAGCACATATGCTAAAATTGGAACAATACCAGAAAGAAAAAAAACTAACAATAAAAATAAAAAGTCTATGGAAATAAACAGATACCCAGGATCCTTCCTCCACAGGAAACAGAAAGCACATATTCTGAAGAGGGTAAACTAAACAAGGAACTCCAGATTAGGGGGACACCAGGCATAGAAGAGCATGGGAATGGGGCAGGCACCTGAAAATACATGAAGAAAAAGTCTTCATCCTGATAGTCAACCCAAAACCTCCTTCCCCACCCAGGTCCAGAATACATGCAACCATGCCCATGGTCCCCAGATAGGAGTGAAAAAAACCTCTAGAGAAAGAAAACAACCTCAGGAGAAAAGACATAGAACTACTGCTATCAGAGTCCCCAATAAAACAGCCAGCTATCCCCTAACTGTCCTAAAGTAAAAGTAAAGCCCACCAGTAGACAAACCCAGGCCCCTGTCTCCAGGCACATACAGCTTACAGTCAGCCTTTATTGTATGACTGTCAAATAGAAATTGATAGCCAATAAAGCTAAGCCAGCTGTTCAAAAATCCAACCCACTTTCACAGTGCTCAATTTTTCTACTGATTCATCCTCAAATAAAAACTGATGACCAGAAATGTGAGGAAAACGTGCAATAAGAAAAGCCCAAGAAAAACAAAAGAGCAAAACAAAATTACTCCAGAACAAAATGAGATCATTAAAAAGAAGAAACTTGGGTGCTGGGGGTGGGGGGATTCCTTGTCTCCAGATGACAGAAAGGTCTCTAGGAACTAGGAAAAAACTGACAGATTCAATATTATGAGTGAAAGCCAGGAAAACCTTGAGGAATTGTAAGGCAATATAAATAAATAAGTGTGTTTTAAAAATCCACTAAGATCATTTTCCTTTGAGTATCACAGGACATTGGATTCATAAAAGGACACTGGACTTCTGTGATCTTAGTACTCTACAATGAATAATATTTACATAATTCAAACAAAGTATGTGTTAATTTTTATAATCATGAGAAGTCATGGAAGATTTAAGTTATAGTTATAGACCAGCATGTAAACATTGTCAGCTTGGACAATGTAAGAATAAAGGTAGAGCAGACAGAGGTTGAGAGACTTAAATCAGGGAGAAATAACAGTAATGATAAAGATAGCCAATGTCTTCATTTTATAAAGTGTAGAATCAAGGGGTTGAAAGTTCATAGAACAAGAAATAGAAGTTAAGTATACTGTTTGAACGTGCACAGGTGACCAGCAACAGAAATGAGAAGAGTGATATAATTGGAAGGAGGATAAGAGAAAGGAAGTGTCAATAATCAAAACCTTTACCACTGTGGTACATCAAAATTTAAATAGGATAAATCCAAAAATAGGGTGTGATCATACAATCTAGAGATAAGGAGTTAATCATCAGAAAAAATAAAGGCATCCGTGACTCATATTAGAGAGTAGAGAGAATAATGGGGAAAAGTGAGGCCTTCACATGCTTGTCTGTATTATTTGACTTTTTATTTTTATCAAATTAACTACACATGGTTAGAAGTTATTTTGAATGTTTCTGGGCTCTTGCAAAGCTTAAAATAAATGGTTTATTTTTAAATGTATAACAATATACTGTATCTTGCTAACATACTTCTAACATCCCTCTCCTTCTAAGATCTCATCGCCTAAAAACTTCATCCTTATTTTTCTAGCAGCCCTGCAGCAAATTGAACCATATTTAAAAAGTCTTTTTAAATTATCCCACCTTCATTTAAAATTGCACATAAATGTGTGTGGTGCATAATCGTTTCTAAGTTTTGAAGGAGAGGAGGAGGAAAGGAGAATAAGTATAACATTAAAAAAATAGATTGCTGAAAAGTCAGAAAGTTGAGGACTGAATTCTACACTTGTAGCTTGCTTCAATAACTGTATGATAAATACAAAGAGCTCAACTATTCCATAATAAGCCCTATATAAATCCTAAAACTCTACCATGATATATTAGCCTTTAAAAGCCAGAAAAACATAGCTATTGCCAGTTAATCTTGAAACTGCGGGAAATTTACAGGAAATATGTTTCAGGCATATTAGAGGTCCCTAATTTTAGTGTCTTCATTAACTGAGTAACCCATTAGGCCCAATGCCTACTAACCAACATCATTTGTCAAACTTACATTTATTCAAGTATAATTAATACAAACTGATTCCCCAACAGATAATCTATTCTACATAATGACATCAAAACAATATGGTTTTCAGGAAGTTGGGCAAGAGAAGCAAAGAAAGAATAAGGGATGAATGATGGAGCCAATTTCCCAAGTTTAAAAATAATTTGTCACCATCTTTCAAAAAGAAAAGAACCATTGATTGGGTTCCCAAATTATATTATGTGTTGATCAATTCAAGAATAGCCTAATACTGCTGAGAAAACCACAGAATAACAGAATTTTGAATAATCTTTCATTGAACGGCAAAAGTTAAACATCATATTCCTTAAGAGAACTAGCAACAGTAGACATATTAATAGTGCTAGGCACTGTTCCTAATATATCAGGACCCACATTAAAACCACTGCTAAAGTCTAGAAATGGTCATAACAAATCTTTCAACCTTACAGCATAAAAGTCAGTTGATAATTTCTTTGTCTAACACCTAATAAAATTTATTCTTCCAAAATTGTGGAAAAGCTAAGCACAGTCCTCCCTTATTATAAAGTTTCCTGTTACAAGGTTGCATGGTTTACACATATGTTATACTTTATTATTGAAAAAAAACCTCCTTATAACACCCTCTTTGTTGTAATACTCAACATACTTTGCCTCCAGGCTAGATATATAATGAAAGCAAAATGAATTCAGACAGATTGTTGAGGAAAAAAAGCTAGTTTCTTTTTAGTATTCTTTCTAAAGTCTTTTTTCTTTCCTTGTAGCTTATCATCATCTCAACATTTTGTTCCCACTTAACATTTTCCTTTTATTTTTACATATTTCCCTTGGTAAATGAAAGATGATAGATTGTTAAAAACAGTTTGTACCACCTTGGAAACATGTACTTTTAATATACCAATCCTGCCTTCCAAAACCTTATGTAAATTTCATCTTTAGGACAATGAACTGTATAGGACTTAATCAACCAGCTGAAAGAAGCCATATGAAATCTTAATTTTCCACTCACACATTTTATGTTCACAGTCTCCTAAAATCATGAATATAACTTTCCAAATTAAATTTAGGATTACATCTCAGTTATTGTTTCCATATTAAATAGTACTGTCTTATTTTAGCAAAGATCTAGAAACGCTGATTTAAAAGGTTCATATTCACTAATTTCAATAAAAGAAAATTTGATTTTAAAACCCAGCTCATTTTTAACTTAGGTAGAAACATAATTGAAATACTAATATAATATAGGTGAACTTGTTCTGATACCAAGTTTTACCATTTCTGATATTCTAAGTTGGCCAGAAGTGACTTAAATTATGTACAATATGAAATACTGAAGATACAAATTTAGTATCTTTGAAGTTTCAGGTAAACACATATAATATGATTCTTCTACATAAAGCATGCCTACCAATATTAGAACTCTAGTCTCAATATTCTTGGGTGTCATAAAATTTTATAACAATGAAAAAGATTGGGAATTTTTTAACAGTATAATTTAAAAATCATTTTACACTTGTATGATACTTTTATTTTTGCATTGTCCAAATAAATAATTATATAAAGATCTTAATAGCTTTATTCACATTGGCCAAAAACTGGAAACTACTCAAAAGTCCATCAAAAAAAACCTCCTTAAATTTTATATATCTAGTATATCCTATAATCAGAGTGCCAGTGTACTTTAAAAATATATTTGACATGCTAGTAGTCAACACAATAATTTGCTTTGCATATTAAGCATTAATATATATCTTTATTTTGTGCTACAGAATTTAAACCTCAAAGCAAGTTTCCACGTAGAGACTGGAAAAGGGTGGCTGAATCAACTTAATTTAAGAGAGACCTGGGGGAAGGGAAGATTGTTCATTTCTCATGGCAACGTGTTTTGTAGATGCATTTGTGAAACTGCTGGAAGCCTTTATATTGCAGTGTCACTTGAATAAAGTAGTTCATGGTAGCCATTTTCCTTCTCAATTGAGTAGGATATTTAACAGCTTCGTTACTCCACTGTTTAAAAAGGGACCATGGTGGAAAGATATATATGGATCAAAAATGGTTGTCAAATCCTATCAAGACCACCACATTTAACCATCTTCTTGTCAAAGGCAGTGCTGACCACAGGCGTTACCTTAAAGCTTTTCCAGTCTTGGCATTTAGCTACCATGAAAGAAATTCTTATTTTTTTTCAAACAACACTAAGAAAGTTCAAATTTTCTTTTTAGTCTTTCCCTCTCTTAGCAATAGCAGGCAAGGAGGTATTTAACCAAATTTTGGTAGTGTATGTATAATGGGAATCAGAACTTACCTTTTAGAAAAAGTAACAACTTTAAATGATCATGTAAAAAACGAATCTGCAGACTACTGGGAACTCTCTTTATAATCTTCCCCCAGGAACTAAGGGTTTTATGCAACATAATGTACAGGAAAACACTATTTGAAAGTAACATTATTTTATAGGTCTTGGACCAGAGATTTTATAAATGAATGCCATATATATGAGAAAACCCAACACAGGATGAGAGTCAATCCTACTATCCCCTTGATCTTCCGACTTCTCACTGTGGATCCATAAAAGATCTTAAAAACAAATGAGGGAAGTTCTCCAGTATTATAAAACACCTACACTTTAATGCCTAGGCAAGGAACGGGAGCCAGTACACCACAGAGATTCTTCTCTAACATTACACTCTAACATTTCAACCATATGTATGAGAAAATAGGGGCCATATGGTTCACTGGTGAGACATGGGCTATCAAAACATTATCCATTGATTCCCTGTGAGGAAAGCAGAGTTAATCTTTTATTAGCACTAACACCCCCACACAAAAAAGCAAGGCTGTGTTCTGGCTGTTCATTCACCCCAGCTGAGCATATCAGTTCACTCTCTGGATGGCAATCAAAGAAACCAGACAACTTTGGGAAGCACAGCCTCTCAGCAACCACATGTGGCCACTAATACATTTTCTTGGCAGATAAGAAAAAGGCTCCAGTTCAGACAATTAGAAGTTATTTGAAGGCTGAGGATCTGATTATCTAGGATTGTCTCAAGATGTAGCAAAATCTCAGAGTGGAGAGGATTTTTTTTTAATTTTTTAAAATTAAAATTAAAAAGATGTGGCAAAAGGCAACTGACTTATCCCTTAGTTCACTATTTTCTTTGGCAGGACTTTTATTCCAAAGAATTCCTGAATTTTTATTTATGTGACAATATAATCCCATACGAGCTTACAGAAGTCATTTTATGATTTAAAAAATATTCCACTATGCTCATATATATTATTGGTAAAAATCCATTCACTTCCTTTACTAACAATTATAGTCCAAACATACTGAACCTTTTATATACAGTATTTTTTTCCACCTCAGTCACAAACGTGAGACTACTGTGCTGTCAGATCTCCATAATCTATACTGTGCCGATATTATATCTAGACTCTGACATCAAATTTTCCTTGGTAAAAATTCTACTTTTCTGAACTTCCATTTGACTGAAAAAACAATCAAAGTAGAAAAATTGGAAGAATTAAAGGAAAATGAATTTTCACAGGACACAGAGAGAAGATAAAAGTGTTAAAGATGAAAAGATGTGTCTTTTACACTAAACATTAGAGAATTTAAGCAATTTTTTAAAACAAAAACGTTTTGATTTGTGGACATTCTCACAAATACTCGATAGTTCTGAATACCACATTCCAAGCTAAAAAGTAGGAAGAGTAATCTCTAGAAACACTGTTGCAATTAGATAAGAAAGTGTATTTCTACTAGTTAACTTATATACATGCCTATCACCAGCATATTGAGTAATAATGTGACTAAGGGTGAACTCAGGAGGCCCAAGTTACTCACCCTCACTTTACCACTATGGGAGACAGTGGCTACCATGACCCATGCCCTGTAATAGATACTTTAACACATTTGTTAAAGAGGAAAACAAAACTTAGAAGTTGGTTAGAATAATGGAACTGAGTTAACATGTGTTCTAAAACATAACCCCAAAGTCAAAGTATATAACATCAGCCCTGCCCAATCACAGGTCTATTTTGGTTCAATAATTCAACAAACACTTATTTAGCACCCACTTTGTGCCAAAGACTGTGAAAGACACTAGATATGCAGTGATGAACAAAAGACACAGTCCCTGCCCTCAGTAAGCTTATAGAAAAACCTCACTCTCATTCCTTCTCAGAATACACAGACCTTCTCTCTAACTAGGAAGGCGATTAAATAATAGGTAATATATTAGGAAGAACATGAGCTTTCAAATCAGATAGCTCTGGATTCAAATCAGATAGCTATGCCTGGGCGTGTCTGGAGGAACACCTTTATCTTCTCTGATCTCCAGTCTCCCAGTATGAAAAAAAATGGTGATTATGTTATCTCACTGGGCTAAATGCAATACCACAACATATAGAAGAGAATAAATACTAGCTCTCTCTCCACATAGTCTTCTCTATAAACAAATATAAAAATTCCTGCTAGATAATCAAGCTCCAGGAAACAGAAACATCACAATTCTGCGTGGAAGAGAAGTTTCTAAGCTTAGAAGAAACAGAATAAAGTGTACAAGAAAGGAATGATCTGACCACATTAAAACACACAATTTAAAAGCCAAGAACAATCTGGAAAAAAGATATGCACATCAAATACAATGAAATTAATTTGTATGAAATAAGTCTACCAGAATTATTCAAACAACTGAACTGTTGAATCCACAGGAATTTTTATGATGAACATTCGTTTTTCAAATCCAGCATTGGGATTAGTTTTAAAGACCCTTTAAAAAATGTAACTTCGTGGATTAAACAAATAAATAAGTAAATTACAGAAAATAGCAAACATACACCAATGGCAATGAAACCAAAGAAAGAACACAACTTTATACCACAATCTTTAAAAAATGGTGACCATAAAGCAGATGTTTCCAAGAATCTTCAAGATTTGGTGCATTTTGTGAAGCTGCTAAGTTCAAACTTCACATAAAGACGAGGAGGGGTGAGGCTGTGAATAAACCAAATTCTGAAAATTTCATTAAAACTCTCAAATTTATAGGAAGACAAATCCAGAAAGAGGGGGGTGGGGGATGTAGATGGCCCAGAGAAATGGAAATGCCCATAATACCGTAAGTTCTACCTTCGCCACATTCCTTCTGGTCAGAAAAGAAAAAATACAGATTTTATCATTTTGGTATTTTCTCTGCAAAAAGAAAAAAGCAGGAAAGGCCATAGACCATAAAAAATAGCAGCCAAGCTAAATAAATATCTCCAGCAATTATGATGAGTAGGAGAAGTGGAAGACAGGCAAGAGGAGGAATTGCCACGTGAAGCCTCACACACACCCACAGAGGACCAGAAGCAAAGTAGGGGGTGGCAAATGGAAACAGCTTCTAATGAAATACAAACAGGGGAAGCAACAAATGGCACTGACTCAAGGAAATCTGATGAGTAGTAAGAGAGAAGATCCAAAATCTAAGAATATCACTCAACCTTCCAAGAAAACAGATTACAGACCAACCAGGTAGTGTGACAATAATTCAAAATGCTTAGCAAAACCACAAAAGAGAGGGTTGAAGCCAAATCCTCCAGTAAGGCTACTACAGACAACCCTTCTTCCTCCCCATATATTCTCCACTGTCCCCAGATAGGTGATAAGCAGACACACTGCATGATATCCAGCCCTCAAAACAGTATGTCAGGAAGGAAAACAAATTCCTCTCTGATTGGGTAGGAAAGAAGGCAAGAAAAATTCACCAGCACCATGAAAAAGCAAACTGACCCAGACAGAGTGGGTAAAGCTTAGCTTGAGCAAGGTAAAGAGGCTGGCCTGGCAAATCCACAAACATACTACAAAAACAAAAAAGGCAGACAGACGGAGAAGGGAAGACAATATGCAAAAGACGGATGAAGAAAAACAGAACCAAGAATCAGAACAAAGCTCTCTAAAAACATTTCACACTACTGAGCAATTTAATAAGAATATGAATTAAACAAAACAAACACACAGTGACAAAGTGATATGGGAGGCTAAATAACTAAAACAACAAAAAAAGAACCCAAACAAAACCCTAACAGACAGATATATAGATACATATAGGAGATACCACATTACAATTGAGGGGCAGTTTGTTAACAAGTGAGAAATGGTTACGGCATCATTTACCAAATCTCCAACAACCAGTGAGTCATGTGACCAGTGAGTCACAGCAACCCAAATCCACATAATATGGATAGGACATAAAGGGATAGATCTAAAATGATTGTAAGAGACTACCTGCTATGGTCTGAATGTCATCCAAAATTCCTACGAAAATTAATTCCCATTGTGGTGGTATTGAGAGGTGTGGTCTTTGGGAAGTGATTAAGTAATGAGAGCTCCACCCTCATGAATGGATTAGTGCCTTGTAAAAGAATGGAGGGAAGTAGCTCAGGCCCTTTGCTCTTCTGCTCCTCTGTTCTTCTGCCATGTGAGGACACCAAGGTGGTGCCATCTATGAGGAACAGGCCCTCACCACACACTGAACCTGCTGGCACCTTGATTTTGGACTTCCTGCCTCCAGACCTGTGAGAAATAAATGTCCGTTCTTTATAAATTACCCAGTCTCAGGCGTTTTGTTATAGCGACACAAATGGACTAGGACACTACATGTCAGGAAATCTCAGGTTTCATGGAACAAAAGTCATTTACAAGTATTATTCCAAGTATATAGACTGAAAAAGTAACCTGAAAAGCAAGTTAGAAAGAATAAGTAGAAAGCTTATGTGCGGTTCAAGAGGTCTTTCCCAGAATATAAAATGTGCACAGTTTTTATATTATTCTATGTATTTTTGCCATCTTAAAGGAAAGACAAGTTTTGATTTCAAGTGCACGAATTGCAGGTGAAATGTATCCATCACTAAATATTTAGGAATATCTTATAATATGCCACTTTTCCTATTTGCCGCTTGACCCAAATCACACAGGTTTTTTTCTGTCTTCTAGTAAATCCATATGTTTTTAATTAATACAAAATAAAGACCAATATTGAATGAATTATTCAACTGACTTCAAGCTATATGGATATAAAGTAAAGGCTTTTCCATTTAACATTTATTGTCATACCTTGCTTGCATCCCATTATACAGCACCAGACTTGACATGATAAATATACTTTTTCACTGGTTGGGCCCTTAAGGTGGTAAGATGGCTAAATTCCAGAAACTGTAAAATTACTCTAAAATTACTCAAGTTGGAACATTCTGGATTATATTCTACTGTACACATATATGTTTTCAGTGGTTGCTTTTGGGAGGTGGCGCTCAATCATTTACTTTTTTTTTTTTACTGGTCCATATGTTTTAAATACGTCTCTGTGAACAAGACTTTTATAACAAAGATATACACGTCCTCATGTGAAGAATACTGAAAGTGAGGAAAAGATAAAGTAAAAATCCTGACTTAGATTATTTCAAGTTTCAATCTCTTCTGTAAATAAATTGAGGCATGCTCCCAATTTTAAATATCTATGCATACCAAGCCTAAAATCATGACAAATGGTTTTGCAAAGCATTCAATTAAATTCAATTACAACAAATCCTCAAAATACAAACAAACATTTCAAGCAATTATCCCCACACAATGTACCAGAATGAGGCTGCATTCAGCCCAGGACAGAGCGCATCCTTTAACTGCTTAGGCCCTGCGTTCTCCAATCCACATACACACCTGAGAGCACACTCTCAAATCGCCACTGCTGGCCTCTCCTGTCAGTTCTAAGGTAGTACCACAGGGAGGTTCTAGTAGAGAAAGTGAAACCAAAAGCAAGGTGGATATTTACAGTTTTTTGGCCACCCAGCACCTATTTCACTCTCTTTCGTTAATGCTATAGAACCAAGTTAAAGGTGACCCCTTTATATATTGACCCCATGTTGTTTACTTCTTCATTCAGACTGACCATTAACTCAAAGCCCACGGATACCAAATTCAAATTGTTATATCAATTGCTTTAAACATAGCCCAAATAATGATATTTTCAGCCATTTACAGAGTGCCTGTTTTGCAAACCCTGAAAAACTGCACCCAACATCCACTAGCTATAGGTAAAACAAACCCTGAGCATGTAAAAGACTGTATATTGCTGCTGCCCTCCCCAATCTTGCTTCTCGGCAACCTGGACACCTAAGCCCCACTCTGAGTCCTCTTTCCCCAGAAAGCTCCCTTGACCTCTGCCCCTTCTGGGTGGAGGACACCTCACTCTCTCTGGAAGGTCTCTTGCTGTAAGGGACCTCCTCTTGCATGCAATCCTGCCAAAGCACCACGCAAATAAAGCTTATTGTGTTCTACTGCCATCTGATAGCCATGTCTTTTTTCTTGATCACCCCCAAACTCCTCAGATTCACCACAGTTAATTATTCACTGATACTCCTCTGAAAATCCACCCTTCTCCCCTCTCCACTCTTACTCTTAGTGATAAGAGGACTTCCCACACCTGTGGCTCAGGCTCAAGTTTAATCACATTCCTTTGGTGGCAGTGATTGGTTGAGAGACGGCCCAACCAGAGCCTATGAGTTGGAAACAGACTTCTGTTGAGCCTTCTTGGAGGAAGGAAGACCCTCTTTTACATGGATTAGAATGTGACAAGTAAAGATTTAAAGCTGCTATAGCCATCATGTAACCAGGAGGAAATAGCCTATCTAAGGAAATGGAAACAAGAGATGAAAAGAGAGAAACCAGATCTGATTACAGAGAAGGCTCAAGTGACATTAGCCAGTCAACTTCCTATTCCTGCTTAAGCCAACTGTCAGTGGCAACCAAGGGAGTCTTCAGTTTTACCAAAGACAAGGTTGGAAAGAGAACAAAAGTACATCTAAATCCACATGAAAAGGCAGAATTATGGCCTCTGCAGGAAATGGGAGGTTTGGGTTTTTGATGGTAACATTTAACTCTTGAGTTGTGTGTCACCAGGTAAGCTCAAAATATAAATATTCCCATGTATTCTCTATTAAAAATACAAAATGTTATCCAGGCGTGGTGGCGGGTGCCTGTGGACCCAGCTGCTCAGGAGGCTGAGGCAAGAGAATGGCATGAACCTGGGAGGTGGAGCTTGCAGTGAGCCAAGATTGAGCCACTGCACTCCAGCCTGGGCAACAGAGCGAGACTCAGTCCCAAAAAAAAAAAAAAAAAAAAAAAATTCCCCATGTAAAACAAAGCTCTATAATCAAGAAAAGAAATTTTTTAAAGGAAAGCAAAGAAGTTTAAGACGTTGATAAAGATAAAAATTGAAGAAAGAGCCAGTCACGGTGGCTCATACCAATAATCCCAGCACTTTGAGAGGCCTAGGCAGGCATATTGGCTGAACCCAAGACTTCAAGACCAGCCTGGGCAATGTAGTGAGACCCTGTATCTATTTTTTCTTTTTTTTTTTAAGACAGAGTCTCACTCTGTCACCCAGGCTGAAGTGCAGTGGCTTGATCTCAGCTCACCGCAGCCTCTGCCTCCCAGGTTCAAGCGATTCTCCTGCCTCAGCCTCCTGAGTAGCTGGGACTACAGGCACATGCCACCATGCCCAGCTAATTTTTGTATTTTTAGTAGAGATGGGGTTTCACCATGTTGGCCAGGATGGTCTCAATCTCCTGACCTCGTGATCCGCCCACCTCAGCCTCCCAAAGTGCTGGGATTACAGGCGTAAGCCACCACACCCAGCCTCTATTTTTTTTTTAATTTAAAAAAAAAATTGAAGAAAGAACCAGATGGTGGTATAATGGTGATAATTTCTAATAAAGTATTTCTTTTCCTTTTCTTTTTTTTCCAAAGGGTCTGACTTTTAATCTCATGAAGTATTAAACAGGCTTTTTCCCATAAACCACATATTTATTATGAAAAGAAGGCAATAATTCAACAGGGCTATAAAGCACAAATTACACGATGAAAAACAATGTTTTAAATTATAGGCACATCATAATTAAAACAACATAATTTTAAAAATAAAAATGGTGGCCAGGCACGGTGGCTCACGCCTGCAAACCCAGCACTTTGGGAGGCTGAGGCAGCCGGATCACGAGGTCAAGAGATCGAGACCATCCTGGCTAACACAGTGAAACCCCGTCTCTACTAAAAATACAAAACATTAGCCGGGCGTGGTGGCGGGCACCTGTGGTCCCAGCTACTTGGGAGGCTGAGGCAGGAGAATGGCGTGAATCCAGGAGGCGGAGCTTGCAGTGAGCTGAGATCGCGCCACCGCACTCCAGCCTGGGCGACAGAGCGAGACTCCATCTCAAAAAATAAAAAAATAAAAATAATAAAAATAAAAATGGGGCCAGGCACAAAGGCTCATGCCTGTAATCCTAGTGCTCTGAGAGGCTGAGGCAGGCAGATAGCTTGAGTCCAGGAGTCTGAGACCAGCCTGGGCAATATGGCAAAACCCCATCTCTACAAAAAATACAAACAGCCAGGCATGGTAGCGCACACCTGTAGTCCCAGCTACTCAGGAGGCTGAGGCAGGAGGACTGTTTGAACTCAGGAGGCAGAAGTTGCAGTGAGCTGAGATCGTACCACTGCACTCCAGCCTGGGTGACAAAGCTAGACTCTGTCTCTAAAATAAATAAAATAAAATAAAAGTAAAAATGTATTCAAGTTAAATTTTTTCAGCAAAATACTATCTATGAAAGGCATTTGATTTACCAGATTAAGATTTCACCATGTGTTCTCAAAGACTTTTCCCGCCTTATAAAACATTTTCCCCTCTGGTTATGGCCTTAATTGCACCTAACCTTCATCACACCCAAACCCTTTACAAAGCACCTTTCCTTTGGGATTTCCATTTCTTCTCTATGGATTCCTCATTCCAGGGCAAAATGACCAATGTTCCTACCCTTCTGTTAAAATTATTCTCCCTAAAATCACCAATGACTTGCAAATGACGAAATCCAACATTTTCTTTCCAATATTCCAGCTGCTTAACCTCTCAACTCTGGAGTCCTTCAGTGCCTCTTGGAATCTCTCCCTTCCCTCTCCTTCCATGACACCATGCTCTTCTGCCTCTAAATTGATATTCATTAATCTCTGTGCTAGTTCATCTTCCTATCCCTACCCTTAAATGTGTCATTCTCAACAAACATAGTCATAGTACTCTTGAAGAGTACTATATCCTTCTCCATTAAAGATCAGCTGGTAGCTAAAGAAGATAATTGTCCCTTACTGAGGGCTTTATGCTATAAGTTAAAAAGTCAATTTAGTAGCCCGAAAATAGCAAGGTTTTTTAAAGCAAAGTATTTTTTTAAGTACTATAAAGTCTGAAAAGTAATCTTCTTGAGAGGACAAACTATCCCAGAAGGAATCTGAATGGTTCAACCTTTGGGCAACAAAGGCTAAAGACCATACTGAAAACCATAAAGTTGAAACTGGGAATTACTAATCTCTGGATTAAAGAGGATAAAAATGAAGGGCTGGAATTAAAAAGGTAACAGTACACTCCCCACTCTCATTTACTCCCCTTGCCACACACACACACACACACACACACACACACACTCACTCACCTACAGGGAGCTGCTCTAAATCCCAGGGCATCATTTTGTACATATTCATCTCGATCACGATTTACCTCATTATAATATAGTTAACTCTTCATCTTTATTACCCTTAGATTGTGAGCTACTTGAGAACATAAACTGTCTTTTTTCTTTTTTTTCTTTTTCTTTTTTTTTTTTTTTTTTTGAGACAGAGTCTCGCTCTGTCACCAAGACTGCAGTGCAATTATGTGATCTCAGCTCACTGCAACCTCCGCCTCCCAGGTTCAAGGGATGTCTCCTGTCTCGGCCTCCCAAGTAGCTGGAATTACAGGAACCCACCACTGCGCCCAGCTAATTTTTTGTATTTTTAGTAGCGATGGGGTTTCACCATGTTGGCCAGGCTGGTCTCCAACTCCTGACCTCAAGTCTCCGCCCACCTCAGCCTTCCAAAGTGCTGGGATTACAGGCGTGAGCCACTGTGCCCAGCTCATAAACTGTCTTTTCTTTATCTGTCTATTCCAAGAAAACTAACACAGTGCTTGGGCACTCAGAATTCTTAGTAAATACACATTGAATGGATGGAAGGGATGAACAGATGGAGGGACCAAGAGAAATGATGTAAGGGAGGAACAACACACCAGACTTGCTTCAGTCCCTGAAAGTGCCCAAGCACCTACAACAAACCAACAATTCCTTCCCAGTGTCCCTGTTACACACTAGAAAGATTCCTATGTATTATAAGGTTCATCATCTTCTCAAAGCCCAAGGCAAATCTGAGGTAACTGAGGACTTTGGATCAGTTACTACAGGGACTCCAAATCAGACTATGAATGAGGAAATTCTAGCTCAAGTATCTTGATACTATGTAGACTACAAGAAGTTTCTTATTTTGGCTGGGCGCGGTGGCTCACGTCTGTAATCCCAGCCCTTTGGGAGGCCGAGGCAGGCGGATCATGAGGTCAGGAGATCGAGATCATCCTGGCTAACATGGTGAAACCCCGTCTCTACTGAAAATACAAAACAAAATTAGCCAGGCGTGGTGGCGGGCGCCTGTAGTCCCAGCTACTCGGGAGGCTGAGGCAGGAGAATGGCGTGAACCCAGGAGGCGGAGCTTGCAGTGAGCAGTGATTGCGCCACTGCACTCCAGACTGGGCGACAGAGCGAGACTCCATCTCAAAAAAAAAAGAAGAAGTATCTTATTTTACTAAGTTAAGTATATGCAGCTGTTGACCTCAAAAGAATATTTTTTTCTTCATTCTACCACTGGCTTTCTGTCAATCAACATTAATGCTGTCCTTTTCCAAATATTATTTTGAAATGGAAAGTTTGTTTTTTGTTTGTTTGTCTGTTTGTTTGTTTTTTTGAGATGGAGTCTCGCTCTGTCACCCAGGCTGGAGTGCAGTGGCGCGATCACTGCTCACTGCAAGCTCCGCCTCCTGGGTTCACGCCATTCTCCTGCCTCAGCCTCCCGAGTAGCTGGGACTACAGGCGCCCACCACCACGCCCAGCTAATTTTTTGTATTTTTAGTAGAGACGGGATTTCACCGTGTTAGCCAGGATGGTCTCGATCTCCTGACCTTGTGATCCACCAGCCTTAGCCTCCCAAAGTGTGGGGATTATAGGCATGAGTCACTGCGCCCGGTCAAGTTTGTCTTAACTAGGTAAAAATACCATGTTAACAACCATTGGAAATTTTAGTAACACAACGAAACAAAAATAAGAGAAAATCTGGCAAAAATATCATTTTGTTCTTTTTTTCAAAAACAAGTAGCGTTCAAATTACCAAAACAAATAAATTCCACCAATATTACTAACATATCTTAAATCTATTAAAATCTACCTTTTCAAAATTGATTTAATGTATGTCCAAACTGTAACTTGTTTGTCTGTGTTTATTTTGCAAGCATTAATTTGTTAAGAGCATGAAAAACAAAGATAAACTAATATTTTATTAGCACCCACAATCACATATTCCTTCAAAAAAGCAGCTCAGATTTAAATTTTAAAAAACAACAAACATTTTTAACTTCAAACACACTTCCCCTCTGCAAAAATAAATAAATAAAAGCCCAATACAACCAATTAATATTACAATTTTTGAAGGAACTTTAAAATTTTTTTGTACTTTTCTTACAAACTAAAACACCAACCAGAAAAATAAAACTGAAAAAGCAAACATATGACCCAGAAGTTGCTTAACATATTTCCCACAATCTGTGAAGAATCAAAGATATGCACTTAACTTTAGCCAAACCAAACTATACTCTATTCTGATAGGATAGTTTTTTCTGGGGAGGAGGTAAATTCACTCACAGCCCAATCAAGGAGGCAATTTTGTGTGATTAACACCAGAAACTTCCAGATGCAGAGAAGTTGGGTAGGAATCCTCCCTCCACCACTCACAGTTACTTTTTCAACCTGTAAAGTTCTTAGAACACTGCCTGATACAAAATAAGCATTTTGCAGACATAGGGCTACAGCACACCTCTAGATCACTGCAGCTTAGCATTACCTGGAATATTACTGGAAATTCAGAATTTAAGGTCCAATTTCAGACAAGAGTCAGAATCTGCATTTTAATCATGATCCCCTTATAATTCAAATGTAACTTAAAAGTTTTAAAAAGTTAAAAGGTTGAGAAGCACAGCTAGAAAGCACTTTTATATTACATTCTGTTATCTGTTATAATTAACTGTCTTTTAAAAACCCACTCTGTTGTGCAACTCGAAGAAGTTAACATTTATTTTTAATAAAAGGCAAAGCATTATCATGGGATCAACATTCCTCCATTAGTGATTTCTTGCCATACCTTATTCTAAAGCAGCAGCAACTAAGGCCAAAAGTTATAGAGGACTGCCATCTAGTGTTAGTTCATTTTGATGCACACACAAAATATTGCACCCCTCTTCTCCCACTGCCTTTCCATACTTTAAATAGCACATTTGCTTAAAACAGTGTTGGGCTTTAGTTTTGTTTAATTCCTTTATTGAGACATGATCACCAAACAATAATTCCATAAGATGCCATATGAAATAGAGGAAAGTAGAAAACAAGGATTTTTAGGTTTCTTTTTTAAATAAGATCAACTACAGGGAAGTTTTCCAATTAAAAGAATCACCCACTCCCTCCTAGAAAGGTGCACATTAAATACACATTAAAGACATCAAGCTTAGAAAGTGGGTTTTCTTATGAAATGTACAAGTCTTGGAGTCTTACTTTCTTCTTCCTAAGTTCTATACTTTTTACAATTTATTTATACAGTATTTAAGGAAGAAAGCTACTTTCATATTGGAAAAAAACATTTTACAAGTGTCTGACTTAATAACTCAACCTCTCCACTCTATCCTAAGGAAATAATCAGAAATGTAGATAAAGATTTATGTAAAAAGATGTTCATTCATAGCTTTGTTAGAAGCGTCGGAACCAGAGTGACTCCATCTTGAATAGGGCCTGGGTAAAATGAGGCTGAGATCTACAGGGCCGCATTCCCAGAAGGTTAGACATTCTAAGTCACAGGGTAAGACAGGAGGTTGGCACAAGGTACAGGTCACAAAGACCTTATTGATAAAATAGTATGTGGTAAAGAAGTTGGCCAAAACCCACCAAAACCAAGATGGCGACCAAAGTGACCTCTGGCGGTCCTCACTACTCATTATCACTAATTATAATACATTAGCATGCTAAAAGACACTCCCACCAGTGCCATGACAATTTACAAATGCCATGGCAACATCAGGGAGTTACACTGTATGGTCTAAAAAGGGGAGGAAACCTCAGTTCTGGGGAAATTGCCCACCCTTTTCCTGGAAAACTTATGAATAATCCATCCCTTGTTTAGCATATAACCAATAAATAATCATAAAATAGCCAATCAGCAGCCCTCAGGGCTGCTCTGCCAATGGAGTAGCCATTGTTTTATTCCTTTAGTTTGTTAATAAACTTGCTGTCACTTTACTCTATGAACTTACCCTGAATTCTTTCTTGTTTGAGATCCAAGAACCCTGTCTGGGGATATGGATCAGGACCCCTTTCCAGTAACATTTTCCTGGCCAACCATGAAATAACGGTATGATGGAGACTACTGACCCTAAGGATATAAACTGCAGAATCCACTGGCTGACTTTAGAGGCCCAACTTAGAAGATTTAAAGTCTCTCCTAAGACGGAATGGGTTAAAGGCCCCTCTTAATAAAAGGTGAGGATTCTTCACAAACGGGTTTGACACCCAACTTAGGAAGGTTAGAGTCCTTCTTAAGATTTAGGGGGTTAGGCCGGGCACGGTGGCTCAAGCCTGTAATCCCAGCACTTTGGGAGGCCGAGACGGGTGGATCATGAGGTCAGGAGATCGAAACCATCCTGGCTAACACGGTGAAACCCCGTCTCTACTAAAAAAAAATACAAAAAACTAGCCAGGCGTGGTGGCGGGCGCCTGTAGTCCCAGCTACTTGGGAGGCTGAGGCAGGAGAATGGCGTAAACCCGGGAGGCGGAGCTTGCAGTGAGCTGAGATCCGGCCACTGCACTCCAGCCTGGGCGACAGGGCAAGACTCCGTCTCAAAAAAAAAAAAAAAAAAAAAAAAAGATTTAGGGGGTTAGAGGCCCCTCTCAGTAAAATCCCTTTGGTTAAAAATGAATTTGGCATTATGGGATGTTAACCGCTATTCTCTTTGGATTAATCTGCCTTGCACTCTTTGCTGATGGCTGTGGGTTACAGGATTAGGCACGTATGGGATCACCAGACATGGGCAGCTTTTCTTTCTCACCAAAAGGGGAAACTTGAAAGCTGACGGGACTGCTGGAAAAGATCCCTTAGCGACTGACAAGCAACCACCTGAACTTTTGTTTAGTGTCACTGCAATGGTGGGTCTTTCTCTGGCTTCCCTGAGCTCCTCATCTTCCCACCCCACTGCAGGCAATGCTTTTCTCCCTTCCCTTTCCTCTCTCTCTGTGTGCAAGCTGCTTGAAGGAATGGTAAAAATCACTACCTCTTGCAATGTTTTAATTAATGAGAAAAAGGGTTTGTGAGGCTGGTCTTAAGCTATAAGACCATAAAAGGAGTACCTCTTTATGACACATAAGCCCGCTGTTCAAGCCAGCCCAGCAAACTAGTCAGTTACAAACTTTGCTGCAGGTTCCTGAAACAAACAAACAAAAAAACTGGATGAAGTTTCCTTCTTGTCTTGGTTTATGTCCCGGGGAGCTTGACCTTTTAAGTACATGGCAGTACTTTCTCTTGTTCTCAGCCAGGACAGGAATTTTGGAGTTTATGTCAGAGCTAGCTCTAAAAATTATCTCAAGCAGTTAAAAGCCTTTGCAAGCTCAAAACTGACTGCTCTAGGCTCCTTCTGGGAAGGGCAATGGAAACTGTCCAATGCTGTAGCTTCGTAACTAAGGCTTATCGGTTTCACCTGTGAGGTTACTTTTGGTAAAGTTCAAAAGCCAGAAATATTGCCTGTTTGGCCTGGTTAAAGTAGAGTAACAAGAGGCTTATAAGGAATTTTTTTAAAGGACACTATGGTTAAAAGTCAGCTTACTTAAAAGCACATATCCAAGTTATATGTACATTTTAAAGGCCTTTATGTTTTTTTTCCTCTTCCCGGATTGTTTTTTTCTGGAAAAGGGGATTGTGTCTTTTCTTGTCAGTCAACTGAATTGTTTTTCTCCATTTTGTCTTCTTGACACTCTTGATGCACACGAGAGGACCTAAGATAATATCTAACAGCTTGGGACACCTTAGGAAGAATGGAGGAGGTACTGCAGACCCCATTTTGGGAGGGAAAAAAAGGACTTCTGTTTCCCTCATGGAACCCCAAGAATTGAAAATAGATAGATCCCTCTCACATTTTTTACTTTTGGGGGTATTAGAAATTACTTCACGTTATGAGAGATTTCATGTGTAATAACTAGGTGGGAAATACACTTTGGGGGATAGCTAATGGAAGTTATGGGGGGACACTCAGCTTTTTCCATGTTTGGATCAGAGAAGCATGCTCCTGGCCACCTAGAAGGTATGAAAATGTCCCCATCCCCTACTGAGAGATAAGACTCCCATGGGAGATGGACTGATACCCATCCCATTTTTGGGATCCAGGATCTGGTATAAAAATGGAACCCTTAATTTTGGGGGATCTGTTTCGCCTTGCACCTATACCTATTTATTAGGGTTAGAAACTGAATGCTTTAAAGGGAAACTTAGAAACTGGCAAATGAAAAATCTTACAACTACTGGATCTTCTTTTGTCTGTGTATTTATATGTGTTGTGTGTGTGTTATGTTTATACATATATATATAAGTTCAGATTAATTGGTTTAAAAATAATTAGCACTTAAATATTGTTAAAAAAATTAAGACTATAATGCCTTTTAGTTCACGTGACTTAAGTAATCTTTGGGAAATAAAAACACAGCTTTAAGATTATTAGTAAAATAAAGACATTTGGTCTAAATTAGGCAGGTCAGATATTAGGTTTGATAAATGCTTTAAGGTCATAAACTGCTTCTTTGACTCTTGAAAAGTGTTCAACTTAACTACTGTGGAGCCATTAGATTTTAAGTAAGGCCTGGGGACATGTGGAGTTAGCCACATCCCCTAACTATACATGAAAGAGTCAGACATTATCTGTACTTCGGTCTGGTGCCCTAGGCTCCACACTTGGTACATAATTAAAATCATGAACTCACCAGGTTTTTCACCAAAAGTTAAGTTTCTAAGAGTTAACAGTGTAACATGTAATTGAGACTACTAGAGAAGCAGTTTTATATGCAAGGTATGTAAGGAAAATGAAATGTGCTCTTGAAAAAGGATTATAAGAAGGCATGGGAATGTGGATTTTTTTCTTTTTGCCTACTTTACAAGGTTAAGGGATTATTTTTTGTTTTGTTTTGTTTTGTTTGAAACGGAGTCTCGCTCTGTCACCCAGGCTGGAGTGCAGTGGTGCAATCTCGGCTCACTGCAAGCTCCACCTCCCAGGTTCCCACCATTCTCCCTCCTCCGCTTCCCGGGTAGCTGGGACTACAGGCACCTGCCACCACACCCAGCTAATTTTGTTTTTGTATTTTTAGTAGAGACGGGGTTTCACCATGTTAGCCACTATGGTCTCGATCTCCTGACCTCATGATCCGCCCGCCTCGGCCTCCCAAAGTGCTGGGATTACCGGCGTGAGCCACTGCGCCCAGCCAAGGACTGTTTTAAGTTAGACGGGAAAAAGCCAAAGGTTTGAATAAGTTGTGGAAGGTCGGTGAAGAATTAATCTCGTAAAAGACATTCTGTGCATGAACATATTGGCTAAAGTTAAAGGTGTATTATTCCGTTTTTCCATAAATTGAACACTGGAATAAAAGCACAACAGGTTTTTCTTAAAGCACTGATCTGCTTTCTAACAACAACAACAAAAAAGGTATAAAGGGTTATATACAAGGTTTATAAGAATCTTATGATCAAACTAATTAAAATTGGATCGTTTCGTCCATAAGGTTTTATCAAGAATTGGGTTTGACATCAATAATGTACTAATGCAAAGATGAAAACTGGCTTTCTGTCTCAAACAGGATTTTCAAGTTATATTAAAAACAATAAAAGATTTGGCTGAGCGTGGTGCCTCATGCCTGTAATCCCAGCACTTTGGGATTTCCAGGTATAAAGAAGTATATAGAAATGTCTCACCTATTACTCTCTAGAGGTTTCCCAGGGCTATTAGGTTCAATTTCTCGTATTAGAAATGTCTTGCCTATCCTTTAGTCCCATCTGCTGGAGGCTCCTTGCACCCTTCTTGCACTTCGTCCACTCTGGCAGCTCCCCTGGAGGAGATCTAAGTCCCTCTTGGCACCGGCATGCTGGTACAAATCCCACGGCAGGATCCGCCCTAAGCCATATGAGGTGAGCACGGAATCACAGATAGGACCCACTCACTCCACACAGCAGTAGTGCTTAGTACCACTCACACAAGCAGCACCACAAGTAGGAGTGCTTGTGATCATTCACACGCACATTCAGCCCCTCAATATCGCAAGCAGCAAGGAAATACTTTGTCGCCTTTATGATGTGTCTTACCTTGCTCTGTGCACACAGTTACCTGGTTGCCACAGTATGTGATGATCCTTTCCCCCAGGTCGCCAGCCAGTTTCTTTCTGCATTGCTGAGAGTCTGGTTTTATTCGTCACACCGGGTGGGTCCCCAGTCTGTCACCCTTAGGCTACCGCAACAAGGCAGTGGGACATGTCTCCCCACAAGAGGCAACCGGAGACCCGTTCTCCAGGGGAGACCACCAGATTGTTACAAACAAATGCTTGTTCCTCTGTGCCGAAAAGAAGAACTAGCGCTCAGATAAAGAATTTTCTCGGCTGGGCGCAGTGGCTCACACCTGTAATCCTAGCACTTTGGAAGGCTGAGGCGGGAGGATCACGAGGTCAGGAGATTGAGACCATCCTGGCCAACATGGTGAAACCCCGTCTCTACTAAAAATACAAAAATTAGCTGGACGTGATGGCATATGCCTGTAATCCCAGCTACTCAGGAGGCTGAGGTAGAAGAATTGCTTGAACCTGGGAGTCGGAGGTTGCAGTGAGCCAAGATCACACCACTGCACTCCAGCCTGATGACAGAGCAAGACTCTGTCTCAAAAACAAAAAAGAATTTTCTCAGCAAGGTAATTTTGTATCTATAGAAGGGTGCGACTCGCAGATGGAGCAATGGCAGGAATACACCTGAACGAGGGAGAGGAAGGGATTCTTATTCCTGACGCAGGTAGCCCCTACTGCTGTGTTGTTCCCCTATTGGCTAGGGTTGGACTGCACAGTCTAAGCTAATTCTGACTGGCTATTTTAAAGAGAACAGGCGTATGAGCCAGAGTGGCAGGGTGAGCAGTTTGGTGGGAAAGATGGTTATGGAACAGGTAACTAAAGGTGACTTAGGTCAGAACAGGCAACCAGGGTGACTGAGGTCAAAGCAGGTGACCAGGATAAATCAGGACAGAGCAGGTGACCAGAGGAACAGATGTAAACTACTGATTAAAACTGGTGGAAAAGGCTATTTACTGAAACTACAAGGAAGTTAAACTTTAAAATGGAGGTCAAAGAACTGAACATACTGACAGACTGATTCTTTGAAGAGAAATTTAGAACTCACTGTATCCAACAGGGTTAACTTGATCTGATAATAAAATTAAAAGTACACTGCAATCTGTATAATAGCAGTTCCCAACCTTTTTGGCATCAAGGACCAGTTTTGTGGAAGACAATTTTTCCACAGACCAGGAAGGGGGAAGACTCGGCACATTACGTTTATTGTGCACTTTATTTCTATTATTATTACATTGTAATATATAAGGAAATTATCGTACAACTCAACACAACGTAGGATCAGTAGAAGCCCTGATCTTGTTTTCCTGCAACTAGATGGTCCCATCTCGGCATGATGGGAGGCAAGGACAGATGATCAGGCATTAGATTTGCATAAGAGCACACAACCTAGATCCCTCGCATGCACAGTTCACAATAGAGTGTGTGCTCCTGTGAGAATCTAATGCACCCGGATCTGACAGGAGGTGGAGCTCAGGCTAATGCAAGCAATGGGGAGTGGCTGTAAATACAGATGAAGCTTTGCTCTCTCACCTCCTGCTGTGCAACCCAGTTCCTAACAGGTCATGGACCACTACACGTCTGTAGCTCGGGGTCTGGGGACCCCCGCTATATAACATTTGATGTGATCTAAAGAACCACTGTTATGCTATCAAAAAACACTTTTATTTGGCCAAAGCACTTTTTTCTCATGTCATAATTTTTTTATGATGTATGGAATTTAGCAATTTGCTTCTTGGAGATTCGGTAGGGGAAAGTGAATTGAAAATAGCTAATTAAACAAGGGAGGCCTAGGTTCCCGAATCAGGTCAGACATTTTTTCAAAGAACAGTAAAAATCAGTTCTAAAAGCTGAGGAAGCACTTCACTGACAGACTCTCCTCTCATCTAAATTTCTCTCTTCATCTTACTCTAGATACCTCCTTATTGTTCAAGTAATCCAAACATTCCTGTTACTCGAGCAGTCCTCCCACCTAACCAGGGGTTTTGTTTCATATCACTTCAGTTATGCAAAATATTTATTTGCACATCAACACCAAAAATATCCCTGATGCTGCTTGGTATACTCAAATTCAACTATTCCTTGTCTTTGGATGTATTAATACAAAATAACTGAGTTCACACAAACAAATCATACTTCCAAAATAAAGTCATTTTCTCATGTTGCTAAGGAAAAATATAATCCAACAGCTAAACAATAAACTCATAAAACATGAGTTCAGGAAGAGCTAAGATATTATAAAATCCCTAGTTACATGCTCTGCTGGTGGCACAGGAACAGATACATACACACAGAGTCACACAATCACATGGGTAAGTGTCACCACCTGGCTTCCTATCCTCAATCCAGCACCACCAGCTCCTCTACCACCCTGTCATGGTGCAGGGAGAGAAGGTGGTTTGGAAATAAGAGCCCTCCCATGCCAACAGCAAGAGTGTACACAAGCAAGCACCAAGCCCTGGTGATTCTGGAAGCTCTGAGACTGAGTGGACACAATGAGGGTGGCCTTTGTGCTAATTAGAAAAAGACACCCCTCTGCCAAGGTGGGAGGAACCCAGTCTCACTGAGCCAGTACTAGATAAAGGTGATGTCTTTGTGAAACATAGAAAAATCACCCCTTCCTCTGGGTAGGTTTACTCCAAGCCAGAAAGCATGGCTTGATGAGCAAGATCAAGTCTGTATTTCAGCCCCACATTCCCCACTCTTCCAGCTGCCCTGTGCAGAAACAACCCACACAACCCTGTGCAGCAGCCCTGGATATGGGTAGAGTGGAGAGAGGTGTTTGCAGCTTTATCCTGCCTGTAGCAGGTAGCGCAATGATTTCCCGTCAATGAGGTCAACCATTTTTTCCACTGAGAGAGACAGTCAGGTATCACAGTTCCAACACACACAAAAAAAGCTCAGTTTCAGTCAGCTTATACATAGAAAATCTGTAGAAAAGGCAGTTTTAGAAATGTTTCTATAGACCACATAAAAATGTGCTGGTTATATAAAAATCAAAGACATCCAATGTTTAAAGTTTTCTTTTTTTATTACTTTGATTGGGTATTTGGTCTCCCATCCGAGTAGTAACCAGGCCCGACCCTGATTAGCTTCCAAGATCAGACAAGATCAGGCACGTTCAGGGTGGTATGGCCATAGACTTGCTTGGGCATTTGGATACAAAGGTTTCAATAAAATGTCTATTTTAACTCTTTCTGAGAGTCAAACCACTTAATCCTCTGTTTTATATGACCAAATATTCTAAATCTGTCACTTGAAATAGCATACTCATGATTAAAAGCAAATTACCTTTTATACCACCAAATGATCCATAGGTCATATTGCAGGCTGTTCTCTGAAGATTATGTTCATACATCAATTTCATCTGATATTGGTTCCCATGTTCCACATTACCCAAAGTTCCTAAGGAAAAGAAAAAGGATTACTTTGTATTTGTGTACACTAAAAAGCTTAATTTGTTCTCATCCACTACTCCAATTCTAAGTAATTCAATTTTAGGGAAATTATAATGGCAAAGCACTAAAATATTATGTATTATGAAAAATTAGCATACTGATGACACAGAAAGCCAGTACAGTTAAAACAATTTACATCTCAGCTAAACTACACCATAAGACAAAATACTACCCTGGAGGACATTTTATATTCTATTTTTATTAGACAGATTATATCTGAGTAAAGTGTAATTATTTAAATAACAACAAAACCCTCTAATTTCAGCTCTGAAATAAATAAGTTATCTGCATTTATAAACACTAATAGAGCAAAGAAATGACTCAAAGTGTCTAAGAAAAAAAACTCCCCAATACTTTCAAGCAATTAATGTTCCTGCCCCAACTCTCAAAATACTCAAGCCCCTAATTATATTCCAATTAACTGAGAAATTTTTTAAGCTTCCCTCAAGAAGTAAATAGGAAATTTTTTTCTTCTTCTTCTTTTTTTGAGATGGAGTCTCATACTGTCACCCAGGCTGGAGTGCAGTGGTGCGATCTCCACTCACTGCAAGCTCCACCTGCCTCGTTCACGCCATTCTCCTGGCTCAGCCTCCCAAACAGCTGGGACTACAGGTGCCTGCCACAACAACTGGCTAATTTTTTGTATTTTTAGTAGAGACGGGGTTTCAACGTGTTAGCCAGGATGGTCTCGACCTCCTGACCTTGTGATCCACCTGCCTCAGCCTCCCAAAGTGCTGGGATTACAGGCGTGAGCCATCACACCTGGCCAGAAAATGTTTTTATTTGAAGTCTGCCAAGAAGAATCTCCTTCCAAACACAGAAAAATACTCTGCATTTAATAGACTGCATGTGCTTCCTTTCTAGTTCTTTCCAAATGAGAAAAGAGTATTTGTCTGTATTTTATAGATATAGAGCAAGAATATTATGATTAAAAGATGTGTTAGAAAGCAAAAGGATTCAGAAAGCAACTTTCTCCATAAAGAATCATCATTCGTTAATCCAAAATGTAAAAGTTAAGGAAAAGTTTAAATTATCATAAAGCAAATGCAATAGTCCTCAAACTGGGTAGTACTCAATCACTAAAAACATCTAAATATATATGTATGTGTACTTATTTATTTATAAATTTATATAGGAGCATTTATTTGTTTTGGGTTTGTTTATCCAGAAGAATTTACCAACATACACTGAGATTGTAAGAATATATTTTTACTTCCATTTCAGAATAGAAGCACCCTAAGTTCAAACAAAATTTACAGAAATTTCCCCAAAATTACACAGTACTCAAGGTAGAGAACTGAGTATTCAAACCAGACCTTTAGAACCTAAACCAAATCTTTAGAACCAGGCACTATGTATTGTATCCTGCTGCCCAGTTGTCCACCATTTAACAACTTTCAGGGAATGTGGTCCTCGCACTCTGTAAAGATTTTACTCTCCATGGATCCTGTCAATGACAATTTCCCCAAAGAAAACAGTTTCAAGAATATGTCTTTTCCACTGCAGGGTACCAGAATATGCCACCTCAAACAGGACTCTTTGGCATATGGATTATTTTGAGCTAAAGGTCATAGGGAACTAGCCAGAAAAGCTCTATAAACAGGTCATCATTTAAAAAAGAAATCTCCATTTATTAAAAAAAAGTCTCCCCCACCTGTATCAGGAAGAGGCGTACCCTTAGCTCTTTTCAGTGGAGAAGGCCTCAACTTAAATCACCGTAACAAACTTTACTAAGCAACCCCTGTTTACCACACTTTTTCTGGTCACCTTCCCATAATCTGCCTTCTGTGTAAAGAAGCCCAAAACCCATTTTCTTTCATTTCACCTAAAATGCTATGTTAGCCCAAGGTCCAACTACCCTTTTGAGTCACTCATTGTGGAATACTCCCATGTGTACATGAGCAATGCATATGTTAATAAATTTCTGCTTGTTTTTCCTCTTGCTAATTAGTCTTTGGCCAGTCTAATTTATAAAGCCCCAGCTGGAGAGCCTAAGATGAGTAAAGATTTTTTTTTCCCTCCCTTTTGCCTTTCTCAGCCTGGCCAATCATAGTAGCTGACATTCAGCCAATCATAGGCAGCCAAGTGATGAGACCATGTTCAAGCAAAGTAAATGCTGAGCTGCCAGGAATTAAGCTGTTTCTGTACCTCACTTGCATTGTCTATCCATAAATGTTGCCTGCTCATGTTGAAGAACAGAGCACTCTGAACCTCCTCTGGTGGTTGTGAGGGCTGCCCAACACCTGAGGTATATTCTTTGCTCAATTAAAGTCCGTTAAATTTAAATTGCCTTAAGTTTGTCTTTTAATACTCAAAAGAAGAAAAATCATCATTGGAGGATTTCTTGAAGGAGAATCATTTCTATTCAGTTCCATGTTCCATGCCCCCTACAAGTGGTTAATTAACAGTAGTTTTTTGTTTTGTTTTGTTTTGTTTTTTGGAGACAGAGTCTCACTCTGTTGCCCAGGATGGAGTTCAGTTGCTCTATTTCCACACACTGCACTCTGACTCCTGGGTTCAAGCGATTCTCCTGTCTCAGCCTCCCGAGTAGCTGGGATTACAGGCACCCGCCACCACACCCGGCTAATTTGTGTATTTTTAGTAGAGACAGGGGTTCCCCATGTTGGCCAGGCTGGTCTCAAACTCCTAACCTCAGGTGATCCACCCACCTCGGCCTCCCAAAGTGCTGGGATTATAGGCGTGAGCCACCACGCCCGGCCAACAATAGGTTTTATACACCAATAGAATAAGAAACAAAGATAAAGGCTTAAATTTGCCTGCTGACCTTGATGGAGGATGAAGGCTTTCTGGATTCTAAATGGTAGTAAAATCAGTGAGGTGCCAGGAAGCTGAGGAGGAAGCACAACCAAACCAGCCACACGGGTGAGGGAAACACATACGGTATTAACCTGAAGAGAGTTCTAGCCTCCAAGAAACCAGAAAAAGCAGCTCCAGGAGTCACCTGGTTTATCCCTACAGAAATTGCAAATTCATTCTGAACTGTTAAATCAAGGTTAGCCTAAAGCTGCCTCCTTACATATTTTAAGTTCAGCCTAAAAGTTTCATCTGTACATAGTGAACTATAACATTAATGGAGGTGTAAACAGACTGTAACCTTCCCTTGTGCCAATCATCGAGTTTTGGTCAAAGGTGGCCAACTGATCAAACTGTGTTCAAATGGGTTGAACGCTGAGTTGTAACCAATTTAGCTGTTTCTGTACCTCATTCCATTTTCTGTACATCTCTTTCATTTTTCTGTCTATAAATCTTCTACTACATGGCTGCACTAGAGTCTCTCTGAGCCTACTCTGGCTCAAGAGGCTGCCCAACTCACAGATTGTTCTTGGTTCAATTAAATGCTGTTAAATTTAATTTGGCTAAGGTTTTTCTTTTAACAGATGGTGTCAGAAGTGGGATCCAAAGTAGAGCTTCTAACAACCCCCACGAGAGCTGAGTGACCAAGCGAGGTACCCACTAGGCCTATTGTGCCCATTGCTCTCTCACAGCAACTGGGGATCATGGTAAGTTCTCTCTCAGATTCAGAAGCTCCACATATTTGTGTTTTGAGCTCTCCAAGTTTCTTTGAGCAAATTTCTGATCCAGACTGGGTTTGGAAGTCATGGCAGAAACTGGACTGGGTCTAGGATCAGACTGAATCCAGCAATTATCTTGTATCCAGTTGGGGGCTTCTTATATCTGACTAGGTCAAAAAGAAACTGGTAGTAAATGGAAATATTGCAGGGCGTATAAACTTTGGCTTTTGGAAATTTGCAGAAATTTCTGTGTTCTACTCCCTTTGTTTCATTTTTCTTGCACAATTAGGTAGGGAAAAGTCATTGACTAGGTTGACCAAGGAGGTCTGAGAGCCAAAGCCAATATTTGAGGTAAAAATGGGAACTTTAGTTTCTGAAGAACTGAGTACCTTCCAGCTTACATGTGCATAAGTATTAGGCCCCAGCAGCAGCAAAGTCTTACAGAAATGGCAAAATCTTACTAAAGATAAGTTACAAATGTGGAGTGTTCCAAATGAACAACACTGCACCAAAGATGTACATTTGAAAATGAAGATACCCCAAAGAGTCTCATCTAGGGATGCCTATTGACCTGCAGAAGCTTCTAAAATTTTTCAGTTTTTTTTCTTTTTTGAGATGGACTCTCACTCCATTTTTGTATTTTTAGTAGAGATGGGGTTTCACCATGTTAGCCAGGATGGTCTCAACCTCCTGACCTTGTGATCTGCCTCCCTCAGCCTCCCAAAGTTCTGGGATTACAGGCGTGAGCCCCCGAGCCGGCCAAATTTTTCAATATTTTTATTAAAAGACTCTTTATTAAAGGTAAATAAAAAGCTTAAGCAACTAATTGATAAGAAAAATTAAATGTGCTAATCTTTTGGCTTAGTTACTATCCTGACCCAAAGGTGAAAAGAAAGCTATCCTAGATAAAGTGTTCATAAAAGGCATGCCCTCAGGCAAAATAGGCTTGCTTCTTTTTCAGATGCAACCACGCTGAGTCCAGGCATAGAGGATACTTTCTTCACCCTGTTCCTTAATGGGCTCCACTCTTAACTCAGTAATTTTAGCTAACAAACAGTAGCTAAATTAAGAACACCTATTGAACTAAAATATGACTTCCTGGAATTTAATTGGCTATCTTGAAACTCTTCTATAAAAGAAATTTACATCTATTAAGGAAACCACCATTTTTAAGGATGTCTGCCTGTGTATATTAGAAACTCTTACCATTGTTTTAAATTGGCATAAGTCATATCTTTGATTAAGGTGTCTTTCTGGCCATCTTGTCTTAACTGAATTTTTATGGGAGCACCATTTTTTCCTTGGTTTGAACAAATGATGATACAATATTTAGGCCTAAAATCTTAGCTATGTACTTACGGAATACAATCTTTGTTGTTTGGCCTAAGAGTTGTTATTTTAGAAATGCAAATTTGTTGCCTGGTTAACAATTGCTTAGGGCAATGAAACAAGTAACTGGAAGATTAATAGACCAAATAGGGAAAAGAAAAACTATTTAAAAGCCGGCAAATGAAAATCTTTCGTGTCCATGTGTGTTACGCGTCTGTGATAATATTTGGTAAATAAAGCTAATTCTAAAATTGTTGCTAAAATAGGAATGGCTTCAAAATTATCAGTTAAATATAACAAGATATTTGTTTGACTGTGAGCTGTTTTTGGTTTACAGCCTCTGGATTTGGGGGTCTGCGTATACGGACATGACGAGGTCAAGAGGCATGTTCTTTTTTTTTATTTAGAGAGAGTCTTCCTCTGTCACCCACCCAGGAGTGCAGTGGTGCGATCTCGGCTCACTGCAAGCTCCGCCTCCTGGGTTCAAGCCATTCTCCTGCCTCAGCCTCCCGAGTAGCTGGGACTACAGGTGCCCACCACCATGCCCAGCTAATTTTTTGTATTTTTTAGTAGAGACAAGGTTTCATGGTGTTAGCCAGGAAGGTCTCGATCTCCTGACTTCATGATTCGCCTGCCTCGGCCTCCCAAAGTGCTGGGATTACAGGTATGAGCACCATGCTCAGCCTAGAGGCATGTTCTTAGTGCCTAGACCACCAGCTACAAGCCAGAACCAAGCCCAATATGCTCCCTTCTCCCCTACTTTCCTGCTTGCCTACTGGCTATTTGGGGAGGGGTTGAATCCTCCAGATACACTCTTCACAACTCTGTCTTCTGTTCTGACCTCTGCACCTGGTATGTCAGGACTCAGAGAGGCCTTGACCTTCATAGGCCTCCTGAGTAACACAAGGCTACCTGGCACCCAGAATGACTAAGGGAAAATATTAAGGAGGGTACCTGTGTCATACTTTCAAAATTCTTTTCAGTAATTTAAAATCTTCAGGTCATGTTACGTTAAATTAAGTAATAATCATAAAATGTCTGAGTCATTTGTAAGTTAAAATATTGAAATATTAATTATTAAACATTAGTTTGTCTATATACGTTGACATTATATTTATATGATACAGAAAAACTACATATATTTAGATCTGTTGAAAAACAATAATTTGAAGAACAATCTTTCTAAAAAGATATAAAAATAGTTTTTATCTACAAATACTGATATAAAATTAGTTCAAAATTATTTTATAGGGTTTTCATCAGAAATTAAGGTTACTAAGAGTTAAAATTTTAGACAGATTTGATAAATTTATTTATGAGATTTTATTAAAATTAGCTTTAGTATTTATAATACACTAACAAAAAAGTAAAATTTGATTTCTCTTTTGAACAAAAATTTTGTGTAGCATTTTCATTCATGCGTTGAGTAAACCGCAAAAAGGAAAAAAAAAAGGAGGAGAAAGAAGAGACGGGTTCATCATGCTGTCTTAGGTCTTATAATTGAAAGACTGAGTCTCCTCTATCAAAGAGTACAGGTTTATTCTTTTCAAAAAAAAAAAAAGAGTCTTGTAAATATCACTTTGGCTAAATGAATGACCATTATTTTATGGTGACCTGTGATCCAATCTTAGTCAAGTGTAATAAAACCTTTGACAATTTGACGGGCTTCCCAAAATCAAATTTCAGGTCAAAATTAAGTCTCTTTCAACATCTGGGATGCTACAGAGGGCACCTGAAGCAGCCAAAAGAGAGATAAACAGGATTATTTGAAAGGTTAAATTACACGGGAAGCACTGTCAAACAAGAAATGATCTTTAATCTTCAAGTTATATTTTAATGAATATGTTACTAACATATGTTCCAAAATTATATGGGATTTCTAAAATTTTAGTATGTCTGGGCATATGCTATCAGTCACATTTATGGCTATTATATTAAGTTATTGTAGGCCATATAAACGACAAAATTTCCTTGTCAATTATGTCTTTAACTATAATCATTGAAAGTTATTTCCAGAGTTAATTGCTTAATTTTAATGCAGTTACTGAAAACTTTACAAGCACCTAAAATCCTACAGTATCGTATCTTTAAGGAGGTGCATGAAAGGATAGAAAGGACCCCGACGAGCACTCTTGAATATGGGTTTCTGGTAACTTTAGGATCATATCATTTGGATGGGGTAAGAATTCCCAGAACTTAAGGCTGAGCACAGTGGCTCACGCTTGTACTCCCAGCACTTTGGGAGGCCGAGGCAGGTGGATCACGAGGTCAGGAGTTTGAGACCAGCCTGGCCAACACAGTGAACCCCATCTCTTCTAAAAATACAAAAATTAGCTGGACGTGGTGGCAGGCACCTGTAATCCCAGCTACCCAGGAGGCTGAGGCAGGAGAGTCGCTTGAACCTGGGAGACAGAGGTTGCACTGAGCTGAGATCATGCCACTGCACTCCAGCCTGGGCAACAGAGCTAGACTACAACTCAAAAAAAAAAAAGAATTCCCAGAATTTTAATGAACAGACTGACTAGTTTATAAAACTGCAAACCCAAGCAGGACAAAAAGATTCAACACTAAGAAAATATTTTGCCAGATTTTCATTCTAAACCAGACAGTACTGAAATTGTTTATATATATGCAATGTGAACGAACTCCATGATCCAAGTTAAATTACCTAGAACTTTCAGTTATCGGAGGTGTAAATCTAAACTGGAGAAACAACTGTTATTTAAGAGGACATTAAGTCCAACATTAAGCATGGAGTCATGGAGAACCTGGACAGCCACCTTGTGCTTCCTGAGTCCTTAAAGTTTTTGTCATTAAAAGCTCTGCATTCTATGACTCATCATGGAAGAGATAAAATTATCCAAATTACAAAATGTATTAATTGGAAGATGGTTGAAGAGGAACAGCTCCGATCTGCAGCTCCCAGTGTGAGAGATGCAGAAGACGGGTGATTTCTGCATTTCCAAGTGAGCTACCTGGGTCATCTCACTGGGACTGGTTGGACAGTGGGTGCAGCCCATGGAGGGCAAGCCGAAGCAGGGGCGGGAGGGGGGGCGCATCACCTCACCTGGGAAGCGCAAGGGGTTGGGGGATTTCCCTTTCCTAGCCAAGGGAAGCCAGGACAGATTGTATGTGGAAAAATGGGACACTCCTGCCCAAATACTGCCCTTTTCCAATGGTCTCAGCAAACGGCACACCAGGAGATTATATCCCACGCCTGGCTAGCTGGGTCCCATTCCCACAGAGCCTTGCTCACTACTAGTGCAGCAGTCTGAGATCAACCTGCAAGGTAGCAGTCTGACAAGGGGAGGGGCGTCAGCCATTGCTGAGGTTTAAGTAGGTAAACAAGGCGGCCAAGGGAAGCTTGAACTGGGTGGAGCCCACTGCAGCTCAGCAAGGCCTGCTGCCTCTGTAGACTCCACCTCCGGGGGCAGGGCATAGCTGAACAAAAGGCAGCAGAAACTTCTGCAGACTTAAAAGTCCCTGTCTGACAGCTCTAAAGAGAGCAGTGGTTCTCCCAGCATGGTGTTTGGGCTCTGAAAACAGATAGACTGCCTCCTCAAGACTGCTACTCTCCGAGTAGCCTAACTGGGAGACACCTCCCAGGAAGGGCCGACTGACACCTCATACAGGCAGGTGCCCCTCTGGGATGAAGCTTCCAGGGGAAGGATCAGGCAGCAATATTTGGTGTTCTGTGATATTTGCTGTTCTGCAACCTCCGCTGGTGATACCCAGGCAAACAGGATCTGGAGTGGACCTCCAGCATACTCCAACAGATCTGCAGCTGAGGGACCTGACTGTTAGGAGGAAAACTAACAATCAGAAAGGAACAGCATCAACATCAACAACAACAACAAAAAACCCATCTGTAGGTCACCAACATCAAAGACGTTGATGGTAGATAAAACCACAAAGATGGGGAGAAACCAGAGCAGAAAAGCTGAAAATTCTAAAAACCAGAGTGCCTCTTCTCCTCCAAAGAATTGCAGCTACTCACCAGCAATGGAACCAAGCTTGGCAGAGAATGAGTTTGATGAGATGAAAGAAGTAGGCTTCAGAAGGTAGGTAATAACAAACTTCTCAGAGGTAAAGGAGGATATTCAAACCCATGGCAAGGAAGCTAAAAACCTTGAAAAAAGATTAGATGAATGGCTAACTAGAATTAACAGTGTAGAAAAGACCTTAAATGACCTGATGGAGCTGAAAACCATGGCACAAGAACTACCTGACGTGTGCACAAGCTTTAATAGCTGATTCGATCAAGTGGAAGAAAGGGTATCAGTGATTGAAGATCAAATTAATGAAATAAAGTGAGAAGATAAGTTTAGATTAAAAGGAGTAAAAAGAAACGAACGAAGTCTCCAAGAAATATGGGACTATGTGAAAAGCTCAAATCTATGTCTGACTGGTGCACCTGAAAGTGACAGGGAGAATGGAACCAAGTTGGAAAACACTCTGCAGGATGTTATCCAGGAGAACTTCCCCAACCTAGCAAGGCAGGCCAACATTCAAATTCAGGAAGTAGAGAATACCACAAAGATACTCCTCGAGAAGAGCAACTCCAAGACACATAATTGTCAGATTCACCAAGGTTGAAATGAAAGAAAAAATGTTAAGGGCAGCCAGAGAGAAAGGTCAGGTTACCCACAAAGGGAAGCCCATCAGACTAACAGCAGATCTCTCAGCAGAAACTCTACAAGCCAGAAGAGAGTGGGGGCCAATATTCAACATTCTTAAAGAAAAGAATTTTCAACCCAGAATCTCATATCCAGCCAAATTAAGCTTCACGAGTAAAGGAGAAATAAAATCCTTTACAGACAAGCAAATGCTGAGCGATTTTGTCACCACCAGGCCTGCCTTAAAAGAGTTCCCGAAGGAACCACTAAACATAGAAAGGAACAACAAGTATCAGCCACTGCAAAAACATGCCAATTTGTAAAGACCATCAATGCTAGGAAGAAACTGCATCAATTAACGAGCAAAATAACCAACTAACATCACGACATGATTAAATTCACACATAACAATATTAACCTTAAATGTAAGTGGCCTAAATGACCCAATTAAAAGACACAGACTGGCAAATTGGATAAAGCGTCCAGACCTATCAGTGTGCTGTATTCAGGAGACCCATCTCACATGCAGAGACACACATAGGCTCAAAATAAAGGGATGGAGGAAGATCTACCAAACAAATGGAAAGCAAAAAAAAAGCAGGGGTTGCAATCCTAGTCTCTGATAAAACAGACTTTAAATCAACAAAGATCAAAGGAGACAAAGAAGGCCATTACATAATGGTAAAGGGATCAATTCAACAAGAAGAGCTAACTATGCTAAATATACATGCACACAATACAGGAGCACCCAGATTCATAAAGCAAGTTCTTAGAGACCTACACACAGACTTAGACTCCCAGACCATCATAATGTGAGACTTTAACACCCCACTATCAATATTAGACAGATCAACAAGACAGAAGATTAACAAGGATATCCAGGACTTCAACTCAGCTGTGCACCAAGTGTACCTAATAGACATCTAAAGAACTCTCCACCCCAAATCAACAGAAAATACATTCTTCTCAGCACCACATCACACCTATCCAAAAATTGACCACATAATTGGAAGTAAAACACTCCTCAGCAAATGCAAAAGAACAGAAATCATAACAAACTGTCTCTCAGACCACAGTACAATCCAATTAGAACTCAGGATTAAGAAACTCACTCAAAACTGCACAACTACATGGAAACTGAACAATATGCTCCTGAATGACTACTGGGTACATAACAAAATGAAGGCAGAAATAAAGATGCTCTTTGAAACCAATGAGAACAAAGACACAACATACCAGAATCTCTGGGACACATTTAAAGTAGTGTGTAGAAGGACATTTATAGCACTAAATGCCCACAAGAGAAAGCAGGAAAGATCTAAAATAGACACCCTAACATCACAATTAAAAGAACTAGAGAAGCAAGAGCAAACATATTCAAAAGCTAACAGAAGGCAAGAAATAACTAAGATCAGAGTAGAACTGAAAGAGATAGAGACACAAAAAATCCTTCAAAAAAATCAAAAGAGCAAACATATTCAAAAGCTAACAGAAGGCAAGAAATAACTAAGATCAGAGTAGAACTGAAAGAGATAGAGACACAAAAAATCCTTCAAAAAAATCAATGAATCCAGGAGCTGGTTTTTTGAAAAGATCAACAAAATTGATAGACCACTAGCAAGACTGATAAAGAAGAAAAGACAGAAGAATCAAATAGATGAAACAAAAAATTATAAGGGGGATATCACCACCAATCCCACAGAAATACAAACTACCATCAGAGAATACTATAAACACCTCTATGCAAATAAACCAGAAAATCTAGAAGAAACTGATAAATTCCTGGACACATACACCCTCCCAAGACTAAACCAGGAAGAAGTTGAATCTCTGAATAGACCAATACAGGTTCTGAAATTGAGACAATAATTAAGAGCCTACCAACCAAAAAACGTCCAGGACCAGATGGATTCATAGCTGAATTCTATAATAGGTACAAAGAGGAGCTGGTACCATACCTTCTGAAACTATTCCAACCAACAGAAAAAGAAGGAATCCTCCCTAACTCATTTTATGAGGCAAGTATCATCCTGATACCAAAGCCTGGCAGAGACATAAAAACAAAAAAAAAAAAATTTAGACCAATATTCCTTATGAACATCGACACAAAAATCCTCAATAAAATACCAGCAAACTGAATCCAGCAGCACATCAAAAAGGTCATCCACCACGATCAAGTCGACTTTCATCCCTGGGATGCAAGGCTGGTTCAACATACGCAAATCAATAAACATAAATCCATCATATAAACAGAACCAATGACAAAAACCACGTAATTATCTCAATAGATGCAGAAAAGCCCTCTACAAAATTCAACAGCCCATTATGCTAATAATAAACTTATAAACTTCATGCTCAAATAAACTAGGTATTGATGGAACGTGTCTCAAAATAGTAAGAGCTACTTATGAAAAACCCACAGCCAATGTCATACTGAACGGGCAAACACTGGAAGCATTCCCTTTGAAAATTGGCACAAGACAGGGATGCCCTATTCAACATAGTGTTGGAAGTTCTGGCCAGGGCAATCAGGCAGGAGAAAGAAATAAAGGGTATTCAATTAGGAAAAGAGGAAATAAAATTGTCCCTGTTTACAGCTGACATGATTGTATATTTAGAAAACCCCATCGTCTCAGCCCAAAATCTCCTTAACATGATAAGCAACTTCAGCAAAGTCTCAGGATACAAAGTCAATGTGCAAAAATCACAAGCATTCCTATACACCAATAACAGACAGAGAGCCAAATCATGAGTGAACTCCCATTCACAATTGCTTCAAAGAGAACAAAATACCTAGGAATCCAACTTACAAGGGATGTGAAGGACCTCTTCAAGGAGAACTACAAACCACTGCTCAACAAAATACAAGAAGACACAAACAAATGGAAGAACATTCCATGCTCATGGATAGGAAGAATCAATATAGTCAAAATGGTCACATTGCCCAAGGTAATTTATAGATTCAATGCCATCACCATCAAGCTACCAATGACTTTCTTCACAGAATTGGAAAAAACCACTTTAAAGTTCATATGGAACCAAAAAAAGAACCTGCATTGCCAAGACAATCCTAAGCAAAAAGAACAAACTGGAGGCATCACGTTACCTGACTTCAAACTATACTACAAGGCTACAGTAACCAAAACAGCATGGTACTGGTACCAAAACAGAGATATAGACCAATGGAACAGAACAGAGTCCTCAGATATAACACCACACATCTACAAACATCCAACGTTTGACAAACCTGACAAAAACAAGAAATGGGGTAAGGATTCCCTATTTAATAAACGATGCTGGGAAAACTGGCTAGCCATATGCAGAAAGTTGAAACTGGATCCCTTCCTTACACCTTATACAAAATTAATTCAAGATGGATTAGAGACTTAAATGTTAGACCCAAAACCATAAAAACCCTAGAAGAAAACCTAGGCAATACCACTCAGGACATAGGCATGGGCAAGGACTTCATGATTAAAACACCAAAAGCAATGGCAACAAAAGCCAAAATTGACAAATGAGACCTAATTAAACTAAAGAGCTTCTGCACAGCAAAAGAAACTACCATCAGAGTGAACAGGCAACCTACAGAATGGGAGAAAATTTTTGCAATCTACCCATCTGACAAAGCACTAATATCCAGAATCTACAAAGAACTTAAACAAATTTACAAGAAAAAAACAAACAACCCTACCAAAAAGTGGGCAAAGAATATGAACAGACACTTCTCAAAAGAAGACATCTATGCAGCCAACAGACACATGAAAAAATGCTCATCATCACTGGTCATCAGAGAAATGCAAATCAAAACCACAATGAGATACCATCTCACACCAGTTAGAATGATGATCATTAAAAAGTCAGGAAGCAACAGATGCTGGAGAGGATGTGAAGAAACAGGAACGGTTTTACACTGTAGTTGGGACTGTAAACTAGTTCAACCATTGTGGAAGATAGTGTGGCAATTCCTCAAGGATCTGGAACCAGTAATACCATTTGACCCAGTGATCCCATTACTGGGTATATACCCAAAGGATTATAAATCATGCTACTATAAAGACACATGTACACATATATTTTCTGCAGCACTATTCACAATAGCAAAGACTTGGAACTAACCCAAATGTCCAACAATAATAGACTGGATCAAGAAAATGTGGCCCATATACACCATGGAATACTACATAGTCATAAAAAAGAATGAGTTCACGTCCTTTGCAGGGACATGGATGAAGCTGGAAACCATCATTCTGAGCAAACTATCACAAGGACAGGAAACCAAACACTGCATGTTCTCACTCATAACTGGGAATTGAACAATGAGAACACTTGGACACAGGGCAGGAACATCACATACTGGGGCCTGTCATGGGGTGGAGGGCAGGGGGAGGGATAGCATGAGGAGAAATACCTAATGTAAATCACAAGTTAATGGGTGCAGCAAACCAACATGGCACATGTATACCTATATAACAAATCTGCACGTTGTGCACATGTACCCTAGAACTTAAATTTAAAAAAAAAAAAGGTATTAATTGGTGTGGTGACTGTTCCATATTGCTAAAATAGTTTACAACCAATGTTTGCTTTGTCAAACCCATATTCCTGGAAAGACAACCAAAATTTCAGGTACATTTCTGCTAGCTGATGAGCCATTTAAACACTTATAGAAAGATTTCATTCAATTGTCATTTTCAATGCATGTTTTCTGGTTGTATAAAAGCTTTCCCATGCAAGAGGGCTGATAACATTAGCTCTATTTGTCAAAGTATATTTTCATCAGGTAAAGAAAGCTCTTCTCAGTCCACTTACTGAGGAAAATCAATCCCTTCAAATTCTAGAACCCAAGATTGAATCTTCTGAGAATACCAGAGAAAGGCTGCCCTTAACATCTACATTGCAGCAAAACTTTGCGACCTTGAAATTTTGAGCTAATAATCTCACAACTCAAAAGGGCCCCTCCACTCTTGGAACTGTATACACATTGGAAATCTTAAAGTAAAGCTAAACAGGAAAGTTTCTCCCCAGAAGAAGATGGCATCCATGATACAGACAGCTTTTTCTCAAGATCATGGATCAAGACTTTTCTGCTATCAGAAGAGTTTTACCTATTTTTTTCTTGCTTATGCTTCCATGAGCAATAGAAGTGAAAAGAGGGTCTATTGTGTGCATTCACAGGGTATACTTTCATTTGTGAAGGATTTTGCAGCCAGCCTTATACATGGATAATCTTATGCCACAATAGATAAAAGATGAAGGCCTAATGCAGGTGAGAAGGTGAGAAATTTTAATGACACATTTGTTGCCTCATAATCAGTCAGAAACAGGACACTGGTCCACTCCTCTTAACCTACATCATAGGTTAAAGAGAACATTTCCAATAAGTCTTCATTCTTCTAAATAGGCATCATTTGTTAGGTCTCCTTTTCCATGGTTTGAAGTAAATGAGGTAATGATTAGAAATTTATCCCTCATGATAGGCTTTATAGCAGATTCTACCCTAAAGGCTACAATCACATAATGGACTTTATATTCTCTTATGAAAGTTATGCTAAATAATAGAACTGCTCTAGATTACTTACTGGCTAAATAGCAGTATCTGTGCACTTGCTGGCATTTCTTGTTGACCATGGAGAAATGCATCACATTGGGCATTATAGAGATTCAGTTGTAGAGGACTAAGGAAGAGACTGTTTATTTAAAACGAACAGACTCTTTATCTAGCTCATTCTTTGATCTATTTAATTTTAGTTGGTTTGGTTCATGGGGACCCTGGCTAAGAAGCATGCTCCAAACTCTAGGTATTATCCTTCTGATAGTCAAAATAGTAATCTCCTTAGTGTGCTATATTCTCTCAAAAGTTTTAAATGTTTGCATGCAGCCATCTCTAGAGTGCCACATGATCTCTCTTCAACTAGGACAAGAGCTTAAAAAGATGTGTGACCATGAGGGTACTGTAACCTATGAATGACATCCTGAGATCAGAAACCCAAAATTGATGTTAACTGAGAGTAGAATTAAGGCCCTAAGTTTTGGTCACACTTACCTATGTGAGAATCTGACTAAAAGGGGAAATTTTCTAAATCAAATTATGGAAGGCCATTGTTTTGGACTAACCTCATGCACTAGGTCCCAACAGACAAGACCAAGACAACATGAAGTCACTCACGCTAAATGTGACACAATCAAACTAATATCTCAAGGAAACACATAGCTCCTAGAACAGACCAGGTTTTGTTTTTCTCCTATAAACAGGACATTCCAGCATAAGGAAGTACCCTCTACTCTAACCTTTACAAAAAAAAAAAAACCTGAATTCCTTGTTCCAACCTTACAAAACTCACTGTTCTGCTATTTCCCAGTGGGTTTTGAGATGAAATAAGAACATTTACGATGGTGATAGTGACATCAATGACTAGTTTTGGTCAATCTCTCAAAATTGAGAGGATGACCAAGAGGGGAAAATTGTTAAATCAAGTTTAGCCTAAAGCTGCCTCCTTACATATTTTAAGTTCAGCCGAAAGGTTTCTCTGTACATAGTGAACTATAACCTAAACGGAGGTATAAATAGACTGCAACCTACTCTTGTGCCAATCACTGAGTTTTCGCCGAAGGAGGCCAATTGTTCAAACTATGTTCAAATAAGGTAAACATCAAGCTGTAACCAAGTTGACCGTTTCTGTACCTCATTCCATTTTCTGTATATCACTTACCCTTTTCTGTCTGTCACTTTCCTTTTTCTGTCTATAAATCATCTTCTACCATTTGGCTGCGGTGGAGTCTCTCTGAGCCTACTATGGTTCAAGAGGCTGCCCAATTCACAAATCATTCTTTGCTCAATTAAAATGTTAAATTTCATTTGACTAAGATTTTTCTTTTAACATTTTTTTTTTTTTTTTTTTTTTTTTTTTTTTTTTTTTTTTTTTTTTTTTTTTTTTTTTTTTTTTTTTTTTTTATTTTTTTTTTTTTTTTTACTATTTTATCTACACACAGCCAAATCAATCAATCCCTCTGAATAAGAAAAGCACTTATATACATGCCTGCTAGCCAAAATGCAAGCAGGAACATTAGGAACTCATGTCAATGAACATAGGTGTCAGCAGCCAATATTTAAACAAACTTGGCATGAAATGACATTAGGCTTTGTGTAAAAACTCCAAATGCATTGATACATCTTAAATTTCAGGTAATAGCACTTTAAAACTTAATAATGCAACTATGGAGAAAAACACAATTTTCCTTAGATAACTACCTTGGAATAAAATAAGTATTTGGAAATCTAATATTTCTGACCATTTTCTCCCTAAAAAGGCATCAGTGACATAATATTAAAGTTATTTACATAGGTTTTACCCTGGGATATATGGACTGAATATAGCATATACGATTATAGTCTACATAAAATTATTATAAAGTTTCAATTCAAAAATACATGAATATTCAAACATTTATGCAACAGGCCTTACTTAAACAAGATCTGATTTAAACCAAAAAATTCTCTGGAAAATCAAAGGTCACTTTGACAACAGTTTTCAGTGCAATTTCAGGTAACTGCTGAGCAATCTAAGGACGTTAAACGCAAAGCCATTACAGATTAAGTAAAGGTGCACTGCATTAAATAACCAAGTTAGATTACATAAGCCTGTCAAAAGTAAAGAACCACATCTTTTTTGCCCTCCTCATGGAAACCATTAAAATTCTATAAATATGTCAGATGCTTAGTAAATGCTTCTTGAGAAGTACACATTTTTTTGGAAAATAATATTTAAAACAACATAATCAGTATGGCTTACACTCACACATCTGTAACCAATTATTCAGAAACTGAAGCCCATCAGAAAGAAATCTGAGATGCCATGTGATGCTTTCTCTTCACCAGAGTATGATAAGATAGGCCAACTTCAGGTCAGCAAGACCCTGTTTTTTCTCTATATTAAGCATACATTTGATGACACATAACCCACCAAAAAGAAGTTAGCAAAATAGCCTCTGACTATTAAGGGTTGTTAGGTATGTCCAGGAGACTGACCTTAGAAGGTCTCCTCTGATTTGCCTCAAAGCTTTTTTAGAAAACAAAAAATATTTGAGAAGGGAGCAGTTGAGAAAAAGGATGTCAAGTTCAGCTCACACGTTTATCTGCTGACACTAGGGGTTTCACTTAAATTAGAAAATATTTGTGCTTCCCCTGTTACAGTAAAAGCTAGGTAAAAGTTCAGTGGAACTTCAAGAAACATATTCAAGAGAACAAAAACATTAACTTCCCATGCTTCTCAATGTAAGCCAAGCCAGGAAAAACATACAAATTGTCAGCCCACAAATATCAAAAGAGGCTGAAGAAATGAGAGACAGAAGGGAAGTGAGGTGGGGCAAAAGAGAATGTAGTTTGGACAACTCTTGGTGCCCAGAGAATACAAAGCTTTTAAATGAACACAAAGAATAAAAGAGCAATAATATCACCATTCCCATAGCAAATAACTTTCTTTTTCAACACTTACTTGAAGGAGGATACCAATGTGCCATAAACAAATTGTCACCTACTATGCCAGTTTCTTTCAGTAGGTTTTTTTGATAAGTACACATTTTATCCCTTGTCTGTGCTCTAAGCCCCAGTGGAACTCCAGAGGCGTCTCTTTCTGGCCCATAGTTGGAGCAAGACCAGGGAAGGCCTAGTGTCTAATCAAATTTCTAGTTTCTAAGATACCCTCCTCTCTGCCCTGCTTAGCACCCCCCATGGAGCCTTCAGAAGGAACTAATTCCCAAAGAAGTATTCTGGGTAACTATAACTGTAGGCAAGTTCTCCTCCATGGCTTGTGTATCCCACTTAGAAAAATAACAGGCTTACGGTCAAAAACAGAGGAACAACTAGACCCATGCAATAAAGTAACCTATATCGTATGATAATACCTTCTCCATTTACTCCGGCATACTAAATAAATGCCCTGTCACTAGGAGGAGCAACATGAAACCATGTCCTTTACCATAAAATCAATGACAGCACACTTTATCAGGCCTCTGACATAAACAGAGTGGGAAATAAAATGATAGTGTAACAGAGAAGGGGATGAAAACAGCACATGGTGAAGAATAAAGAAAGTCACTGTCAGTTGCCTCAGCACTACCCAGAAATTTGTTCATTCATTCATTCAGCAAGTATTTACTGGATGTCCACCACACACCACGCCAGGTTAGCAAGCCTGCCTTAGAAATCTAAAAGATCTTCACCCTGAAAAGAGACTGCCTAAGAATTTCCAACTCAGTGAGTAAATATGCATCATTACTCAAATTGAAAGCAAAATACAAAGAAAGCCCAAATCAAGAGAATAAGTCTGAGAAATCCAAATCCTAGAAGCTAACATTTACAGCAAGCTCCAAAGGAGAGGATCTCTGGTATACGGAACAGCCTCACAGACACTTAGTTTTCTCATACCCATAAAAAAATGCCCCCAACACTGACATCCATTAAAATAACTCTCAACTTGAACTAAACTTACCTAATAACTGAAATAAAAATTTTTAAGTTATATCTTACATTTAATAAAGGCCAAAATAAAATATAATGAAAACCAAACCACATACTATAATTTTAATAAAAACCAAACCACATACTATACTTGTACCCACAGAACCATGTCAGAGAATAAAACCTGATGAAGTCTGACTAAGTGAAGACAACCAAAAACCAAGAAATTGGAACTGTAAAGAGAAAATACTTGAGGTTCACCAAAGAAAATGTACTTCAAACCACTATGACTTAGCATCTAATCAATTTTGTTATTGTAGAACATTTCTTAAGACTCAAGTGTCCTAAGTACCCAAAATTGGCCTATATTAGTCACAGGCAATCCTGGAAACAATTCTGGAGAGGCAGGTGATTAAGAGGAATCCTCTGCTAGAAAGATATGTATACACAGAAACGGTAGACCATGAAAATGTAATAGTCTAAGTATCTGAAAGAATAAATGAAAAATGGGAAAATGCTAACCAAGACAAGAAAATATTCAACTAAATGTTTTGTGTTCTCTACCAAGTCGGCACTAGGGAATATCTATTCTTATATAACATTAAGCCCAATTTGTAATATAAATTCTACATTGGTAAAAATGTTTCTTACCTGAGACAGAGTAGACACAAAGTTTTCTAGAATGTAACACAGCCAAATGTAGCATTTCAGTACCTCTGAAAAACAGAGAAAGTTTTTAAAGTTTTGCAATATTAGTTTTAGATATAACCAAAAAGTTGTAAAATAATTTCAAAAACATCTCATAACCACAGCCACTGTGAGTAAACAAAACAATTCATTAGATAACATTCTAAACTGAAAAATAAATATAATGATAAACAACCAATCTGACAACCCAGAGGCTCAAGTACTCTGCCTCAAGGCACTGCCTTCAAATTGAAGCCAACAGAGCTTCCAAAAAAAAAGGTCAGATCTCAGGTCCCTCCCTAAGTGCTATTTCTTTCAATAAAGAAATCCAAGTTCTAGTCCTGGCTTTCTGACTAATTCACCTGTGACTTTGGGCAAGTCACTTAAATCTCCCTGAGCCTATTTCTCATGAAAAATAAAAGGTTCAATGAAATGAAATAAAATAATGTGAAATCATCTTGTAAAGGTTAAAACATCACAAAACACCAACCATTGTTAGAAGTAGCATATATATCACTTCCATCTCTGAAATTTTATTAAAAGTATTGAAAATATTTCCATTTGGACTAAATCTCAAATAGAAATAAACTACCAATATCACCACTACGATTCCCAGCCTATCTCAAGTGGTTTCCAGAAACAGTAGCATGGCACAGTCTAGAGATCCTAAATTCAGTTTTCAAGGATCAAGCCAGGGGTTGTTAATGAGTAAAGGGTATAAATGGCTGTGATTAACTGGAGACTGAGACCAGACTAAAGGAGGTGGTTATTACTTGGTTCTGGGCTTGTGGCCAGAGCCCCACATTTTTCAAGAAAAGCCAGAAAGCAGGGGTTTTATGTGAAATCTCTTGGTTCTTAAATGTTGACAGCTCTTTTAAATTTAAAATACTAAGCAGGTAGCCAGGTGTAGTGGCTCACACCTGTAATCCCAGCACTTTGGGAGGCTGAAGGGGGTGGATCTCCTGAGGTCAGAAGTTCGAGACCAGCCTGGCCAACATGGTGAAACCCCATCTCTACTAAAAATACAAAAATTAGCCAGGCATGGTTGCAAGTGCCTGTAGTCCCAGCTACTTGGAAGGCTGAGGCAGGAGAATTGCTTGAACCTGGGAGGCGGAGGTTGCAGTAAGCTGAGATCGCGCCATTGCACTCCAGTCTGGGTGACGAGAGTGAAACTCCATCTCGAAATACAATACAATACAATACAACACAATACAATACAATACAATACAATACAATACAATACAATACAATACAATACAGAGCAGGCTCACATGTACAAGCAGGCCTCCAGTGTGCAACCCCTGATACAGACTCTGTTCTAAATTGCAAGGACTATAATCGAAGTCTGCAGACCTAGATGGGGGTTCTGACTCTGCACCTTACTGTACGTATGATCATTTAAACTTTCAGAGTGTTAGTATCTTATTTACCAATAAGAATCTTATTAGATAACATCTGTAAAACATTGTTACAATTAATATATACTCATAATTTGCTCTACTAGTAGAAAATGCAAATATACATGACTATCACATAATCAGTAACACCTTTGGAAATTTTGTATATGTGCCCTGGACATTCAAAATGAGTTTTCCACCATGCTCAGGAAAAGAGCATGATGTCACAGAAAGGCCTAGTATACTATCTACTTATTAACGTTAACTTCCTCCCCTTCCAATGTGATCACATAGATGAGGGCTAGACTTAAAGACTACTATACAGAAAGTTTATTGGCTGTGTTTCAGTTTTTTTAATGGTAAGGTAAAAACGGTTTTCAGAGGGAAGAATGCTTTTGTCTCCTTACTTTGTAAATCCATCACATCTAATATGTCCCAGGTACATGATAGGCACCTAATCATCATCTGCTTTTAGATGAAGTAGACATTTACCAACCACATCAGTCACAAAGCATAAAAGTCTCATCTCATATCCTAGCCTAAAGCATCTAAGCTACAGCTTCCCAACAGAATAAAACATATCTCACTAGAAGAGGGTGAGTGGTTGTTTGGTTTTCAAGCAGGAGTTAGGGCCCTGACAAATGGCCCCTGGGGCCAATAAATTATGATAAACAAATGCAGAATGCCAAAATCCAGAGCTTAGGGCACTGCCCAGATTTAAAAAGGCAAAAGGGAGCTCAAAAAGAGGAGGCAAATCAACTCTGGCTACTTGATAAGTGTTCATCATACTTTTAAATGATTAAGAAATGCAAGCTTAATTATAAGACAGTTTGTGTATGAAAATAAGAGGATCAGCAATATAATCAGTAAATAAAAAGCAGACATATTACCCAAAGTTCAAACTAATAAACGTTTTTCTAAAATAAATTAGATTTAAGAATAAAGTACTTTGAAACAAAGCTCTTGTAGGGGGAAGACTTACTTCTTAGGTTGAACTGACTTCTTTCAAGAAACGATAGGGTCTCTCTACCCCAAATAAGTATTCATTTTAAAACCTCAACGCTATGAACCAAAAAGTAATGGTTATCTGCTACTTCATCTAATTATAAATGGACACTTATATAACTTTAAATAAGTAGATACTTCTTATTTATTTCTTTATTTGGTTATTTTCAAAAGCTTATCTCTTTGTCTTTAAGCTTCTGATAATGTCAGGCATCTTAAGTCTATTACTATTAAAAGGCCCTAAATTATTATATCTTAAATGTATAGCTTCCACATAAAAAGCATGCCATACATGAGAAACACCTAGGTGACAATATCCAGAAAATATATTTAATTCATGGATGGTCTTCTTTGAAAAATGCACAAAAGTGACCCAGCAAAGGATTGACATACTCCAAGTAAAATACCAGAATTAGTGGGCTTACTTACGAAACAAACTTTCCTACTTCCACTTGAAGTACTGGATCTCGTAGATCCACTTCTAGAAGCAAATCTTCAGCTTGAGCTCCATCTCCTGTTTTTGCAGGATGGGGGCTAAAGATCCTTAGGTATCCCATAAAGCTACCCACAATTATTTTATCTGTAGAGAGTTTTAAAAAAAAAAAAAAAAAAAAAAAAGAGGAAGAAACAAACATTAGCAAATCTCTTAAGAAATAAGCTTTCTAATGTGTAAAAGATAAATCTAAAAATTAAAAGAATTCAGTCTTGCTTTATATACAAAGGCCACTCTGTCAAAGAAGGTATAATTAAAGTGTACTTATTTTAATAACACACAAGCTTTCATAAATAGCTTTACATCCCTACAGTCAAATGTACTAACATATTGCATTTTTTCCTAAACCTTTATTTGGTATCGAAGTCATAATTTAACTCAATCAAAGCAAGCTCCTTTATCAAAGGACTAGTAAAATGTTGTAAACTGATTCCATCATAGAAGCCAACTCTATAACTGGTTATGGCTGTTGAAAACACTGTATTAAAAAGGATTCTGAGTTGTCACTAGATAGAGTGCCTTGATTAGCAATGCCTCATCTTAAGTACAAAAAGGGGAAATGATAGAATGGGTGTTATAAGTTAAATTGTGTCCCCCCAAAAAAAGGTATGTTAAAGTCATAAAACCCCAGGTACCTCTGAATGTGACCTGATTTGGAAACAGAGTCTTTGCAAATGTAATCAAGTTAAAATGAGGTAACAGTTAATTAGGTGTGTGATTGAACTCAATTAATGTCCTTTAAGAGGACAGAACAGAGACAAAGAGGGAATGCCATGCAAAGCTGGGTGCAGTGGCATGCCTCTTTAGTCCCAGCTACTTGGGAGGCTGAGGTGGAAGGATTGCTTAAGCCAAGGAGTTCAAAGCTGCAGTGAGCTATAATCGTGCCACTGTACTCTAGCCTGGGCGAAAGAACAAGACCTTGTCACTGGAAAAAAAAAAAAAAACGCTGGGTGCAATGGCTCACGCCTGTAATCCTAGCACTTTGGGAGGCCAAGGCAGGCGGATCACCTGAGGTCAGGAGTTCGAGACCAGTCTGGCCAACACGTTGAAACCCTGTCTCTACTAAAAATACAAAAATTATCTGGGTGTGGTGGCGCACCTGTAATCCCAGCTACCCAGGAGGCTGAGGCAGGAGAATCGCTGGAATCCAGGAGGTGGAGGCTGCAGTGAGCCGAGATAGTGCCACTGTACTCCAGCCTGGGTGACAGAGCGAGACTCCATCTCAAGAAAAAAAAAATCCTCATAATAACCCTATGAGAGAGGTATAATCTTGGGAACTTCAATACTGGAGACTTACAAGGTCTCTAGAGTCATGCCCATTCCTGTCCCCACTAAAGGCTTGTTTAGTTCAACTCTGCCTGCATTTGGGAAAGCTATCTTACATTCATTTCAGTACCTTCTGTACTTAAATTTATCAGTTTCCTGCCACTTGTGGCCAAAAAAAAAAGATAACTGATATAGAAATGAGCACTAAAAAATAAACTGCAGGCATGAAAACATGCAAGCATATTTGGAATTGGTTCTTTTTTTTTTTTTTTTTTTCCTTTGAGATAGGGTCTCACTCTGTTGCCCAGGCTTGAGTACTGTGATGCAATCACAGCTCGTTGCAGCCTCAACCTCCCAGGCTCAATTGATCCTCCCACCTCAGCCTCCTGAGTAGCTGGGAATACAGGCATGTGCCACCATGCCCAGCTAATTTTTGTACTTTTTGTAGGGATATGGTTTCGACATGTTATCCGGGCTGGTCTCAAACTTCTGGACTCAAGCCATCTACCTGCCTTGGCCTCCAAAGTATGGGAATTGGTTCTTGACCTGAAATGGGGTACAAAACAGTAAGATTCCTTGTGGGGACAAGAGTGACTTTATTTTAAATGCTAATCTGCCATGTGACTCCTGACTAAACTCGAGTCAAAGAACTCCTCCAAGATCTCTAGTTGATGTATTACTCTTTATGCAGAAACACCTATTCATTAAGTTTTGCCTTTCCTCCAAAATAGCACTTTATATTGCTGTATATATCATAGGCTGTGACACTCATAGCCACCTACACATTCTTTCCAGAGCATGTATACTTTTATTCCCCAAGATACAAGCCCTAGGCCTGGGGGTTGTGGTGTGGAGAGCTACCGGTCTTGCAACTGCCCAGGACATTTCTGCCCATAAGTTCACCTAATAAATCACCGTATACTGACAAACTGGATTTGTCTGCCTCAATCTTTGGTTCTCAGCTCCTTCAGTATTTGGGGGCCACTTTAAATAAATGCCCTTTCACAGAACACTCTCATTCATGTTCTAGGTGGGGTTAAGTAGCACTGCACATTGTAACAGAACAATTAATCAAGTTATCATCTCTAGTCATCTGAGACTCTGTGCCCACTGCAGGTGAAACTCTAGTAGACCGGAAAGCTGCTGCCATAGGCAACTGAACAAGGAGGAACACCAAACCACAAGTAAGATAGCTTTATCGAAGGGCACTGGATAATTTAAAATAAAAGAATGATAGGTTTAAATCTCAAAATTGTCATCTAAGGGTAAAGAATAAACTCAGGGTCTTTGGTACTCTGCAGAAACATTTCTCACCACTTACAACTCAGTGGGGCTTAACCACTGAGAAGCTAATTCAGAGACTGATTCTTTAAGTTTTAAATTACAATAACAAATGACTTGACGAATCTCTCCAGCCTTCTTAAGTAAAAGTAAAGGCACTGATCAGGAAGAACGGAATTATACTGTCATAATGGAGTCCGGAAGGGTTGGGGAAGACTTAAACCTTTAAACCTTCCTAAAATATTCCCCACTAAGCTTCCCATGTATCCTGTCTGCCCTAAATCCCCACTTTTACTCACTAAACAACCAAGACTCATGGATAGGTCAATATAGCCCTATCTTCAGGGATAAGAGGAGGTCAGGATGGCCAAGTCCACAAGGTAACAAGCTAACCCACTGAAACAAAATGTATATGTATGATTATTAAAATACTTTGCAGGACTATTATAGTAACCAGATCTCAGATAAGTCTGACTCTCACAGATTTCAAGCTACAATTAAATATGGGACTCCCCAGGAATTAATGAACATGCAGGCATTAAATGAAAAGCCATTAGTCTCATTTGCTTTCTACTCCAATTCTAGTAATAAACTTTCCCTCTAAGCCACAGGTTGGCATATAATCTAAATGGTATTATTCAGATCCTCTCTCTCCCCCTCATTCTCACTATCTCTCTCAAGAGTCTGAATCTTGAGTTGAGAGAATTAGGAAAGTAAGTACCACTTTAAATGCATGGCGTGTTCAATTTCAATTGTACTATCAAGATTAACAAGGAATCTTTCTGTGTTTTACTCGGCTTCTTCTAAAGTAATTTCAGGAACCCTGCAACTCTTCTCTCACTGTCTGATCACCTAAAAGAAAAGTAGAGGTCAACTGACATTACTGTTTCAACTTTCCAACTTGACCCGCAAATTTCACTACATCTGTAAAGATTCTTACCTTCTTTCCTCTGTCACTGTGGAAAAAAGTTTCCACATCTGTTCAAGATTAACCTTCCATCTGTACACCTGATCTCATCTCTGACTGTCCTCTCTGGGTTCCTGCTCCATCAATGAAAGCCTCTATCCTACATTGAATTTTTCCCACTTCCCTCGACCCTTCATGGCCTCCAAATCATCTTCCTCCTTTCTTCCATTCACAGCTAAGTTTCTTTAAAGAGCCATAAATAGTCTCCCCACCTCCCACTCACTTCCCATTCATACACTGAAAACCTAGATTTCATTACCATTGTGCCCACGCATCCATTCTTGTCACAGACACTAATGAACCACTTGCTGCCAAAGAGCATGAAAACTTTTAGGCCAGGCTCAGTGGCTCATGCCTATAATCCCAGCACTTTGGGAGACCGAGGCATATGGATCACCTGAGGTCAGGAGTTCAAGACCATACTGGACAGCATGGCAAAACCTTGTCTCTACCAAAAATACAAAAATTAGCTGGGCATGGTGGCAGGCACCTGTGATCCTAGCTACTTGGGAGGCTAAGGCAGGAGAATTGCTTCAACCAGGGAGGTGGAGGTTGCAGTGAGCCAAGATTGTGCCACTGCACTCCAGCCTGGGCCACAGAGTGAGACTCTGTCTTATAAAAAAAAAAAAAGAAGAAGAAGAAGAAGAAAGAAGAAGAAAGGAAGAAGAAAGGAAGAAGAAGAAGAAGAAGGAGGAGGAGGAGGAGGAGGAGGAGGAAATTTTTAAAAAAAAAAAAAAAACCTTTTCAGTCCTCATGTCACTAAACCTTGCTTCGCAGGTACCAGCCTAATTAGTTTTCCTGCCTCTCTGCCTGCTCTTTTCAGAATCTATTACTCTTCTCACACTTCCCCCGTTGATCCTCTTATTCTCCAGGTTACAGTCCTATACCTCCTCCCTTCTTATTTCAACTTCTCTCCCTGTGCATTTTCACCTGTTCTCAGATCTCCAAACACAAGCACCATATTGTTCATCCCCAAATCTCTACCTCTATTCAGTATACTAGACATTTCTATCTTAAACAGAGCATATCCAAAACTGCTCTTGTTAACTTTCCATTCTATAAGATCAACAAAAATAATTCTCAAACTTGAGAATGCCAGCATTCAATTTTGGAGCTTATCAAAAATTAGGATACCTAAGTCACACCACCCCACCTACCCCTGGATAATACAATCTTATAGCATCTCATGTGTCTGGGATAGAAAATCTTCATACATCATAACCACCCCAGGATATTATGACACAGGTATCCAGGCTTTGGAACACAATGATCAGTGTTTTTGTCTATGTGAAGCACACATATGTAACGATTTTTGTATAGCAAGCTTCAGAAAACAAAGGAAGCTGCTCACAGCTCACCACAAACTATGAGGGAAGCAGTATCTCAGCATATTGGTAACCTACTGGTGGCACCCCAGTAAGGAGCTCTAATAGAAATGAATGAGTGAACAGTATGTCATTCAGATAATCAGTAAGTATAGTTTCCAACCAAGCTGAACTTTAGATAGTTTGGGCAGAAGTAGGTTTGAAATTGTTCTCTCTGGCAGGTATTTCTGTGGCATGACTCTTACATGGCCAAATAATTGGGGAATCACATGCTTTAACAAATAGTGAGGGCAGAGGTAGGGCTGAGGAACCTCCCAATACCCTCTGAATAGAAGGCCTTCCCATCTCCTATCAGTGGAAAATTAGGGACCAAACTTTCCTTCAAAACAACTTAGTAGGTGCTCAGTGCAGTTTAGTACTCCCACTCTTCTGCTTTACCAACACAATTTTCTCCTTTCACATTTTCCTGCAGATTCCACTGTTTCAATTATAGACAAGAAAAACAATTTTTAAAAAATGTAAGAGGATAATATTTATATGCAGTAAACAAAAGAAGAGTTATAATAAGTTTTCTTTTTAAGAGGCTAATGACTATCTAGATTACAAAAAAAAAAGTCCATGACTATAAACCAAATACAAATTTCAAATAGCAATGATACAATAATATAGAATCAAACTGTTTTAAAGGTCACTTAAAAAGCATGAAGATGCATAAGAATAAGCTAGGATGTAGGTTTTAGTATTATAATATGATAATGAAAGCAATGATTTAACAATTGTTTTCTACCACCAAATAGAGCTAGTATAATTTCATTATGGTATGAATGGTTTCCAGGTCCAAAAAAAATGTATTTTTCTTGTAAAGAATTTCTACAAAAGTAAATTTTCCAAATTTTGATACAAATGAAGTGATGCCATATAATTTGTACTAAATTCCAGCAAACAATATGACAGAATCAGTACAAACCAGAACAGAAACAAAACAGAAAGACTATTGTTATCAGTCTGCTACCTATTACTTATTAAAAAAAAACACCTTCAAAATTAAGTACAATTAAGATAGTTCAATTAAGTTCTAAAAAGTATACATTTTGAAAAGCAAGTCATTTTTATTTGATCTTTTTCTTTTTTTTTTTTTTTTTTGAGATGGAGTCTCGCTCTGTCACCCAGGCTGGAGTGTAATGGCACTATCTCAGCTCACTGCAACCTCCGGGTTTAAGCGATTCTCCTGCCTCAGCCTCCCAAGTAGCTGGGATTGCAGACGCCTGCCACCAAGCCCAGCTAATTTTTGTATTTTTAGTAGAGACAGGGTTTCAACATATTGGCCAGGCTGGTTTTAAACTCCTGACCTCGTGATCTGCCCACCTTGGCCTCCCAAAGTGCTGGGATTACAGGTGTGAGCCACCGTGCCCGGCCTTATTTGATCTCTTTAAAGCTTTGATCCAAGATGCATGGTAGTAAATTGCTTACCTTGTCCATTTCCACTATTGTCAACATTAGCCAGACACAAACAGCCTTGATCAAATTCTTCTTTATCTCCCAGAATAGTAGACCACCAATCACGGGCTTTAAATAAAGACATTTTCTTTCACACTAAAAAGAAAACATTTATAATAATCGAATTCACACTATGAATTAATAATTATGTCTTAAGGCATAGCAAATTAAACTTGGACAGATCTGAGAAGACATTTCTATATTAACTTTTTAATATTTTGTACACATAAATGAAACCACAAATCCAAATGGCTGGAAGCATTAATCAGATATTTTGCAACACCATTAGTAAATTGGGCTGAGAATTATACATTTATGTTGTGCTAATTCTCTCTTCCGAAACATTTAGGAGAGAATTGCAGAAAATAACAAAAGAACATATTCTTTGGCGGATCAAGATTCAAATTCCATCAGCACTATTTAACACATAAGTCTTCGGTGAAATACCTAACTTCCTTTCAGTCTAGTCATTGGCGAGACTGCACTACAGTTGGCCCTCCATACCTGTGAGAGATTGGTTCCAAGACCCCACAGATGAAAAATCCCCAGTTGCTCAAGTCCCTTATTATATATAATGACCTGGTACAGCCAGCCTTCCATATCCATAGGTTTCAGTCTGCAGTTGGTTGAATCCATGGATGTGAAACCCGGGGATATGGAGGGCCAACTGCATCTCCTATTACAAAGAGTTGCTGAGACAAATGAGATCAAACCCATCAGTGACTAGCCCTGGAAATGGTATGTTACAGGTACTTAAAAAGCATTCACTTCCTCTTACTATGCTAGTTACAGAAAGGCAAAACAGAAAAGGGAAATTCACACCAAAAATGAAGCAGGAAAATTGGGCTGCAGGACCATTTATACCAGTAACTATCTGTGTGTCCTTGGGCAACCCACATAACCTCTCCTTACTTTGATTTCTTATCTAGAATGACTATAGACCAGCCCTACCTACCACTGAGTTGCTGATATGGCAGATGTGAAAGCACTTGGACCTTTTGAATTACAACACAGATTCACATGCCCTGGGACTCTACAACAGTTCATTTATTTAACATAAATGAGGCTTTCCTTCGTGTTACACTGATTTAAATGGTAGTTAGGAAATGCAGTCAATTCTCCTTATTCACAAAAGTTATGTTTTATAAAGCTGCCATAAACAATGAATTAGCAGATACTGAGCCATTGCTCCTAGGAGAAACACAGGGTTAGATAGATTCCTGCAAGCTTCTAGTAACAACAGTTTCTTCAACCAATCAATACATAATGTAGTGTTTTTTGTGCTTCTATTTAAAGATACCTTATTTAATATGTATTGATGATTCATTACTATGGGAATCATGGCCATCGGCACTAGAACTCAGTCTGAACTAAGCTTATCTAATTGCACGTACAGATGCTTTTCAATTTATAATGGGATTACATCTCAATAGAACCATCATAAATTGAAAATATTTTAAGTCAAAAATGCATTTAATATACCAGGGAAAAGATCAAAAATCAAAATTTGAAGTATGGTTTCTATTGAATGTGTATCACTCCCACAACATCCTAAAGTCGAAAAATATAAGTCAAACCGTTGTAAGTCAGGGACCATCTGTCTGTTCTCCACAAGATACATCACAGCCTTTTTGCATTTAGGAACATTAGACAGCACTTCAGTATTACATTTGCAGGCCATTTTAAACAGTGAAAACACCACACCCGCCTCCAAAAACAACTTACCAAAATGTGGGGGAAAACATGACACTAAATACTGTAGACCATGAAAGGACACTTGCTTATAGTATGAGAACTGAAACAAGAAAGCAGTTGTTTAACATCAGCTGGGAACATGTGCATCAGGTGACTCAATTTTTACTCCTTTGCACTTGACCACAAATGACCACAAAAGCATTGCGAGCACTGATTTGGAGGTTACAAATAAATTTTAGCAAGTAGGCAAATTCACGAATGATACAAAGTCTGCCAATAATGAGGATCAGCTCTACTTTTTTAAAATGTAGACCAACCTACCTCTTAAAGTAAGCCTTCCACATGGGCTAATCATTGAAACCAAGGTCATTTGTTTTTATACAAAGTTGGCCAAGAAATTGGCTGTAAATAATGTGGTGGGAAAGTACAGACTCTGGATGCAACCTGTGTGAGTTTGAATTCCTGCTCCACCACATACTAACCATGCAACCAGTGGAAGGTTACTAAAAGTTAAGGAACGTCTCTGTACTTCGGCTTTCTCATTTACAAAACAAAGGTAAGAGTGGTGTCGTGATGATTAAATAAGAATGCAGTTTCCTACGGAACTGGAAAAAATATGTGCAGGTCATATATATGATAAGGAATTAATATCCAGGATACGTAAAGAACTCCTACAACTCAACAACAACAAAAACAAACCAGGCCATTAAAACATAGGCAAAAGAACCCGAACAGACACTTCTCCAAAGAAGATACACAAATGAGCTGGGCGTGGTAGCTCACACTTGTAATCCCAGCACTTTGGGAGGCAGAGACAGGAGGATCACTTGGGGTCAGAAGTTCTCGAGACCAGCCTGGCCAACATGGCGAAACCTCATCTCTACTAAAATACAAAAATTAGCCAGGCGTGGTGGTGGGCACCTGTAATCCCAGCTACTCAGGAGGCTGAGGCAAAAGAATTGCTTGAACCCAGGAGGCGGAGGTTGCAGTGATCCAAGGTCATGCCACTGTACTCCAGCCTGGGTTACAGAGTAAGACTCTATCTCAAACAACAACAAAAAAGATATACAAGTGGCCAAGAAGAATATGGAAAGATGCTCAAAATCACTAATCATCAGGGATATGCAAATCAAAACAACATCACCTCACATCCATTATCAAAAAAAAGAAAAATATATTCAACCTAAGAATGATGACTGCAAGAAGGAAAAAACACAAAATAACAAGTGTTGGCAAGGACGTGGAGAAATTGGAATCTCTGTACACTGTTGGTGGGAATATAAAATGGTGCAGCTACTATGGAAAACAGTGGGTAGGTCCCACAAAAAATTAAACATAGGGCCGGGCGCAGTAGCTCACGCCTTTAATCCCAGCACTTCAGGAGGCCAAGCCAGGTGGATCACGAGGTCAGGAGATCGAGACTATCCTGGCTAACACAGTGATGCCCTGTCTCTACTAAAAATACAAAAAATTAGCCAGGTGTGGTGGCAGGCACCTGTAGTCCCAGCTACTTGGGAGACTGAGGCAGGAGAATGGCATGAACCTGGGAGGCAGAATTTGCAGTGAGCCGAGATCACACCACTGTACTCCAGCCTGGGCAACAGAGTGAGACTCCGTCTCAAAAACAAAAAAAAAAATTAAACATAGAAGTTTTGATCCAGCCATCCCACTTCTTGGTGGATATCCAAAAGAACTAAAAACAGCATCTCAGAGAGAGATTTTTACACACAGATTTACTGTATCATAATTCATAATAACCAAGAGGTAGAAGCAATCTAAACATCCATCAATGGATAAATGGATAAAGAAAATGTGGTATACCCATACAATGGAATATTATGCAGCCTTAAAAAGGAAGGAAATTCTGACATATGCTATGTAGATGAACCTTGAGGACATTATGTTAAGTAAAATAAGCCAGTCACAAAAAGACAAACACCATATGATTCCACTTATGTGAGGTACCTAGAATAGTCACAGAAACATTAAGAATGGTGACTGTCAGGGGCTAGGAAGAAAGGAGAACTGTTAATAGGTATATAGTTTTGACTTTGCAAGATAAGTTCTGGAGATTGGTTGTACAACAATGTCAATTTACCTACCATTACTGAACTATATAGTTAAAAATGGTTAGATGTTCAATTTTATGTTACACGTATTTTACCACTATTAAAAATAAAAAATATACAGTTTTAGTTTTTTACAAAAAGGAATACAGTAGACCACTTAGTACAATACCTGGCACATAATAAGCACTCAATAAGTGTTAGCTGTTGCTCTGGTTTTGATCTCTTTTTATGATTTTTTAAACTTACATTAAAGAAAAAAACTCAATGTCCTGGTTAAACACACTATGGTACATCCACACCATACCAATATAACTTAAGAATTTAAAACATAACTGACACATGCAACTTGGATAGATTTCAAGAGCATTATGCTGAATGAAAAAAAAAAAATCCAAAAAGGTAAAATATTAAATAATTACATTTCTAATTCTCAAAATGACAAAATCATAGTAATGTAGAACAGCCATGTGGTTGCTAGGCTTACAGAAGGGTGTAACTATAAGGAGCTAATAATAAAAGGCACTTTCTTTGGGATTAATTTCTTAGAAATATCTACAAAAAAAAAGTGCATCCAATTTGATTTGGTAAAATCCAAATCAAATCTATAGTTTAACTTTAGTATTATATTAATGTCAATTTAATGGTGGGCTGGGCCCAGTGGCTAACATCTATAATTAGCCTAAGCAACATAGGGAGACCCTATCTCTACAAAAAATAAAAACATTAGATGGGCCTTGTGGTCCATGCCTATAGTCCCAACTACTCTCAGGAGTCTGAGGAGAGGATCAACTGAGCCCAGGAGTTTGAAGTTGCAGTGAGCTTTTTTGGGGGGTGGGAAACAGAGTCTTGCTCTGACACATAGGCTGGAGTGTAGTGGCACAATCCCACTCACTGCAACCTCTGCCTCCCAAGTTCAGGCGATTCTCCTGCCTCAGCTTCCCAAGTAGCTGGGATTACAGACACCTGCCAACACGCTCAGCAAATTTTTGTATTTTAGTAGAGATGGGGTTTCCCCATGTTGACCAGGATGGTCTCCAACTCCTGATCTCAAGCCATCCACCCACCTCAGCCTCCCAAAGTGCTGGAATCATAGGTGTGAGCCATCGCGCCAGCCTGCAGTGAGCTTTGATCAAGGCACAGCACTCCAGCCTACAAAACAGAGATCCAGTCTCTACGACAAAAACAAATTTGATGGTTTTGATCATTGTACTGTTTTCATTGGGAAACCATTATTTTTACAACTTCTAAGTGAGTCTGAAATTCTTTCAAAATGACTAGTTTAAAAAAAGAAATACCAGGAGAAAAAAGAACGAAAACTCCATCCAAAGTCCTCTCTTTATGCTAAGAAAGAAATTAGATAAACACTGGAAGTTGATGGAAGTGAACAAATATCTAACAGGTAAACAAATTTATAATGAGTTTCAAAATATGTGGGAAACTTTCTGAAAAATATTTGCACCATTTGTTTTTACTGATGACATTATGTAACCATACAAATTGTCAGATTACTAAACTTCAAATCTGGGAGCAAGCATTCAAAAAACATAATAATCATCTGTATTATACTTTTACTGGATTTTTGAAAGGAAAGTAACAGTATTCAATACATCCCAGATAGTCTCACTATATATGCCAAATACCTAGGAGAATTGTAATATGCCATACTACTGGACTACAAGAATGAGGATACATCATTCTCTCGCAGCTCAGAGCAGAATATTACCCAAATTCACACTTGAAATGCCAATGATTTCCTAGGAGGACTCACAGGACACAGCACAGTCATCTTCATGGCTATGAAGGATGGCTATGATAAAAGGATAAAAAGCATAATCACGAAAGGGAAAGGTGCATGATGAGAAATCTGGAGAAAACCAGACACAAGCTTAGAAGACAAAGGAATGGTACAGAGGTTAAGAAGAAGAGGAATCCGACCGGGTACAGTGGCTCACGCCTGTAATCCCAGCACTTTGGGAGGCCGAAGCGGGTGGATCACAAGGTCAGGAGATGGAGACCATCCTGGCTAACACGGTGAAACCCCGTCTCTACTAAAAATACAAAAAATTAGACGGACGGGGTGGCGGGCGCCTGTAGTCCCAGTTACTCAGGAGGCAGAGGCAGGAAAAGGGCGTGAACCCGACAGGCGGAGCTTGCAGTGAGCCAAGATCGCGCCACTGCACTCCAGCCAGGGCGACAGAACAAGACTCCCGTCTCCAAAAAAAAAGAAAAAAAAAAAAAAAAAAGAAGAAGAATTAGAAGAGGAATCCACCAGAAGCTTAAAAGGGGCATTCACTGAGATCAAAACAAAGCCAGAAGAAAGTTATCTGGAAGGAAGTGGGGAAAAAAAAAAAAAAATGTGTCCAGAATAAGGGAGTGACCTGCTGTATCAAGTGCTCCTGATACACCATAAAGGATGAAGACATGGAGGCATAAGCTCCATTTGGAGACATAGCTAAGGACAGAAATCAGTAGTAACCAACCAAAGAGTAAGTGATCCTCTGCTCACTCCTGCTTCAGCCGGTTCAAAAGTCTCAGGGAGAGAAAAATAAGAAAGGAAGAACTATACAACACTCAAGGGGGGGTCTTACCTTTGCCTAACACAGGCAGAAAAGAAAACTGCATGGGTTTTCATCTTCCTGCCTAGAGAACACACTAAACCAAGTAAGGGAGAAAGAAGAGTTTTTTCTGTCAATGATAATGAATGATACATTTTTTAAAAGTCAAAATCCTTAGATAAGTGACCACAAGAGACAAAGCTGGAGTTTGAATATAAATACTGCATCAAGTGAAAGTAGCTATCCTATGAAAATGACCTGAAAAACCTGCTAGTCAATAAATTTTTTCAGCTTGCTAGAATGAATACAAAAATATCCTCCAACATTATGATCTAGTGGGCTGTTAAAAGATAAAAGACAAAAAAAGAATCAAAAAAATCCTCCAATATGAAAGAACTAACTTTCCAACAATGTCGACAAATAGGAATGCCTATAGAAGACATTCATTTCTCATTAACTTTTTTGTTTTTGTTTTTGTTTTTGAGATGGAGTTTCACTCTTGTTGCCCAGGTTAGAGTGCAATGGCACGATCTCAGCTCACCGCAAACTCCACCTCCTCGGTTCAAGTGATTCTCCTGCCTCAGCTTCCCGAATAGCTGGTATTACAGGCATGCGCCACACCCAGCTAATTTTGTATTTTTAGTAGAGACGGGGTTTCTCCATGTTGGTCAGGCTGGTCTTGAACTCCTGAACTTAGGTGATCCACTGACCTCAGCCTCCCAAAGTGCTGGGATTATAGGCATGAGTCACCACACCTAGCCTCATTTCTCATTAACTTCTAACCAAAAATTAGAAATCTACTTGTACTGACAAAATAACAAAGGCATCATTTAAATCCTTCTTGGCGAGGCACAGTGGTTCATGTCTGTAATGCCAGCACTTTGAGAGGCCAAGCCAGGAGAATTGGTTCAGGCCAGGAGTTTGAGACCAGTCTGGGCAACATAGCAAGACCCCATCTCTCCCCCTAAAAAAAAAAAAATTAGCCAGTCTACCACTTGAGCCCAGGAGTTGAGGCCACAGTGAGCCATGATTGCGCCACTGCACTCCAGCCTGGGCAACAAAGCCAGACCCTGTCTCTTAAAAATATATATATCATTATTGTTTCTCCTGCTCTATCAATTTTTCCTCATTCACCCACCACTTTGTTTGCTCCTGAAATCCTTCTTTTCACGGAGTTTGGTTCCTTGCTACTCCAGGCGTACTCCCTGGATCAGCAGCATCTGTATCACTCAAAAACTTATGAGAAATGTTGAATCTCATCCTCCCCAAACAGTATCTCCAGGTGAATCACAAGGACCTTAAGGTTGAAGAGGCAATGATATAACTGATACCTGATTGCCTAAGTGGATATTTTCTTATAGCAGAGCTCCAGTTTTCCCCTTCTTTTTCAGAGGGCCTCTGCCATCAGTTACCTTTTGAGGGCTCAAAAAAAAATTATTTTTCAAGTCAAAGACTAAAACAGCTGTAAAGTATCCATCAATCAGCTGGTCCTCTCACTTTACAGGAGAGGCCCAGAGAAATTACATGATTCCCATACCTCACACAGCTAATGGCAGGACCTTGCTTCTGCATACTCTCTCCCTGGTCTCTAGACCCCTGTCTCATTAGGCTGCCAATAATCTGCAATTTAATATCAAAAAACTGAAAAAGTATGTCGATAGAAGGATTTTTTTGTTGTTGTTTGTTTGCTTTGTTTTAATCTTTAAAGACTGTGGAGGAATGGCTAATTTTTAAACCTACATCCAATAAATGGCTCTTCCTCACAAGAACATAGCTACCTTAATTATTTCAGAACAATATTTCAGAGCAACAACAAAGACTTTCATGCCAGGGCAAACATAAGGTCATGCATAGGAGAATTTCATAAATTCCATTACATAAACATCTGTATGTTTGTTCCCCCAATGTCGGAAGTAGTATCATGCACCATTGTAGACAATAATTTATTGAACAATAAGGACTTACATCTTTAAAGAATTAATAAACAATAGAAAAAAAACAATTTGGGCTGATAATCAATAGTCACCATTTGTTTCCGAAGTGCCTCTCTCCAGTTTCAAAAGTAGAAGCACAGAAGAAGCACTGCCCACCCCGAAGAAATTAAGAAACCACAAACTCTCATCAGTACAAAGTTGGGATACCACTAATTTCCTTTGATAAAAAATGGGTGGATTTCAAAAGACAGCTTAGGCAGCAGTGATGGCAGCCGCTGCGAAGACGCTGGCTGCAGCGGAGGAGACACAGCAGGTGCTGCCCACTCTGTGGAGCCAGCGGGGGCCGGGAACAGGGAGGAGCCCCGCCCCCTACCAAGTTGGAGGGGCAGGAGCCCCGCGCTCCTGGGCGCAGCTGCAGCCACTCAATCACAACTCCAGACGCAGGCATCCCTGCACTGTCGGTGGCCCGGGAAGCACCCCTGCCCCTGCAGTTTGGAAGTGCCCACTCCCGCTCCCTGGCCTCTCCCAACTCCCAGAGCCCACTCCGATTTCCAACCAAAGTTGAAGCCCAGCCCAGGTGCTGTCGCAACCCGGCCATGTGTGTGCGTGCTCGGGGCAGTGCTGATACACCAGTCCCCTAACACCTCGGTCCCCTCTAACTCTGGGTGCAGATAGCACAGGAGGGACACACACGGGGAGCTGAGGGCTTAAGTATACTCCACTGGTATACCCAAGAACAGAGGAGACCCTCTGCTGACTCAAGAAGAAATAAAAAATCTAAATAGATCCATAATAAATAAAGAAATTGAATTAGTAATCAAAAAACTATCCACAAAGAAAAGGCCAGGCCAAGATAGATCCACTGGTGGACTCTACTAAACAATTAAAGCAAAATTATACCCATTCTTCAAAAACCACTCCAAAAAACAAAAGAGGAGAGAATACTTCCCACCTCATTTTATAAATCTAGTTACCCTGAGCCAAAACCAAACACATCACAAGAAAACAACAGACCAATATCCCTTATGAATATGGATGCAAAAATCCTCAACAAAATACTACTAGCTGAATCCAACAATATATAAAAGGTATTACATAACATGTCTAAATAGAGTTACCTAAAGAATGCAAGGTAGGCATCCTTAACATCCAGAAATGAACTAATGTAAAATCAATAAAATCTAAATCAAAAGCCACTTGATCACCTCCATAAATCCAACTCTTCCATTATAAAAAACACTCAAAACACTAGGAATAGAAGGTTCCTCACACTGATAAAAGGCATCTATGCAAAATCCACAGCTTACATCATACTTAATAGTGTAAACTGAACGCTTTCCTCCTAAGATCAGGCGTAAGACAAGGATGTCTGCATTCACCACTTGTATTCAAAATCATACTGGATGCTCTCAACTATAGCAATTAGGTAAGAAAAGGAAATAAAAGGCCTCCAAATGAGAAAAGAAGAAGTAAAACTATCTTTACTCACAGATGACATAATCTTGTATATAGAAAATCCTAAGGAATTCACAAAAAAAGATTAGAACTACTAAATGTGTTAAGCAAGGTTGCAGGATACAAAATAAATATACGAATATCAATTATATTTCTATATTCTTGCAATGAACAATCCAAAATGAAATTTAAAAAATAATTACATTTACAATAGCACCCAAAAGAGTAAAATACATAAGTTAGCCAGGTATGGTGGTGCTCACCTGTAATACTAGCTACACAGGAGGCTGAGGCAAGAGGATCACTTCAACTCAAGAGTTCAAGATTACAGTGAGCTATGATCATACCACTACACTCCAGCCTGGGCAACAGAGCAAGACTCCATCTCAAAAAAAAAAAAAATACTTAGGAATAAATTTAACAAAAGAAATGTAGAACTTATGCTCTGAAAACTATGAAAACATTGTTATAGAAATAAAGAAGATCTAAATAAATGGAAAACATCCCATGTTCATGGATCTGAAGACTTAATATTGTTAGGATGGCAATACTTCCCAAATCAATCTACTGATTCAATGTAATCCCTATCAGATTCCCAGATGACTTCTCTGTAGAAATCAACAAGTTTCTTCTAAAATTTGTATGGAATTTCCAAGGACCCAGAATAGCAAAAACAATCTTAAAATTAAAAAAGAACAAAGGTAGAGAACTCACACTTCCCCAAAACTTACTAAAGCAACAATAATTAAGCCAGTATGGCACTAGCATAAGGATAGACATAAAGATAAATGGAAAATACTAAGAGTCCAGAAATAAACCCATACATCTATGATCAACCAATTTTCAACAAAGGTGTCAAGATCATTCAACAAGTAATTGCAACAGATGGGTCTAAGATGACCGAATAGTCACATGCAAAAGAATGAAATTGGATGCTTACCTGTAATCATATGTTTAAAATTAACTCAAAATGTGTCAAAGATCTAAGTATAAGATCATGTACAGATAAAATTATGAAACTCTTGAAACTCTTAGAAAACAATATAAGTAAATCTTTATGACCTCAGATTTGGCAATGGATTCTTAGATTTGACACCAGAAATGTGAGCAATAAAAAATAAATAAGGGCCAAGCATGGTGGCTAATGCCTGTAACTCCAATACTTTGGGAGGCTAAGGCAGGAGGATTGCTTGAGCCAGGAGTCTGAGACCAGCCTGTGCTGATCCCATCACTACAAAAAATATAAAAATTAGCCAGGTGTGGTGGTGTGTGCCTGTAGTCCCAGCTACTGGGGAGGCTGAGGTGGGAGAATTGCTTAACACTGGGAGGCTGAGGCTACAGAGAGCCATGATTGCACCACTGCACTCCAGCCTGGATGACAGAGCAAGATCCTGTCTCAAAATAAATAAATAAACAAATAAAGCCAGGTGCAGTGGCTGACGTCCGTAATCCCAACACTTTGGGAGACTGAGGCAAGCAAACTGCTCAAGCCTGAGAGTTTCAGAAGAGCCCGGGCAACAAAGCGAGACCCCATCTAAACAAAAAATAAAAAATTAGCTGGGCATGGTTGTGTATGCCTATAGTCCCAGCTACTTGAGAGGCTGAGGCAGGAGTTTGAGGTTGCTGTGAGCTAAAATCATGCCACTACACCTCAGCTTGGGCAGCAGAGTGAGACTCTATCTCAAAAAAAACAAAATAAATAAACTAGACTTCATCAAAACTAAAAACTTTTGGTTTTCAAAGGTCACCATCAAGAAGATGAAATGATGGGAGAAAATATTTGCAAATCATATATCTGATAATATACAAGAACTCATACAACTCAATAATAAAAAAAGTCCAATTAAAAATGAACAATGGGTCTGAATAGGTATTTTTCCAAGTAAGATATACAAATGGCCAATAAGAACATAAAAAGATGCTCAAGGCCAGGTGCAGTGGCTCATGCCTGTAATCCCAGCACTTTGGGAGGCCAAGGCAGGAGGATCACCTGAGGCCAGGAGTTCGAGACCAGCCTGGCCAACATGGTGAAACCCCATCTCTACTAAAAATACAAAAAACAAAACAAAAAAAAATAGCCAAGCATGGTGGCAGGTGCCTGTAATCCCAACTACTTGGGAGGTAAGAGAATCGCTTGAACCCGAGAGGCAGAGGTTGCAGTGGGCCAAAATCACACCATTACACTCCAGCCTGGGTAACAAGAGCAAAACTCTGTTTCCAAAAAAAAAATGCTCAGCATAATTAGTCATTAGGGAAACACAAATCAAAACTATGAGATATCACTTCATACCTACTATGACAGAATCAAAGAAGTCAGATAGTAATAAGTGTTGGTGAGGATGTGGAGAAATCAGAACCCTCATATACTGCTAGTGGGGATGCAAAATGATGCAACCACTTTAGAAAGGAATCTAGAAGTTCCTCTAACACTTAAACACAGAATTACCATATGACCCAGCAATTTAATACTGAAGTATCTATCCAAGAGCAATGAAAACATATGTCCATACAAAAAAACTTACACATAAATGTTTATAGTAGCATTATTCATAATAGCCAAAATTTGGAAACAACCCAAATGTCCATCAGCTGATGAATATATAAACAAAAGGTAGTATCCATACAGTGGAATATTATTTGGCCATAAAAAAGAAAAGAACAAAATACTGATATATGTTACAACATAAATGAATAAAAGCATATAGGTTTTAGAATAAGACATATCTGGCTCTTAAAAACATGCTAAGTTAAAGAAGCCAGTCACAAAAGGCCACCTATTATATGATTCTGTTTATATAAAATATCCAGGATAGGCAAATTCATAGAGACAGAAAGTAGATTCATAGTTGCTTAGGTCTCAGCGTAGGGGAGAACGAAGCGGGAAGGAGAGTTACAGCTAAAGGATGTGCGGTTTCTTTTTGAGTTGATAAAAATAACCCAAACTTGGCTGTGGTAATGGTTACATGTATCTGTGAACATACAAAAAAGGAATTGAATTTTATGCATTAAATGGGTGAATTGTATAGTATTTGAATTATATTTCAACAAAGCTTTTTTTTTTTTAAAGAGAACAAATGGTGATGGATACATGGGGGTTCATTTTGTTATTCTTTATGCTTTTGCTTATGCTTCAAATTCTCCCAAAAAACAAAAATGAAGTTTTTTTTTTTTTTTTTTTTTTTAAGTAGAACACTCCTGTATTTTGGCCACATTTACCATTAGGCCAGGAGCAGTGGCACACACCTGTAATCCCAGCACTTTGGGAGGCCAAGGTGGATTTATCACTTGAGCTAAAGAGTTCAAGACAAGCCTGGGCAACATAGTGAGACATCATCTTTGCCAAGCATGGCAGAAAAAACAAAAATTTTTTAAACTTCTTTAAATATTAAAAAAAAAGTGCAACAGCAAATTAAATTTAGAAAGTCAGCAAAATACATTCTGCCCTTTTTCCTGGAAGACATCCTAAGTCATCAAGAAAATGAAAAATTAGCCATAAATTGAGACATAAATAAAATGCTCATCTGTATTCCAATCTAGGAAAGATATAGGCCTTGACATTGAGATATTAAGATAAGCAGTTGGGTGGGGGAGATCTGATACTGACAGGTTAGGAAGGATGGTAAGGACCAATAGTAATAAACATTTTTCAGTCATGAAACCTGGCTTTTGGGTTACAAAAATAAACAAAAAGTGTTCTAAATAACAAAAAATAAAATATGTATACACTGATTTTTTAAATTCAGTTTAGTTAACTGTCTTGAATAAGGAACCGAGGTTTGCATTTTATCCCCTTTTCATTCAGTGTTGATTTCCAGTTGCTCACTGATTTGTCTTTTAAGTAACTGGAAAATAAAAACCAGGTTTTTAATGATATCGCCTTAAAGGAAAGTATCTACTAATCATTTACTAAAGCCCAGTCAGGATTCTAAACGCTTTGCAAGCATTCTATTTTAATCTTCATAACAAAACTACAAAGTAAATTGTAGATACTATTATTCAGGTATCCTTGAATACAGAGAGGTTAAGAAACCTGCGCCAGTGGTCTCACTAGTTAAGTGATGTGCGGTACCTAAACCCAGACTGTCTACTCCAGAACCCTAAACAAATGGCCTATGCACACGCCCCTCCATGTAGACTATAAAAACAATAGCTCTATTCACACTAATTCTAATCACTACAAGTTCAAACTGCAGGCAAGTATGTCATACATTTGATTAAATTGTTAAAGGATGATTAGAAGACAATAATTTGAATGTTGTAACAGGGGCATTCCTATAAATAGGCACAACAGATTAGTTTCTAATGCCTTGTTAGAATAATAAATGGGAGATAATCTCCTTACCCCCTAAACTCTAGAAATTCTCTTCTACATTCTTCACTTGACACTTGTTTGTATTGAATACTTATTTTTTCTACAACAAGTTTACTCAAATTCAGGTTTTATTTAAGAGGTGGCTGTATTAACACCTCATTGACCTAGTCCTACAATATGATCAGCTGTGAAAGTAATAACCCCAAAGAATGCTGTGGGAAAAACATACGGGTTTGAAGGTCAGTTCTGGAAACAGACCTTGAAGCTGTTGTTCATTTTCAGAGCTTTGCTTTTTCCAGGTTATGCTAGTGGCACATTAAATTTAAGAAAGTAGAAATCAGGTCTTCCAGTCAAAGAAAGATGACAAATGCATATAGCATTAGAAGTATACTGCTTTTGTAGGCAATAATACAAGGGCTCACTTGGAATTTTCAACAAAAGACGCAAAGGGCAAAATAACACAAAATTTGGAGTAGGACAGCTCTGGGTCCACTTTCTGACCACGTTTCCACTACATGACCTGAAACAAGTCCCTCATCCTCTAGTATCTCAATTGTTCTAGGATGGAGGAGGATAAAATGGTTCAACCCATAGCAAGTACTCAATAGTCAGTAATAACCTAACAATAGAAACAGTGGTGGTGGGAGAGACGGTGGTAGCAGTGGTAGTGGAAAGAGACAATGGTAGTGTGTTCTGTGCGAGACACAATTACGAATGCCAAACTCACCCTCTGGACTGAAATTTGAAATGGGACTCACAAAGACTGATAGCAATCACTAATGGAAATGTTATTCATCAGCAGGGATGTTTTATAATAACTTCATGTATTTTAATAATTTTCAAAAAATATTTGAAAGTATTCTAAAGCGTAAGACTTACTACATCCCTCAAAAGGTGTAAAAGTTTTAAAATTACTATATATACTATTGCTGTTGGATTTTTTCCCTTCAATGAGCATTTCAATGAGCATTTCTATCAAGAAGCTGTACCATAAATATAAGTGTATAGTTGTAATTTAACCACAACAATTACACGCAATGAAAAATCCCTTAAAGTCTCACAAATAACTTGTAACTTGTTTTCAAAATAAAATTTTTTTAAATTCTTCTTTAAAAACTTCTGGGTTTTCTAGTTTCTTTTTTTAATTCTTCCGCTTATTCATGAAAAAAAATCTCAGTAATTGTTTTCTTTATAAAATGCTAATAAGTTCGAAAATCTTTCTCTCTCTGATTGCTAGCCAACTTAAGACCCATAGCTTATCCTGCAGCATCTTTCAAGTTGTTTATCAATGAGGACATGTAAGATGTGTATACATGTAAGATACGGTTTCATTTTTAAAGTAAAAGTGAGATACCCAAAAAAATACATTTCTCCAGGAAATTGAAGTCAAATGCAGGACTTGACTGGCAGCAAGTGCTGATAAAATCAGCGCAGCTCATCTAAACTGTTGTGGTCTCCAAGTAAAAAGAGAAGAAACAATAATCCTATTACGAGAAGGAATGGGGGTATTAGTACATGCATCCTACTTCAGTCGTAGGCTGGGAACTGTTCTGCCCATTTACTCACAGACCTGTTGAAGTGTCTCAGGAGGATGCTCATGCTCCATGTGACATTCCTCAATGGAATCCTTAAAAAGTCTCATCCCTTTTTTCTCAAAGGTATTCACAGAATCGCATACACTTTGTGCTCCTAGTGTTTATTCCAGTGCAAACATCTTTCTAAGAAATCAATCACCTTACAGCCCCCAAACCATTTTATTGCATTGGAGGATCTTGTTCACAAAATAAAAAATGGAAAGGGCATTCATGTACCCGAAGTTTAATACCAGACATACCATCTTACCTGATGCCACGTCAGATGAGCTCTGTCTCACCTTTCTGCGAACCCTCGTTCCGCAAATTTCCCTTTATGAACGCCTGACAAGGTCCCAGTGATGGAGCAGAGGGAGCAAGAACGGAGGGTGCAAAGAAAAGCAACCTTTAGCTTCACTATTCCCTCTCGTCCTCCAGCTGAAAGTTGTTCCACGTCCCGGGCAAAGAGAGAGCCCCACCAGGCAGTACCATCAGCTCCACAGAGTTGGAGTGATTCCCCCAAGAAGCTCCCCTGCGCCCCCCGTCACCCCCCAGAGACCAGCAGAGGAAACGGCATCTATCCCTTGGAAGACACTAGGCAGGCAAGAACAAATGCCAAGTCCTGCTGCTCACACCGAGGAGGAAAGGATGGAGGAGGCGGCGAATGGGATGTAGCAGAAACCCGACGGCCGCAGCGGAAGGGACACCTCCCCTCTCCAGACTAACTCTGAGCCATCTTCGCCCTGTTGTCATAGCACTTACAACGGACGCCACTGCGCAGTCACGCCGCGCCGCGCCGCCTTCTGGGGGCTGGAGTCCAGAGAGGCTGAGGCGCGAAGGAGGAGACCGACTTCTCAGGGGGCCGCGGTTGGAATTAGATTACTGCTGGGGCGGGGCTCGAGTGAACCACGGCCTGGTTCTTATTAGCAGAGAGGGATAATTACTGCAATCCTCTGCCCCGTCATGACAGCAGTTCCTCAAGGAAGACCCGCCTCCTGCCTGGGCTCTGGGCGCAGGCCACGCCCCCCAGAAGCGTGCCCGCGCCCTCCCCTCCGAGCGTGTGGGTGGGGCCTAGCGGGGACACGGCGTCGCGGGCATCTAGGTGGTCCTCTGGGATTCCGCGCTTCTGAGAGTCCCAATCGCCGTGTTTTTTTCCTGCCGGGACATTCATGAGGGCTTCGTCCATGCACCGCGCGACCGTGGCGAGGGTGGTCTCGGTAGCGAGCGCCAGCTTGTGCCCCATGGTGGTGGGGGTGGTGCTGGCCCAGTACACATTCACCTTGGAGAGGAAGACGGGGCGGAAGACCAAGATCATAGAGATGATGGAGCTTTTGAACAGTTTCCAGTTTCTCCTTTTTTTACTATTTAAAACAGCGCTGCTTTGAAGTTACTTGTGCCTGTGTCCTGATACACGTGTTAAATATATTTTCCGTCTATACCTTAGAGTGGATTTCCTGGTACATGGGATTGGATCTATGTCTTCTTTTGTTTTTTACTTTTTTAAAAAATCTTTACATTCACATTCAGTGTAGCCAACCTTGAAATTTTTCTTGTTTGCTTTTTTCAGTGGATTCTAGTGTAGGCTTTAAATTTTCTGTATTTCACCATCAATCCACAAATCCACATTCCCAGTAGAAAATACCATTCTAGTTTTAGTTTTTTGGTTTTGGGGGTTTTTTTGGTTGTTTTTGTTTTTGTTTTGTTTTGTTTTTACTGAGACTGGGTCTTACTGACAGGGTCGCCTAGACTGGAGTGCAGTGGCACGATCACTGTTCATTGAAGCACTGAAGCCTCAACCTCCCAGGGTCAAACGATTCTCCCACCTCAGCCTTCCTAGTAAGCTGGGACTACAGGCACAGACCACCACGCCCGGCTAATTTTTGTATTTTTTGTAGAGACGAAGTTTTGCCATGTCCAGGTTGCTCTCCAACTCCTGGGCTCAAATGATCCACCCACCTTGGTCCCCCAAAGTGCTGGAATTGCTGGCGTGAGCCACCACGTCTGGCCCCAGTAGTTTCAAAAATGACCTTTCAGTCAAAGCCTTGGTAATATAACCAGTTTACGATTGTATTCTGCTATATAGACACAGCAGATTTTTATTAGACTTATTGAAATGTCCATATTACCACAAGAAGACTCACAAATGGTTTTCTAATTATGGAGGAATCAAGTAAAGAGAAAAAAAGGTTTTATCTTTGTTTACACAAGTATACTTTATCAAATTGCTATAAATTATAAATAGCTTAAGAGACAAGATTTTCTTAAATCTGGAAAAAAATATTTGAGTAAAGAATCAACAACATTTGAAATAAAGTCATAAAAACATTGTCTTCATCAGTTATTTAAACTCATGTAATTAATTTTTGTTCTGCCTGATCTTGATTAATAGTTTCATGAACTCACTTTTTTATTACAGTTCTGGAAAGTGTTATTTTGTCCATTGATCTTCAAGCTTTTAGAAACCTGTATTTAAGAGCATTTTTTAGGGCCAGGCACAATGGCTCATGCCTGTAATCCCAGCAATTTGGGAGGCCAAGGTGGGAGGATCATTTGAGGCCAAAAGTTCAAGAACAGCCTGGCCAACATAGTGAAACCCCATCTCTACTAAAAATACAGAAAATTAACCCAGCGTGGTAGTGCAAGCCTGTAATCCCACCTACTCAGGAGGCTGAGGCATGAGAATTACTGGAACCAGGGAGGCAGAGGTCACAGTAAACCAGGATCACGTCACTGCACTCCAGCCTGGGCATCAGAGCAAGATTGTCTCAAAAATAAACAAATAAAAACAAAAGAGTACTTGTTAGAATATTTTCTATGAGTCTGTTTTTAAAAAAATAATTCAAAACAATAACATGGATGACAAAAACTTAAAACAGCCATGGTTAAAAATCTGATGAAGTTAACAACTGAGAAGAACATTTATTTATTGCTATTACACACAGTATTTGAAGATAACCAGAATGATGACTGGTAATATAATACATTTGTATGATTTTTTTTTAAAGATGCGGTCTTGCTCTATTGCCCGGGCTAGAGTGCAGTCACACATTCATAGCTCACTGCAACCTCAAACTCCTGGACTCAAGCAATCCTTTTGCTTCCGCCTCTCAAGCAGCTGGGACTATACGTTTGTACCACCATGCTTGACTTTTTTTTTTCTTTTTTGTTTTGTTTTGTTTTAGTAGAGACAGGGTCTTGCTTTGTTGCCCACGCTGGTCACAAATTCCTGGCTATAAGCAATCCTCCAACCTCAGCCTCCCAAAGTGTTGGGATTATAGGCATGAGCCATCATTTCCAGCAGACTTGTATGAACTTATATAATTTTTCAAACATTCATATCAATAACATTCCCATAAATACAAATAAAAGAAAAATCTAGCATCAGTTATCATTTGACAATGTTTCTTATAAAATTTACCAAATAACCCAAATCATTTAATACCTCTACAAGATGAGAAAGATATCTTTTTGTTGCGGGAAGTCAGGGACCCCGAACGGAGGGACTGGTTGAAGCCACAGCAGAAGAACATAAACTGTGCAGATTTCATGGACATTTATTATTTCCCCAAATTAATACTTTTATAATTTCTTATGCCTGTCTTTACTACAGTCTCTGAACATATATTGTGAAGATTTCATGGACATTTATCACTTCCCCAATCAATACTCTTATAATTTTCTTTTTTTTTTTTTTTGAGACAGAGTCTCGCTCTGTCACCCAGGCTGGAGTGCAGTGGCCGGATCTCAGCTCACTGCAAGCTCCGCCTCCCGGGTTTACGCCATTCTCCTTCCTCAGCCTCCCAAGTAGCTGGGATTACAGGCACCTGCCACCTCACCCAGCTAGTTTTTTGTATTTTTTAGTAGAGACAGGGTTTCACCGGGTTAGCCAAGATGGTCTCGATCTCCTGACCTTGTGATCCGCCCATCTCGGCCTCCCAAAGTGCTGGGATTACATCTTATAATTTTCTATGCCTGTCTTTAATCTCTTAATCCCGTCATCTGTGTAAGCTGAGGATGTATGTCGCCTCAGGACCCTGTGATGATTGCATTATCTGTAAAAATTATTTGTAAAACATGTATTTCAATAATATGAAATCTGGGCATCCTAAAAAAGAACAGGATAACAGTGATTTTCAGGCAACAAGGGAGATAACCATAAGGTCTGACTGCCTGTGGGGCCGGGCAGAATACAGTCATATTTCTCTTCTTGCAGAAAGCAAATAGGAGAAATATCACTGAACTCTTCCCAGCAAGGAATAACCCTGGGAAAGGAATGCATTCCCGGGGTGGGTCTATGGACAGCCACTCTGGGAGTGTCCTCCTTATGAGGTTGAAGATAAGGGATGAAATACGCCCTGGTCTCCTGCAATGCCCTCAGGCTTGCTAGGATTAGGAAATTCCAGCCTGGTGAATTCTAGTCAGACCGGTTGTCTGCTCTCAAACCCTGTTTCCTGTTAAGATGTTTATCAATGACAATGCATGCCCAGTGGGACATGGAACCTCATCAGTAATTCTAATTTCGCCCTGGCCTTGTGATTTTTTATTGCCCTTTCAAGCATGTGATCTTTGTGACTTACTCCCTGTTTGTACCCCCCTCCCCTTTTGAAATCCCTAATAAAAACTTGCTGGTTTTGCGGCTCAAGGGGCATCACAGACCTACCAATAGGTGATGTCACCCCCAGAGGCCCACCTGTAGAATTTCTCTCTTTTGTACTCTTTCTCTATTTCTCAGACTGGCCGACACTTAGGGAAAATAGAAAAAAACCTACGTTGAAATATTGGGGGCTGGTTCCCCTGATATCTTTCAATGCTTTCCAGGAGTCCAACTGGAAAATTCCAAAGTTAATTCTACATTTAAAAATCTTAAATTGGAATTTGATTTTGAAGAAGTTTTTAAAAAGGCTCAAAACACTGCATCAATACAGAATCACAAGTTACTTGTGAAATAAGTCATTCATATAACCAAAGTGATAATCAAAAGGCTTAAAAAGCCATACAAATAATCACATTAAAATTATCTTAACCATTTTAAACTTCAGGTTTAAAAAAGAAATCAAATATAACATAGGCAACACAGGAAATTATGTTGATAAAATGTATAATCTTCCTCAGGCCAGGTACCAAAAAATTAAATCTGCAATGTGATTGTTTCTCCTTTTGGGGAGCTCATTTAGATAACCTGGAAGTCAAATCTGATGAAAAGGGTACTTGAATTTAATAAGATACAGGAAGATGTGTCCCAGGTCATGATTATAACAATTTACATGTATCAAGAAAAGCCAAAAGTACAGAATCAAGTTATATTGAAAAACAGCATTGATTTCTAGACCTTCAGGATAAATATTTAGTGTCAGGCCATACCAGCAGTTAGAACCAAAAAAAAAAGTATAGCAACTGATGAAAAAAATTGAAGGAGAGAGTTACCATCCCAGGCTTTCTAAAGAGGAGAAAAACCTGAATGCAATGATATATGACCTGCAAATCAAATAGCAAGACATGGCAAATTTGAACCACTGAGATATGAATCCAAGAAATTGCAAAAGCAAAACTCTACCTCAAGTGATATTACCAGACAGGTGCAATATCTGTAATCCAAGCATTTTAGGAGGCCAAGGTGGGCAGATCACTTGAGCCCAGGAGTTCGAGACCAGCCTGGACGATATGGCAAAATCCTGTCTCTACAAAAAATACAAAAATAGCCGGGCATGGTTGCATGTGCCTTTAGTCTCAGCTACTAGGGGGGCTGAAGTTGGAGGAATGCTTGAGCCCAGTAGGTCAAGGCTGCAGTGAGCCATGATCGTGCAACTACACTCCAGCCTGCATGACTGAGTGAAACCCTGTCTCAAAAAAAAAAAAAAAAAAAGCAATGAAATTACTATTTTAAATGAAGAAGACAGCATTTTTAATGTGAAACTAGGGAAATTAAATAAATCTCAGTGAAAAAAGGGAGCAGAAGTAGAAACTGCCTGCAGTTTAGAAGTAGCTGTTAAAGAAATAGATTTTAGAATTCAAAATGAAAGCTTCTTACAGTTTTATCAGGAGCAGATCAATACTTCAAGAAAATGTTGTTTTAAAAATGAAGGACCAGGTTCTGGTCCTGTATCAGTGCACCTCCAAAGTCAATGTTTAAATTTTAGAAAACCACTTATAAACTATTTATTTTTAATCCCAGCCAACCTGATCATTCATGAAAGTTTTCTCATAGGCCTATTATTCATAAATGCTCTTAGACTTGCTTAGAGATTTTCTCATTTTTTTAATGCCCAAGTCTTTATCCTCCCATTTTTCATTTTATATAAAAGCCAATTATTTTATAGGACTAAAATTTACTATTCAAGATTATTTATCATATAAAATTATTTTTTCCTAAATTCATTTTTGATTAATAAATATAAATATATTTAAAATTTTATAAACTTTAAAAAGCCAAAAATTAACTTATATTTATTCAGTGGTTTGTTTCCATTTTTATCTTATTTGGATGTGATCCAGACATTGTATCTACTATTTAACATAATATAACTTCAGGATTTTAAATGACATAAAAATTTCATTAATAAATATTTACTCTATTTATAATTAACTAATTTATTTTTTATCAATTACATCTAGATTACTTCTGAAAACTGAAATACGAGACAAAGCTAGTCATTGCTGTGTTTATTAACAAGTTTCATGTCTGTTAATATCAAGTATTTATCTAAGTAAGAACTTTAAAGTTAAATACATGGGTATCCTGTTGATAACTCAGAAGACAGAGCTGTTTTAAGTATATCAACAATATTAAATCAATCTTATATATGAAAGAATTTCACAACAAAGTCATTCTGTTTTAGACTGGGTTTATAGCATCATGACCTTAACACATCTAGCAAAAACAAATATAAAATTATCTGACCAGTAAACCTAGGCAAAAATGTATGTTGACAATTTTGAAGACAATTTTAAAACAATTAATGAAACATTTAGTTAAGTCACATAAACTAAAAGGGGGGGTTATTTGCTATATATTTTATATAAGCACTCATTTTTCTCACTGTTAATAAAATGTTTATGAATTTTGGCTGACTATGACATATTTTATAATGTAAAAATACCGTGGACATGCATAAACACATTTAAGCATGTTTCCATAAGTAGAAATAAAGTTCTTATAGCTTTTTAGATTTTTAATCATGAGATAGTAAATTATATAAACTCAGATGGGAGGTGGAGCAAGACGGCAAAATAGAAGCCTGCACCAAGCATCCCCCAACAAGGATAGCAATTTAAAACTCCCTACACAGAAAAAAGCACCTTCATGAGAAGCAAAATCAGGTGAACAGTGACAGTACCTGGTTTTGTTTTTGTTTTGTTTTGTTTTGTTTTTGAAACAGAGTCTTACTCTGTCACCCAGGTTGGAGTACAGTGGCACAATCTAGGCTCACTGCTACATACGTCTCCCAGGTTGAAGCGATTCTCCTGCCTCAGCCTCCTGAGTAGCTGGAATTATAGGCACGTGCCACCATGCCCCACTAATTTTTTGTATTTTTGGTAGAGACGAGGTTTCACCATGTTGGCCAGGCGGGTCTCAAACTCCTGAACTCAAGTGATCCTCCTGCCTCGGCCTCCCAAAGGGCTTAGATTATAGGCATGAGCCACCGCACCCAGCCAGTACCTGGTTTTGACTTAATATTGCTGAAAGATGCACAGAAGAAGTAGAAAAAAGTATTGAATTGCCAACACCACTCCTCCCACACTCCCCAGCAATGGTTGCATGGTGTAAAGAGCATTTCTGTGCACTGGGGGAGGGAGAATGCAGCAAATGTAAGGCACTGAACTCAGTGCTGCCCTGTTATAGCAGAAAGGAAGACTGGACAAAACTCAGCTGATACCTGCCCATGGAGAAAACACTTAAACCAGCCCTAGCCAACAAGAAATCACCAATTCCAGCAGTCAGAAATTGAGTTCCCCCAAGCATCATGACAATGAACTAAAGTACTTTGGGGCTGTAAGTAAACTTGAAAAGCAGTGTAGGCCACAAGGACCACAACTCCTAGATGAGTCCTAGGGCTGAAACAGGCCCAGAGACAGTGAACTCAGTGGGTGCATGGCCTACTGAGACACCAGCCAGGGCAGCTGTGGGAGTGCTGGCATCAACTCTCACCTAGTCCAGGTTGCACAGCTTGTGGCTTCAAAAGGGACTCCTTCCTACCACTTTAGGAGAGGAGAGGGAAGAATGGGGAGGACTTGGTCTTGCATCCTGGATACCAGCTCAGCCATAGCAGGATAGGGCACTGGTTAGAGTCATGAGGCCACCCTCCATTCCAGGCCCCAGTTCCCAGATGGTGTTTCTACATACAATGTGGGCCAGTAGGGAACCTGCTGCCTTGAAGGGAAGGACCTAGTTCTGGCAGGATTCATCACCTGCTAACTGAAGAGCCCTTGGGCACTAAACAACCAGCAGTAATAGACAGGTACTCCATTGAGAGCCTTCAGTGAGACTCTGAGACTTATTGGCTTCAGGTGAGACTCAGCACATTCCAGATGTAGTTGCTATGGAGCAACAGTCTTTATGCTTGAGAAAAGCAGAGGGAAGAGTAAAGGGACTCTGTCTTACACCTTAGGTACCAGCTCAGCCAGAGGTGAGTAGAACCCAAAGCGGGCTCTCGGGGTCCCCAATTCCAAGACTTGGCTCTTGCATGGTATTTCTGCACCCGCCCTGGGTCAAAGGAGAACCCACTGCCCTGAAGGGTGAGACCCAGGTCAGGCAGATTCACCACAAGCTGACTTAAGAGCCCTTGGGCTTTAAGGGAACATCAGTGGTAGTCTGGCAATACTCTCCATGGGCCTGTGGTGGTGGTGGCCACAGGGTGAGGCTCCTCTGCCTTTGGAAAGAGGAGGAAAGAGTGGGAAGCACTGCACCTTGTGGTGTGACGCAGCTCAGCCACAGTACAATAGAACACCAAGTAGATGGTGAGGTTTTTGACTGTAGTCCCTATCTCCCTGACAGCACCCCCACCAGAACTTGGGAGAACTCATCACTCTGAAGGGAAGGACATAGGCCTGGCTGGCTTTGCTACATGCTGACTGTAGAGCTCTAGGGTCTTGAGTGAATACAGGTAAGTAGACAGGCAGTGGTTCTAAAAGGCCTTGGGTGAGATCCAGTGCTGTCCTGACTTCAGGTCTGACCTAGTGCAGTCACAGTGGTCGTGGCCACAAGGGTGCTTGTGTCACTCTACCTCCAGCTTCAGGTGGCCCAGAACAGAGAGAGAGACTTCATTTGTTTGGGAAAAATTAAGGGAAGAGAATAAGAGTCTCTGTCTGATAATCCAGAGAAATCTCCTGGATCTTGCCCAAGTCCATCAAGGCAGTACCTCTACAAGTCTTCAAGAACCACAGGATTACTGTGCATGAGTTGCCCTCTAAAGCAGATAAAGCTTTAGATCACAACACCCAAGTCCTTTCAAATATCTGGAAAGCCTTCCCAAAAAGGATGGGTACAAACAAGTCCAGACTATAAAGACTATAAGAAATACCTAATTCTTCAATGCCCAGATACTAAAGAACATCTACAAGCATCAACACCATCCAGAAAAATATGAACTTAGCAAAAGAACTAAATAAGGCACCAGGGACCTATCCTGGAGAAAAATAGATATGCGACCTTTTGGACAGAGAATTCAAAATGGCTGTGTTGAGGAAACTCAAAGAAATTCAAGAAAACAGAGAAGGAATTCAGAATCCTATCAGATAAATGTTACAAAGAGATCGAAATAATTAAAAAAGATTAAGCATAAATTCTGGAGCTGAAAAAATGCAATTGGCATACAGAAGAATTTATGTCTTTTTATAGTAGAATTGATCAAGCAGAAGAAAGAATTAGTGAGCTTTAAGACAGGCTATTTAGAAATATAGTCAGTGAGACAAAAGGAAAAAAAACAATGAAGCACACCTACAGAATCTAGAAAATGGCCTCAAAAGAGCACATTTAAGAGTTATTGGCCTTAAAAAAGAGGTAGACAGACAGGTGTAGAAAGTTTATTAAAGGGATAATAACAAAGAACTTCCCAAACCTAGAGAAAGATAACAATATCAAGAACAAGAAGATTATAGAACACCAAGTAGATTTAACCCGAAGAAGACTACCTCAAGGCATTTCATATTCGAACTCCCAAAGATCAAAGATACCTACTAAAAGTAATACAAGAAAGGGAGAAAGAAGGAAGAAAAGATCATAAAACAGCCAGAAAACAGACAACAAAATGGCAGGAGTAACTTATCACTTATCAATCATAACATTGTATGAATATTGGAAAAGAAGTAGAAAAAAGTAACATTAAATGTAAATGTACTAAATTCTCCAATCAAAAGATATAGAGTGTCTGAATGGATTAAAAACTCAAGATACATTGATCTGTTGCCTACAGAAAATAGTCTTCACCTGTAAAGACACACAAAGACTGAAAATAAAGATGGGAAAAAGATATTCCATGCCAATGGAAACCAAAAAAGAGCAGGAGAAGCTATACTATTTTGTATATTACATTAGACAAAATAGATTTATATATCAGACAAAATATATTTCAAAACAAAAACTATCAAAAAAGAAAAAGAAGGTCATCATATAATGATACGGGGTAAATTCAACAAGAGGATATAATAATTTATAAATATATATGTGCCCCACACTGGAGCACCCAGATATATAAAGCAAATATTAGAGCTAAAAAAAGAGATAGGTTCCCCAAAAATAACAGCTGGAGACATCAACAACCCACTTTTAGCATTAGACAGATCATCCAGATAGAAAGCCAACAAACAAACATTGTACTTAATCTGCACTACAGACCAATGAACCTAGCAGATATCCACAGAACATTACATCCAACAGCTGCAGAATACACATTCTCCTCCTCAACATAAGGATTATTTTTAAGAGTAAACCATATGTTAAACCACAAAATAAGTCTTAAAACATTTCAAAAAATTGAAAATATATCAAACATCTTCTCTGAACACAATGGAATAAAACTAGAAATCAATAATGAGGAATTTTGAAAACTAGATGAATACATGAAAATTAACCAATACGCTCCTGAATGAGCAGTGGGTCAATGAAGAAATTAAGAAGGAAACTGAAAAATTTTTTGAAACAAATGAAAATGGGAACACAGCATACCAAAACCTATAGGATACAGCAAAAGCAGTACTAAGAGGGAAGTTTACAATAAAAAGCGCCTACATCAAAAACGTAGGAAAACTTCAAATAAAAACCCTAATGATGCATCTTAAAGAACGAGAAAAACATGACCAAACCAACCCCAAAATTAGTAAAAGAAAAGAAATAATAAAGATTAGAGGAGCAATAAATGATTTTGAAATGAGGAAAACAATACAAACAATCAATGAAATGAAAAGTTGTTTTTTTCAAAAAGATAGATGAAATTGAAAAAACTTTAGCCAGATTAAGAAAAAAAGAAAGTAGACCCAAATAAATAAAATCAGAGAGGATAAACAAGACATTACAACTGACGCTGCAGAAATCCAAAAGATCATTAGTGGCTACTGTGAGCAACTATATATGCCAGTAAGTAGGAAAACCTAGAAGAAATGGACAAATTGCTAGACACATACAATCTATCAAGATTGAACCATGGAGAACTCCAAAACCTAAACAGACCAATAACAAGTAATAAGATTGAAGCCATAATAAAAAAAAGTCTCCCAGTAAAGAAAAGCCCGAGACCCAGGGGCTTCACTGCTGAATTCTACCAAACATTTAAGGAAGAAATAATAACAATCCTACTCAAGGTATTCTGAAAAATAGAGGAGGAGGAAATACTTCCAAACTAATTCTATGAGGCCAGTACCCTGATCCAAAAACCAGACAAAAACACATCAAAAAAAGAAAACTACAGGCCAGTATATCTGATGAATATTGATATAAAAATCCTCAACAAAATACGAAGCAAACAAAATTCAAGAATATATTAAAAAATCATTCATCACGACCAAGTGGGATTCATCCCTAGGATGCAAGGATGGTTCAACATATGCAAATAAATAAATGTGATACATCATATCAACAGAATGAAGGACAAGAACCATATGATCATTTCAACTGATGCTGAAAAAGCATTTGATAAAATTCAACATCCCTTCATGATAAAACTCTCAAAAAACCAGGCAAGGAAGTAACATATCTCAACATAATTAAAGCCATATATGGCAGACCCATAGCTAGTATCATACTGAATGGGGAAAAATAGAAAGTCTTTCCTCTAATATCTGGAAAATAGCAAAGATACCCACTGTTATTCAACATAGTACTGAAAGTCCTAGATGAAGCAACCAGACAAGAGAAAGAAATAAAAGGCATCCAAATTAGAAGGAAAGAAGTCAAATTACCCCTGTTTGCAGATGATATGACCTTATATTTGGAAAAACCTAAAGACTACATCAAAAAACTATTAGACCTGATACATTCAGTAAAGTTGTAAGATACAAAATCAACATACAAAAATCAGTAGGATTTCTATATGCCAAGTGAACACTCTGAAAAATAAATTCAAAAAGTTATTCCATTTATAATAGCACACATAAAATTAAATACTTAATAATTAACTTACCCAAAGAAATGAAGGATCTATATAATGAAAACTAGAGGCCAGACGTGGTGGCTCATGCCTGTAATCCCAGTACTTTGGGAGGCCAAGAGAGGTGGATCACCTGAGATTAGGAGCTTCAGATCAGCCTGGCCAACATGATGAAACCCCATCTCTACTAAAAATATAAAAATTAGCCAGGCATGGTGGTGCACGTCTATAGTTCCAGCTACTTGAGAGGCTGAGGCAGGAGAATCACTTGAACCCAGGAGGCGGAGGTTGCAGTGAGGCAAGATTGTGACACTGGACTCCAGCCTGAGTGACAGAACAAGATAGTCTCAAAAAAAAAAAAAAGAAAAAAAGAAAACTATAAAAACATTGAGGCAAGACATTGAAGAGAACAGAAAAAAAATGGACAGATATTCCACGTTCACGTATTGGAAGACTCAATATGGTTTAAACGTCCACATTACCGAAAGCATTCTACAGAATCAATGCAATCCCTATCAAAATACCAATGAAATTCTTTACAGAGATAGAAAAACAATCCTACAATTTACGTGGATCCACAAAAGACCACAATAGCCAAAGCTATCCAGAGCGAGAAGAACAAAACTGGAAAAATCACATTACCTGACTTCAAATTAAACTACAAAGCTATAGTAACCAAAACATCATGGTACTGGAACAGAAAACAGACACATAGACAATAACAGAATAGAGAACTCAGAAATAAATTCATACACAGTGAACTCATTTTCGACAAAGGTGCCAAAAACATATGCTGGGGAAAAGACCATCTCTTCAATGAATGGTGTTTGGTAAACTGAATATCCATACGCAGAGGAATGAAACTGACCTCTGTCTCTTGCCATATACAAAAATCAAATTAAAATGGATTAAAGACTTAAATCTAAGCCTTTAAACTATGAAACTACTACACAAAACATTGGGGAAAATACCTAGGACATTGGGCAAAAATGTCTTGAGTAACTCCCATAGGCACAGGCAACCAAAGCAAAAATGGAGAACCAGGAACACATTAAGTTTAAAAAAAAAAAAAAAAAAAACTTCTGCACAGAGAAGGAAACAATCAACAAAGTGAAGAAACAACCCACAGAAGGGGAGAAAATATTTGCAAACTACCCTTTTGACAAGGGATTAATAAGCAGAACATGTAAGGAGTTCAAAAAACTCTATGGGAAAAAATCTAATAATCCAATTTAAAATGGGCAGAAGATTTGAATAGACATTTCTAAAAAGAAGACATGCAAATGGCAAATAGGCATATGATCATCAGAGAAATGCAGATCAAAACTACAATGAGATATTATCTCACCCCAGTTAAATGGCTTATGCTCAAAAGACAGGCAATAATAAATGTTGGCGAGGATGTGGGAAAAAAGGGAACCCTCATATACTGTTGGAGGGAATGCAAATTAATATAGCCACTATGGAAAAACACTTTGAAGGTTCTTCAAGAAACTAAAAATAGGGTTACCATATGATCCAACAATTCCACTGCTGGTTATATATGCAAAAGAAACGAAATCAGTATATCGAAGAGATATCTGCACTCGCATGTTTGTTTGCAATAGCCAAGATTTGGAAGCAACCTAAGTGTCTATCAACAGATGAATGGATAAAGAGAATGTGGTACATATACATGATGGAGTACTATTCAGCCATAAAGGAAGAATGGGATGCTGTCATTTGCAACAACATAGATGGAACTGGGGACCATTATGTTAAGTGAAATAAGCCAGGCACAGAAAGACAAATATCGCATGTTCTCACTTATTTGTAGGATCTAAAAATCAAAGCAATTGCACTCATGGATATAGAGAGTAGGGAAGGTTACCAGAGGCTGGGAAGCACAGTGAGGTGGCGGAGATAGTTAATGGGTGAGAAAAATAAAAAATAAAAAAATAGAAAAAATGACTAAGACCTACCATTTGACACCGTAACATGGTGAGTACAGTCAATAATAATTTATTTGTGCATTTTAAAATAAGTAAAAGAGTATAATTGGATTGCTTGTAACACAAAAGGTTAATGCTTATGGGGATGGATACCCCATTCTCCATGATGTAATTATTAAGTTTTGCATGCCTGTATCAAAACATGTACCCCATAAATATTAATACCTATTATGTACCCACAAAAATTAAAAATAAAAATTATATATACATATGGACTCACAAGTTTATAAAAAGACAGTTGGATCCAAATTATGTTTCTGAAAAAATCAGATGAGGCTAACCTTTAAGACTTTTTAAATAGGTAATCATATGAGGGTGGAGAACCAAGTTTTGGGTAGAGCAGTTTAAGGCAATTACCAGATTGGACAAATAACCATTAGCTGTGAAACTGTGACTGGATTATGTCAGGAGGCCCAAAAGGTAACTAACAAGGTCTGCACAGCATATTATTTGTCCTTGAAGATGAGAATGTCGCCATTGCTCAACCTTTTGGTAGTTCACGGTGATTGGGTGCTCACCCACGTGTGTGAGATGTGCCACCCACTGCCAGTCTGACATTAAAAAAAAAAAAAGTTGCCATTCCTTTTAGTATAGGGAAGGCTTCTTTTACATGGGAATTTCATCTTTTGTCCTTAAGAAACAGCACAAGGGTCAAAATAATTTTCTTTTGAATCTGTTGGTTTTCTTGTGTTGTTACTTAGTGTGTCACAATAGCTGAGGAGTTTTGGAAGAAACAGTTTGGTTTAGAGAAGGATACACAGAAGGAATTGTAGGAAAAGATCCTGAAAAAAGAGTCTCAGCCAGTTTTGTGCCAGTGTTTTGTAAAAAGGCAATCTTTGAGTCCTGAGAATCTTTTTGAGCCTCAAGGTATCAATTGAGATGTAAGTATTATTTGAAGTGTGTGATTTTATGGCCAATGTCTTAGTTTAGTTTGAGGAATAATAGACTGAATGATCCGATAATGTTTCAACATGTTACCAGCTGGAGTCCCAGATAATATTTTGGCATGCTGTGGAACTTTGACTTCCCATTCGTAACTAAATTCGTCTAGATGATTCATTTTATTGCCAAATGCACAAAAGCAAATTAAAACACAAGGACTGAATACAACCAAAGCCACACAGACGGAAAATAAAATACATACTTACCAAGAAGGATGATAAGCCACCTTCTCCAAATGAGGGGAAATCCCTACACCTAAACCTTCCAGCTGAGATTGACAGGAAGATGATGACCCTTCCCAGCAGGAGAGCTCCCAAAAGGAGGCGGAAAGATGCCTCTTGGGAAAAAAGTGGGGAAGGCTCTCCTCAACCAAATTCCAAATAAAACACTATTTGACCAAAGTCAGAAGTCTGGTCGAAGAGAAACTCACCAAAGGGAAAAGAGGCAGCTTAGGGAAGCAGGAGGCTCCAGGGGTTCGAGTGTGGGCACCTCTCATCATAGTTCCAGGGGATGGGATTTTCCCCAAGGCGAGGCAGCTTTGGATCCATGCTTCTGACACCAAGTATGTTTAAGTCAAATATTATAGACAGATAAATCTCTAAGGTTAAAGCGTTTTATTAGGGAAGCAATAATCACAATTCAGGGTATACACATAGACCAGGTGGTCTTTGGTATGTGAGATGAACAAAGAGAAGGTTGAGAATTTTATCAGAAAGAGAAATGTTGACCCGGCATGGAGTCTTATGCATGTAATCCAGCACTTTGGGAGGTCGAGGCGGATGGATCACGAGGTCAGGAGATCGAGACCATCCTGGCTAACAGTGTGAAATCCCATCTCTACTAAAAATACAAAAAATTAGCCGGGCGAGGTGGCGGGCGCCTGCAGTCCCAGCTACTCGGGAGGCTGAGGCAGGAGAATGGTGTGAACCCAGGAGGCAGAGCTTGCAGTGAGCCGAGATCGCACCACTGCACTCCAGGCTAGGTGACAGAGTGAGACTCTGTCGCAAAAAAAAAAAAAAAAAAGAAAAAGAAAGAAAGCTCTGCCAGGCGCAGTGGCTCACACCTGTAATTCCAGCACTTTGGGAGGCCAAGGCAGGTGGATCACGAGGTCAGGAGTTGGAGAACAGCCTGGCCAACTTGGTGAAACCCCCCTCTACTAAAAATACAAAAAATCAGCTGAGCGTGGTGGCATGCGCTGGTAGTCCCAGCTACTCGGGAGGCTGGGGCAGAAGAATCACGTGAACCCAGGAGACAGAGGTTGCAATTGGGCCACCGCACTCCAGCCAGGCGACACACCCAGACTCTGTCAAAAAAAGGAAGGGAAGGGGAAGGGGAAGGGGAGAGGGAAAGGGAAGGGAGGAGGGAGGGAGGGATGGATGGAGGAAGGAAGGAAGGAAGCTCATTGGCACTAAAGAAGCTTTGGGAACCGGCAAGCTCTTGATAGGTGAGTGACGGAAGTAGTTAAAACCAGTCGCAGTAGTTAAAATCAGTCGCAGAGCCAGGGCAGGACGTTTCAGCAGCTACCAGTTAAAACTGATCTTAAAGTTACACCAGTCCATTTTAGTGGCTGGGCTTCTGGAAAATTTAATTCTTGGAGCAAGTCCTTTGACCCCAAGTGCTTTTCCCCCTGGCCCCTTGATTTTCTTTTACTTGAGTATGACAAAAATTACCAAATTTCTATAACTAACTTTCATACAAATGTGAGACAGGAACTAGAAGGAAGGAAAGGTTATTGGAATAAGAAAAAGAGGGGAAATGAGAGAGAAAGACGGCAGAGAGAGAAAAACAAGGTAACAATCAGTGAGAGAATGCAGAGGCAGGGACCAGAAATGTGGTAAAATCAGACAGAAGGACACAATGAGAGGAACAGCAAAATCTGAGGCCAAGGTGGGTGTGGGAAGCAGCATGGAGGAGCGGGGAGAAGGGGATCTGAAAAAGGACTGGTCTGGATCAAAGTCAGTAAACCAGGTTCTGTCTAATCCTCCTCAGTAGGTACAGGAACCTCAAGTGTTAATGGTAAAATCCAATGTAATAAGGCCAGGCCCTAAAAAAATTTCCACCTTTCATTGAGCCTGAAATAAACGCAGTTTTGTGAATCAGAAAACTTCTTTGGTTTTGAGAGCAGTAAACCCTGGAGGCTAAGCTATGCCAGTTGTTAACTTTTGCTTGGCACACACTGAGGATGGCTAAAGAAATGACCAGCCTTAGTCAGATCCCTTGAGGTCAGGAGTTCAAGACCAGCCTGGCCAACATGGTGAAACCCCGTCTCTCCTAAAATTACAAAAATTAGCCCAGCATGGTGGCACACGCCTATAATACCAGCTACTTGAAAGACTGAGGCATGAGAATCCCTTGAACCTGGGAGGTGGAGGTTGCAGTGAGGAGAGAGCATACCACTGCACTCCAGCCTGGGCAACAGAGTAAGACCCTGTCTCAAAAAAAAGAAGGGAAGGGGAGGGGAGAGGAGGGGAGGGAAAAGGCCAGCCAAGCAAAAATACCTTCTCACTCCCATCAAGACAGCAAGACCCCATCTGTATTTTTTTAAATTATTAAATAAACAAATGGAATGAAAAAAATCCCCCAAAAGTCCATCTGAGCCAATTTGAGGCCAATGGGACATCAGGGAAATTTGTTTCCAGCAGCTTCCTATCCTCTTCTTTACCAAGAGATTCTCCAAGGGTTTCCAAGAGATTCTCCCACTCCCGCTATTCCCACTATTGCCATCACACCTAAATTCACGAGGTTTGATGAAAAACTCTGGAGTAGAAATCAGACCATTTTGGTTGCAGGGCCACACCCTCCTTCTGAGCCTCAATTTCCTTATCTTATATTGCCTTGCATGCCCCCATAGGGTTTCTGTGAGAATCAACTGGGACAACATATGGGGGCAGGGGGAGATCTGCACAGCACTATATAAATGTAAGGAATCACATTTATCTACGAGTAATAGAAGACCCAACTCAAAATCACTTCAATAATAAAGAAATGTATTATCTCCCAGAATGAGAAGTATGGATAGGCAGCAACACCAGGACTAGTTGATCAAATGTCTCTTTCACATCCCCAAGGACCCAGGCGTCTCCTTCTGTCCTCTGCCATCCTCTGGGGGTTGCAGGCAACAACATCCAGAGGCAGAAAGGGGATCTTTGACACTCCCAAGCATCATTTATTAAGAGCAAAGACAACCTTACCCTGAAAGCCACCTCCATCAGACCCCTCCTCATACCTCATTGGCTAAAACTGCATCACAGGTCCATTGCTAAAACAATCAGTGGAAAGGAGAACAGAATTACTATGACTGGTTGAAAACAAGTCAAGATTCACCTCTAGAGAGGAATGAAGAGGCCTCCACTCTCTAACCAGCCTCCCGTAGGATTTCTGAACAAAGTAAAAGCTGATACCAAGGAAGAGAGGGAGAAATGTCAATTGAGTTGCCAAACATTTGCCCCAGAATACCAGCTAAGTTTGGTGTCTGCCCTTCCTCCCTCAGTCTTTCATACCTGCAGGCCTAACATAAAGCACATTGTCTGCCATTTTTCCTCCCATCTTACTGGTTACCAACTATTGATGGTTAGAAATAACATTTCTTTTTTTTTTTTTTTGAGACAGGGGCTCACTCTGTCACTCAGGCTGGAGTGCAGTGGCACCATCATGGCTCACTGTAGCCTCTACCTCCTGGGTTCATGCAATCTTCCCACCTAAGCTCCACAAATAGCTAGGACTACAGGCACAAGCCCCCATACCTGGCCCTAGAACTAATTTTAACAGCTGTTTTTAGTGCATGACCAAAGGGCTTCTCATGTTTCTACTGTGCTGCAGGAGACTGTAGACATGCACACCTGATGGTCCACTTCACCATGAGAGTTCCTTGAAGACTAATATTTTGGGTAGGAAAAAAAAGAAAGATTTTGCATTGTACCCTCTAATCTAGCTGTGCATTAGAATGTGATCTTTCCCTTCTCCTACTTTTTTCCTTTCCTCATCTCCCCAGTGGGGAAAGGTCACTGGTAAGATAAGAACTTGTAAAAATACACCGTAGCAGCAAAATAATGGTGTCAAGGTTATACTGTGAAGGGTGGTCAATACAGGAGAAAATCTACTCTTTTTTTAGCTGCTCCATTCTGAAAGGTTTAAAACCTGTCCAGTAGCACAGACTAAGGACCAGGTCCAGCTGCCCCAACACAAGTGGGCCAACACCAAGGCTGTTTGGCCTCAAGAATGAATCTCCGGTATCTTAGGAGGGGGTAGAAGAATAAAAAGAAAAACAGAGGGGTTCATGGACAGGAGGGTACAACAGAAAGAGACCACAAAGAGAAGTCAGAGAATATCAAATCACAAAATAATTTCACTGTCAGGCGCAGTGATTCCCACCTGTAATCCCAGTGCTTTGGGAGGCTATGGCAGGAGGATTGCTTGAGGCCAGGAGCCCAAGACCAGCCTAAGCAGCATAGTGAGACCCCGTCTCTACAAAATAAAGAAGTTTAAAAAGTTAAAGAAAACGAATTTTGGAAAAAGCAGTATCACATAGAAAATTAATGAGAATATATTATCGAGGACAGCCATGTCCTAAAAGAAAAAAAAAAAAGCTATTCATCATGATGCAAGACTTCAAAATATGTTAATCATCATAAAAGTTGGGCAGTTCATGTGGACAATCTCCATGCAATTGCCCATCATCTATCCCTGCAATACACATTTTCTATGTTGAATTTTCTTTTGAGTTTGCTTTTGTTTTTCTGTTTTCTCTTTTAGCTTCTTCATTTTTTAAATTGTCAGCATTATGTTTCACAATTCACTATGCTATGTATTACATCTTAACCTCATTTCTAATACTGGAGGCGTCAACTGTATAAAGACTTTTAGAGAGTTCTCATTTGTTTTAGGCATTTTTTGCAAAGATGATTCAAAGCTCATTATTACAATGGCGACTGTGTATATAAGCATTATACATGTATGTAAAAATGTAGAAACTTCCTCAATAAATAAAGAAAAGTCTTTTTTGTACATCTGCATTTGTGAAAGATGAAATTTCTCAAGATCTTGGCTCTTTGGGTGACTGGTACAGTGGTGACATCATGGTGACCCACCCTGTCAAAAGACTTAGGTTGTCTCTCATGGTATTTCAGATAACTGCAGTTATAAAGCTGGGTGCACACAATTACCAAACAGTGATATGTTCATACATTTCACTTTTTGAACTTTTTTTTTTTTTTTCTGAGAGACAGTCTCGCTTTTTCGCCCAGACCGGAGTGCAGGGGCACGATCTCGGCTCACTGCAACCTCCGCCTCCCTGGTTCAAGCAATTCTCCTGCCTCAGCCACCCAAGTAACTGGGACTAAAGGCGCCCGCCACCACGCCTGGCTAATTTGAACTTTTTTTATGAATACAGTTCATCTGCTCATCCCTACGTGACTGTTGTTAGTATACCTGAGGTGGGCGTGGCCAGGCGGGAACCCCCAGGCTCGGGGAAGCTCACCCAGGGTCCCAACCAGCGCCTCGCCCCGCTTTCGCTCCAGCTAGGCGGCGCTCCCCGACCACCGGCAGCAGCAGGTCTGGTGGCTGGGCCGCGGTGTTGGGGCCAGGCGCGGGGAGGCGGGGATCTGGCGGCCAAGGCTGGGACTTCGCGGCCGCTGAGGTGAGTTGCGGGGCGGCGGCGGGAGGGGGCGCTGTGGAGCCGCCCGACCGCCGCGCGAAGGAAGTGCTCTCTTGGCCGCCGCCGCCGCCGCCGCCGCCGCCGCCGCCGCCGCCGCCGCAGCCGCGCCGGAGGGGTTGCCCGAGCCGCGCTGCGGGGGCCGAGATGTCGTCCCGGCCGGGGCGCGAGGACGCGGGGGCTGGGGGCGCGCGGCGGCCGCGTGAGCCGCCGGAGCAGGAGCTGCAGCGACGTCGGGAGCAGAAGCGGCGGCGGCACGACGCGCAGCAGCTGCAGCAGCTCAAGCACCTGGAGTCCTTGTGAGTCCCGAGCTGCCGTCCGCGCGCGGCCAGTCTTCTGAAACCTGGGGCCGGGGGCGCGGGACGCGGTGGTGGGCGCTAAGCCGGGTCCTCCGAGCCCCCCCGAGCAGGCACGGGGGCCGGGCTCGGCAGGAGCCTAGTGCGGGCGACCGATGTCGGGCGCCGCGGTCAAGGACTTCAAGTCCGTCCTCCTGATGGGGAGCGAGGGGCGTTCAGGGAGCCAGCTGCCGCTCGGCACCGAGCAGAATCTGACTTGGGAGGCCCTGCGCTTCCCTAGCTCCACGGAGTTCCAGGACAGTCCAGATGACCCGGGAGAGTGTGGTATAAAGAAGATTCAAATGTAGGGGAGGGAAATATGGCTTCCCTCTACCTTTCTAAGTTCTTCAGCTGGACCACAAATTAAATTGTTATAAGACAGATTAACAGGAGAAAAACTGTTTTAATTATGTACCCATGCACTGGAGGACCACAAAAGTGGGAGACTGAAAGAAGGGCCAGGGAATAGGGGCGTGGGCCTTTTGGGGCGTGGTGCAGACGTTATGGAAGGGTGAGGGGGGAAATGTATGGTGAATAAAGGTTGCTTTGTTATCCCGATGAGGCCCTCGGGCGATAAAAGTTGCCTCCAAGCAGCTCTCTTCCTGATACAGAAACATTTACTACAGAAAATTTCCTTTATAGGTGTAAATTTCTCTTTACAACAGGAAGAGTCGAAAAATAATAAGAACAAAAGGGAAAAAAGCAGAGTCATACTTTATTTTAGGCAGTTGAGGGGTAGCTGAATAAGTTATCCTGTGTTGTTTGATTCTGTTACTTATAGCTCAGTCATCAATATGCCGGAGTGGCATGTTTGAGGATGGTGTATTCTTGTCGTTTGCAGTCATTTATCAGGATGGCTTTTCCTAAATTCTAACACAAACCTGGGGTGGAAAGTTTAGTCAGCAACTCTTTCAGTTCTTGTCCGTGATTCTATAGTTAGCTGCCTAAAACAACCTTTTCTGAGTGTGGCATTCACTCAATTATTCAAGAATTCGTTTCTGTTTTAGGCGCTCCTAGTTACCTATGCTAAGTAGGTGTTAAATTAAGTACAGCCTAAAGCTGCCTCCTTGAATATTTTAAGTTTAGCCTAAAAGTTTCTCTATACTTAGTGAACTGTAACCTAAGTGGATGTGTAAACAGACTGTAACCTACTGTTACAAGTACCTGAGTCTCATACAGTCACAGCAGCTGATTTTCAGGCCGTCACAGGTGGTCAACCTTTGAAACCCTGTTCAAATAAGGCAGACGCCAGGCTGTATGGAATCCAGCTATTTCTCTACCTCACTTTGCTTTTCTGTACATCACTTTCCTTTTCCTGTCCATAAATGTTATCCCACCAGGTGGCAGCCTCAGAGTTGCTCTGGACCTATTCTGGTTCTGGGGGTGCCCGCTTTGAAAACAGTTTTTTGCTCAAGTAAAGTTTAATTTGCCTACTTTTTTAAAAACATAATTCGTATAAGGAAAGATCCTCAAAGAGTTAAAATCCTTTATAATTAACCTTCTAGGAGGTTTGATGTGAGATAAATTCCTATGTTGGGACCTGGCCTGCTCTTTTTCCAGCATGGCCCGCTCTGAACTTTTCCCCTTAGCAGGGCAGGGGTTGCAGGATAGAGACTCTGCATTGTGCGCATCCACGCTACAGGGCAGTCCTGACCCTTTCAAGTCACTATGTGGCGCTCGTGGTCTCCCAGGGAAGTCAGGTGTTCAAAGGTCTTCCCCTAGCATAAGCACCAGAATGCCTGGCCCTGCCCAGCCCTCAATGTATTTAGCTATAGGATGCTAGAGGATGGTTAATTCCACTTATTTGTAGCTCAGAGAGCTTTTTCACAGATGAGAGAGATTATAACCTACTTTTATAGATGAAAAAATGGAGGAACAGTGGTTAAGTCATGTGATCAAGCATACATTGACCAGCTAACCAGCAAATCTAGAGCTGAACTCAGGTGTCTGATTGACTGGTGGGATTTTTCCAGTTTCTGAGATTTAAAACTGAATGAGCTGTTGAGAGATTTGCTTTGGCTAGCTCAGAATCTTGTTTGAGCTTTAAATTGTATTTATACCAGAGTAATATGTAGTTTTAAAATTCAAATAGTACTAAAAATGCTACCAAAAAATAGCAATAGGCTGCCCGACTCCTCAGTAACCACTCATATTCCCTGTGTCCCTCTTCCCCCTCCCAAACCAGGCTTCTCTGTGTAAACTTTTAGGTTTTACTTCTGGGATTTAACTGTATATTTATTTATTTTTAATTTTTTACTTTTATTTTTATTTTTGAGACAGAGTCTCGCTCTGTCGCCCAGGCTGGAGTGCAGTGGTGCAGTCTTGGCTCACTGCAACCTCCACCTCTTGGGGTCAAGTGATTCTCCTGCCTCAGGTTCCCAAGTACCTGGGTACTACAGGCGCACATCACATGCCCAGCTAATTTTTGTATTTTTAGTAGAGATGGAGATTCACCGTGTTAGCCAGGATGGTCTCGATCTCTTGACATAGTGATCTGCCCACCTCAGCCTCCCAAAGTGCTGGGATTACAGGCATGAGCCACTGCGCCCACCAACTGTATATTCCTAAATTGCATATTTATACTGTTTACATCAATTCAACATCTTAGACATACCATTAACTTCTTGTCATAGTAAGGATTTAGTTCTTTACCAACCCTTCTTGTTTATAATCTTCCAGTATAGATCTATCATAGCAGTTTTTGCTAAACAAATGCTTAGTATTAACATTATTATAACTAGGCTGGGCTCTGTGGCTCATGCCTGTAATCCCACCACCTTGGGAGGTAGAGGTGGGAAGATTGCTTGAGGCCAGAAGTTCTAGACCAGCCTGGGCAACATTTATAGACCTTATCTCTGCAAAAAAGAAAAGGAAATAAATTAACCAGGTGTGGTGGTACATGCCTGTGGTTCCAGCTACTTGGGAGGCTGAAGTGGGAAGATCTGCTTGAGCCTGGGGGGTTGAGGCTGCAGTGAGCCCTGGTTGCGCCACTGCATTCCAGCCTGGGCGACAGAGTGATATCCTGTCTCAAAAGCAAAAGCAAACAAAAAATACAGTACTATAACTATGAATTATTACTCACTTTTGAGCCAAGTAGTGTTCTCTGATTTATTTTGCTTTCTATACTATTGTTAACTTTTAAGTAGTTAGTAAGAGTCTGTTTTTCACTTGCTTAATTTTCTACGGCTGTTTTTCCCCCAACGTCTCCAAAATCTGAGTACCATGAAGGTGAAAAGTTATCTTTCCTTACCTATCATAGGAGTCACAGCGGATACTCCTATAACAAAAGATAGGTCAACAAGAGAAAAGCATAACAAATGTATTTAATCACAGTTCTATGTGGCATGGGAACGTTGAGAAAGGAAGCCCCAGAGACCCAGAGGAAACTATTTTTATGCTTAGTTTGGATGAAGAATGTATAGCAGTATAGAAATATAATTGGACAAAAAAGGGTATAATACAGTGGTAATAGGGAAAAGCCCAGCAAGGCCTGTCTATTCAGATTTTTCAGGCCTCTGTGTACGATTACTTCCTCCCAGGTATGGGGCAGGACCCTTTCTGGAACGAGGGGTCCTGATCTATCAAACAAGGTAGGTCAGCTAATTTTTTTTATGGCCAGCTCCGATGCAGAAAGGCAAGGAAATGTTAGGGTAATATTTGTAGGAGCTTATTATTATTGTTTTAAATATTAAAAAAAAAGTTCCACTGAGATTTTATCCTTTTAAAAAAATATATTAAAGTTATTTGTAGGTCTTCTGGCTTGCTTTGTGGGAGACTTGTTCTAGTTTTTATGGCCCACTTACGGAAAAGAGGAATTCTGGCCTCTCTGACTGCTTTGGGGAAGAAAGAAGGGCAGGAGACAGGAGGGCAAGAGAAGGTCAGAGAGCAACTTTCTTCTGAGGCCTTCTCTAATCTCATTTAGTTCAAAGTATTCAGCATGCCAAAGCACCATACTTTGGGGTATCATTTTCTGAGCCCCAGTAGTACTTTTTCCACATATAACTACATATCAGGTAATTAATCAGTTCATTTTTTACCTAGACTCTTCATTCTGTTGTCCTTCAGTACAATAGTTACTTTTTAGACCTGGTCCAGCAGTGGTCCTAGAGCATCCTTTCCCACTCTCCTATCTTGCATCTCATTCCTGGATTCCATGTCTTCCTCTTTATATGTTTACTCTCACATTTTACCAAAGCCAATTCTGCAACTTCCTATGAAAGAGTGCATTGGAGGTAAATCTTTTGATACCTTGCATATCTGAAGATGTCTTTATTCTATCCTAAAACTTGGTACATAATTTGACTAGGTATAAAATTATAGGTCAAAAATGATTTGGGGGCTGGGCGTGGTGGCTCTCACCTGTAATCCCAACACTTTGGGAGGCCAAGGAAGGAGGATCATTTGAAGCCAAGACTTCAAGACCAGCCTGGGCAATAATGTGAGACCCTGTCTCTACAGAAAATTTAAAAATTAGCCAGGCACAATGATATGGACCTGTAGTCCCAGCTACTCGGGAGGCTGAGGCAGGAGGAAAATAGTAACAACAATTTTCACTCAGTTTTGGCGATAGTACATCACTATCTTTTAGCTTCCAAAACTGCTAAGGAGTTTGATGCCATTCTGACTCCCTTTCTTTTATGTTACCTATTCAAGTTCACCTCACCCTTAAACGTTAAGAAACTATTTATTGCCGCCATCCTGAAGTTTCATGATGTCAGTCTTTTCCAATTGACTTTTCTTTTTAACTTTTATTTTAGGTTCAGGGGTACCTGTGTAGGTTTATTATATTTATTTCATCACCCAGGTACTAAGCCTAGTACCCAATAGTTATTTTTTCTGATGCTCACCCTCCACCCTCAAGTAGGCCCCAGTGTGTGTTGTTCCCCAGTGCAGTTGACCCTTTTTTTCTTGACATGTCATAAATGCATTAACCACATACATAAATTTCTGTCTTATTTCCTCTCCTCAATTTTGTTTTTTCCTTCTGTTGATTTTCTGTTGCTCTGTCTCTTCTGTTTGTATTTTCATTGTACTTTGTAGATGTATGTTTTTTCTACTAAACATATTTTTTAATTGTTATATTTCTAAATCAAAAAGCTTTTTCTCATTCTGCAAGTTGTTTTTTATAGCATCCTGTTCTTGTTTCATAAGTGAAATATCTTCACTCATCTATGAGGATACTCACTCGTTTTTCTTTTTTGTTGTCTTTTGTTCCCTACATTGCCTCTATTTCTTGTTTGCCTTTTCTTTTGATTTCTGTCTTCCATTTAGTAATTTTTTTTCTTTCTGTACTGTCTGAGTATCCTTGAATCTCAACCATATTTTGTTTTGTTTTGTGTTTTTTAGAGACAAGGTCTCGTTCTGTCACCCAGGCTGGAGCACAATGGCATGATCATAACTCACTGCAGCCTCGACTTCCTGGGCTCAAGTTATCCCCCCTGAATCAGCCTGCAGAGTAGCTGGGACTGCAGGTGCACAGCAGGACACCTAACTAGTTATTTTACACTTTTTTTTAGAGATGGAATCTTACTATGTTGCCCAGGCTGGTCTCGAACTCCTGGCTTCAATGAATCCTCTCACTTCAGCCTCCCAAAGTGCTGGGATTACAGACATGAGCCACTGCTCTGGCCTCAACTCATTTAAGAGTAGGTGCTATACAGCTCTTGTCAGGGCAGCTGTGTGGGGGAGAGAAAAAAGAGAGAAGGTGTTGTTTGTTGATCAAATAGCTTCATGATAGAGCGCTCATGCTGCAGGGTACCCTTTTTATCAAGAGACTTCCATATGTCAGTAGTTGGAGATTTTTTTCTGGGGCTAAGTTCCTCTAGAGAAGGGTCTTGAGTCCTCTGCCTGGGGGCCAGGGATCTCTGCCTGGCTGCCAGTGTTGCCGAGTTGAGGAGGCTAACCCTGCAGGCTCCTTCAAGTGTTGGGCAGGCAGCCTCCTGGCTGTAGGAAGGAAGCTGCATCTTTTGAAAACTGTTACTGCCTCCACCCCAAGAAGTCCATTGCGGTTTCCACTTTCCCAAATTTGTTGAAAACTTCCTCTGATGTTGCCTCCTTTTGGGATATCTTTATGGCCTTTTTATTTTTTCACTGTTATTTTTAAAGCGTGTGGGGAAGGAGACAGATAAGCATGTTGGTCAGTTGGCCATGTTAAATGGGAAACCCCACAGTGCTGTTTTATAAATTGAATTCAAATCTTTTCATCCCTGATGTGATGGAGTCTTTGAGTCTCCACCACAGTTTTCCCTCAGTGACCCTGCCTGCCAGGCCCCTGAGGGCATCGGAGACTTCCACCTGCTCCAACACTCTCTGTCACTCAGTAGCTCCTGGGCTGCCAGGCATAACAGAGTGGACCTTCTGGGTGTATGTGGCAGTTTCACCTCTGCCACACAGTCCCTTGGATGCAGCTGCAGGAACAGCTGTGTGGAATGGAGTACACTTACATTAGGGACTCTTCTCAAAGAAAACCCATCTCAACAGTCAACAGAAAGAGTAATTTGAAAGACTTAACAAAAGATTTCTTACTCTACACACACTTGAGAAGACAGCGTGTCTCCCCTCAGATATAACTAGTCTTCTTCCTACTCAGAGAAAGTTAGTACAGTGCGAATGACTAAGTAAGGCTTTTCAGATGGCACAAAATAATGCACCTCGATCAACTTTTTTCTTTTTATCTTAAGAATTAACTGTAGCTGGACACAGTGGCTCATGTATACAATCCCAGTACTTTGGGAGGCCAAGACAGGAGGATTGCTTGAACCCAGGAGCTCGAGGCTGCAGTGAGCTGTGATCGTGCCACTGCACTCCAGCTTGGGTGACAGTGACTGCAGAGATAAATGCGTACCTCTTAACTGTCACACTGTAGAACCTAAACTGCACATAAACATACTTCAGTTTTCTAATCTGTATTTAGTAGTTAAATACAACTTTGAGAAATATCTTTTTGAGTATACTACATTAATTAATTGTTCAGCCCTAGGAAACAACATGAACCACCCTTCTTTAAACTTGTGAAAACACTTGTAAAATGGACCCTGGGAATGCCATTGCTGATAATATTTCCAAATGTGCAATTGCATCACACTCATTTTCATCTTGACAAGAGTTACTTTTTTTTTCAGAATTTGGATCTCAGTTTGATTGGCCATATATTTTTCGCATAATGCTTGTGGCTCAAAAGGATTCATTTACTGGATTTTTGGATTTATAGACTTTACTGTCAAGCTCCTTCTAGTCTCTATGCATAAGGTGTAGCATTAATGCTTCTAATGAATGGCTACAGATAAACTATATCATCTTCACAAGTTGTGCAGATTTCCATGGTTTGTGCTCTGTTAGGCCTATGTCATGCCACAGATTTTTGTTAGAAATATTTTAAGCATCTACTTTGGGAAAGCACTGTACCACACTTAAAAAGCTAATCGTGTTAATACACAGTTGTTTACTATTTAATCTTCAGGGAACAGATCCAGGATTAGTAGTATTTCTCATTCATTGTCCATCAAGTTACTTTCTCCTACATCTTATAGAAGGGGAGAATGACATTTTTTTTTTTTTTTAAAGACAGAGTCTCACTCTGTCTCCCAGGCTGGAGTGCAATGGTGTGATCTCAGCTCACTGCAACTTCTGCCTCCCAGGTTCTTCTGCCTCAGCCTCCTGAGTAGCTGTGATTACAGGCACCTGCCACCACACTCAGCTAATTTTTGTATTTTTAGTAGAGACAGGGTTCCACCATGTTGGCCAGGCTGGTCTCGAAATCCTGACCTCAAGAGATCTGCCCGCCTCGGCCTCCCAAAGTGCTGGGATTACAGGCGCGAGCCACCATGCCCGACCCAATGAAAATTATTTCACTTTTCCCTTAGTCTATTCTTGACTCCCTTTTCCAATACTCATTGTCTTCTAAAGGGTCCCTTAAACTATGCATAAGACAAGAGTCCGAATGAAGAAAACATTAAATCATTAAGTGTTTCTGTATGTTGCAGTTATTCTGAAGTATTAAAATGAGAGAGCCAGGTGTCATGGTGCCATGGTACACGACTGTAGTCCCAGCTACTCAGGAGGCTGAGGTGGGAGGATTGCTTGAGGTCAGGGGTTTGAGACCAGCCTAGGCAACACAACAAGACCCTGTCTCGGAAAAAAAAAAAGTACTTCCCTAAAGGTTTAAAGGGTCAAGGGACAGACCTGAGCTAAAAATATTTGCAGATTACTCTTCTGGGAGGAGGTACAAATCGCTTTAGGAGCCCGAGAGTTGCTCTTTGAGTGCACAAACAACTCGCCTTCAGAATTTCCTTCCCATCTCGCTGCCTGTCCCATCTGGAGACTTGCATGCTCAGCATTCTGGGTCTCCTCTGGGTTCAGTCCCTGGATGGAAATAAGGAAGGCCTGGCCAGTCTCAGATGGCAGGTGCCACTGAGCACAGGGAGGAGAAGCGTTCCGCTCTTCTCAGGTGATTGCTTGTCTGCAAATCAGCAATAAAAGCTTATTGTTGCTAAAATCTCTGATTAAAAATCCGACAGCCCCTTTTTTGCAGTAACTTGATATGTTATGTTTACATTAACATGGTTGATAAGGTTTTGTTTTTTGTTTTCCAGTTATGAAAAACCTCCTCCTGGGCTTATCAAGGTTAGTGTGAAGTTTGTACTCTTGGTTATTCCACTAGACATACTTGTAGACTTAGTAACTTGTTATGAAAAATGATTGCATGATATTTAAATCTCCTTTTACCAAAAGCCTATTTCTTTCCTGCAGATGACTGAGGGGTCATAATTTTTAGTTTTGTCACAAGGCACTGCCTTTGTAGAAATTTCATCAGCCATGTTTCCCTTCCCCAAAGAACCAGTGCAGGCCCACGTGGATTCCTTGGCCTTGCCCCTCTTCTGTCTTGCTGGGGACGGCATCTCTACGCTCCTTTTCCTTGTCGTCCTCACCCAGCTCAGCCCCTCGTCCTGTGCCAGTTTCTTGAGCTCAGCAGCTCAGAGAGCAGTAAACTCTGAGGAGACCCGACAGCTCATCCAGTCCCGCTCCCCAGTGCAGGCATCCCTCCTGCAGCTCCCTGGCCACAGCACCAGGGTGTGTGTGCACGAGAGAGACTTAGAGTGGCAGGCCACAGCAAAGAAAACTTGCTGTTTCATAACTCTCAATGAAGAAATATTTTTTAAAAACATTAGTCTATTGTAAATTTAATATTCATAGAAACTTGAAAAAAATCCAAGTTTAAAAACACATTAATTGTAAATGCAGTTATTGAGTGGCAAAAATGCACATCAGAGATACAGCATGCATGTGACTATAAAATATGACAGGGCCTTCAGGGTATAATAAGCTATAACAGGCCATTTCTATTATTCCAGGAAGTCTGGTTTACTTTAATTCTACATTTTGAGGTAGTGAAACTTTTTTGTTTTTAATCTGAAATCTAATTTGGAGTTCACCACTCATTGCTATATAAGGAGAGATTTTTCTGCTTCACCAGTAACTTTTCTCTAAGAACAGCTACATTGTTTTTGGTATAATTATTTTGGTACATTTGTTTCTTGTTTTTTCAGTCAGGTGTAACTTGTCTTTTTTTCTAGTTTTGAGGGATAACTAAGATATTGTTGGCACCAGAAGCCCAGGAAAAAGCCAGGCGAGGGTGGCTCCAAGGGGAGCAGGAGAGAATCCAGCACTGTCTTGCCATGCTGTTTATACCTGTTCCCTTTTTTAGGAAGATGAGACTAAGCCAGAAGATTGTATACCAGATGTACCAGGCAATGAACATGCCAGGGAATTTCTGGCTCATGCACCAACTAAAGGACTTTGGATGCCACTGGGGAAAGAAGTCAAAGTGATGCAGTGTGAGTGTGGGAGAGTTTCCCTAATCCATGCAACTTACACGCCGCAAAGGGTGTTTACTTCTTTTATTTAACTTGTTCTCATCACAGCCCTCTTATAGCCAAGGCATGTTCTCCATCTTCTAGATGAGGAAGCATCCACCCCACCCCCTACCCCCATGCCATGTGAAGACAAAGAAAGAGGTCTGTCATCTTAAGCCAGGAAGAAAGCTCTCACCACAAACCCACCTTGCTGGGGCCCTGATCTCAGATTTCCAACCTACAGAATGAATGAGAAAACCAGTTTCTTCTGTTGTTTAGGCCACTCAGTGTATGGCATTTTGTTATGTCAGCCCGAGCTGACTAAGACACTATCTTTCTGCAAGTTCCCTTAGCCTCTCTCCTATGCTGGATCACCCATTTTCCTGTGTCTTGAGTCTTCTTTATTATTATATTCTCTCCTTATGGTATAACAAATCCTATGGCAGTTACCTTCAAAACGGATTTATAGGAGATAAAAATGTCAAGACCTTTACTTCTCTGGAATTGTCTTTGACAGATTTTTAACTTTACCAGGATATTGAATTCTAATTTAAAAATCAGTTTCCTTAAGAATTTTGATAGGAATGCTTCATTGCCTCATCATTTGTTAAGAGCACAGATAACATGCCTCAGAATTCATTATCTATCAGTTTTTCTTCTTTGGGTGGATTATATTTTCCCAGAGAAGGCTCCCACGTGGAGGGAAAGCCATGCTATGAGTGTTCTGGGAGCCGAGTGGAAGGAGTCTGGAAATGGGTCCATCTGCTTTTCATTCATTCGTGTGACCCTTTGTGGCACTGTAGCAGCTTCCTTCAGACCTACCTGATGTCTCCCTGTTCTTCCTGGTCAGAGACCCTCTGTTTTACCTTTTCCAGACCTTAAACAACCTTCTACCAGGGTCAGGGAAACAGGGTCTCAATCTGTCACCCAGGCTGGAGTACAGTGGTGCGATCACAGCTTTCTGCAGCCTCAGCCTCCCAGAATCAGGTGATCTCACCTCAGCCTCCGAGATAGCTGGGACTACAGGTGTGCGCCACCAGGCTCAGCTAATTTTTTTGTATTTTTGTAGAGATAGGGTTTCACCATGTTGCCTAAGCTAGTCTTGAAGTCCTGGCCTCAAGCAGTCTGCTCGCCACTGCCTTCCAAAGTGCTAGGATTACAGGTATGAGCCACTGTGCCCAGTCAACGTTAATATTCTAAGAGAACTTGTGATTTTGTTTACTTATAATAAGTGAGAGCTTTGAACAGACTCAACCTGAGAAAGAAGCTTTTATAGTGTCTAAAATAGTAAATGAGAAGCAAAGATACTTTATGAAAATATTTACTCTGAAAAATATACTGAGACACACTTTTAAAAAAATGTACCTTTTGGGCCGGGCGTGGTTGGTCACGCCTGTAATCCCAGCACTTTGGGAAGCCGAGGCAGGCGGATCACCTGAGGTCAGGAGTTCAAGACCAGCCTGGGCAACATGACAAAACCCCGTCTCTACTAAAAATACAAAAATTAGCCGGGTGTGGTGGTGAGCACCTGAAATCCCAGCTACCCAGGAGGCTGAGACAGAAGAATATCTTGAACCCAGGAGGCAGAGGTTGCAGTGAGCCAAGATCACGCCACTGGACTCCAGCCTGAGTGACAGAGCAGGACTCTATCTCAAAAAAAAAAAAAAAAACTTACCTTTTGAAGTAATTTTCCATTGGATTGCTTCATAAATACTTGGTGAAAGATTATTATTCCTAAAGGTATAAGACTCAAGAATGCTTGGGAAAGCAATTAGTTTACCTCTGTTTCTGGGATCTTACATGGCTTGTCCATAATTCTATTTTGTTTTAGAATTGGAGTTTAATGAAGAAAAACTTGAATATATTCTGCTGATTCTTTATCTTGAGTAGGTGAAACTGTGTTATCTTACAGAAATAATTCTTTTTGTTTTTAGGTTGGCGTTGCAAACGGTATGGTCACCGAACGGGCGACAAAGAATGCCCTTTCTTTATCAAAGGCAACCAGAAGTTAGAGCAGTTCAGAGTGGTAAGTAAAGTCCCAGAGTGTCAATTTACATTTATCAGAAATAGTGAAAATCAGTGAAGCAGAAAGTCACCAGTGAACTGAACGTTCACAGAAAATACATTCCCAGAAGCCCTTTGACCAAAGTGTGTGATGCTAACTACATGCTTATTAAATTACATTTGTATGACAAATTAGCTCTTCAACAAAAAAAGGAATTCTTATTAAAGTGGTCTTTGCTTATAACTTGGAAGAGTGATTGTTTTTTTCCTGAAACAGACATTGTTATCTATTCAACCCCCCTTTTTAAAATTTACTATGTAAAAAGTCATGTTTCATAACTAAAATCAGGGATTTAATTTCCCAGTCTTTAAAGAGTACATGTCTTTAAATTGTAAGATTAAAGTGTCCGTATATTTTTTCTTCAGATGACAGTTATTTCCTGTATTTTTCTTTTGTTTGGTTTTGAGGTGGCAGTGTTACAGCTCTGTGACTGCTCCTGCAGAGCAGGGCTACCCCAAAGAGATTGTGCTGAGAGTAGCCATTTCCTGTATTTTTCTAATTGGAAAATCCTTTTTTTAGCCTAAATGAGTTTTCAGTGATGTGACCTAGAACATGTTGAACATGCAGCTACATCAAACAGAAAAAAAAAAAAATAAGCTGGTTTTCATAACATAGGCATTTTATTGTATTTAACTTGTGGTCCATGAAGCCTAACCAAACCTTAACCTTCTCTGACGCTTAAGGCACATGAAGATCCCATGTATGACATCATACGAGACAATAAACGACATGAAAAGGACGTAAGGTGAGGTCATCCTGATGATAACAATATCCTCTTAAAGTTCTAAAATTATATAAAGTTGGAGAAAATCACTCTAGTGTTAGAGGAATGGTGCAGTAAACATGGTACTTCAATTGTGAAAATACGTGGAGTGCAGGAGTCATGGCTGAAAAGGCCAGTGTTGGGAATGAGCAGGCCAGCCTTCTCCTTGGGTTAGCTTAAAGCCATGGGCTTGGTCCAGCTCTCTGGCCACTGCAGTTGATGTTGGCAACCCATGTTGTGCTGTCTACTTGTACAGTACAATTGATACTTTCATATGATTCAGATTATCTTCTCCAAAGTCTTTAGGGATCTGAGCTTTTGTTAAAAATTATACTTAGGCCAGGCTCAGTGGCTCACACCTGTAATCCTAACACTTTGGGAGGTCGAGGCCAGCGGATCACTGAAGTCTAGGCGTTTGAGACCAGCCTGGACCATATGGCAAAAACCCCATCTTTGCAAAAAAATTTAAAAATAAAAATTAGCCAGGTATGGCAGCATGCACCTGTAGTTCCAGCCACTCAGGAGGATGAGGTGGGAGGATCTACTTGACCCCAGGAGGTTGAGGCTGCAGTGAGCCATGATTGTACCACTGCACTCCAGCCTAGGTGACAGAGGAAGACCCTATCTCTTAAAAAAAAAAAAAAAATTAGACATGATTAGAGAAAGGTGGAAAAAATTGGAGGGTTTTTTCAAATTGGTGGCATGATAACTGTTAAAGATGTAGATTAAAAAATTGAGCAGTAGGGGAATGGTTTAGTAAAGTATGCGTCTGTTAGAAATTACAATTGTAAGGACTGTGGAGACAGGAGAAATGTCTAGGACAATAAAAATACAAAATAGCTTGTACACTGGTTACAGTCACGTAAAGTAGGCATTCAGTGGAGAAGAATGGAGAAAACAGGTAAAAAGAAAAATACTGTGTTTGTGACATGGTTATTCATCTTCCTCCTATACTGCTTTTGAATGACATATTTATCTAAGAAACTGTATAAGTTAAAGCTAAAACTCACTGTTCTTTGATCAATTTTGAATGTTTAGGATACAGCAGTTAAAACAGTTACTGGAGGATTCTACCTCAGATGAAGATGGGAGCAGCTCCAGTTCCTCTGAAGGTAAAGAGAAACACAAGAAAAAGAAGAAGAAAGAAAAGCAAAAGAAAAGGAAAAAAGAAAAGAAAAAGAAGAAAAAACGGAAGCACAAATCTTCCAAGTCAAATGAGAGTTCTGACTCAGAGTGACAAGGATGTGACTTGTTCAACATTCTCTTCTCAAACACTGACCAAGGAACAGAGGAAGATGCAGTCAGAGAAAGTAGCAGGATAGAGATGCAGAGACAGGAGGATACGTGGGTCACAGCAGTGAGCTCCCACCTGCCTTCCAGTGAAGATGTGACTCCAGGAGAGGGAGTGTCTCCTTCCAGGTGCTAGCTCTGGACAGCCGCTGATTTTAGGTAGGAAAAGTTTCTTTGGTGTTGTCCTCCCTGCTGGTCACATGAGTTTATGATTCCTTTGAAATGTCTCCCGCAGGGTGGCAGGACTGGGGGAGTCTCTGAGGTGTGTCTTCCATGCCCTCCCACAGCTTGTGCCCTCCACAGTGTGGACTCAGGTCCCATAGATATCAGGCTGGAGTCTTCTTTGTTGTTAAGAATAATAAAAGCTCATTATTTATTTTTTAAATGGAATATATTTATTTATTAATAATATATAAGTATAAATAATACATAATACAAATTTAAAAGGTACATAAAATTTAATCATGAAAACTCTTCTTTCTTCCTTTCTACTCCACTTACTTTCCCCAATGTCTACCAGTGGTACTAGTTTCTTGTGAATATTTTATATATCACAAGCAAGTACAGGGCTTTTCTTACACAAATGCTATCCACATGCACTCACACATAGTTACATTTTAAACTTAGAAGTATGAACCTTGCAGTGGTCAGTAGCTGAGGAGGGTTGGATCCAGGACCAACTCCCTCAATCCCTCATAGATACCAAAATCTGTGGATGCCCAAGTCCCTTACATTAAATGGCGTGCTATTTGCCTATTGCCTACATACATCTTCCCATATACTGTAATTCATCTGTAGATTACTTATAACACCTAATACAATGTAAACAGTTGTTATAATATATTTAGGGAATAATGGCAAGAGAGAGTCTGTGCATGTTCCATAGAGACAGAACCATCCATTTATTTTTTTGAATATTTTCTATCTGTAGTTTGATGAATTCACAAATGTAGAACTTGCTGATAGGGTGGGCCCACTGTTTTTATATATCGAGTATATTTGGCTTTACTGCCATATCAGAATTGTACATTTATATTTACCTGACACGATTTGTTGATTGGGGGCTAGGGAGTTCTTAAAACAATGAAAAACCTTGTATGGCTGCATTCTACTTCACTTGCTTTCTACTACCAAAGTCCCACAATTTTCACAGAGTGACTAAGACAAAGTTTAGGAATATACAGGGATTTCCATACTGGGTCAGGTACCCACATCCCAAAATCTCTCTCCCTTTCTTTCTCTTCCTGTTGCCTGACCACAGCCCACCTGTGCCCTTGTAGCTGAGACTAGGCCACAGTAGAAGCATCTCAGGAGGCCAGAGTGTGTCAGTCTATTGTTTGCTGAGCCAAAGTGAAGCTGGATCTTGCTCATAGGCAAGTGTGTTCCTCTGTGGCGAACACTGGACTCTTGATGCTTTAGGCACTCAGTCAGGGTCCCAGAAACTCACTCCCATTTTTTGCTACTTTTCCTGGGGTTTGGATTCCCTCCTTTTTAAGGAGCAGCCAAGCCAGGCCCAGACTGACCCTTCTCCAGCTCTCAGCAGTCAGTGCTACTATTCTTGACCTTGGAATACAACCTGAATGGGTTTTCACACAATCAAGAATGGGATGGCCAGGACTTATTATTTATGAAAACTGTAAGGCCAGTGGATTCAGCCTTGCCTTACACTTACCCTTGTCATGCAGAACACAGGCCATCTGTCCTCTGCCATATGCTCAGCATTTCCCACCCAGGTACAGCCGGTCCTCTTCTTCCAGGAACTGGCTACTGTCCCTCCGCAATCCCATTCATGATAAAACCATTCTTACACAACATGAGAGATGCTGCATCGATAATTATCAGGACTTCGAGGCATCCAGATCAACTAAAGATGCAGATTCCTGTGCTCCACTCAAAAACTACCAGAATTTTCCATTTCCTAGGTCTGGGGTGAATCTGGGAATCTACCTTGCTAACAAGTGATGCTGACACTGTTGGTTCAGGAACCCCACTTGGAGAACCTGTGCTCTAGATCTCTACCCTCTTACTGAAGCCTTCTTCTACTTCCTGCTTTAACTGGAATCCAGCCATCCACCCCTGCAGCCCTTGCAAGTGAATTGCTATCCCTTCTCTCTCACTGGTTTTCTCTGTCTTGTCTGTTTCTGGCCTAGATTCTGGGGAACATCACTTCAGCCTGTCATCTCCCCTGACCTGTGATCCTTTTGTCCAGCTCTCCCAAAAGAAACTTCAATTAAAATCTTTCACTTCTGCATATTGTATGTACAGACTGCATGGGGAAAACACATACCCATGTAGATTGATGCCCCCACAAATTCATCATCTCCAAACTCAAATATTTGAGAACTGACCCCAAAATGCTGACTAGCAAACCAAAAGCTTGTTAGCCATCTATTTAAACCTTCTTCATTCTCAGGCATTTCCTTCAGGTTCTGCATTTTCTACTCCTATCCAGGAAGACAATATCAGCCCTCAGACCTCCCCTCACTAATGCAGCCTACCATCTCACCATCATGGTGTGCATGTTAGGCAAAATTCTAAAATGGCTCATGATCTCTACCCTAATCTTCAGTACTGTTAATAGGATGCATTTTACTCCTGTGACTGGATTATGTTACCAGTACAAGGAGAGGCAGACCATCTGGGTGTTCCTAATCAAATCATGAGAGCCATATGGAACTCTCGAGTTGTCTATGGCTAATAATCAAAGAGGAAGTAAGACAGTCCAAGCCTGTGAAAGATTCCACACATCATCACTGGCTTTAAAGTTGAAGGGGCCACATGGTGAGGGATGCAGCAGACTCTCATCAAAGGTTCCTCACTAACAGCCAGCAAAGAAATGGAGCTGTCAGTCCTACAGCCGAAAGTAACTGAATTCTGCCACCCTCAATGATTCTGGATGCATATTCTTCCCCAGAGCCTCCAGATGGAAGCCCACCTCTGCTGACACCTTGGGTTGGGGCTTGTGAGATGCAAAGTCGACAGCCCACTTGAGCCTGCCCAGGGTTCTGACCTGTACCACCATGAGGTAATCAATGGTGGTGGTTTTGACCTTTTACTTTTGTGGGAAAGTGTTAATGCAGCAACAAACTGATCCAGAAGTTTAATGAGCTTTCCCTCCTCCTCTCAGGCCAGTCCATCACCTGTGCTCTGGACCCCACCATCAGCCAGCAGTAGGGGGCAGTGGCTGGAGCACTGGCCCTGCATCCAGACTGCCTGGCTTTGAATCCCAGCTTGCTAGCTGTGGAGTTGCTCCACCTCTCTGTGCCTCCATGTCCTTGACTGATCATATCTACCTCCTAGACTCCTCATGAGAATAAGGGGACTTGATATGCATAAAGCATTTAGAGCAGGGTGTGGCACATCTCAACTCTAAATGAATGTTACCTGCTCCTGCTGCTACTGGTACTGCTGTCACCATCATCTGATCCTTGGGGAGCTTCCTCCTTTATCCCATGTCACTCACGTCTTGAAACTCTTCCTTTCTATTGTGATCTTGCCACCAGTATTTAAAAAACTTTTAAAATTGTAAAATACATGCTCATAAAGAGTTCACAATTCTGAGCCATTCAAGAATAAAAAGTGAAAGAAGAGTCTACTTATGATGCTTTAATACAGCACTCCAGATCCTGATCAAAATGCGTCAGCAAACACAGATGAACAGGAAGGGTTTTGAATTGTTAGTTTCACATAACAGATAAACACCAGGAATGCTGTTCTGTGACCCCATTTCACTCTATGTTGGTAATCTTACTGCTCACAAGCTTCAGGTGGCTACAAAATCCCTCAGTTTGAATGTGCCATGATTCATTTAACCATTAATCTATTTATCACAATTCATTTGTCTCCTATTTCTCATTCCTACAAATAAGACTGAAAAGAAAATCTTGGGTAAATATCTCGTGTACATGTGCAAATATTTCAATAGGATAGTTTCATAATAAGGCAATTGCGTATTTTAATTGTTACATATACTACCAAATGAGTCAATGCTGTGGTTTGATTATGTCTCCCAGAATTCATATGTTGGAAACTTAATTCCTAGTGCAAAAATATTAAGAGGTGGGGCCTTAAAGAAATGATTATGCCATGAGAGCTCTGTCCTAACAAATGACTTAGTGCTGTTATCTTGTGAGTGGGTTACTTATCTCTAGTGGGCTTGTTATAAAGTGGCCCTTTGTTCCACATGCTCACAATTCCATGCTTTCTCTATTTTTTTTGAGACGGAGTCTCCCTTTGTCACCCAGGCTGGAATGCAGTGGCGTGATCTCGGCTCACTGCAATCTCCACCTCCCAGGTTCAAGCAGTTCTCCTGTCTCAGCCTGCTGAGTAGCTGGGATTACAGGCGTGCATCACCACGCCTGGCTAATTTTTGTATTTTTAGTAGAGACGGGGTTTCATCATGTTGGTCAGGCTGGGCTCAAATTCCTGACCTCGTGATCCATCCACCTCGGCCTCCCAAAGTGCTGGGATTACAGGCGTGAGCCACCGTGCCTGGCCTCTCTCCCTTTAAAAGCAGTCCTGTCTTGGCCAGGCACATTGGTTTATGCCTGTAATCCCAGCACTTCGGGAGGCCAAGGTGGGTGGATCACTTGAGGTCAGGAGATCAAAACCAGCCTGACCAACATGGTGAAACCCTGTCTCTACAGAAAACATAAAAATTAGCCAGGCGTGGCCGGGCGCGGTGGCTCAAGCCTGTAATCCCAGCACTTTGGGAGGCCGAGACGGGTGGATCACGAGGTCAGGAGATCGAGACCATCCTGGCTAACACGGTGAAACCCCGTCTCTACTAAAAAAATACAAAAAACTAGCCGGGCGAGGTGGCGGGCACCTGTAGTCCCAGCTACTCGGGAGGCTGAGGCAGGAGAATGGCATAAACCCGGGAGGCGGAGCTTGCAGTGAGCTGAGATCCGGCCACTGCACTCCAGCCTGGGCGACAGAGCGAGACTCCGTCTCAAAAAAAAAAAAAAAAATTGCCAGGTGTGGTGGTGGGCACCTGTAATCTGAGCTAGTCGGGAGGCTGAGGCAGGAGAATTGCTTGAACCCAGGAGGTGGAGGTTGCAGTGAGCCAAGATTGCTCCATTGCACTCCAGCCTGGGTGACAGAGTAAGACTCTGTCTAAAAAAAAAAAAAAAAACACCATTTCTATTAATTAGGGCTGCACTCTCATCACCTCATTTAACCTTAATTACCTCTTTAAAGGCCGTAGCTCCAAATGCACATTGGGGGTTGGGACTTCAACGAATGAATTTGGGAGAAATACAATTCAGTCCATAACACACCTGGTGCCACCAAAAGAGCTCTTGCAAGGACCATCATTACCTCATTGTTAGCAGATCTACCAGATCCTCTCTAGTCCTTTCTTTGATTTGTTTGGCCTTTGACTTTTTGGGACACTTTTTAAGATCCTCAACATTGGATTTCATGGTTCCTCTCTTCTAGGTTCTCCACCTAACTACTTCAGTGGCTGCTCCTTCCTAGTCTCCCTTATAAGTCTTGGCCTCCATCCTTTAAATATCAATGTTTCTCACAGTTCTGGCGTAGGCCTTCTATGCACTCTTCTGTGATCTCATCCATTTTCATGGCTTCAAATGTCATCAATATTCTGATGACACCAGCCCAGAACTCCCTCAAGCCCTGGGTGTATCCACTTAGACGTCCCATGGGGACCACACCATCTACCCCCTCATAAACATATTACACTCAGCATCTTTTCATCTAACAGCCACCTCAGTGCCTGAGTCAGAAACCTACCCTGGGCTCCCAGAGGTGGTCAGGTGCCCCTTCCCTGTGCTTTAATACCCAGAATAGCCAGCACACTAGTGCAAACGTTTCCTTGCCTCGCTGCCCACAAGTCTTGAAGCTTCTTGAGGATACTGATTATTCTACATGTTGTATGCTAAGCTTCTAACACAATGCATAACACATAGCGGTTTTCAATACAAAGTTATTGCATGTATACAGAAATGGTCCAGTTGAAACATGACTTCGAAGCAGTAGTGGATGCTATGCTGCCCCACCCTCATCTAACCCCACCCCACTCCCACTTTAGCATGCAAGTGCTTACTCTCCCAACAGCCAACAGTTTGCACTCACTTCCCATTTCTACAGATTGCCCATGCCTGAAGAGGAAGAGGGATGCCTCCCCACCAAGGTCACACTCCCCTTTCAAGGGCATCCTACATCTCAATGACAAGGCAACACAGAGGTATAAAATGTGGCTCGTGGCCAGGCGCGGTGGCTCATGCCTGTAATCTCAGCACTTTAGGAGGCCGAGGTGGGTGGATCATGAGGTCAGGAGTTCAAGACCAGCCTGGCCAATATGGTGAAACCCCGTCTCTACTAAAAATACAAAAATTAGCCAGGCGTGGTGGCACACCAGTGACCAGCCTGGCCAACATGGTGAAACCCCATCTCTACTAAAAATAAACCATTAGCTGGGCATGGTGGTGCACACCTGCAGTCCCAGCTACTCCAGAGGCTAAGGCAGGAGAATCGCTTGAACCCGGGAGGTGGAGGTTGCAGTGAGCTGAGATGGTGTCACTGCACTCCACTCCAGCCTGGGCAACAGAGCAAGATTCCATCTCAAAAAAAAAAAAAAAATCACCATTCCTCATGGTGATTCCTCAAAGACCTAAAGACAGAACAACTATTCAACCCAGCATTCCTATTACTGGGTATATACCCAAAGGAATAGAAATCATTCTATTATAAAGACACATGCACATGTATGTTCATTACAGCACTATTCACAATAGCAAAGACATGAAATCAACCTGAAGGCCCATCAATGGTAGACTGGATAAAGAAAATGTGGCACATATCTACCACAAAACACTATGCATCCATAAAAAAGAGTAAGACCATGTCCTTTACAGGGACATGGATGGAGCTGGAGGCCATTATCCTTAGCAAACTAACGCAGGAACAGAAAACCAAATATTGCATGCTCTCACTTATAAGTGGGAGCTAAATGATGAGAACACATGGACACATAGAAGGGAACAACACACACTGGGGCCTATTGGAGAGAGGAGGGTGGGAGGAGGGAGAGGAACAGGAAAAATAACAAATGGGTACTAGGCTTAGCACCTGGGTCATAAAATAAATAATCTATACAACAAATTCCCATGACACAAGTTTACCTATGTAATAAGCCTGCACATGTACCCCTGAACTTAAAAGTTAGAAAAAAAAAAAAAAAAAAACAACTCCATGACTCTCGTTTGGATATAGTTAGGCAAAATTTTAGGCTGCAAATGCAGTTTCCCAATGGTCCCACAGCAACTCTGCCCAGTTTAATTTCCAATTCAGGGATTTAGGCCCATGTAACCTCCTGACTAACAATCCTAGGTAGGGTCAACTCTACATCTCTGGCCAACAGGAAGCAGTTGGAAGATAAGACCTTCAATCCACATGCCAAAAATTTGTCATTGTTGCTCTGTCAGAGGTGAAAATTTGGAGTCCTAATTAAGGAAAAGGAATCAGGCTGGCAGGACTGAGGGAAAGCAAAAAGAGAAAGCAGAGAAGCTATAAGTTGGCCTTTCTTCATGTTCCAGGATACGTAGCCCTCCTGCACCTTACTATCTCCAAACACCTGCAGGTTAGCTCAAGGCAACCTTGACATTATCAATACTCAAAAGTAGCACTGTGCAGTCCAAGAACTATCCTATAGAGTCTCCAGCTAGCCTTTGTTTCTTTGCAGTCAACTCTTTTGCTGGCTGCCCATTGCAACCTTGCAACATATTTTCATACTTTCTTTAATAAATCTGCCTTCTTTACCTACAAATGTCTTGGTAAATTGTTTTTTTCCTGCACCACTGGCCCAGATAGTCATTGCTCACCCACGACAATATACCCTTGGATTCTGTCAACCAGGAAGAGGCAAAATACCAGACTGCAAAGCAGTAAGACAAGATGTTTATTGGCATCTTAGGAATTCCAGACTTGGGAGAAAGAGATTAGGTTAGAAGCCAAACTGTATTCCAAAGTACTGAAGTAAAGTAGGAATTTTTTAAAGGACACTGAAGGTGATTATACAAGTTGGTTTGAAAGAATTATCATTAATGGAAATGGCTGGCTTACTATAAACAACTCCATAGTTCATTGGTGGTTGCTGTTTAGGAGTTGCAGTGCTGGAGGAATTCAGTTGTTTTCCAGGATGTTATGGTCCTGGAAAGTGGCAGTTTGGCCCCATTCAAAGGTTCCAGGCAAGGCAAATTCCTGGGTGGTTGTAGTTTTTGTTTTTGCAGGTTGTAGGTCATGCAGGTAGTCCTTCTTAGCATGGCTTTCCAACTCCATTTTAGGGCTCTGAACCAGAGTGATGCCATTTTGTATTTCACATTTCACAATTTTTATTATTATTTTAGAGCTTAGATCTTGCTCTGTTGCCCAGACTGGAGTGCAGAAGCACAATTATAGCTCACTGAAGCCTCAAACGCCTGGACTCAAGCAATCCTCCTGCTTCATTCTCTTTAGTAGCTGGGACTACAAATGGGTGCCACCATGTGTAGCACATTTCACAATTCTAAAATAATTTGAAACAACACTTCGATAACCTCTAAACTAGATAAAATTATTTTCCCTTTTACAAAAGCCATTCTTATGCCTTATTTATAACCTTACTTTCCAAAAACACATCCTACTTTTGTTGTACACTTTGCAAACATAAGTGTTTCTCTTATATCTAACAGTTTTAATTATACATATTAATTACAATGTTAACTCTTTTTTTTTTTTTTTTTTTTTTTTTTTTTTGAGACGGAGTCTTGCTCTATCAATTAGGCTAGAGTGCAGTGGCACATCTCGGCTCACTGCAACCTCTGCCTCCCGGGTTTAAGCGATTCTCCAGCCTCAGCCTCCTGGGTAGCTGGGATTACAGGCGTGCGCCACTATGCCCAGCTAATTTTTGTATTTTTAGTAGAGATGGGGTTTCACCACGTTGGTGAGGCTGGTCTCAAACTCCTCCTGACCTCAGTTGATCCACCTGCCTCAGCCTCCCAAAGTGCTGGGATTACAGGCATGAGCCACAGTGCCCGGCCAATAATGTTAATTCTTAGGAACTCTAATTTTCAGTGAAAAACCTAGGCAATTAGCAATTATAATTGTTATGTACCAGATGCAGAGCCCAGGACAATGAACAGAGCTTTGAAGACTGCCTAGAGAATCTGAGCCCTCCCCACATGGCCAAGAGGCACAGCTGGTCCAGAGAGGAGGGGCCTAGGTGCTAGGGACACACACATGACCTCAGGCCTTACAAAGGCCACTTGTCTAGACTACAGAATCTAAAGGCTCAAAACCAAAACATAAGCTCACAGACAAGTAAATATTAAAAAATATCACAAGTAACAGTTTAAGTACCTTAAAACGTGTAGTAGAGACAGTATAAATCTGCTTGACCAATACACCCAGGCAAAAATGTCTGAATTCTTGGGACATTTCTATCTTATTTTACCAACAATTTTTAAACTAGTGTTATTTATCAAAGGTTACTAAAATCACACGAACATGAAAAGCATTTGGGCTTATTAATTTATGAGTATTTATTTATAAATCAATTTGGTACCATGTAGACAATGTTCAGACACATATACACATGTATACAAAAAAAAAAAAACAGACACGGTCAGGCACGGTGGCTCACACCTATAATCCCAGCACTTTGGGAGGCCGAGGCTGGCAGATCACAAGGTCAGGAGATTGAGACCATCCTGGGTAACATGGTGAAACCCTGTCTCTACTAAAAAATACAACAAAAATTAGCCAGGTGTGGTGGTGTGTGCCTGTAGTCCCAGCTACTCAGGAGGCTAAGGCAGGAGAATGGCGTGAACCCAGGAGGCGGAGCTTGTAGTGAGCTGAGATCGCACCACTGCACTTCAGCCTAGGAGACAGAACGAGACTCGTCTAAGGAAAAAAAAAAAAAAAAAAAACCGACACAAGAATCTTATAGCTTTCATTTTAAATTTTAGCCATGAAACTGGAAAAACTCTCTATAAAAGGACGGTTGGATTAAATTGTGCCTCTGTAAATGTAACAAGTTAAAGTGTATCTATCCCACATGGCTGAAGCCCTTGCCAAGTTTTGGAAAAAACAGGGTAGGGGCCAGGAACAGTGGCTCATGCCTGTAATCCCAGCACTTTGAGAGGCCGAGGCAGGCAGATCACTGGAAGTCCAAGAATTTGAGACCATCCTGGCCAACATGGTGAAACCTCATCTCTACTAAAAATACAAAAATTAGCTAGGCATTGTGGTAGGCACCTGTAATCCCAGCTACTCAGGAGGCTGAGACAGAATAATTGCTTGAACCCGGGAGGTGGAGGTTGCAGTGAGCCGAGATTATGCTACTGTACTCCAGCCTGGGCAAAGGAGTGAAACTCAACTTCAAAAAAAGGGAGGGAAGGAAGGAAGGAAGGAAGGAAGGAAGGGAGGGAGGGAGGGAGGGAGGGAGGGAGGGAGGGAGGGAGGGAGGGAAGGAAGGAAAGAGAAGAAAAAACAGGGTAGCAGACTTACATCTCAAAGCACAGAGAAAGAATTTAAGGTTTGTCAAGACAGAGTTTGGGTATGTTAATCGAGAAAATTAAAAATGGATGCCGAGTGAATAAAAAGTAGGAACTCGTTACATGATTTTACAAGGAAGCACACAGATGAGCCTAGAGAAAAGTCAGAAATCTTTTCAAAATAAGCAGCTGAATGCCAGAAACTCATAATTTGGAGACCCATCTATTCAGATATGTGGAGTTTCCATTTTCATTCTCTTTTTTTTTTTTTTTTTTTGAGAGATGGGGTCTCACTCTGTCACCCTGGTGACATGATCATAGCTCACTGCAACCTCAAACTCCTGGGCTCAAAGGCTCCTCCCACCTCAGCTTCCTAAGCACCTGAGAATACGGGTATGTACCACCCCACCTGGTTAAGATGTTTTATTTTATGTCAAGATGGGGTCTCATGTTGCCTAGGCTGGTCTCAAACTCCTGGCCTCAAGTGATCCTCTCAACTCAGCGTCCCAAAGAGCTGGGATTACAGATGTGATCCACCATGCCTGAACAGTTTCCCATTTATAACTAGACCATTGAGCTCAGGGTGAAGCCATTAACAAATAGGGCCAACAAAGCATTTGCAGTTTTTAGGAACTAATATTTAAATATGTGAAAAACAGGCACAGCTAGAAGGCAGAGCATCTAGATTCTTTGAAATCAAGGATCCCATTTTTTTACACTGAATACCAGATTTCCCAAAACACGGAAATGCCACAGGACCAGTTTACACAGTGCTTCCACAGCACATCCTGCTGCAAGGGCCACCCAATGCCAATCAGCCCAATCTGTGATCAGCCCATTCCCCGTGACAGTCATCCCTTGGTAGTGTTTCCATGGCCTCCAAATGTTCAAATTGTGACTTTTAATCCAAAATGAGCAAAGAAACGAGTAGCCCCCTGTAATAACCATTCATGGTAACCACTCTCAGCCACCTATAAAACTGGAGCTCTTCTCAGTGACTTACCAGCCATCACATACAGAAAGGTCAAGTTCTCCCTCACATTACAAAGTAATATCTGGTACCCTCAAAAGACAGATCAGGTAACACAAGCCATAAAAGAGCAGAGCTTTACACCTGCAAGGAAGCTGCCCCATGACTCTTTGGACTGTAAAGAGCAGACAGAAGGTCCAAAAAGTGGGTGAGTGATGCCTTTTTCTGTGTTCCTCACTGGGTCTCAGCATCATTAGAAGTTCCCTTCTGGATCCATCCCCAACTCCCTTTTTTTTTTTTTTTTTTTTTTTTTTTTTGAGACAAGGTCTCACTCTCTCGCCTAGGCTCAAGTGCAGTGGCATGATCACAGCTCCCTGTAGCCTAGACCACCAAGGCTCAATCAGTCCTCCCATATAGCTGGGACTACAGGCATGTGCCACCATGCCCATTTTGGCCGGCTAATTGTTATTTTCTTTCTTTTATTTTTTCTAGAGACAGTGCTTCACCATGTTACCCAGGCTGGTCTTGAACTCCTGGGCTCAAGGGATCTGCCTGCCTCAGCCTCCTAAAGTGCTGGGATTACAGGTGTGAGCCACTGCGCCCAGCCCCCTCTAGATCTTTTCATGTGGTACTGAAGATGGCAAAGAGGAAAGAGGAACAGAAGTAAATGGGAGAACAATTATATATATACATATACACACACACACACATATACACATATATTTGCTACTACCACCAAAATCTGCACCTGCAAAGTCTCCATCTGGGCTTCAAGGCTCACTGCAGCGACCCTCCTACTCGTTGCCCGGTAGCATCCAGGGAGAACAATTCTTAAAGGAGACAATTGGGGAAAGTTTAAGCTTTCTAAAGGGCCAATAAAATGCTGCATTTTTCTCAGTAAAAATCACATCAACAAGAAAGGAAGTGAACAGAGGACCAAATATATTTTCAAAAGTTGTTTCAGTTGACTGAAAAAAAAAAAAAATTCCCAGAAACAAGATCCAAAGAGAAAAAGTAAAAAGGCCTTTAAAATAAATAAATAGGCCGGGCGCGGTGGCTCACGCCTGTAATCCCAGCACTTTGGGAGGCCGAGGCGGGTGGATCACGAGGTCAGGAGATTGAGACCATCCTGGATAACACGGTGAAACCCCGTCTCTACTAAAAATACAAAAAATTAGCCGGGCCTGGTGGCGGGCGCCTGTAGTCCCGGCTACTCAGGAGGCTGAGGCAGGAGAATGGTGTGAGCCTGGGAGGCAGCGCTTGCAGTGAGCCGAGATCGCGCCACTGCGTTCCAGCCTGGGTGACAGTGAGACTCCATCGCAAAAAAAAAAAAAAAAAAAAGAAAAATTTTAAATAAAATAAAATAAAAAAATAAGTAAGTAAATACATATCTTGAATATCAGCTTTTAATTATGCTGACTTCTGACCACAGAGATCTATTTTTTTAAAAAATCCTTTCAAATTTCATATGATCAGAATTATCTGATTTTAGCCATAACAAACAGCTGATAATCCTGGCTTTGGAACTTTTTTACCAAAGGTACCCTCCTAAGTAACTCACCACCAAAGTTATGACTTAACCAAGGATACACGAGGCATCTCCAAAGAGGTGCAAAGCCGTCCTCACAAGATCCAGAACTACCCCAAAGATAGCTCAAAGAATGGGAAGTTTCACTAGCTGCAAATTGACAACCCACATTTCTGTCTGGCTGCATTCCCTAGAGTCTCAGCTTCTCAGCTGACCATCTACACACAAAGACCTAAAAGTCCTGTGTGCCCCTACAGACAGAAGAAGACAAGAAATCAGAAGCTGTCCATGGAAAGTAAAGGGATCAATAACAAATGGGTACCCCCCAAAAGTCAAAAGTTCACAGAAATATCAAAACAAAAGGGACTAGTTCCATAACTGGGAATCAAATTCAGGCCACGGTGGTAAAAGTGTGGAATTTTAACTAGACAAAGATCCCTTCCAAAAAATCTACTCCCAGTAATAGGCTAAGACAGCAAGTCTCTTGTTGCCACAGATGGCTAAGGATGGTACTTTCCCAGGACAAACCAGGCAACAAGAGTTGTGACGACAAAAGTTCCTTATGGATGGGACTTTTTTTCTATTGAGACAGAGTCTCACTCTGTCGCCCAGGCTGGAGTGCAGTGGCGTGATCTTGGCTCACTGCAACCTCTGCCTCCCGGCTTCAAGCAATTCTCCTGTGTCAGCCTCCCCGAGTAGCTGGGACTACAGGCGCATGCCACCACGTCCGGCTAATTTTTTGTATTTTACTAGAGATGGGGTTTCACTGGGACTTCTTATTAAGACAAAAGTCACTGGAAAGTTTGCCATATTTGGAAAAACATATATACTGCCGCGTCTTGGGTTCCCAGCCAGTTTTAGACTGGCCACCTAATATGACCCCAAAATCATACCCCCAGATGGTGGAGACCAAGAGCAGCTGCTCCCACTCGGTCACAAGTCAAGCTCCCAAGGACACACAAGAGAGGAACTTCATCTAGTTTTTATTTTGGGGACCCACAGAAAAATTTGTCTACATAGATAGTCATCCAGTCAGAACCATAAAACCGACCTGTCTGCACGGTTGGCGTGGTTAGCTCAAACAAGGGGCTTCTAGGGGTTTTAGGCCCATGTCCTACCAGAACAACACAGAAAGACAAAGATGACGGAAAAGACTATTTCTGGGAGGAAAGAAATCAATATTTGATCCGCAATTTATACCAAAAAAAGTACACCAGCTTTGCGATACCCAAGACTAGTCATCACAAATCCTTTTCTCCCAGATTTTGCATAGGAAAAAGGGACAAACAGTGATTTTTTTTTTTTTTTTTTTTTTTTTTTTTTAAACATCTGTTTGGCCAGCTTTTCCAGAGAGACCAGAACCTGGCTAGTAAGAAACTCATACCCCATTCTACTGGCTTACTGGGTCCTGGGTTCCCTTGACTGCTGTTTCCAGAAGAGCAGAGTGGCTTTGGTAATCCTGCTCACAGGGCCAAAACTATAGGGGCCAAAGGAAACTCCTTCACCCTCTGAAGTTTCACTAAAACAATCAACTCACAAAGAGGATTAATAGGAGAAATGGAATACGAATGTGTTAATGTGCATGGGAAAGAAATCCAGAGTGATTAACCGACCCCTCCTACCCCTCTGTGCCTTATGTGTGTCCCATATAAGGCACAGAACCTTATATACAGTCCTGAGGTTACAGCAAAATGAGGGCTTGGATTGTGATAAACAGGTTATGGGAGTGGAAGAAGAAGAGGCCTGACTAGCAAAGGTGATCTTACAATGCAGACGAAACCTCACAGGTAGGCTGGGCAGGGTGGCTCATGTCTATAATCCAAGCAGTTTTCGAGGCTGAGGCAGGAAGATCGCTTGAGGCCAGGGGTTCAAGGTTTCAGTGAGCTACAATGGTGCCATTGCAATCAGCTTACATGATGGAGTGAGACCTTGTCTCTTAAAAAAAAAAAAGAAAAGAAGAGAAACCTTACAGGTAGCAGCTATCAGAGAAAATAGATGGTGACTGTTTCTTTCATACTTTTAAAGGTGCCAGACTTTCAGTTAATCTTTCCTAGAGTAGACAAAAGAGGGCCTCGGAGAAAGCCTGACTGCATCAATGCAGATTTTCTCTACAGATGTGAATCTCACCCACAAAAGACAGCCTTTCAGCTATTCTTGTATTTCCAGCCTTTCTGAATAGCCATCTTCAAATATGTTAAAGACGTATATTCTGGGGTAAAATATTTTGGTTTCCTATACATGCCTGCTATATTTCTGGAACAGCAAAGAACCCATGTTGACTGGAACAAATGGGATGAAGGGGAGGGTAGTAGGAGATGATGGTTAGAGAGGTTAAGCGGGGGTAGACTTACAGGCCACTGTGAGCACTTTAGCTTTTATTATGGGTGTACTGGTGAGCCATTGAAAGATTTCAAGCAAGGGAATGACATGATCTCATTCACTGTACAAATGATCACCCTGACTACTGTGTTTGGAACAGACTATTAAAGGGTCATCGATAGATTACTGAGACCATTTAGAAGGCTATTGCAATAATCCAAGTATGATGGTGAAAATGACTGACATAGCAGCAGTAGAAATAAGTGCTCAAATTTTTTATGTATTTTGAATTGATGTGGTGTGTGTGAGAGGTCAAAGATGACTCTGAGGTTTTTATCGTCAGAGTAGGTAGACAAGAGCAGGGCAGGAGAGGGCTCCCCTCCACACACACACACCAGGAATGTCAGGTGACCATCTGGTGATGGTCAGGCCATTGTGAACTGTCTCTCTAAAATACTAATTGGTCACAGCCAGCGCCAGGGAAAGGCTGACTCCCAATAAATAGAAAACACCTGAAACTGATCATCAGCTGCTTCCCAATAAGATCTCAGAAACTGGGCGAGTAGGCTCACACATGCACACTAAGAGGGAAAATGGCAAAGTTTAACTGGGATATGACCTCATAGGGACATGTGACTGGTAACGAAAGAATGCCTCAAGAGAGCATGTGTACAACTCCAGTAAACACAGTGTGCATGCTCCCCTCCCCAGTGACAGCCCACCCTAAGGGAAGAATACGGGGAGAAGTAATGCAAGCCTCCGGAAGTATGCCAACATATAAAAGGCCAAGTCAAAAGATCAAACCACAGACTTGTCTTTCAAGTTGCCCACTCGGCCCTCTTCCAAGTGTACTTTCCTTCCTTTCATTCCTGCTCTAAAGCTTTTTAATAAACTTTCACTCCTGCTCTAAAACTTGCCTTGTCTCTCCTTCTGCCTTATGCCTCCTAGGTCAAACTCTTTCCTCTAAGGAGGCAAGAACTGAGGTTGCTACAGACTCATACAGAATCATCGATTCATCGCTGGTAACTTACTTTGGTGCCATGTGACTCAGATACTTTATAGTGTTAATATTTTGACCTCAGTAACAGATGGACAGTTATTAATAAGATAAGAATGTAGTGGGTGGCACAATTTTGGAAGAAAAATAGAATGAGGAGTTTGGCTTTGAACACATTAATTATGACTATGAGACATCCAAGTGGAGATGCCAAATAAAAAGTTGGACATATCTGTCTGTAGTGCAGGATGCTGCTCTGGAAAAGAGACTTATCAGCATATGCATGGTGCTCAAAGTCATAATAAGATAGAAGACGACCTCACAGGGAGAGAGGTATAGGGAAATGAAGATATAAAACTGGACTGGGCTCTGGGGTGCTACCAATAAAAGGAAGGAGGAGTCTGCCAAAAAGACTGAACAGAAGCATCCAATAAACTCAAGGGAAAACTAGGAGTGAGTTATCAGAAAGGAAGTTGTCTTAGTCCATTTTGTGTTACTACAAAAAAATACCTGAGGCTGGATAATTTATAAAGAAAAACAGTTTATTTGGCTCACAATTCTGATGGATGTTAAGTTCAAGATTAGGCATATGCATCTGGGGAGGGCTTCAGGTGGCTTCCACTCATGGTGAAAGACAGGGACTTGGTGTGTGCAGACTGCACATGGAGAGAGAAAGAAAGAGAAAGAGGATGAGGTGCCAAGCTCTTTGTAACAATCAGTTCTCATAGGAACTAATGAAAAACTCACTCACCTTTGAAGGAGGGCACTATTTTATTCATGAGGTATCTGCCCCCATGACACAAACACCTCTCAATAGGACCCACCTCCAACACTGCGGATCAAATTTCATCATGAGGTTTGGAGGACACAAATATCCAAACCATAGCAGAAGTGAAAAAAGTATATCTCAAAGGAAAGTGTGACCAGCTATATAAAATGCTGCTAACATAAAGAATGAAGAACTGGAGGCACAAGCTCCATTTGGAGACATAGCCAAAGACAGAAATACACAGTAACCAACCAAAGAGGAAGTGATCCTTTTTTATTCTAAGCTGTGTTTAGGAAGAGTAATATATCCTGGGTTTGCCAAATTCTTCATAGAGTTGTTATTGCTTGTTCTAAATTGTTAGGAAGGAAGGACAGACGGTTAGGTTGACCAAATATTGCCACAGTTTAAGTGGTGGATCTTGTGGCTCAGCTCAATGTTTCCCTCTTTTCAAAGACCATCTTCTACTTGCACAAACCCCTTTACCTTCATATAAAAACAATTGAGATAAAATTGTTCTGAAGATGAGGGGCATACACTCCCTCCAAACTTCAGGTATTCTTAGGCAACTAAGAATCTTGTGGACCTTGGAGGGAAATCCCTGGTGATGTGCAACAGTCCATAGGGTTCCACTATGAACAGAGGAACATTTAAAATAGTCTAGCTCCTCCAGGAAAGACTTATAAAGAGTGGTAATTTAGCATTAGGAGCAGCTCCCTCTTTCAGCAGCGAGTTTTCCTGAGACATGTAAGCGAGCTAAATCCACTCGGGAGTGCAAACCTGAGGAGTAAAGCTCTAAAGCAACACATTTTTGATCCTATACATTCTTAGCTTAGTACAGATGGATGGGGACAGGAAGTAACATGGGAAATTAGACATCAAAGATTGAAATCTTTGAAGGGTGCTTACCACCCCTTGAAACACCAGCTGGATTTATGACAAAATTATGGCACTTCATCTTGTGAATTTTTGAATCACCGGGTTAACATGCATAATTGGAGAGAGCTGGCTCAAAGATGAAAGAGAAAGAGTGAGAAAGCTACTTTCAGTGGCATCTAGAAGCCTCTAAAATAGGAAATGACAAAATCATTTCCATATGGGAGGTAAATCACAAGATTCTGGAAACTGTTTCACAGTTGAAAAAAAGTACAAATTGTCTACTGTTTTATCCTCTTCTACTACTGTTTCTACTCTCTCTGTCCCCCAGAGCCTTTCCAACTCTCTGCTCTCAGAACTGCCCTGTCCAGACCTACTTTGACTTCCTCTTCCATCATCTATGGAAGTTTTAGCAGCACCTTCCAAAGAAAAGCTGAATTCAAGGGAGGATCCTTCGGTGGCTTATACCACTTATACCTAGACCAAATCAGAACTCAGGGGTTTTACTAACTTCCTGATCCTACCCAAGATCCTATAGGCTTTGCTAAGGAACTTAGTTTGGCAGTAAAGACCTGGCTGGGTGTGGTGGCTCAGCCTGTAATCCCAGCACTTTGGGAGACCAAGGAGGGAGGATCGCGTGAGCCCTGTGTTTGAGATCAGCCTGTGCAACGTAGTGGGACCATATATCTATTTAAAAAAATAATAATAATTAGCCAGGTATGGTTTTGTGGTTCCAGCTATTCAGGAAACTGAGGTGGGAGGACTGCTGGAGCCCAGGAGGTCAAGACTGTAGCAAGCCATGATCACACTACTGCATTGCAGCCTGAGTGACAGAGTGGTGTGTGTGTGTGTGTCTCAAAAAAAAGACCGATAAGCCAGTATATTCATATTTATGTCAACTAGTTCATATGTTAATATCCAAAAGGAAAGGTAGAGAATGGATATCAAAGGTTGATTTGAAGAATCCAGTAAGCAATTTCTATTAACAAAAGGCAGAGGACCGAGCAGAAGCCTCAGAACTGACAAGCTGTCTAACACAGGTAATTCCCCAGATACTTCCCAAAGAACACTGATTGGTTTAAGGAGCAACAAGGTAGACAAGGATCAAATAAGACTGTATTAGACTACTTTGAAAGATTTTAAAAGATGTTTTAAACAATACTCTGGAATAAATGAGGCCAGTTGTATTAGTCCATTTTCACACTGCTATAAAGAAATACCTGAGACTGGGTAATTTATAAATAAAACAGGTTTAATTGACTCAGTTCTGCGTAGCTGGGGAGGCCTCAGGAAATTTACAATCATGGTGGAAGGCAAACAGGATGCAAGGGACATCTTACATGGCAGCAGGAGAGAGTGAGAGCAAAGGGGGAACTCCCAAACACTGTAAAAACCATCAGCTCTCATGAGAACTCCCTATCACAAGAACAGAATGGGGTAAATCACCCCCATGATCCAATCACCTCCTACCAGGTCCCTCCTGCAACACGTGGGGATTACAATTAGAGATGATATTTCGGTGGGAACACAGAGCCAAACCATATCACCAGTCTAAGATCATCAAAATGATCCCTTACTAAATTCAAGTTTATTTAATGGGCTAGACAAACAATTGGCCAAGGTAGTCAAGTTACATTAAATAAACTGGGACTCATCACATATTTCTGAGCTTGTAAACCTTCTTGATAAGCCAGCCAGGGTGATACAACAGAGAAAGGATAATAATGCCACTAAAATTATAAATTTACAACTCCAGCGACTTACTGGCCAAGATGCTAGGTTTAAACAGAGGCCACCCTTTTGAAAGACGTTTCAAAAACATCTAAGAATGTCTTTATTATTATTTTTTTAAAAAAGACATCTTTTAAAACACTGTAGAAAGCTGAAATGGGTGCAAAAGCAAAAAGAGAAAATGGAAATGAAGAACAGGGAGGCTCTGGGAAAATAAAGAGGGTTTTTCCCTTCCTCCTAAGTTACAGTCTAGGGAACATAAATATGTCTATAAGCAAAAAACAAACTAAGGCTTTAGTTGATATGGAAACTAGACTGTCTGTTCTCAATCCTACCCTCCTAAAGAGCCCTCTTCCTCGGAGTAAGCAACCATTTCAGATGGTAAGGATACCTATCAACCTATGACTGTACATAGATCAGAACTTTTAACTTTGCAGCTAGGGAATTTAGATGGACATCATTCCTTCCTTCTGGTGCCTTCTGTAGCAATATATCTTATAAGGAGAGATTTTTTAGAGCTTTATAATGCCCATATCTCTTTTTCAAAAACAGGAAAAATGTTCTTGAAAATGAGAAAGAATCAGTTGAAATTGATACTATAGACATTTTCAGTCAAATGATTAGGTTCAATTACTAGGTACCAAAGCAAAGGAGGAACTCCATGATTTGTTAGACTTCATTCCTGATTATCTATGGTCCTGTGCATCCATGAACATAGGGAAAATTCTGATGGCTGTACCAGTAAAAAGTACAAGCAGATCCAAATAAACCAATTCCTGATATTAAATGATCACCATTAAAACAGGAATCCATAATATGCATAAATACATTAATTAAGGAATTCATTGATAATCATTCCTTGCATCTGCCCTGACAATATGCCCATCATCCCAGTACAAAAACCCAAGGAGAAGAAATGGAAATTTATGCCAAATTTAAGAGCCATTAACAATATTGTTGTCCCTTGACATCCAGTTTTTCCAAACCCTCATAACCTCTCGTCTAATACACCCATAAATAATAAATGTTTTACTGTATTTGACTTATGTAGTACCTTTTTCAGTATACCAGTAGATCCTGATAGTCAATACCTGTTTGCCTTTACTTGGGACAGTGCCTATACACCTGGACAGTTATGTCCCAGGGTTTCAAGGAAAGCCCAACCTACTTTTCACAAATATTAAAAGTTGATTTATCTGAACTAAATTTTGAAGAAAATTCTACTCTGCTCCAGTATGTGAATGACCTCTTGTTATGCTCTTCCAACTTAGAGAAATGAAAAATGGACTGTCTATATTTATTGGAACTAGCAAAAACAAAAACAAAAAAAAACATAAAGTCTCTAAGAAAAAAACATCAATTCTGCCTAACAGAGTGAAATACTTAAGACATTTTATTTCTAAGGAAGGGCTACACACAAATCCAGACAGAGTAACTGGAATTCTTACATTCCCTACTCCAAGAACTAAGTGGATTTTGAGATTTGAGATTAGCTGGACCTTTATTTATTTATTTATTTATTTTTAGACAGAGTTTTGCTCTTGTTGCCCAGGCTGGAGTGCAATGGTGCGATCTCGGCTCACTGCAACCTCCACCTCCCGGGTTCAAGCGATTCTCCTGCCTCAGCCTCCCAAGTAGCTGGGATTACAGGCACCCGCCACCAGGCCTGGCTAATTTTGTATTTTTAGTAGAAACAGGGTTTCTCCATGTTGGTCAGGCTGGTCTGAAACTCCCAACCTCAGGTGATTTGCCCGCCTCAGCTTCCCAAAGTGCTAGGATTACAGTTGTGAGCCACTGCACCTGGTGAGCTTAGCTGGTTACTGTCATAGCTATATTCCTAACTTTTCCCTCATGGCACAAACTTTATACACATTATTATTTTTAACACTCTTTTATTTTTTATGTTTTTAGAGACAGGGTCTCACTCTGTCACCCAGGTTAGAGTACAGCAGCACAATCATAGCTCACTGCAGCCTCAACCTCCTGGGCTCAAGCAATCCTCCTGCCTCAGTCTCCCAGTAGCTAGGACTACAGGTGCATGCCACCACACCCAGCTAATTCTTTTATTTTTTGTAGAGGTGAAGTCTTGCTATGTTGCCCAAGCTGGTCTCAAACTCCTGGCCTCAATCAATGCTGCCATCTTGGTCTCTCAAAGTGTTAGGATTACAGGCATGAGCCACCATGCCTGGCCTGTTTATATGCATTAGTAAAAGAGGATCATCCAGATCTCATACATTTAAACCACAGAAGGACAAACAGCTAACTAAGGAGTTAAAGGATAGTTTTATAAGAGCGTCTGATTGAAGACATCCACATTACTAGTAACCATTGTTCCACTTTGTCCGTGGAAGTCATGGAATCACCTTACGCATTCTGGCCCCAAAACACAGGGACAACATAGAGGTATCAGCTATTACTGTCAACAACTAGCTTCTGTAGCACGTGGATTACCCCCTTGCTTAAGAGCCATCTCAGCCATAGTTGCACTTCTCAAGGCTACTCGGGAAATTGTAATGAAAGTTCCACTGTGTATGTACCTCCTTCTGTTGAAGCTCTTCTAAATTTGCATCGCACTCAACCTTTTTCTATTAGCAGGCTAGCTTCTCTTGTTTTGTTGAGACAGGGTCTCACACTGTCACCCAGGCTAGAGTGCAGTGGCATGATCACAGCTCACTGCAGCCTCAACCTGCTGGGCTCAAGCAATCCTCCCATCTCAGCACCCCCGGGTATTTAATTTTTCTGTAGAGTCGAAGGTCTTGCTATGTTGCCCAGGCTGGTCTCAAACTCCTGGGCTCAAGCCATCCTCCCACCTCAGCCTCCCAAAGTGCTGGGATTATAGGAGTCAGCCACCATGCCTGGCCAGCTGGTGTCTTATGAAATACTTTTACTCTCTCCCTCACATAATATGATCTTCATTATAATGCTCTTAATCTCACTTCCCTGCTGCCTAGAGTGACTGATGAGATGCCCCGTGATTGTATATCACTAACAGTATAGCTCTTTTTGGCCAGACAGGATTTGTTAAAAAAAAAAAAAAAAAAAAAAAAAACACTAGAGAATGCTGATGTTATTTGGTGATAGGTCATATCTAAAGGATAAATATTGGAAAATACTGGGCAGGCTATGTTGTTGTGTCTTTTGTGGACATTACAAAAAGTAAGCCTTTCCTTAGGGTGATATCACCTCAGCTGGCTGAATTAATAGAGCTCACTAGAATTTGTCAGCTGGCCAAAGATCAGACAGCTAAAATTTACACTGACAGCCACTATGCTTTTGGTGTACTTCACGACTTCGGAATGTTACGGAAATAACAAGGTTATCTGACTTCCTCTAGACATCCTACTAAACATGGCTCTCAGGTCTCTAAACTTACAGAAGCCATTCAATTACAAAAATAAATTTGGCTATAAGATTCCTAATTGAGTCTCTGGAGAGTAAGGGAAGCCATTTGACTGATGTAGCCGCAAAGACAGCTGCCCTATTACCAGGATGAGATGAAATCATAGAAGTAGCCATGCTTAAATGAAACCCAATTAAAAGGGAATCCCAAGATGCTCAAGAAAGAGCCTCAGAAAAGGAAAAAGAAATATGATTAGCAGGCTGGGTGTGGTGGCTCATTCCTGTAATACCAACACTTTGGGAGGCTGGGGCAGGAGGATCACCTGAGCCCAGGAGTTTGAGACCAGTCTAGGCAACATGGTGAAACCCTGTCTCTACAAAAAAAAAAAAAAATTAGCCAGGCATGTTGGCAGGTGCCTGCAGTCCCCAGTTACTCAGGAGGCTGAGGCAGGAGGATTGACTGGGCCCAGGAGGTTGTGGCTGCAATGAGCGATGATTGTGGCACTGTACTCCAACCTGGTAGACAGAATGATACCATGTCTCAAAAAAAAAAAAAGAAAAGAATGAAAGAAAAGAGAGAGAGAGAAAAGAAAAGAGAGAAAAGAAATATGGTTAACAAAGGGCAAACATTCCCCCCTACCACTTGTAACCTATGGTATGGACTCAATGACAAACGCATTTTGCCTATGGGATTTCAATTTCCTACGTTACAACACCTCCATGAGCTTATATACTGGGGACCTTTAAAAAAAAAAAAAAAAGATTGCATGAGAAAAACAATATTACTGAAAACCTTCACCCACAATAGCTTATAAGGTTTATGCCAAATGTCCAATTTGCTCCAAACATAATCCAGCCCCTTTGTGAGTACAGAGGCACTTCTCCCTTTCTGCTGGACCCTTTGATATTTGACAAATACATTTTGTTCAATTATCTCCTGTTCAGGGATATAAATTCATGTTAGTTATGATTTGCATGTTCTCCCACTGGGTTGAAACATTCCCAAGCAAAAGAGTCACAGTGCAAATTGTAAGAAAATGTCTGTACTAGTCCATTCTCAGACTATTATAAATAAATACTGAGACTGGGTAATTTATAAAGAAAAGAATTAATTGGCTTGGGGTTCTGCAGGCTGTACAGCAAACACAGAAGCTTCTGCTTCTGGGGAGGCCTCAGGAAAATTACAATCATGGCAGAAGGCAAAGTGGGAGCAGCACTTCACATGGCCAGAGAAGGAGCAGGGGTGATGCAGGGTCCAGGGGGTGGGGGCAGGGGACATGCTACACACTTTTAAACAACCAGATCTCACAATAACTCACTCACTACCACAAGAACAGCACCAAGGGGATGGTACTAGTCTATTCATGAGAACTCTAACCCCATGATCAATCATCTTCCACCAGGCCCCACCTCCAACACTGAGGATTACAATTCAATATGAGATTTGGTGGGGACACACATCCAAATCATATTATTCCACCCCAGTCCCCTCCAAATCTCATGTCCTTCTCACATTGCAAAATAAAGTAATTCCTTTTCAAGAGTCCCCCAAAGTTTTAACTCATTCTAGCATTATCTTGAAAGTCCAAAGTTCAAAGTCTAGTCTGAGATAAGGCAAGTCCCTTCTATTTATGAGCCTGTAAAATCAAAAACGAGTTAGTTACTTCCAAGATACAATGGGATACAGGTATTGGGTAAATACTCTTCTTCCAAAAGGGGGAAATTGGCCAAAAGAAAGGGGCTACAAGCCCCATGCAAGTCCAAAACCTAGTAGGGCAGTCATTAAATCTTAAAGCTCCGAAATAAGCTCCTCTGACTCGATGTCTCACATCCAGGGCATGCTGGTGCGAAGGGTGGGCTCCCAAAGCCTTCGACAGCTCTGCCCCTTTGCAGGGTTCAGCCCCTATTGCTGCTCACATGGCCTGGCGTTGAGTGCCTGGAGCTTTTCCAGGTGCATACTGCAAGCTGTTGGCAGCCCCACCATTCCAGGGTCTAAAGGATGGTGACCCTCTTCTCACAGTTCCACTAGGCAGTGCCCCAGTAGGGACTCTGTGTGAGGGCTCTAACCCCACATTTCCCCTCCACACTGCCCTAGTAGAGGTTCTCCATGAGGGCTCCGCCCCTGCAGCAGGCTTATGCCTGGACATCCAGGCTTTTCCATACATCCTCTGAAATCTAGGCAGAGGCTCCCAAGACTCAACTCTTGCACTGTGTGCACTGACAGGCTTAACACCACATACAAGCTGCCAAGCTGCCAAGCTTGTCCCCTCTGAAGCAGCAGCCTATACCTGGTCCCCTTTGAGCCATGACTGGAGCTAGAGCAGCCAAGATGTAGAGAACAGATTATTATTTATTTCACAGCACACTACTGGGAAATGAAGACATCAACAGTCATGACCTCCAATTGGGTGGCTACATTTATTGGAAAATACATCAGCTAAAGGACTCTCTTAAGCCTCATTGGAAGGAACCTTATTAGATACTGTTGACTAATCATTGTGCAGCTAAACTTGAAGGATTTGACTCTTGGGTTCACATCTCTTATTTTAAAAAAGCCCCAACTGCTAAATGGATTTCTAAGCCCTCTGGAGATCTTCAGTTAAAATGTTCAAAGACTCCTGACTCCTCCAAAGACAAGAAGAAGACAACAACAGGGTATATAGTGTATCTCAAGATACTAAACCAATCCCATACAATAAATTTCTGCTATAGGTGGGCATGGTGGTGCATATCTGTAATCCCAGATACTTGGGAGGATTGCTTGAGCCTAGGAGTTCAAGACCAGTCTAGGCCACATAGCAAGACCTCATCAAAAAACAAAATAAAACAACAATTTCTTCTGTATATGCCTTCTACTCTCATGCTTTCCTCTTACACTGTCTAAATATTTAATGACACCCCCTCTGTGGAGGACAAAACAACTCCATCTTAAAAGTTAATCTGGCCGGGCATGGTGGTTCACATCTGTAATCCCAACACTTTGGGAGGCCGAAGTGGGTGGATCACCTGACGTCAGGAGTTTGAGACCAGCCTGGCCAGCATGGTGAAACCCTGTCTCTACTAAAAAAATACAAAAATTATCTGGCCATGGTGGTGCACACCTGTAATCCCAGCTACTTGGGAGGCTGAGGCAGGAGAATTGCTTGAAGTTGGGAGGCAGGGTTTGCAGTGTGCCAAGATCGTGCCATTGCACTCCAGCCTGGGTGACAGGGCAAGACTCAGTCTCAAAAACAAACAAAAAAAGCTAATACACCATGTTGGCTTTTCTGATATTCTTTGTTCTGAGAAGGCCTCTAAGATTTCTAGTTTATCTATTGCTCATTGTGGAAGAGCAAGTACTTACCATAAATCCTGCCCTGAAGTCAAACAAACTTCATATTACTATACTTCAATTGTCCTACACATTCCTTCTAAACCACCCCTTTCCACTAGTATATAAGCCTCGGGTCTGAGGGGTCATGGTAATGGGCATCCACCATCTTGTCTTACTGCCACTGAAGACACAGACATGGCTTCTGTTTGTAACTGGATTTGTCAGCCTCTGTCTTCAGCCTCTCAGCTTCTGTGGACTTTGGGGTAGGTTTGCCCATGTCTGCTCCCCGCCAAACACCTTCCTTTATTCAATACCCTCACCATACATTGGGAAATAACTAATTTGATGAACATAAATATAGGACAGACTCTTATTTTCCATTTCCATATCAAAATGACATTGGTATTCTAATGTCAACCCCTTGGAACCAATCTAATGTTCCTACAGCTTATGGTACTTTCTTTTCAGATATAATATACTATCTGAAATAGTATAATATACTATCTAGGTTCCCATTTAGAAAGGAACATTCAGAAAGTCCTTCCCAATTCTAGATCTCATTGGTCTATTTTTAATACTTGACAAATGGATCATTGTATTTCTATAAATATAGATATCAGTTACCGTGCAAGGTCCCCAGGTATGAGAAAAGACAGCACCAACCTGTGTGCCATGTCACAGTATCTCTTGACTGAGGGGACAGAAACCTTGTTTTTGCGGTTGGAAAAAAAACAGTATAACGTAACCTGGAATCACACAGTAGGAATCACTAAACTGCTTAATTTATAAGGGAAAATGTTAAGGTCTAAGAGTGAAAAAGAGCATGTGTCCCAACTCACATTTTTTTAGTTGTTTTTTTTTATTTTTATGGATTTAGGGGTACAAATGCAGTTGTGTTACATGGATATATTGAGTAGTGGCAAAATCTGGGCTTTTAGTGCACCCATTACCAGAATAGTATACATTGTATCTAATAGGTGGTATTTCATCCTGCCCCCCTACCCTTGCACCACTTGGAGTCTCCAATGTCAATTATTCCACTCTGTATGTTAATGTGCACCCATTGTTTGACTCCCACTTGTGAGAAAAAAAAAGTTAATTTTGTTTCTGAGTTATTTCACTAAAGAAAATGATCTGCAGTTCCATCTATGTTGCTACAAAACACGATTTATTATTTTTTATGGATGACTAGTAGTCCATTTTATATATATTATACATTATATATAATAAATATATAAAATACATATTTATATATTATGTCAAATATATGTCATATATAATATGTATTATATACTATATATTATATAAATTACATATGACATAAATATTTTATATATGTGTTACATTTTATATTATAAATTTATATATTATATTTATATTATTTATTATATATGATGTATATAATGTATAAATTATACATACATTATGTAAATAATTTACATATAATTTATACATACATTATGTAAATAATTTATATAATTTATACATAAAAATATATATGTTATATATATCTTTATGTCCATGAGTACTCAATGTTTAGCTCCCATTTATAAGTGAGAACATGCAGCACTTGGTTTTCTGTTCCTGCATTAATTTGCTTAGAATAATGGCCTCCAGCTTCATCAATGTTGCTGTAATGACATGATTTTGTTCTTTTTTTTATGGCTGTGTAGTATTGAATCATGTCCATGTACCACATTTTCCTTATCCAGTCCATTGTTGATGGACACCTAGGTTGATTCCATGTCTTTGCTCTTGTGAATATTGCTGTGATGCATGTGTCTTTTTGGCAAAATAATTTATTTTCTTTTGAATATATACCCAGTAATGAGATTGCTGGGTTGACTTGTAGTTCTGTTTTATGTTATTTGAGAAGTGTCCAAACTGCTTTCCACAGTGGCTGAAATAATTTACATTCCCACCAATAGTGTTTAAGCATTCTGTTTTCCCCACAGCCTCACCAGCATCTGTTGTGTTTTGACTTTAAAAGCCATTCTGACTGGTGTGAAATGATATCACATTGTGGTTTTGATTTGCATTTCTCTGATGACCAGTGATGTAGAGCATTTTTTCATATGCTTTGGGCCATCTGTATGTCTTCTTTTGAAAAATGTTTGTTCTTGTCCTTCATGTCAAGGGCAGTATGGTCACTTTTTAATGGTTTTTCTTGTTGAATAGTTTGAGTTTCTTGTAGATTTTGAATAGTCACCCTTTGTCACATGCATTCTTTGCAAATCTTTTCTCCCATTCTATAGGTTGTATGTTTAGTCTGTTGATTATTTGTTTATTCATGTAGAAGCTTTCTAGCTTAATGAAGTCCCATTTGTCAACTTTTGTTTTTCGTTTTTGTTGTTTCCTTTTGAGGACTTAGTCATAAGTTCTTTGCCTAGGCCAATGTCCAAAAGTTTTTCCCAGGGTTTCTTCTAGGATTTTTATAGTTTCAGGTCTTACATTTAAGTCTTAAATCCCTCTCGGTTAATTTTTGTATACAGTGAGAGATGGGGGTCCAGGTTCATTCTTCTGCATATGGCTCTAAAATTATCCCAGCATAATTTATTGAATAGGGTGTCCTTTTGCCAGTGTATATTTTGTCAAATAACAGGTTTTTGTAGATATGGGGCATTATTTCTAGTTTCTCTATTTTGTTCCATTGATCTATGTGTCATGTCTATTTTTATACCAGTACCATGCTGTTTTGTTTACTATGGCTTTGTAGTATAATTTTAAGTCAAAATGTGATACCTCCAGCTTTACTCCTTTTGTTTAGGATTGCTTTGGCTATTTGGCCCCTTTTATGGTTCCACATGAATTTTAGGATTGTTTTTTCTAATTCCATGAAGAATGATGTTGGTAGTTTGCCAGGTATTGTGTTGAATCGGCATTTGCTGAATCTGTATTCCTGAATCTGTATTTGCTGAATCTGTATTGTTAAATTTGAATTGCTTTGGGCAGTACAGTCATTTTGATGACATTAATTCTTCTAATCCTGGAGCATGGGGTGTTTTTCCATTTGTTTGTGTCATCTATTCTTTCTTTCTTTTTTTCTTTCCTTCCTTCCTTCCCTTTCTTCCACTCTTTTCTTTTTTCTTGAGACAGGGGTCTCACTTTTTTTTTTTTTTTTTTTTTTTTTTGAGACGCAATCTTGCTCTGTCGCCCAGGTTGGAGTGCAGTGGCATGATCTCGGCTCACTGCAAGCTCCACCTCCTGGGTTCATGCCATTCTCCTGCCTCAGCCTCCCAAGTAGCTGGGACTACAGGTGCCCGCCACCAAACCCAGCTAATTTTTTGTGTTTTTAGTAGAGACGGGGTTTCACCATGTTAGCCAGGATGGTCTCAATCTCCTGAACTTTTCACCAGGGCTGGAGTCCATAATCATAGCTCACTGCAGCCTCCAACTGCTAGGCTCCAGCAATCCTCCCACCTCAGCCTCCTGAGTAGTTGGGACTACAGGCAGGCAGTGTCAGGCCTCTGAGCCCAGGCTAAGCCATCGTATCCCCTAGGTTATATGCCAAGATGGCCCGAAGCAGGTGAAGAATCACAAAAGAAGTGAAAATGGCCTGTTCCTGTCTTAACTGATGACATTACCTTGTGAAATTCCTTCTCCTGGCTCATCCTGACTCAAAACTCCCCCACTGAGCACCCTGTGACTCCCACCCCTGCCCGACAGAGAACAACCCCCCTTTGACTGTAATTTTCCTTTACCTGCCCAAATGTTATAAAATGGCCCCACCCCATCTCCCTTCGCTGATTATCTTTTCAGACTCAGCCCGCCTGCACTTGGGTGAAATAAACAGCCTTGTTGTTCACACAAAGCCTGTTTGGTGGTCTCTTCACATGGACAAGAGTGAAACGCAGCACCATGCCCAGCTAATTTCTTTGGTTTTGCAGAGTTTGCAGAGACAGGGTCTCACTATGTTGCCCAGACTGGTCTCAAACTTGTGGCCTCAAGCAATCCCCCAACCTCGGGCTTCCAAAGTGCTGAGATTACACGCACGAGCCACCTCACCTGGCCTGATTTCTTTCATCAGTATTTTGTAGTTCCTGCAGAGATTTGTATTAGTCTGTTTTCATGCTGCTGATAAAGACATACCCTAGATTAGGCAATTTACAAAGAAAGAGGTTTAATTGGACTTCCAGTTCCACGTGGCTGGGGAAGCCTCACAATCATAGCAGAAGGCAAGGAGGAGCAAGTCCCATCTTACATGGATGGCAGCAGGCAAAGAGAGAATGAGGAAGATGCAAAAGCGGAAACCCCTGATAAAACCATCAGATCTTGTGAGACTTAGTCACTACCACGAGAACAGTATATAAGAAAACACCCCAATGATTCAATTATCTCCCATCAGGTCCATCCCATGGGATTTATGGAAGTACAATTCAAAATGAGATTTGGGTGGGGACACAGAGTCAAACCATATCAAGATCTTTCATCTCTTTCAATAAGAGTAATTAATATGTTAATTCACATAGAAGCTGAAATGGCCTCCAAACATGGCCAACCCTCTTAGATTCAGAAAGACAAGGTTTACACTTACAAAAACATATGGACCCCCTTTCCTCCTGGAAATTTACTACCAGGGTTTGTAGTCTAATAGACTTTACTCCTACAGCTTTAACATCTCATATATATGATAATCAGACCTATGATATAGTATAACTAGTTAAAATATACATCACATTTCAGAGTACCCACATTCTTCCCATGTGCAGTTGATGGGCCGTATTACAAAAACAAAATTTGGAACTCCATTTCTGTTTTAGATTGTACACAGCTTCAAGACGAATGTTATTGTCTACAAAATGTTTAAAATCCTGAAATTATAGAAACATGGCTTTAGTCTCTACCCATTCAAAATAATATGTAATATATGCAAAATAAAAAAGATGTTTTTGTTGAGGAAGAAAGATAAATGAGGCTGTGACCATCTTAGGCCTCACAATCAGACAACATTTAAGTCATATTGCTATTTGGTGCAAAACCGGATTCATAAAAAATTACTCTGGAGACAAAATGACACAGTAATATGGATATTGATAATCAAATATTACAGTATTAAAACTCAGTCTTCCTCAGGTTATACTCCCAGCTAACTTACTTTGGGACACGTTCTCGGTCTATACTGAGTCTATGTTCCCAGGCTTAAGTCCTCAAACTTGGCCGATAATAAAACTAACAATGATTTCTTTAAGTTTTAGTGCCTGTTATTTCACCTTTCGGTCGACAAATTGTTTTTCTCATGTTCCTCTGTCTTACATCAATGTAATTTGTAGACCAGCCAAATAATCTAAAAGGCCAGAAGGAAACAATTTTTCCTCTCCTACAACTATTTCCTCTCGTCCTCCGGCTGAAAGTTGTTCCACGTCCCGGGAAGAGGGGGCCCCACCAGGCAGCACCACCAGCTCCACAGAGTTGGAGCGATTTCCCCAAGAAGCTCCGCTGCGCCCCTCGTCACCCCCAGAGACCAGCAGAGGAAATGGCATCTATCCCTTGGAAGACACTAGGCAGGAGAGAACAACTGCAAGCCCTTCTGCTCACACAGAGGAGGAAAGGATTTCGGAGGCGGCGAATGGGATGTAGCAGAAACCCGACGGCCGCGGCGGAAGGGACACCTACCCTCCCCGGCCTAATTCTGAGCCGTCTTCGCCCGGTTGTCATAGCACTTACAACGGACGCCACTGCGCAGGTCACACCGTGCCGCACCGCCTTCTGGGGGCCGGAGTCTAGAGGGGCTGAGGCGCAAAGGTGGCGACCGACTTCTGAGTGGGCCGCGGTTGGAATTAGATTTCTATTGGGGCGGGGCTCGAGTGAACCACGGCCTAATCCTCATTAGCAGAGAAGGATAATTACTGCAATACTCTGCCCTGCCCTGGCAGCAGCTCCTGAGACCCTGAGTCTGCGGAAGGCCCGCCCCCAGCCTGGGCTCCGGGCACAAGCCACGCCCCTCCCGCCGCGTCCCCGCCTCTCCCATCGATGGCGTGTGGGTGGGGCTTCGTGGGGGCGGAGCTGCGCGAGGCGGGGTGTCGCGGGCTCGTCCCTGGTGCTCTGGGATCCCGCGCTTCTGAGACTCGCAGTCTCCGCGAGTTGCCTGTTTTTTTCCTGCTGGGACGCGCATGAGGGCCCCGTCCATGGACCGCGCGGCCGTGGCGAGGGTGGGCGCGGTAGCGAGCGCCAGCGTGTGCGCCCTGGTGGCGGGGGTGGTGCTGGCTCAGTACATATTCACCTTGAAGAGGAAGACGGGGCGGAAGACCAAGATCATCGAGATGGTGAGTGTGGAGGCTCGGCGCGCCCAGAGCACGCGAGGGACCGGCTGGGCCGTCAGCTGGCCTTGGCCGCTGCTCGGTCGCGACCGGGAGCTGCCGGCGTCGCCTGTCAGGCTGGGATCTCGCTAGCTCGGGACGAGCAGCTTGGAGGACGCGGCTGCCCCGCGTGCGGCCACTCCTCGGGCTTGGTGACCAGGGTTGCGGCTGCGGCCCTCGGCTGCCTGTGGTCTTTGTTAGGTTTCCATTTGAAGGAGCAAGGCAGAAAATAGATGAATCGGACACAGGCTACCTTGTGCTGCAAAACCCGTTTCTCTAGAGATAAGCTGCATGTCCTGGGCAGGCCGCTCCTTCTCTCCCTGCCTTGCTCCCGCCCTCCTCCCGGATCCGCGTCAAACCGTTGCCGCTCATCTAGTTACAATTCCCGCAGAGGACTAGTTGTTTTATGTTGGGACTGCCATGAGTTAGATTATGAAAATGTGCAATATCTAAAATTTTACAAGAATGACAATCCAGAAGAAATTCAGGATAGTTTATTTTGTGTTTGAATGTATTCCTTCTTGTCTCAAAACTCCCACGAAATATATTTTTGTTCATCTTAACTCCCAAAGCTCTTGTATAAATTTTCGAATTTAATTTTTTATCGAAGAGGGTGTGTCAATAATTACATTTGAGATACATTATAAGTAATTCGTTTCAAAAATAAGGATATTTAGTTTCGTTTTGTATTTTAATTAGATCCCACTCAGGAAGACAATTCTTGCACAAACTTGGATTCTTATGTATTTTCTGAAATGCATAATCCTGGGTATACGCCTGACCGTGTGCTATACATGTGAACATTTAGGGTCAGATGAACATCTAGGGTCAGATGACAGAGAAAAATTTTAAATCTACTACACTAAATAATATCATTTTAGGTTGTAATACTTGGAATTTCTCAGCACCTGCAATATGTTCAAACTGATGAAAGACACGATTTGTCCTGTAGGTTGTATTGACCCCAGGTTGAATACAGCCAGATTTGCATAATTAAAAGTAGCCAGTGTCCCAGCTATTTGGGAGGCTGAAAGGAGGATCACTTGAGTCTGGGAGTTCAAGGTTGTAATCACACCTGTGAATAGCTGCTGCACTCCAGCCTGGGAAACACAGCGAGACCCTCTTTGAAAAAAAAAAAAAAGTTCCCACTTGTCTCATATTACAATAATATTCCACAATTTTGAATTAATTTATTCTTAAAGGGTCTTAATCATTCTAAAGGCTTATGAAAATTCGTTTCTCCCACTTCTATAGGCCCACAGCAGCAAATGGTTTTATCTCAGAAGTTTCATTTTGCTCTTGTTGCTTTCCTGCTCAGAAAACTTGGCTTGCTTTTGCCCACAACCCAAGGTTAATAATGCCTATGTAGGGGAAAAAACCGGGTTGCCATATCTCCCTGTCTGTGCTTAAACTGTAGATTGGTCTGTTATACCGCTTCTCTAAGCCAAGTAAGGTTAAAAATCAATGTTTTCACAAAATCCTTCAATGATACCATCATAGGAACAGTTTGCTATCTTTGTGACAAATAATGAAGACCTATCAAGAATACCAACTTATTTGTACTAAAGAAATCAGTCAATATTTACATGTATGCGTAGTGTATCGATTCAGATTGTAATATATGTGTAGCCTGCTAGTAGCTTTTCAATGGAAAAAGTGAAAACAGTTCATGTTAACTTTTTAAATTTTAATAGTTTGCTTCTTCAAGTGGAAGAAGTATTTGACTGGAGGTCAGAAGACCTGGGGTGGAATCCTGGTTCTATCTTTCTGTAATAATGTGGGTCTGCTCTGCCCATCCTCTCCCCTCCTCCTTCAGAAAAATCTCTGCAAACCCATGATGTCCAATAGACATAGCTCATATTGGACACAGCTAGTAGAGTTAACTACCTAACCAAGTTGGGCCTATCTAACTGGCTAAGAAAACCAGTAACTTCTGGGACTTGGCTCAAAAGGATGCATTGTCTTTCAGGAGTTTTTAATTGAGAGACATGAGGAAGTTGCTAGTGGGTTGTTTATGCTACAGCTGAAATATTCCATAGGCCTGCAAGATTAATGTACAGAAGAAGCCAGTCGTGGCCAGGCATGGTGGCTCACACCTGTAACCCCAACACTTCGGGAGGGTGAGGTGGGAGCACCCGGTCTCGAAAAAAAAGAAAAGAATGAAAGAGAATGTGGATCAAGAAACTGAATTGTAAAGGAATTTTGTAAAGCCATTATAAAGAGTTTGCTCTTTATTTTGCAACAAAAGATCATCGAAGGTTTACTTTGGCAAGGTAAGGTGGCTCTCGCCTGCAATCCTAGCACTTTCAGAGGCTGAGGCGGGAGGATCCCTTGAGCCCAGGAGTTCGAGACCAGCCTAGGCAGCATAGGGAGACCCTTTCTCTACAAAAAATAAAGATATTAGCCAGTGCAGTGGCACACACCTGTAGTGTAGTCCCAGCTACTTACGGGCCAGAAGTGGAATCTCTTGAGTCAAGGTGGTTGAGGCTGCAGTGAGTCGTGATCACACCACTGCACTCGAGCTTGGGTGACAGAGTCACCCAGAGTCTCAAAACAAAGAAACAAAACACCCAATACTGTGTTTTATGAAAATAAAGTGGATTGGAAGGGAAGATCCTGGAAAGAAAGAAATTTAGGAGGTTGGTAGTATTTCTTGCGAAAGAGGATTAGAGGCCTTAAACTATGCCACTAGCAAGAGGTATGGAAATAAGGGATCAGGAGACAAACATTTCAGAGATAAAATCAACGGGACTTTGTGGCAGCACAGACTGTAGAGTCATACAAACCTAGTTTTGAATCTGGTTTTTCTCATTTATCAAGCCATGTGACCTTGGGCAAATTACTTAACCTCTGTGAATCTCCCATTTTTCATATATTAATTGGGAGATAATGATAGTACCTACTTCATAGGTTGTGAGGATTAAATGAGATAACACAGTACCTAGAACATAATTGCTTTCTTTCAGAGCTTATTATTGGTTATCATTAAACAAAGGGATTAATTATAAGAAGAAATAACTTTAAGGTTATCAGGTAACTGCTGATTCTGGATATATTATTAGCCAAGATGAAGAGGAGGAAAAAGCAGCAGGTTTGGAAAGTAGCCAGGAGGTAAGGGAAATATGGAATAACAAGTTCACTTTAAGTCATATGAAATTTGAGATGATCGAGAAATGACCAAGTAGAAATGTTCATGAAATAGTAAATATATTTAAAGTGCTTAGAAAAGTACCTGGCCCAAAGTAACCAACATATACATTACTTATTGTTATTATTAGCAACAGCAACTAAAAATGGAAGGCTGGTGCTGCTCTAAAGAGAAATTGGGGCTAGAAATAATATTTTCCCAAATGTCTAACCTCTCAGTGGCAAGTGTGGAGATGGATATTATTTCTCATCCATAGTTTTACAGCAAGAAGAAAACAGAAAACTTGGCAATGCCTAACATTGAAGGAGTGTTCATTAAAGACGCTGAAAGCTGTCAGAGGTGGAATAACAGGAAATGTTTCCAAAAGAAGGGGCAGAATTAGCTGTGTCCATCTTCTCTAAGGTCAGAAGTTGATGACAAGGTCAGAAGTTGGTCTGAAAGCAGGGGGTTGAGCCACCATTGGTAAAACAATGATGTGAAGAAAACTAAAAACGACTATTGGGCAGAGGAAATAGTTGTGCTGAGGATGGGTATTTTGTTTTGTTTTTCAAACGGTTGGCACACGAGTATGTTGGTGGGCAGAGGAGTAGTGAAAAGCAAATGGTTAAAGATAAGCAGAGGAGAAAGAATAATCAGTCTAGCAAAGTTCTAGGGGAGATGTGGACAGATGCCCTTTGAAGCGAATACGGAACATCTCTGTCTGTCTGAAAGAGATTACTCTGGGCCAGGCACGTTGGCTCACACCTGTAATCCCAGCACTTTGGGAGGCCAAGGCAGGCAGATCACCTGAGATCAGGAGTTTGAGACCAGCCTGACCAACATGGTGAAACCCCATCTCTAATAAAAATTTTTTAAAATCAGGTGTGGTGGCGGGTGCCTGTAATCCCAGCTACTTGGGAGGTTGAGGCAGGATAATTGCTTGAACCCAAGAGGCGGAGGTTGCAGTGAGCCGAGATCGCGCCATTGTACTCCAGCCTGCACGACAGAGCAGGATGTCATCTCAAAAAAAAAAAAAAAAAAAAAAATACTACTCATACTGAGTTATAGTTACTTATTCTCCATATTCTTATTATATCTTATTATTTGCGGCCTTAGATTAATTAATTGCCTCCACCTACTTCATTCTTTACTTCTATCCAGTTAATCTGATTTTTTCCTACTAAATGACACCTCTTTCAAATGCTACCTACCAACTTCTTTTCTAATTTCTCCTGCAATACCAGAATGCATTCTATTTTTATCAGCAGATTTTCAGTTTTTCTTTAATAGAAAGCTACCAAAAAGAGGATGAGACTAGAATTCAAAGAAAGAACCAAAAGGAAAAAAAAAAAAAATGAAATTGCTTAATCTTCTTCAGTTATTCTAATATCCTTTATTAAATTCTCTTAGAGTATTTATCCAGTGAAGTAAAATGCAAACACAACACCAGAACGAATGTGTAGTCTTAAGTTTAGCCCCTAAAGAGCATCAAGGAAGGTAGGAAATTATTTAGACAGCAGGATAGGGGAGATGGAACTGTCACTAGAACCTCCACAACCAGTTAAAAATGGTCATTTCCAATTTAAACATATCTCAACTATTTACTGGTTTGTTGTTAACACCAACTGTTACTTCTTAAGTAGCTGATGTGGTTTTTTTTTTTTGAAACTTTACTGTATTTCTTTCTAGGACATAAATTTCTTTTCTTATTTTATTTTATTTTTGAGGCAGGGTCTCACTCTGTCACCCAGGCTGGAGTGCAGTGGTTGAATCTCAGCTCACTGCAACCTCCACCTCCTGGGCTCGAGCCATCCTCCCACCTCGGCCTTCAGAGTAGCCAGGACTAAAGCATGCACCACCAGGCCCAACTAATTTTTGTATTTTTTGTAGAGATGGGGGTTTTGCCACATTGCCCAGGCTGGTGTCAAATTCCTGGGCTCAAGAGATCCACCCATCTTGGCCTCCCAAAATGCTGGGATTACAGGTGTGTGCCAACTGTGTCTGGTCTTAGTAGATAAACTGTTAACAAAAACTTCTTCCCTTCTTCCACTTTTAAGACAATATAGGCCAACTCTGGGGGCATTGCCTATGAGTTAGCCCTGCTCCTCAAGGAGCAGTTAAAAAAAGAAAAAAGGGCCGGGAGCGGTGGCTCACACCTGTAATCCCAGCACTTTGGGAGGCCAAGGCGGGTGGATCACCTGAGGTTGGGAGTTCGACACCAGCCTGACCAACATGGAGAAACCCCGTCTCTACTACAAATACAAAAAATTAGCTGGGCGTGGTGGCGCATGCCTGTAATCCCAGCTACTTGGGAGGCTGAGGCAGAAGAATCACTTGAACCCAGGAGGCAGAGGTTGCAGTGAGCCGAGATCATACCATTGCACTCCAGCCTGGGGAACAAGAGCAAAACTCCATCTCAAAAAAAAAAAAAAAAAAAAAAGTCAGATATTTTCTGGGTATTATGCTGAGTTAATGGAAAGCCCACTATTGAGTGTGTATTTTAAAAAGGAAGGGAGAAGCAGCCCCAGTTTTAAATAACTGCTTTAGTGAATCAGATAGACATTGTATTTTATTTTATTTTATTTTATTTTATTTTATTTTATTTTATTTTATTTTATTTTAGAGACTGGGTCTCACTCTGCTGCCAGGCTGGAGTGCAGTGAAGCGATCATGGCTCACTGCAGCCTCAAACTCCTGGACTCAATCAGTCCTCCCACTTCAGCCTCCCAAGCAGCTGGGACTACAGGCATGTGCCGTCACACCTGGCTAAGCTAAATTTTTAATTTATTTATTAATTTTTTTTTTTTTTGGAGAGACAGGGTCTCACTATTTGCCCAGGCTGGTCTTAAACTCCTGGGCTCAAGCAATCCTCCTGCCTTGGCTGCCCAAAGTGCTGGGATTACAGGTATGAACCACCATACCTGGACAGACTTTTAAAATATCTCCATATCTCAATTTTTATCTAATTTATATCAGTGCTTAGATTTATGACTTTTTAGGACCTGTTTTGACATCTTGATTCATTTTGTAAAACATTTTCTCTGAATTCCTTTGGCATTTCCTGATGATTTCTCATAATTTAGCAATTTATACAGTGTCTTGTATTGTTTATTATTATTTATGTTCCTTGAGGGTGCTTTTCTTTTGGTCTTATTTATTTTTGAGACAAGGTCTCATTCTGTTGCCTGGGCTGGAGTGCGATGGCATGATGATAGCTCACTGTAGCCTCAAACTCCTGAGCTCAAGTATTCCTCCTGCTTCAGCCTCCCAGTTAGCTGGGAATATAGGCGTGAGCCATTATGCCTGGCTAATTTTTTATTTTCTGTAGAGACAAGACTTTGCTGTGTTGCCCAGGCTGGTCTCAAAATCCTGGGCTCAAGCAATCTTCCCAACTCGGCCTTCCAAAGTGCTGGGATTGCAGGCATGAGCCACCTGACTAGCTGGTCTCTTTTAAAATTAGTTGCACTTGACTAAGAAAAAGAGAGACCCCAAAACAGTGGCTTCAATAAACAGAAAATTTTGTTTTTCTAATGGAATGAGAAATCCAGAAAACAGGCAGTTGCTTGTGTTAATTAGGGCCATAAGGATATCAAGGCGTAGGTCTTTGACATTTCCCTTGTCTTTTCTTCGTGGTCATAAGATGGTCGTTGCAGTCATGGCCAACGCGTCCATGTTTCAGGCAGCAGAAAGGCAGAATCAGGGAAGAAAATACCTATTTCGGTCAAGCTGAATTTTCTGCTTACGCATAATTGGAGAGAACAAGATTATATGGCCACCCTTATGTAAGTGAAGTTGAAGAATTGTTTTCTGATTGAGCACATTGCCACTTTCCAACAAAAATGAGATGTTATTAGTAAGAAAAAAAGGGAGAGAGTCTATTAAATGGGTACTCATAATACAGCAGTAGAGAACACAAACTCAGAATAGCTTCTATCTTCTTTTTTTTTTTTTTTTCCGACACCAAGTCTCACTCTGTGCTAGAGCGCAGTAGCATGATCTCAGCTCACCGCAACCTCCACCCCCAGGTTCAAGCAGTTCACATGCCTCAGTCTCCTGATTAGCTGGGACTATAGACATGCACCACCACGCCCAGCTAATTTTTGTATTTTTAGGAGAGATGGAGTTTTGCCATGTTTGCCAGTCTGGTCTTGAACTCCTGACCTCAGGTGATCTGCCCGCCTCAGCCTCCCAAAGTGCTGGGATTGCAGTTGTGGGCCACCACGCCCAACAGCTTGTATCTTTTGTTTACCCCGAGTAAAGATATATTCATTCACACTTGAAATATCTAGATTTTAAGTAGCTCTCAACACATAGCCACCTCCTTCATATGTCCTAGTGAGATATGGAAGCTAATCTCCCAATTATGTGTCACAACTAGCTTCAAAACTATAGACCTAATAGTACTCCAAAAATGAATGCAGATTGAGCATTCCTAATCTGAAAATCTGAAATCCAAAATGCTTCAAAATCTGAAACTTTTTGAGCACTGACATGATGCCACACAAGTGGCTGAGATATTGATACCTTTGCTGTCTGATGGTTCAGAGTACACAAACTTTGTTTTAGTCACAAAATTGTGTAAAATATTTTATAAAATTACTTTTAGGCCTTGTATATAAGGTGGATGTGAAACATAAATGAATTTCAAATTTAGACTTGGGCACCATCCCCACCATATAATGTGTGTGCAGATATTCCAGAATCCCAAAATACCCGAAATCAGAAACACTTCTGGTCCCAAGCAGTTTGAGTAAAGGATATTCAACCTGTGTAAGGTTGTGAGACATAGCAACAAAAGGCTATGTGATAAAGAAACAGGAGATGACATTGGGTAATGATTCATGGCTGAGGTGATGTTTGAAGGATAAAAATCATGATTGCTCCAGTTTGAAAAACAGGAAAAAACATTAAATTCTTTTTGTTTGTTTGTTTGTTTTGTTTTTTGTTTTGTTTTTTGAGACAGGGTCTCGCTCTATCACCCAGGCTGGAATGCAGTGGCACCATATGGCTCACTGCAGCCTTGATCTGCTTGGCTCAAGTGGTCTTCCTACTTCACCCTCCCCGGTAGCTGGGACCACAGGCGCATGCCACCATGCCTGGCTTATTTTTGTTTTTTTTTTATAGAGATGGTTTGGCGTGTTGCCCAGGCTGGTCTCAAACTCCTGGTCTTTAAGCCATCCCATCTCTACCTCCCAAAGTGCTGGGATTATAGGTGTGAGCCACCGTGCCCAGCCCATTAAACTCTTAACATTATCAAAGGCTATATTCAAGATGATCTTGAATTCCCAAATTGGCAAACATGGAAGTGTTTGTGCCAGGCATATATGACTTTGTCCTTTCAAATCGTGTTTGTCACGTTTCCTGTACATTATCTGCATGCCACAAGTTAACCACATTTTCAACTTTAATGAAAAGTTGTTCTCTTATCTAGTGAGCTACTTTTATGTTAGCTAGAAACAGCTCCTTCCTGAAACAGTTTTAGCTTTACAATTTTTTTTTCTCTTTCCTTTTGTTGTTAATTCATTTGCCTAACAGATGGAGTCCCCTTTTAACTGGATACTTACATTTTAAATTTATTCACAAATTTTTTTCTGACTAAAAGCCATTAGTTCTTTTTTCTTTCATTCATTTATGTATCTTAAGAAATGGGATCACGCTCTGTGAGCCAGGCTGGAGTGCAGTGGTGCAATCATAGCTCACTGCAACCTCGACCTCCTGGGCTCAAACCATCTTCCCACCTCAGCCTCCCGAGTAGCTGGGAGTACAGACATGTGCCACCATGCCTGACTAATTTTATTTTTAGAGACAGGGTCTTGTTACTGGGCACGGTGGCTCACACCTGTAATCCCAGCACTTTGGGAGGCCAAGGTGGGCGGATCTCAAGGTCAGGAGTTTGAGAGCAGCCTGACCAACATGGTGAAACCCTGTCTCTACTAAAAATACAAAAATTAGCCAGGCGTGGTGGTACATGCCTATAATCCCAGCTACTCGGGAGGCTGAGGCAGTAGAATGACTTACACCCAGGAGGCAGAGGTTACAGTGAGCCAAGATCATGCCATTGCACTCCAGCTCTGGACAACAGAGCAAGACTCCATCTCGAAAAAAACCCAAAACAGAAAGTGTCTTGTTATGTTGCCCAGGCTCATTACATTTTTAGATCCTTTTACTTTCTTCACCTTGATTACCAGTACTAGCCATTGATTGGGGGGCAAGAGGTGGGCATTTTTTCCTACAATATAGCAATTTTTTACAACCTGGCTAAGGCTCATAAGAGCTGGTTATATAAACCATGACAACTAGAGAAGGATGAAACCTTATTTTGAAATACAGGGTCCCATATACTAGTGTTTTACACCAGTGGTTCTCAAAGAGTGGTCCCAGTCCATGGCATCAGCATTGAGCAGGAACTTGATATATATGCAAGTTGTCTAGCCCTACCCCAGACAAACTATCAGAAACTTTGAGGTTGAGCCCAGCAGGCTGTTTTAACAAGCCCTCCAGGTGATTGTGATATGTGCTAAAGCTTGAGAATCATTTAAGTAAATAATTCAAATTATTACCACAGCAAAATGTAAATTTTATGTGTAACAAAACTTCCTGGTTACTTGCTCACAAATAATAGTTAGAATTGGGGCTGCCAGACAATTACTGTATAAAGAGAGTGATGAGGATGTAGAAAAATAGGTACTTTCATTTACTTTATTAAAGGCAGTATACCATTGGTTAAATGAATATTTCATTTGTATAATAAAATATTGGGCAGCTGTGAAAAAGAAATCTGTATGAGTTAACTTTTTTTTTTTTTTGAGACGGAGTCTCTCTGTCACCCAGGCTGGAGTACAGTGATACGATCTCGGCTCACTGCAACCTCCGTCTCTCATCTTCAAGTGATACTCGTGCCTCAGCCACCCGAGTAGTTGGGATTACAGGCACCTGCTACCACTCCCGGCTAATTTTGTATTTTTAGTAGAGACGAGGTTTCACCATGTTGGCCAAGCTGGTCTCAAACTCCTGACCTCAGGTGATCCACCTGCCTCAGCCTCCCAAAGTGCTTGGATTACAGGTGTGAGCCACTGTGCCGGGCTATGTTAACATTTTAAAAAGCTCAAGAAATGGTGACAAGGGGAAAGGCAAGTTGCAGAACAGTTGTGCTCCGAAAAGAAATACACACGTATATCCTTCTGTCGTTGGAAATTAAAAAAAAAAAACTTTTGAAGCTGTTTCTAGTTTTACTAATGACTGGACTTGGGAGGATGAGACTGGGAAGGGAGACTTCAACTTTTTCATCCTTTAACCTTTTATATTGTTTGACATATAAGCATGTATTGCTTTTATATATTTTTAAAATTGGTTTTTTAAAAGCAGCAAGATTTTTTAAAGTGTGTTGGGACCACATTGTAGAACCTCTCTATTAGTATAAGATATTTGCAGTTTATTTGCTAGAGAGTCTTTGGGTATGGTTTTTAAAATAAGTGATACCATCTGGAATGCATTTTGATACAATTAAACTGATAACTGAGCACACACTAAATTAACATTATTAGAATCTGGAGGTGGGGAGCAGGAATTAAAATAAACCTGTATTAAAGATAATGAAGTATTAAACTGTTATAGGAGCCATAGAAAGAGGAAGACAGAAAAGAGATGGATTGCAGAGGTGAAATCTATAGGACTTTGTATTTTTTGCACAGTGTTTTGGATTATCCTTAATTTTCATAGTACTTTGAATGCTCCCTGTGTATTTTATGTTAAATAGTTTCCATATTTGCCTCTTTTGTTTGCTTTAAAGATAGTTCAGTTGATCTGGCGTGGTGGCTCTATAATCCCAGCACTTTGGGAGGCCGAGGCGAGCGGATCACGAGGTCAGGAGTTCGAGACCACCCTGACCAACATGGCGAAACCCTATCTCTACTAAAAATACAAAAATTAGCTGGGCGTGGTGGCGGATGCCTGTAATCCCAGCTACTCAGGAGGCTGAGGCAGGAGAATCACTTGAACCTGGGAAGCAGAGGTTGCAATGAGCCAAGATTGCACCACTGCACTCTAGCCTGGGTGGCAGAGCGAGACTCCGTCTCAAAAAAACTAAAGAAATGAAAAAATAAAAATAATAAAAATAAAAATAGTTCAGGCATCACATATTTAGAGTTATTAAAGTAGAGAGAGAGATATAAAGAATCTTAAGTCCTATTTTAGCCTTTATTCTCTTTTAAATTAGAGGTTGCAGTTTATATCTTCAGCCCAACAACTTATTTAACATGTAATGTCATTAAACCATACCTGATAGGGTTTTTTTTTCTCTCCTTAAAAACAGCAGTAGGGAAATCTATACAATTCCATTTTTCCATCAGCAGGTGGCAGACTTCTCTGGCCATTGTGACACACTACTATTCTATATCAAATTATCTTTCTTGTGTTAACGCACTTTTATGTTAACTCTCAGAGTTGCTTAAACCATTAATTTATACCAAGTATGACAACCTTCTGCCATTATAGACTTAAATGCCATTTTGTCATTTTTTTCATATATGTTGTTTATCTTCCTCATTTTCAAGGTGCTATTTTTACAAAGTAGTTTAGCAGTTCATTAAAGAGTTGCTTCATTTGTTTGCCAAGTTCCTTCTTGTAATTAGGTGGAAGTAGATAGCCAGTGCCTGCAAGATCCTTCCTGTCCCCGTTCTATCTTCTCTACTGCCTTGTCAGAAGGCATAGCCTTCTCCTTTACCTCATCTCCGATATCGTTAGTTACGCAATCTCCCCAGTGAAAAAGATGTTTTTCAGTCCATCTGGATTTCTCTGTCAAATGGTTAGGGTTCTAAGAGAGCAAGTTGCTAGATAAAATTTGATGAGACAGGAAAAAGTTGAGAACCCAAGCATTATATACAGCATAGCAAAATGTTGCAAAGTAGAAACTCACTGTAGTCGGCTTAAAAAAAAGGAGGCTTCACTGGGACTAGAACTAGAAAGCAGTTAGAAACTGACTCCCATTTGGATTAATTTGGCACTGTGCTGTCATTCCGTAACTAGGGAAAAACTAAAATTTAGAGGTGTCTACTATGACCAAGTATACTCTACACATTTATTTAATCCTTAAAACACTGTCTAGCTGTAGTTACTTTTCTAATTTTCTGTTAACTCACTTAGGAACTAGCTACTTAAGTAGCATAGTCAGCATCAGTCTGATTTTTGTACTCTGAAGCTTTTGGATAGTTTCCCTGCTTGGGTAATTTTAGCAGGTGTACATTTGTTGCCAATTTTTATTTATTTATTTATTTATTTATTTATTTATTTATTTTCTTGAGACTAAGTCTCTCTCTGTTGCCCAGGCTGGAGTGCAGTGGCACTATCTCGGCTCACTGCAAGCTCCGTCTCCTGGGTTCACGCCATTCTCCTGCCTCAGCCTCCCGAATAGCTGGGACTATAGGCGCCTGCCACCACACCTGGCTAATTTTTTTGTATTTTTAGTAGAGACGGGGTTTCACCGTGTTAGCCAGGATGGTCTTGATCTCCTGACCTTGTGATCCACCCACCTTGGCCTCCCAAAGTGCTGGGATTACAGGCGTGAGCCACTGTGCCCAGCCTGTCGCCAATTTTTAAAATTTTGATATCTTTCCAAGCTAGATAAATAGAATAAAAGTTCTATTTTGTGTACAATATATACATAAAAGAGATTTTGTCACATGTTCGTAATTTTGGTAAGATAGGGAACTGTAGTGTTCCATAATTTTTGTTCTGTAATTCTTTGTGTGTGGCTTATTTAGTAATGATATACAGTATCTTTTTCCTTTAACAAGTTATAGAATCTATGGCTTGAACAGAAGACAATCTTGTAAGGGAATGGGGTGGTCTTTGAAAGTTTAATAGTTGGTAAATCCTTGGTTCAAATCTCAGCTCTGCCACATTTTAATGGTTTATCCTTGGACAAGATACTAAACTTTTCTAAGCTTCAATTGCCAGTTATCTAGAATGGGGATGATTCACCTAAATACTCTTATGCCTTGTTTACTTCAGGGTATTATATTAAGAATGTATTTTGTCTTTGTCAGGCAATGTTGCTGTAAGACCTAATAATAATAATTAATAAATAATATGTTCTTAGTGTTTGTATTTTATTTCAAGTGAAATAAAATACATAGTAGTTATTCAATAAATATTGTCCTATCTTCTCCCTTCTGTTAATAAAGCTAATTTTGTCCAACTTACTTTTAGACACGATACTCCCTTAAAGTAGGTTTAATTATATAATGCATTAATCATTATCTCTAAATAATATTCCATTTGAGCCCTCAGATTTGGAGATAGTAGAATGTTTAGTTATGTCATACATCTTTCTTAAAGTTTAAAAAGATGGGATATGGGGAGATATCCAGCATTATGTCAAATTTTTAGCAACAATTTGTAACCTGAGCAGTTAGCACTGTAGAAAACAGGGCCTGATCCGTGAATGCTTGCCATAATTGTTGAAGATGATTTAAGTGACCCAGGGAGTCTTGGAAGCGTTGCATATATAATTATTTAATTTTGAGCTACTGAGATTTAATTTGGCTCAAACTATACAAGAAACATAAGTTATGATAGATAATAAAGCTTTCATATATGTTTTACTCACTTTTGAATCCCCTCTAGTACACTTATAGCAAGCATAGATCATGTGATTCACTATAGATTTCATAAAACTAACTTATGAGGTCCACATTCATGGGTTTCTAATCATGTGACCTAACTTTAAATTAATAATTGGGCTCATGAGTACCTGAATTATGATCCAGATTTAAACTGTTTGCCAGGCCGGGCAAGGTGACTCTTACTTGTAATCCCAGCACTTTGGGAGGTGGAGGCAGGAGGATCACTTGAGCCTAAGAGTTAGAGACCAGTCTGGGCAAAATAAGGGGACCTCATCTCTACTAAAAATCAAATATATCCAAAAAAAGAAGAAAGAAAACACACACACACAAAAATCAAGTATATCAATACCATAAATGAAGACTCCATTTATGGTATTGTCTTACATCCTGTTTTCTTCAACCTGACCTACCTATTGCAACATAAATGTCTTTTCCTCTAAAAGTTTATTTAAATACAGAATTTAATCCTATTTAAGAAAGTAAAAGAGACACACACACACACACACACACACACACACACACACACACATACATCAAAGCCAGGTGTGGTGGCATATGCCTGTAGTTCCAGCTACTCGAGAGGCTGAGGCAGGAGGATCACTTGACCCCAGAAGGTTGAGGCTGGTAAGCTGAGATCATGCCACTGCACTGTAGTCCAGGTGATAGAGTGAGACCCTGTCTCAAATAAATAAATAATTTATCCATTTTATTTTGTATTGATTCTCTTTTTATATCATATACACGTTGATATAAAAGTGAATCTAGATGAACAAAACAAATCTATAATTTTCACCACCTTAAAAGACCCCTATTTTAGCAAATGTACTTCCTTTATTTTTCTATGTGTGTAATTATTAAGTATCATTTTTTTACCCAAATGAAGTCATTCTGTAATGTTTTAAATCAAGATTATTTACTTAATTTGTTTATAAATTTACACTTATATTTACATGACTATATTGTATTTATGCTATTATATCACCTGGATATCATAACTATTTAAAAATTTCTTTAATTGATGCATAGTATTCAACTCAAGTTATCTCCCACCAATCCTTCATATGATTTCAGATAATTTTGCTACTAGTTACTATTAATTCATGAATTTAAATCTCAAAATACTTTTGTTTATTATTCTCTTGCCTTACTATTTATTTAATGTGTTTATGTGGCACAGTAAGAAGGGAGGGTAGTAAGTTAAATCTTACTTTTTACTCCTCATTTAGATGTAGTCAATATAGTGCACCAGTAATAAAAGCTTAAATTGCATTACCTTTTTGCCATTTTTTTTTTATTAGTATTATACTTTAAGTTCTAGGTTACATGTGCACAATGTGCAGGTTTGTTACATATGTATACATGTGCCATGTTGGTGTGCTGCACCTATTAACTCGTCTTTTACATTAGGTATATCTCCTAATGCTATCCCTTCCCCCCCCCGCTCCCCACAATAGGACCTGGTGTGTGATGTTCCCCTTCCTGTGTCCAAGTGATCTCATTGTTCAATTCCCACCTATGAGTGAGAACATGCAGTATTTGGCTTTCTGTTCTTGCGATAGTTTGCTGAGAATGATGGTTTCCAGCTGCATCCATGTCCCTACAAAGGACACGAACTCATCCTTTTTTTGTGACTGCATAGTATTCCATGGTGTATATGTGCCACATTTTCTTAATCCAGTCTGTCACTGATGGACATTTGGGTTGATTCCAAGTCTTTGCTATTGTGAATAGTGCCGCAATCAACATACGTGTGCGTGTGTCTTTATAGCAGCATGACTTATAATCCTTTGGGTATATCCCCAGTAATGGGATGGCTGGGTCAAATGGTATTTCTAGTTCTAGATCCTTGAGGAATCGCCACACTGTTTTCCATAATGGTTGAACTAGTTTATAACTTATAACAAAATAGTGATTTTAAACAATATTGTTTGTTTCTTTTTAAGGGCAAGAATACCAATTGTGAGGTGTAGAAGGAGTCCAAAATTAAAACAAAGCTTTTCATCTTATTTCATTTCAATCATAGAGATTCAGCTATAATTAAAAAAAACATTTGGGAGGCTGAGGTGAGAGGATCGCTTGAGCACAGGAGTTCAAGACCAGCCTACTACGCCTCATTGTAAGACCCTGACTCTTAAAAAAAAAGAAGCCAGGTGTGGCAGGGTGCACCTGTGGACCCAGCTACTCCAGAGGCTGAGGCAGGAGAATTGTTTGAACCCAGGAGGCAGAGGTTGCAGTGAGCCGAGATTGCGCCACTGCACTCCAGCCTGGGTGACAGAACGAGACTCTATCTCCAAAATAAATTTAAAAAAAAAAAGTCAGTGCTAAGCATCTTGAAATATTCAAATATACGGCATTTGAAAGGAGAGACAGGAAAAACTCTCTTCATTTATGTTATTGTCTTACATCTTATTTTCTTGAACCTGACCTACCTATTGTAACATAAATGTCATTTCCGCTAAAAGTTTAAAACAAAATTTAATGCTTTTTAAGTAAGAAAATAAAAAAGATATAGTTCATGTTCAACAATTTTACTTGAGTTTTTGGAAATTAAGTTACTTGATCTGGATTTTTGCAATTTTTTTTTTTTTTTTTAAGACAGCCTCCCCCTGTCACACAGGCTGGAGTGCAGTGGCATGATTGCACTGCAGCCTCTACCTCCTGGGCTGAAGTGATCCTCCCACTTCAGCCTCCTGAGTAGTTGGGGCTACAGGCACATGCCACCACACTTGGCTAATTTTTTAATGTTTTTTGTGGAGACTGGGTCTCCCTATGTTGCCCAGGGTGGTCTCAAACTCCTGGGCTCAAGCAATCCTCCTGCCTTGACTTCCCAAGGTGCTGGGATTACAGATGTGAGCCACAGCCCACGGCCTAGATTTTTGCAAAGTTTAAGAAATGCATTGAGATGGGAACCATAGGTTCTCCTCAGTTTGCATATACATATGTCTGTAAATTCATAAGGCTGCAATCAGTCTCACTCACAGTCATCTACTAGGATAAATTTTTGCAGTGGTCTTAAATGATAAAAAACATGAGGCTGGGCTTACTGGCCTAGCGCCTATAGTCCTTGGGAGGTTGAGGTGGAAGGATCACTTGAGCCCAAGAGTTCCACGCTTTAGTGTGCTGTGCCAATCAAGTGTCTGCACTAAGTTCAGCACCAATATAGGAACCTCCTGGGAGCAGAGGACCACCAGGTTGCCTGAGGAGGGGTGAACTAGCCCTGGTTGGAAATAGAGCAGGTCCAAACTCCTAAGCGGATCAGTGGTAAGGTCACGGCTGTGAATAGGCACCGTACTACAGCGTAGGCAACATAATGAGACCCAGTCTCTATGTTTTTTTTTTTAAAGAAAATTAAAAAAAAAATGAGGGCCGGGTGCAGTGGCTCACGCCTGTAATCCCAGCACTTTGGGAGGCCAAGGCGGGTGGATCATGAAGTCAGGAGATTGAGACCAGCCTGGACAACATGGTGAAACCCCATCTCTACTAAAAACACAAAAATTAGCCAGGTGTGGTGGCGCACACCTGTAGTCCTAGCTACTCGGGAGGCTGAAGCAGAAGATTCGCTTGAACTCGGGAGACAGAGGTTGCAGTGAGCTGAGATCGTGCCACTGCACTCCAGCATGGGTGACAGAGTGAGACTCTGTCTCAAAAAAAAACAAAAAAAGAAAATTTTCATTTGCCGTTCATTTTCAAAAAATATAGTAAATGATTGTTTCGTCTCTGTTTTCTGCTCCTTATACATTTTAAACCATATTCATGTAAACATTTATAGTACCTTGTTTCAGTTCTATTTTGAACAGTCATAATATTGAAGTCAATTCACTGTTGTCTTCAGGGAAGTTTGAAGAGAAGTTCACATACCTAGACTGATGTTTTGCATGTTTAAAAAAATCATCTTTCTATTTACATCATGCAGCAATTAGCAAGAACAAGTTTCGCAAGAGTCAGTATAGAGACTATTGCATCTCATCTTCTAAATTGCCTTCCTTATATGGTGGCTTCATTGTTTTATTTGGAATAACTTCCTTGGGTGTCATCCGATTTAAGTTTAAAAATACATTCCTTGTTGGAAAGGTAATTGGATTATAGTAGCCCAACTATAAGTTAGTAGGTAAGTCTAGATTGTATTGTTGAGAAATAACAATACTTGCTACAGGTTTTATGCGGGATTATGATGTGATTTCTTTTACATGCAACTTTTAATTAATGCAATACCTTTGTTTACTTCCCTGTCCCAATGTTAAAGACAAATAATAAGTTATTAAAGCTTGAATTCATATATTTGGTTTTCTGAGGGCTTTTTGTTTTTTCATTATTTGGAATTTCTGAGAAATCTTCTGATGACAAAATACGAAGTGATAATTTTTAGTTTTTCAAGTTGATTGAATAATTGACTATCTAAAAAGCTCTTAACTAGTTACTCAGAAATACAAATGGAAATCCCTTTTTCCATGGATAAAGACATTCAGTTTCAGTGTTAAAAGGGGAGGGAAAAAAATCTTCCAAAGATGTGAATTCTGTGCAGGTGCTGTGCTCTTTGGCATATGAATTTTAGATCCAGAGTTTGCCACTAGAAGTGATAGGAGTGATTTCTGTTTCTATGTCAATGAGTAAAGAAACTCCAAGGCAACAGGGCCCAGTTATTGTGTACAGAGGTGAAAGTCCACTGTGCAGTTAAAGAACCTGTCTTTATAACTTTGTACTTCCATATCCTTTCTATCCCTTCTCAAAAAAAAAAAAAAAATTAAGTGCCCTGGAGCTGTTAGAAACAAAATTCAGTATCTTTGATTCAGTGCTTTGCTTGTGTCCTTGTTCCTTTCTTGTGGCATATTTTTTAAACATTCTTACTCATTCGTAGACTTCTCAAGCCCTCTCATGTTATGTGTTGCCCAGAGACAGCCTGATATAGTTTGGTTCAAAAAGTTTCCTATACAAAATTAGCCGGGCATAGTGGCGCATATCTGTAATCCCAGCTGCTGGGGAAGGCTGAGGCATGAGAATCTCTTGAACCCAAGAGGGGGAGGTTGCGGTGTGCCCAGATCGCGTCATTGTACTCCAGCCTGGGCAACGAGAGTGAAACTCTGTCTCAAAAAAAAAGAAAAACAAAAAAAGTGTCCCAACTCTTGTACATTAAGTCACATAAGTAGTAAGTGTGTTACCTTCTCCTGACTTCAGATTCTTTATAAAAAGGGAGAAGTATTGTTTTTCTCTTAAAATTATACCAGTTGAATTACAATGTATATAAAGGGCCATTGCATGCTTCTGGGACTTTGACAAAGCAAGAAAGTGCTTGATACATGTTAGTCCCTCTTCCAGGGACACCCCACCAGTCCCACTATCTCACTCCTACCTCACTCCTATCACGTACACACTGGGTGGAATTAAAAAGATGAAGTCTGTTACAGGCAGGAAGCGACATCCATATTCCCCCTCTTCCCTCTTCTTAGAATCAGACTAGCAGGACAGGCACACACACCAGCAGAGCCCAAACCACCTACCCTTAGAGACCAACACTCCTTTTGATAGGATACCAGCCAGCTTTCTTTCCATGCCATGAAGTGTTTTGTTTTGGAGCCCACTAAGCTGGCTGGATTCCTTGCTTCTGTGTCTCTGTTAGAAACATTGTTTCAAACAATCCAACTATATGATGTTGAGTGGATTTTTAGCTTTCTTTTCTGATTATGGACACTATAGATGCTACTCCTATGACGTTTTTTAACATGCTATTTAAATTTCTCAAGGAGCACATTTATTTTCTAAAACTCAGGTTGTAAAAATGGCCCCTTAATGTCATTACAAATACTGTCTTATGTATTCTATTTTAAACTTTCCTATACTTGTATAAAGATTTTTCCTCCGCAAATTGGTCTCTTGCTGTAGATACTATAACCTTTTTCAATCAATAGTAGACCATATGTCTGTAAATACTCAGCTCATGGAGCAGTACTGTGCAGTGATCTGAAACATGGATTCTGAAGTTAGAACTGAGTTTGAATCCATTTCTGCCACTTGTCAAGTATAAGGCTTAATTTGCTCACTAGTAAAATGAGAATAATACTAGCACATACCTTCTAAGGTTGTTTATAAGTATTATATGAGACAAGGAATATCAAGTGCTTAGAGACATCTGGCACATAGTAAACACAATACATTTTAGCTATTCATAATAATTTTTAAGAGCAGTATAATTTTATATTTTATGTATATATCACAGTTTATTCACCTCTTCTGTATTCGTGAACATTTAAATATCAGCCATGTAGGTTGTTTCCAGTTTCCCAGAATTATAAAACAAATTTGCAGTATACATCCTGGCAGCTAATTTTGTGTACCGCCTAATTTCTTCAGGAAAAATTTCTAGACACAAAATTGGTATGTCAAAGGGAATGTATATTGCTAATGCTTTTAATAGTATTTCTAAATTGCACTCCAAAAAGATTGTAAAACTATTATTTCAATATTCTTTTTTTTTTTTTTTTTTTTTGAGTCAGAGTCTCACTCTGTCACCCAGGCTGGAATGTGGTGGCGTGATCTCGGCTCACTGCAAGCTCCACCTTCCAGGTGCACACCATTCTCCTGCCTCAACCTCCCAAGTAGCTGGGACTACAGGTGCCCGCCACCACATCCGGCTAATTTTTTAGAATATAGTTTTAGTAGAGAGGGGGTTTCACCATGTTAGCCAGGATGGTCTCGATCTCCTGACCTGGTGATCCACTCGCCTTGGCCTCCCAAAGTGCTGGGATTACAGGCATGAGCCACCATGCCTGGCCCATTTCAATATTCTTGGTTGTTGAAAGTGATCTGTGAATCATCTTTCAAAGTGATATATTTCAAATTCTTACCATTGTTAACTATAGTAATATTAAAGGACATTTAAGTCATCATTTTCATATATAATACAGAACTATTTTAGAAATGGAACCCTTTTGTGGCCCTTGAGTCTTCATTACTGATTAGAAATAATAGGCTATCCTCTTAGAGGAGTGTTTCATTATGAATTTTATTATTTTATTAAAATAAGATAGCAGTGTCAAAGGTTTCACATTTGGTAGATACAGATTTGGATAGTTTTGTTTTTTGGTTTTTGGTTTTGGGGTTTTTGTTGTGTTTTGTTTTGTTTGTTTTTTTTTGAAACAGAGTTTTGCTCTTGTTGCGTGGACTGGAGTGCAGTGGCACGATCTCAGTTCACTGCAACCTCTGCCTTCCGGGTTCAAGTGATTCTCCTGCCCCGAGTAGCTGGGATTACAGGCACCGGCCACCAGGTCTGGCTAATTTTTTGTATTTTTAGTAGAGATGGAGTTTCATCATGTTGGCCAGGTTGGTCTCGAACTCCTGACCTCAGGTGATCCACCTGCCTCGGCCTTCGAAAGTGCAGGGATTACAGGCATGAGCCACCACACCCAGCCTGGATAGCTTTTTAACACCAATTTTAACAGCAATTAAAAATTTTTTTCATGTTATTTTTAATAGAGAATGATACTTCACTAAATTTGATTACTGAAATATTACCTAGACTAGATTTCTCTGAGGGCAGTAGAGAGAAAGCCGATAATAAAAATTTATTTACGTAAGTGTAGCGTAGCCATGTTCCTAATGATAAAGTTTCCCACAGCCCGTGGCATAACTTATCTATCAGGTCCTGACACATGGTATTAGCATATTGCCACCCTACTACTCAGGTTAAAAGCAAGACTAGTTCTCTTTAAAAAAATAAAAATAAAAATATTTTCTTTACGACAGTTGGACTGCTCTTATTTCTAACAGGAAGGAACTTTTTCCCAAAATTTTTTAAAATAGAAGTTAATTTTCATTTTCAGATTTTATGGCTGGTCTCATTAAAAGTATAGGAAAATATAAAAATTACTTTAAATCCCACTGCCCTTTGCTAAAGACTATTAACAGTCTTTTTTTTTTTTTTTTTTTTTTTTTTTTTTTTTTGAGACAGAGTCTTGCTGTGTCGCCCAGGCTGGGGTGCAGTGGCCGGATCTCAGCTCACTGCAAGCTCCGCCTCCCGGGTTTAGACCATTCTCCTAACTCAGCCTCCCGAGTAGCTGGGACTACAGGCGCCCGCCACCTCGCCCGGCTAGTTTTTTGTATTTTTTAGTAGAGACGGGGTTTCACCGTGTTCGCCAGGATGGTCTTGATCTCCTGACCTCGTGATCCGCCCGTCTCGGCCTCCCAAAGTGCTGGGATTACAGGCTTGAGCCACCGCGCCCGGCCTATTAACAGTCTTTTGACCACATTTGCATATATCTTGTCTTTTTGTTTATGAACTTTAAGTGAGCTAATCTTTTTTTTAATTGTGGTAAAATATACATAATATAAATGGTACCATTTAAACCATTTTTAAGCATTTAATTTGGTGGCATTAAGTACATCTACACTGCTGTGCAACCACAACCACTGTCCACTCCAGAACGCTTTTCATCTGCTAAAACTGAAACTCTATCCTTTGAGCAATAATTCCCCATCCTCCTCCTCCAGCCCTGGCAGCAGCAACCTAATCTTTTTAACTTTGTATTAAAATAGAATATACAGAAAAGTTCACATATCAGAAGTGCACTGACAAACCACTGACAAACCACGAGGAAGGGAATGTTTTTAAGTGTTAGTGTAGAGGTTCCTCTTTTCTTTCCAGGGCCAGTTGCCAGTTCTAATAGTACAGATTTACCTTCTCTTTAATCATCACATAACTTCAATTGATAATGTTATGTAGCTTGCCTGGTGACTAGCTCAGAGCTAGCGAGGCTGTAACCAAGAGCATATATAAAGTACTGTGCAGCGGTGCGTCACAAGGTTTTTGCATAGGGCTTAGTCAAGGCTTTTGGAACCGCCCTCATTTGCACCTTGTGCTATATTAGTACTTCTCAGACAGGAAGAATTTTCTTTTGCTGGTGTGCCTTGTCCGGTTACCTTCAGGGTAAGTGTGTACAGTTCATGTAAATGAGTTTCTCTTGTCTAACTTTATGTGATTCTTATTTGATTCTGTATCTTACTGAAATTTTGGGCATTTTAAAATACAAACTTAGGAAATAAAAGAATGATTTAGTATAATGCAAAACTTCTTTATAATTTGTGAAGAAATGAATGTGCAAAACTTTGAAGAGTCTTAGGTCTCAGAAATTACATTTTATATGTTCTAATTTTAAGAGCTTCTTGTTTTACATGTAGATGTCAAGAAAAAACAAAGTACCTTCAGAAGTCTCTTTCCAGGTTGAGGGGAAACACTCTAAGATTCAATTTTGTTGTTCATTCAGTCGCTGTGTGACTCAGTTTTACTGACAGCCACAAGCTTTGTGTTACTAGGATTAGGAAACATTTATTATGGGTAGTAATAAAGATTATCAATTTTTATTTTGTGCACGTGAGCTTTGCCCAGGATTTTATAGAATGGGATTATCACTGGTATGTTTTATGAATTGATAAAAGTTAGATTACAGATTTATAACAAATTAAATATTGAAAATTAAGATTCAAAAATTTATATTATAGTAAAAGCCTAGAATATTATGGCTAAGTTATATTTAAATAATTTAATTCTCTACATTTTATAGTTTTGTTTTTTTTCCTTTAAGTCAGAGAAGTTAGATCATGCTGCAGACCGTTTCTTAAAGCAGTTTGCTTAGTTTTTATTGGCAGCCTGCATCCAAGCCCGGCATCTCTGGGTATTGCTTGTCACCTATGCTGTTGTTCTAGGACAAATTCAAGGACAGAAGAACTCAGAGTGCCTTAAGGGTTGTCAGTATAAATTACTTAGTTTCCATGTGCTATGTATGTGGTTTACTTATCTTGAAAAAATATTGTTAGATATTAGAGGCAGTGAGCGTGGGAAGGATAGAGGAATAAATTCTAAACACTAAAATTATTTATTTACATAAATATCTACAGAATTCTGACTCCGTAGCTGCTTTACCATTTAGGAAAATTGGTTTAAATTGCCCATTTTTAAATAACTAGCTTTTGAAATCTGTTTTTTCCTCTTTCCTCCTTTCCTCTTTCCTCTTCTACCCCTCCCACTCTTTGCTATTTAGTTTCATTTTTGTTTTATGCCTGTATCGAGAAAGTTTCACTTTGCAGCTTGTGTGTTTCTTTTTCCCCACCGGTGAGTTGAAAATCTAATTAGGGAAAATTATTTAAATACCCCCCAAAATTATTACAACCATACAGAAAAGATGAACTTATAGTTTGATTTTGCATGTGCTAATCACCCTAAGAAACATTAAAAAAAAAAAAAAAAAAAAAACCCAAGCTTAAGAAAGTCAAATAGTACAGGTTACTGAAAAAGTATAGGAAAAATGGATTCACCATGGATGTTTGGTACTGTTGCTGATACTGTGTCCATATTATAGTAATATATGCCTCTTCTTATGTAAGTAATACACAGTTTAGCATTCACAATATTCTTACCTTATCAATGTAGTTTACATGTTTCTGCGAGTATCACAATTAAAGCAGTCACAATTTTTAAAGCTATATTCATGAATTTAATCATTTTTACTTTCCTGTAAGACAGAGTCAAGTAGACCTTTAAAAGTAATCAGTTTGCATTCAGATACTTTAAGACTTGCTTTAAATCAGGTAATTTTTTTCATGTAGACATACCAATCAATTTTCATTAATTGACTTGTAAACTGTCGTCAGAATGAAATACCATGATAAAGTTTTGAGTTGTCAAGTTTGTGTTAAGTGAAGTTCTTACCTCTTGCTTCAGTCTTTAGCCTTGTCCTACATATTCCTTGTAAAGAACTCTGCTATAGTAGAGACCTTAATCTCATACAAAAAGCACACAAAGTAATTATTTTCCAGTTTCCACATTTTCCAGTTCATACTTAAAGACTCTGAAGACTTAAAATGTTAAAACTTCCTTTGAAGAGAGTTCATAGTTCAAGGGCAGTATTTTCTATTTTTGAACACGTCTTCTACACTTGATGTGTTTTTTCCAGCAACTCTTCTCTTGAAGCATCTGCAACAGATGACCATTGGCAAAGTAAGCCAGAACTTTATATACCAGGTATAGGTTTACAAGCCTATTGGTTTAAAAATACTCTGCCCTAATTTTCCGTGTCTTCCTTAGAATAGTGCCAGAATGCTGACATTTTACACCTGAGTCTTTACACTTTTTAAATGATATAGACCTTAGAGCAATTTTTGTGTAAGGACTGCAGTATCACTTTATGTGCGATTATCTTTGAACAAAGATAAATTCTGATCAGATTGCTAGCGAGGACTGGGAAGAATGAAAGCTCTTCAGTTGAAATTTGCATAGTATTCATGAATTACTGGTATACTTACCAAAAAAAAAAAAAAAGGTCCTAAAGTTGGCCATCAAATTTCTTATCACTCTTTGTTTTTATTTGATGAGATGATGAGAAAGATGATCATTCTTTTACCAACTTATACTGACTTTTTTCCCCTGTAAACTCAAAATGTATGTTCCAAAAAGAGCCATACTTCAGAGACAGAGACTAGAGAGGGCTTCTACTACCTGAATGTGTAACAAAAAGATCTTAGATTCCTAGATATTAAAATGTGTTTAATTCTTCACTGCGTGCATTGTTTGCCCTTGAGGTTTTCAAATGTTTCACAGATTATGCGGTATTTTTATAAATTCTACAGTACTTTTCCACAGTCTCCACACTCTTCCTTTTTTTCAAGCTAATGAGATGGTTTTATTTAAATAGTGCTCTTTGAGAAATCTACACCACTTTTCACATAGTAAACATCAAAGAAAAGCTGTAAGCATTTAATAATTAGGCTTTGATTGCTATGAATGAAGAAATAGACTTGCATGCAGCTTCTGTAATACCTTGTTTGTTAGAAATCTGGATGACTATGAAAGAAAAAAGTTAGACCAAGGAAGGTCTACTTAAACTTGACTACAATCATCTAAGCTAAAGACTACTAATCCCGGGGGTAGGGGGGAGGGATTGCATTGGGAGTTATACCCGATGTAAATGACGAGTTGATGGGTGCTGATGAGTTGATGGGTGCAGCACACCAACATGGCACAAGTATACATATGTAACAAACCTGCACGTTATGCACATGTACCCTAGAACTTAAAGTATAATAATAATAATAATAAAAAAGACTACTAATCCCCAAACTACCATTATATTTTGAGGGTGGTGATCAAATGTTTTCTGAGTTATATACTGTATGTGTGTATGTATATATATGTGTGTGTGTGTGTATATATATATCTGTGTATATATATGTATAAAGATATACACATACACATCTTTATATCGATATATATACACACACTCATATGCAGATACACTCTTTTTCAGATGTGAAAAATTGCAAGTTATCATCTTACTATTTGGAAATCATGTGTACTTAATTCTAAGATGCCATCAATTATGAGACTATCAACTTACTAGCAGGCTTTCTGAGAGAGGAAGAAAAAGGCATTTTGTAATTTCATGGACTTAAAATGGAAGGGGGTAGGGACCAAATGTTAGAATTTGAGAAAATTTGATGTATCTGCTATGACACCTTTTAATTATAAAGAACACAGATCTAATGTCCAACTTACATTACTAGAGTTTAAGAAAAAGTCAGATATTTTCTCCCCTTCAAGTAAGTTGCCATTTTTAAATAGTGCTTTAATTATAAAATTTTACTTATCTGAAATAAAGTAAAAGTAAAGTCATTATGGAACAAAAATAGATTAGTAATTTTCCCTGAGTTTTATACTACCAACACAGCAACAACAAAAAACCTTAGAATAATGATGAAGGATGTTTTAAAAACTGGTTCCTTTTGTTTGATGAACAGATATATTTAAACTTCACCCAGAGCCTAAAAGGTTCATTCAGTTAATAAACACTGTCACATACCTATTTTGTGCTAGACACAATGCACAATTCAAATGCAGCTCATATCTTAGTCATATCATATTTAAAAATTAAAGATTTAGGCCAGGCGCAGTGGCTCACGCCTGTATCCCAGCAGTTTGGGAGGCTGAGGCAGGCGGATCACAAGGTCAGGAGATCAAGGCCATCCTGGCCAACATGGTGAAACCCCGTCTCTACTAAAAATGCAAAAATTAGCCAGGCATGGCAGCATGCGCCTGTAATCCCACCTACTTGGAAGGCTGAGGCAGCAGAATCATTTGAACCTGGGAGTCAGAGGTTGCAGTGAGCCGAGATCACGCCGCTGCACTCCAGCCTGGCAACAGAGCAAGACTCCCATCTCAAAAACAAAAAAAATTAAAGATTTTAATATAGGAAAATTGAAGGAAAAATTAGACTTTTGTGTTATGTCTTCCCTTACTTTGTTCTGTCTGTATATTCCTATACTGATTCAGTAGTAGCAATGCATAATTTTCCCACAAACTTCATCCTTACATGTAGAGAAAGTGTTGATAAAATATTCTTGCAATAAAGTGCTCTTTGCAAATATGTACTCCATTTTCAGTTTATTCAATTTTCTTAATACCATATAAGTTCTTGTAGGAGAGCTTCAGATTCTCCATACAAAATGTTTAATCCAAAACTATGCTGGATAGAGTAAAACCCTTGCTGAGCTTCTTAGAAAAAAAAAAATGCTTTATATGTCAAATATAGGCTATGTTAAATCATAACAAAGCCTTTTGCCTCATTGCACTCCCGAAAGCAAGATGGGTCACCAGCAGCCTTACTGGAGCCACCTACAGAAGTTGGGCCAGGGTTCTCGCTCTTCTCACATCTGCCCAAACCAGCATAGTCTGATCCGGAAACCCAGCCTCAATATGTGCCGTCAGTGTTTCCGTCAGTACATGAAGGACATAGGTTTCATTGAGTTGGACCAAGTAATCTTCCTTGAATGGAGTATCCAGGGCATCCACCCAATGAAAGAAACCATATTAGTTCTTTGTACATAAAATAAACATTTTTAAAAAACAAAATAAGTCATACCGAAAATACCACCTTAGTATATTATTAGCATAACAGGAAGAACCTGAAATTTATGTATGTCACGTGTACTTTTTTTTTTTCTCTTTTGCTGTGACATCACCTGGGAAAATCCAGAAGATTGGATAACCAAGAAATGACTAATCAAGAGTCTGCTGTACATGTCAAAATGGTGGGTATTTGCCTATTTCCAGTTCCATTTATTAATGGTAAATCTTCACCACTTTTACCTCTGTCTCTAACCAGATAATTATGGGACTGAAATTTTATACAACTCTTTCTTCGCAGTGCATCACAAAATAAACCTCAAATACTTATTGAATTGAATTTCAAATTATCTTTAAAATGTTTTTGCTTGAAATCTAATGCACATTATTGTGCTTCTCAGAATATAAAATGTTTACCCATTCCTTTTTATGCTAAATTTTCTTTGCTCAGCAATAGCACACTTAAATCAAACAATGTGAAATACATTATTGTAGGCTTCCTCATTTAAATGACAAGCATTCAGAAATTTTTTAAATACTACTTGCATGACAATAGAGTTGCATTATATATATTAGGATGAGATAGGAAATGTACAGGCTTTGGAGTCAGAACTGGCTTCATATCTTAACTCATTCTGGCTAGGCGCCTGTAATCCCAGCACTTTGGGAGGCCGAGGTGGGCGGATCACGAGGTCGGGAGATCAAGACCGTCCAGGCTAATACAGTGAAACCCCGTCTCTACTAAAAATACAAAAAATTAGCCGGGCATTAGTAACATGCTCCTGTAGTCGCAGCTACTCGGGAGGCTGAGGCAGGTGAATGGTGTGAAGCTGGGAGGCGGAGGCTGCAGTGAGCCAAGATTGTGCCATTGCACTCCAGCCTGGGCGACAGAGCAAGATTCCGTCTCAAAAAAAAAAAAATCTTACTCCTTATTAGTTTCTATAGCCCTGAATGAGAGCAGTAATCTTACCTTTAAGAAATGGGTGTGAAACCACCAACTGTGCGTTATTATTCATACTTAATGAAAACGTATATAAAGTTTCTAATAACCGCAGATTAAGCATTCATTAAATATTAATCTATTATGTTAGTGAGTGTTTTAACTGTGTAACTGGCATATTTATTTGCATATGTGAAAAGAAATTACATCTGTTCTCCATATTCACAGTGATAAAATCTTAAAAACAACAATTGTTAAAAATCCTTTCTTTTGAAGGGAACAACTGCCCTATGATCTCTTGTTTTCTCTTTGTGTTCTTTTTATTGTTGTGCCTCCTCTTCTGTTCCATTTATTTTTTCAGCTTTCTCTTTCTGTCTAGCTTTTTTCTGGCCTATAAACTAGAGCGTGACACAGCAAGCAAGCAGCACTTGGTCACACTTAATAAATCTCTTGTTCATCTTTCCCTCAACCAGTGTAGGATCAAAGGTGAAAGTTGACTCAAAATGGTAATTAAGTCATAGTCAGTTTCGTTATTGCTCTTAGATTGAAGCACATGCAATTGTTGTTTTTATATGTCAAATATAGTCCAATATTGCCAGTTTTATGTGGTTCAAACTAATAGCAGCTCTTTGCATCCATTGAATGATTGGCACTTGATTCATTGGAATTGAGCATATCTCTTTGATACATAGAATTAAACCAGTCTAAAACTTATTTTCTTGTTTGGGTTGACTTTTTTTTATCTTATATGAACACAAGCAGTATAGGAATTCCCTGACATATAAACAATGTTAATCCTCTTTGTATAATGTTGTTACTTGGGTCCTAGAGCCCTCTAGAAGGTGTCTGTAGAGGCAAGTAGCAGTGTATTCACCCCACAGTTGTTCAGACTGTTGAAGGAAAATAAGGCAAAAGATTTTTTTTTAACTATTATTGCATTAATTTACACAGTTTTTACCTTGGGTTTGCTTTCCTAAAAATATTGATACGTCTTTAATATTGACAACTTTATAGCATGTTATTCTTCACTTTTCATGAACAGGATTCAGATCTCTCTGTCCAGACTTTTTACATGCACATTTCTCTGTGTACACTTATGTTCTAGACAGACAGAGCTATTTCTCTTTTTCCCACATTAGACCCTGCACTTTGATTACTCCCTAATCTCAGCATATCTAAGTCCTGTTTCTCTTCCAGAGCCTACCTCTGTTGGCTCTTACTCCTTTGACCCCAGAAGAAGAAATCTCTGTCTCTTCTATTCCTCTTACATTTTATCGGGACATCTTGGCAATGTATTAATTATTTGGGTTTCTATTTTATAATCCACATTACAGAATATGCACCTTGAGTGTAAGATTTATATTTTATGTTTCTCTTACAGAGCGGCTTCACACACTGTTGTATACTTAATATGTGGTGAAGGAATGAAAGAATTTGGCCTACACTATCTTTTTTTTATATATATATATACTTTAAGTTCCAGGGTACATGTGCACAACGTGCAAGTTTGTTACATATGTATACATGTGCCATGTTGGTGTGCTGCACCCATCAACTCGTCATTTACCTCAGGTATAACTCCCAATGCCATCCCTCCCTCCTGCCTACACTATCTTAATGTGGAAACAGACTGAATATATAATAGGCAAGGGAAATCACTATTACTAAAATTTAGTAGTGCATAATCTTCCAAAAAAATCAGAGAATGATCTATGTGTATGGGCAAATGTACCAGTTTGAATAGGTGGCTTTAAATCTATACTTTCTGTGTAGTTGGATAAAAACTGTAGTGCCTACTTCTTTGTACCACTGCAGTAATGAAGTCTTTTGTTGCTACCAAATATAAACAGTGGAAAACCAAGAAAGAATATTTCTCTGAAAACATCTGACTGAAATTTCTTAAGTGATTCAAACTAATTTTTATGTGGGCTATTTCCAGAAAAATGTAGGATAATACTAAGGTAATTTAAAATTCACTGAGGCTGGGTGCTATGGCTCATGCCTGTAATCCCTGCACTTTGGGAGACCAAGGTGAGAGGATCACTTGAGCTCAGGAGTTTGAGACCAGCCTGGGCAACATAGTGAGACCTGTCTCTACAAAAATTGAAAAATTAGCTGGGCATAGTGGCAGGTGACCGTAGTCCCAGCTACTCTGGAGGCTAAAGTGGGAGGATCTATTGAGCCCAGAATGTCAAGGCTGCAGTGAGCTGTGATCACGCCACTGCACTCCGGCCTGGTTGACAGAGTGAGACCTTGTCTCAAAAAAAAATTTTAAATAGGTCAGGTGCAGTGGCTGATGCCTGTAATCCCAACGCTTTGGGATGCTGAGGCAGGCAGATTGCTTGAGCCCAGGAGTTCAAGACCAGCCTGGGCAATACTTCAAAACCCTCTTTCTACAAAAAAATGCAAAAATTAGCCAAGAGTAGTGGTGAGCCCCTATAGTCCCAGTTACTTGAGAGGCTGAGGTGGGGGGATCGCCTGAGCCCAGGAGTTGAAAGTTGCAGTGAGGCAAGATCACGCCACTGCACTCCAGCCTGGGTGACAGAGCAAGACCCTGCCTCAAAAAATAAAAATAAAAAAGTAAATTTTTTTTTTTTTTTTTTTTTTGGGAGACCGAGTCTCACTCTGTCACCCAGGCTTGGAGTGCAGTGGCAAAATCCTGGCTCACTGCAGCCTCCACCTCCCAGGTTCAAGCAGTTCTCCTGCCTCAGCCTCCCAAGTAATAGGAATTACAGGTGTGTGGTGCTAATTTTGTATATTTAGTAGAGACAGGGTTTCACCCTGTTACCCAGGCTGATCTCGAACTCCTGACCTCTGGTGATATGCCTGCCTTGGCCCCCCAAAGTGCTGGTATTACAGGCATGAGCCACCGTGCCCGGCCTTTTTTTGTTTGTTTGTTTTTGAGACAGAGTCTCGCTCTGTCACCCGGGCTAGAGTGCAGTGGTGCCATCTCGGCTCACTGCAACCTCCGCCTCCCGGGTTCAAGCAATTCTCCTGTCTCAGCCTCCAAAGTAACTGGGATTACAGGCGTGTGCTACCATGCCCGGCTAATTTTTGTATTTTTAATAGAGAGAGGGTTTCACTATGTTGGCCAGGCTGGTCTCAAACTCCTGACCTTAGGTGATCCGCTGGCCTTGGCCTCCCAAAGTGCTGGGATTCCAGGCATCAGCCACTGTGCCCAGCCAAACAAATTTTAAAAATAATAAATAAATGAAACTCATATAGATTAACATATATATTTGTAAATTAAAAGTACAAGTAATTTTTTTAGTCTTGGTTAAAATATGAATTTTTTTTCATTTATTTATTTGTTTTTTGAGACAAGGTCTCACTGTGTCACCCAGGCTGGAGTGCAGTGGCATGATGTCGGCTCACTGCAACCTCTGCCTCCCAGGCTCAGGCAATCCTCCCACCTTAGCCTCCAAGTATCTGGGACTACAGATGTGCACCACCGTGCCTGGCTAATTTTTGTATTGTTTGTAGAGATGGGGTTTCGCCATGTTGTCCAGCCTGGTCTCGAACTGCTGAGCTCAAGTGGTCCTCCCACCTCGGCCTCCTGAAGTGCTGGGATTATAGGCATGAGCCACCATGCCTGGCCATGTTTTCTTTTTTAATCAAAATTTAATATAATTTGAAGTCTAGTTCAAACAGAATTAAACTTTGAAGTTTTCATAATCTCATCCTGGAAATTAGGATTATCCCTAGTCTGGAACATTATCATTGGATTGATGATACCAAGCCACACCCAAAATTTGGCAACTGTACCTTGGAGCTTCTCATTTTTATCTTGTTCCAGTGTATCTACAAGATCATATCAAATAATCTAATATTGCAATTGAGTTGTGGATAAAAATGGCATAACTTTGAAATCCATTTCATCTTTATATTGGTCAAAATAAATGTGTTTTAGGTCTTTCTTAATCATTTTTGGTGTTGATTCAGATTTGGCATCAATCAACCAACATACCCTGATTCTTTTCAGGAAGGCATTTCTCCCTCCCTAATATTTTACACTGTGGCTTTACTATAAAATGAATTTGTTCTCTTTTCATCACAAATGATGGAAATTTTTACCTTCTTATTTATTTTTCATAAAATTATATCATAATCACATTGAAAATTTTTCAGACAATTCAAAATAATTTGCCCTTCAAATTTGAAGTATCATTATTTATGTGCCACCAAACCATGTCTGTGTTTTTCTAAGAGGGATATAGACAGAAGGACTTTGTGGAGGTAACAAAAGTATGTGATCTCATGCAACAATTGGGGTGTGTTCAACAACAACAAAAAGTATGTGATGTATTTCATCATACTTCTACAGTGTGCTTATATTATGATACTCTTTGACATATTCCATACAGGAGTCTTTGATTATCTTTCTTAGGCTATATTATAAAGTATTTGAGTAAAATACCCAATATCTCAAGTTCTTGTGAAGTATTTCTCATACAGATCAGTGACATTGATTGTGTATTGCAGGAGAGGAGTATAGTATACTACATAATCCAAGACAGATAGAATGGTCATTTTTATATTTCTTGTACCTATTTCATCATTATTTTACTCCCGTGCCATTTGTGTATTCACTACTTATTTATCTGAAAATTAATGGTTGTATGTTGTACAGGAGCCAGCCACCAGTGCCTTTAGCTACCAGTTCTCTTTCGTCCATTGTGATTTACAGTAAACCAGTATTAGCCGGGCGTGGTGGCTCACACCTGTAATCCCAGCATTTTGGGAGGCTGAAGCGGGGAGATTGCTTGAGCCCAGGAGTTCGAGGCCAGCCTGGGCAACATAGCAAGACCTTATCTCTATAAAAATAAAATAAACCAATCTTACATTTGTCAGTGTAGCAGAAACCAGCCTTCTTCAAAGTGGTCTTGGTGTGATTCTCCTATCCGTTATCAAAAATTTGAAGCTGTCATTTGTCTGAGGCAAGATGTCTTAGTATGGGTACACTGAAATCGAATATTTAATTTTTTTGGTGAAAAAATAGTCTATGATCTATATCCTGTGTTGCTTTCACCATAATGGATTGGTTATTGAATCAAACATATGCTGATTGCTGTGCATCTGCCAGTTAAGGCTGAAGTAAGAACAGAAATTAGTTGTCAAGAGATAAACTTATTAGCTGAGGTATTTTAAGGGAATTACAGAAGTGATATTCCAAAACAGCAGTCATCCCTAAAACTCAGCAGAAAAGCAGAGTAAATACTACTCATCATCATATCCCTAGCATCTAGCAAGAGTGTGTGGCACAAAGTAGACACATGGTAGATATTAGGCGAGTGAATGGGTTAATGTATGAAAAAAAAGAATGTAGGAACTAGTGCCTATCTGCCTCTCCTTCTATTGAAAAATCACTATAAAATACATAACCTTTAATCTATTGAAACTCATTCAGTTAAGTTAAAAGGATTACTACATCAAGTTTACTTGCATTGCAGGTCATCCTACTTAAATATGGCTTTTTAAAATTAAGTGTATTGTAGGTGGTAGATCTTTCATCCATGGAGAAAATTTTAATGTTAGCACTTCTCTTTTCTCTACACTTTCTTTATTTTTTTCAAGCTCCGCCTCCCGGGTTTACACCATTCTCCTGCCGCAGCCTCCCAAGTAGCTGGGACTACAGGCACCCGCCACCACGCCCAGCTAATTTTTTGTATTTTTAGTAGAGACGGGGTTTCACCATGGTAGCCAGGATGGTCTTGATCTCCTGACCTCGTGATCCGCCCGCCCCAACCTCCCAAAGTGCTGGGATTACAGGCATGAGCCACCGTGCCCGGCCTCTTTCCTCTACACTTTCATTATCATCTTCCAGTCTTTGGGAGACAGGCTAGCCTTTTTCTGATTTTTCTACTCTTGCACATTATGTAGGAACAACACAGCATCTGATAGATTTACCTGGTCAGATTCTCTCGTAGCAAAGATAGAAGGTCCAGGGAATTTTTATAACCATGTCCATGACACACATGAACTATGTTAATATTACCAATAACATAGCCAGAATAAAAATATATAAATAAAGATTATCCAATACAAACCAGTATAGAGCCTGAATTTGAGGTACTATTACTGCCTATACTGTATAACTGACTATAAAATGAGGCATAATTTTCTCCTCCTTGTTGTATTGTACGTGTGCTGTAAGAGCTTGTACTGATTTTTCCTCTAATCAGTTTCATTCTATTTGTGATAAAGTAGCTAGTAACAAGAAATAATACTTAAGATTAAATTGTTGAGCAACCCTAAAGTCTTCATAACTCTGTAGTAGCAGCCTACTACATCCATTGTTTTAGATGGATCTTGCTATGTTGCCCAGGCTGGTCTCAAACTCCTGGGCTCCAATGATCCTACCTCAGCTTCCAAGTAGCTGGGATTATAGGCATGTGCCACTGTGCCTGGCACAATACTTTTTGGCAGTTATCTCAATTTGAAATAAATCTATTGTAAAATATGTGCCAAGAACAGTATATTATTTGGGAAATAGTACAATAAAAAGAGCAAAGATCTTGAAGCAGCTTTTCAATTTTTAAATATTTTAAATATATTTTAATTATACAAAGACAAACTTTTGGGGGAATAATCATGATAATTGCTTCCTTTCTGCTCAGGAACATTTTAAAATATAAATATGTAGGCAAGCTAAATGTATGTATGTATTTGTAAAAGCCAGATGCAAAAGTATATAATGAGGATGAGCTAAAACTATGTACATTTATCTGCATGTTTCAGAGGGATATTCTCAAGGTATTATATTAGTATTAGGGTGGAAGTTTACTTATTGTATTATATAAAATGGAGGCTTAATGGGGGGTCATCTTAAGATTTTTAGAAAAATTACATCAATCGCGGGGTAGCTGTTGGGGTATTCATGGTTAAAATATGATTTCTGGGCTCTGACTGGATTGCATCACAACCCAGAAATGAAACTAATAGAAAAATCACAAAAATGAAACTAATAGAAAATAAATTTAAATGTTACTTGTTTATCTCCAGGCAGTTTTTATTGTCTTTTTTATATTTTTACTGTTATTTCTGTGGTAAGCATGCATAGCTTTTATAATTAGAAAAAGATATACTCTCTGATAATGTAATTGAATCACAAATGTAGTTTTGTCTTACTCTGTAGCTAGAAAATACTGATACATTTTAAGTATTTCTGTGTGTATAAATGGTAATGTGGGAGCTGGGCTTGGTGTCCCACACTTTTAATCCCAGGACTTTGGAAGGCCAAGATGGGAGGATTGCTTGAGGCCAGGAGTTCAAGATCAGCCTGAGCAACATAGCAAGACCTCACTCACCTCTACAGAAAATTTTAAAAATTAGCTGGGTATGATGGCGCATGCCTTCTACCTACTCAGGAGGCTGAGATGGGAGGAGCATTTGAGCCCAGGAGTTTGAGGCTACAGTGAGCTAGGATTGTGCCACTGCACTTCAGCCTGGGTGACAAAACAAGACAGCATGTCTAAAAGAGTAGTAATAAGAAAAATAAATGGTAATTTGATGTGGTGGCTTGCTTTTTAAAAATAATGCCTTAACATTTTTATGTCTTTAAATAAGACAAGCTTCTGGTTGGTATCAAAGGAACCTGAGGAAAGAAGAATGAAAACTAATTAATTTTCTTTTACTCTTTAGATGCCAGAATTCCAGAAAAGTTCAGTTCGAATCAAGAACCCTACAAGAGTAGAAGAAATTATCTGTGGTCTTATCAAAGGAGGAGCTGCCAAACTTCAGGTGAATAATCATCAAGAAGCCTTGGCTGTGTGTGGTGGCTCATGTCTGTAATCCCAGCACTTTGGGAGACTGAAGCAGGAGGATCATTTGAGCCCAGGAGTTTGAGACCAGCCTGGGCAACATAGTGAGACCCCATCTCTGTTTAAAAAAAAAAAAAAAAAATGACCAGGCACAGTGGCTCACACCTGTAATCCCAGCACTTTAGGAGGCCGAGGCGGGTGGACGAGGCTGAGGTCTGGAGTTTGAGAGCAGCCTGGCCAACATGGTGAAACTCTGTCTATACTAAAAGTACAAAAATTAGCCAAGCCTGGTGGCGCATGCCTGTAATCCCAGCTACTTGGGAGGCTGAGGCAGGCGAATCACTTAACCCCAGGAGACGGAGGTTGCAGTGAGCTGAGATCATGCCACTGCACTCCAAAAATAAAATAAAAGCTTAATAATAAAGGCTTCTTTTTCTTCTTCTTCTTCTTTTGAGATGGAGTCTCTCTCTGTTGCCCAGGCTGGAGTGCAGTGGCGCGATCGTGGCTCACAGCTCCTCCCGGGTTCAAGCAATCTCATACCTCAGCCTCCTGAGCAGCTGGGATTACAGGTGCCAGCTACCACACCCAGCTAATTTTTTTTTGGTTTTTGAGACTGAGTATTGCTCTGTTGCTCAGGCTGGAGTGCAGTGACACAATCTCAGCTCACTGCAACCTCTGCCTCCCGGTTCAACCAATTCTCCCACCTCAACCTCCAGAGCAGCTGGGATTATAGGTGCCTGCCACCGCGCCCAGCTAATTTTTACATTTTTAGTAGAGACAGGGTTTTGCCACATTGGCCAGGCTGGTCTCAAACTCCTGGCCTCAAGTGATCCATCCGCCTCAGCCTCCCAAAGTGCTGGGATTACAGGCGTGAGCCGTCATGGCCCAGCCTTATTTTATTTTTGATGTTAAAGCAGACTCATTCATCTCCTGTTTGATAAAATCTGAGTACAGCAAGTTTAGGTAGACAGTTTTTGCCTATCCTTTAGGAATATAAAATCCAGAAAATATATATCTTGAGTTTTTCTAAAATAGACAGAATACCCTATTGGAAAAACAAAAATTAATAACCATGAAATACTCTTAAGTTTTTATTAGTCTTCAGTACTAAGCTAACTCATGCTGTGTATAAGCATTAAACCATTTTAAGGATAATATTTAAAAGGGTATAGTTTTAAGTTGCTCTTTCATGTTTTAATCATAGTAGTTCAAATTAAGATGTAACTTTATTAAGGGGATAGTTGAGTTTTTAAGAAGTTTTCTCTGTTTTAAAGGAATGTGTTACATGTAAATTAAATCAACAATCTGGATATTCTGTAAAAAAAAAAATACTGCTTTTTTAAAACATTTCTGAAAAATAATATTTAACGCAGTCTCCTAAGTTTCAAGAGCTGGCCAGCTATTTCAATGTGCATTCATTCATTGGTATAGTTTACCTTAAATAAGCAAGTTAAATCCAGCATGTAACAGTATCAGTAACTGAGAGCTTCGTATAGTTGAATTGCTTCCACTGCATATTTGTGCATTGACCAAGTTTGTTGAAAATCTCTAGTGAGAAGAGTAACCATATCACCTGCAATTGCAAATTCCCATACCAATTAATCAGATGTTTTCAAATTTTTATTTTTATTTATGTTATTTTATTTTTTCGAGATGGAGTCCTAACTCTGTCACCCAGGTTGGAGTAGAGTGGCATGATCTTAGTTAGCTCACTGCAACCTATGCCTCCCAGGTTCAAGCGATTCTCCTGCCTCAGCTTCCTCAGTAGGTGGGATTACAGGCACATGCACCACACCTGGCTATTTTTGTATTTTTAGTAGAGACAGGGTTTTACCATGTTGGCCAGGCTGGTCTCGAACTCCTGACCTCAAATGATCTCCCCACCTTGGCCTCCCAAAGTGTTGGGATTACAGGCATGAGCCACCAGGCCCAGCTGGATTTTTTCAGTTTTTAAAGTTGATACATAATAACTGTATATATATATGGGTTACATGTGATGTTTTCAAATGTATATAAAATGTGTAATAATCAAATCAGGTAATTAGGATATCTGCCATTTCTAATATTCTTTTTTGGGGGAACATTCTAAACCTTTTCTTCTAGCTATTTTGAAATATACAATAAAATACTGTTTACTATAGTCATTCTACTGTGTAAACAGTAGAACTTATTCCTTCTAACAGTATTTTCTTTCTTTCTTTTTTTTTTTTTTTTTTTTTTTTTTTTTTTTTGAGATGGAGTCTCGCTCTGTCGCCCAGGCTGGAGTGCAGTGGCCGGATCTCAGCTCACTGCAAGCTCCGCCTCCCGGGTTTACGCCATTCTCCTGCCTCAGCCTCCCGAGTAGCTGGGACTACAGGCGCCCGCCACCTCGCCCGGCTAGTTTTTTGTATTTTTTTAGTAGAGACGGGGTTTCACCGTGTTAGCCAGGATGCTCTCAATCTCCTGACCTCGTGATCCGCCCGTCTCGGCCTCCCAAAGTGCTGGGATTACAGGCTTGAGCCACTGCGCCCGGCCATCTTCTAACAGTATTTTCGTAACCATTCTTCAACTGTTCTTTATCTCCCCATCCCTCCCACCTTTCCCAGCCTCTGGTAACCATCTTTCTACTCTCTGCCTCCATGAGATCAAGTTTTTTAGTTTTCACATATGAATAAGAATACGTAATATTTGTCTTTCTGTGCCTAGCTTATTTCACGTAAGATAATGACCTCCAGGCTCGCCCATGTTGCTGCAACTGACAGCATCTCTTTGTTTTTTATGGCTGCATTACTACTCAGACTTATTTGGCGACAGTGCTAGGGCACTCAAGGTAGCACCTTGTAGTTAAGATTATTCCCAGGACTTTATAAATGAACCACATGAGAAGATTCAGTGTAAAGAAAATAACTTAACAGTGTGGACCAGAGACTGAACACAGTCCTATGCATCTAGGAAAGCATGAAGTATGTGTTTGGGTAGCACAGAGAAATTCTGGCCATGTGGGCTGTGTTTACAATAATGCCTTTCACTCTTTTCTTACAGATAATAACAGACTTTGATATGACACTCAGTAGATTTTCATACAAAGGGAAAAGATGCCCAACATGTCATAGTAAGTGTGGTATTTGTAAACAAATTCACAAAAGCATGTCATCATTATTTTAAGATCCTCTTTATCTATATTACCTGTGAGATAACTGGGTGTTTAAAATTATTTATGGACATTGACAGTGAGGAGACCTGCTTTTTCTTATTATATTTTTGAGGGTTTTTTTTCCCTGTATTATATAAATGGCTATTTTCATGTATGGTTTTGGTAGCAAAGGGAATCGGAGACTCCTGAAATATTTCTTGCCAAATATGGTCTATTCATTATTCAAGAAATATTTAAATAGGTTGTAAACTTTGGGTTAACCTGAAGAAGCGGCATTTATCAAATACTCTATTTTCTAGGAATTTTACCAAATTTTAATATCTTTTTTGTTTTCCAACTTGGCTGTGAGTTTTTAAAATAACACTCTTCAACCTGACAGGAAAACGGTGAAATGAACTCTCTCATTTGTTTTTAGTACATGTGTAAATTGAAAAATTATTCTGGGGCCGGGTACGGTGGCTCATGGCTGTAATCTCAACATTTTGGGAGGCTGAGTTGGGCAGATCATTTGCAGTCAGGAGTTCGAGACCAGCGTGGCCAAAATGATGAATCCCTGTCTCTAGTAAAAATATAAAAATTAGCTGGGCGTGGTGGCAGGCACCTGTAATCCCAGCTACTCAAGAGGCTGAGGCAAGAGAATCTCTTGAACCCGGGAGGTGGAGGTTGCAGTGAGCCAAGATTACACCACTGCACTCCAGCCTGTGCAACAGAGTGAAACTTCATCTTGAAAAAAAAAAAAAAGAAAGAAAGAAAAAAAAATTATTTTGATAATTTGTATTTAAAATAATGCTAAAAATCACCAGGCACAGTGGCTCACGCCTGTAATCCCAGCACTTCAGGAGGTGGAGGTGGGATAATCACTTGAGCCCAGGAGTTTGAGACCAGCCTGAGCAATGTAATGATAAGACCTTTTCTTACCAAAAAATAAAAAATCAGCTGGGCATTGTGGCGTGCCTGTGGTCCCAGATACTCACTTGGGAGGCTGAGAGGATCCTTGAGCCTGGGAAGGCGAGTCTGTAGTGAGCCGTAATCACACCACTGCACTCCAACCTGGATGACAAAACAAGACCTTATCTCGGAAAAAAAAAAAAAAAAGACACTAAAAATATTTATATCCTTTGCCCTATTAATTCCTCTTTAGAGAATTTGTAAGTAATCCCAAATGCAGTTTTTAAAAAAGCTTTATTCACAAAAATAATGGTGACTCAGCTCAACATAAAATTATTACTAATAGCAGATGCTTGGAAGCAACCTAAAAAGGTTAATGCTGCAGAAATGATATAAATTATTTTCTGCTCACATACCAGAAATTTTAATTACATGGAAAAATGCAGACTACAATGTGAAATGAAAAAGAAAATTCAAAATTACAGATTTAGTATCATCTCTTATCTAATTGATATACATGAAATCTTAAGACTGAAAGGAAATATACTAAAATATTGTTCACTACTTACTATTGAATGGTAAAACTTTTTACCATTCAGTTTTTGTTTTCTTCTTTACAGTGGTCTAGATTTTCCAGGTGTTTACATTAAGCATTTATTATCTTTTTATTAAGAAAAAAATGTATTTCCCATATGTGTTTCTTCTATTTAATTACAAAGGAGAAAATGGAAGTGATCAATACACAGTTCATAGTGTTTGAAGATATTGAATTGTCTATCTCAGTGGTGTAAGCGAGCAGTCACTAAATCTCAGATTTTAAACCATTAGCTTCCCTAACAGTGTCATGTGAATTATACCACTGAGACCAAAAGTTATAATAACCATGCTAGTTGACTTGGCATTACTTAAAAGTATTGTCAAGCAAAGGGTTGCTACAAAAGTAATTGAGTTTTTTGCCATTACTTTATAGCAAATTATTCATAGTAGTGGTAGCATCAATCAGAGTATTTCTTTTAATGCTTATTTTGCTTTCTATCTTTAGATATCATTGACAACTGTAAGCTGGTTACAGATGAATGTAGAAAAAAGGTAAACACTAACAATGATCCATAGTCACTCGAAGACTTCATTACCCTTTTTGCCTGAGAATTTCTTCAGGTGCATTCACACAAGTAAGAATGGACGTAAAGTGCTTACAGCCATACCTGGCACATAGTAAGCATGCAGTAAATAGTAGGTTTGCTGTATGAATTACACATTCAAAACATATTTTAGAGATAAAAATTCACAGTAACTTTTAACAACAAAACTTATATTTAAAACTCTTAAATGATCACCAGAGTATTCTGGTGTTGCAACGTTAACTGGAGATTTAAAACAAAAGTACTTTGGTTTTCTGTAGGTTTTGCTCCTTTAAGTTGATGAGGAAGTTGCTTCAGTACTTTGCTTGAGTATGTATCTGTGTATATCTTAACAAAATGCAATTTGAAATGTGAATCAAATTTAATACCTTTATATGAAAACTAAAGTGTTTTTTGTACTGATAATTTTACTGTTGGTTTTTTACTCACCTGAAAGTACTTTACAAAAGAAAGGTAGCTTTTTGCAGGTGTATGTGATTACATGTCAACTAAGATCAACAAATATTTTTTCAATTGATGCATTAGCTCAACTTATAAAGCAGTTTATTGAAAATACTTGCTTACATTGTTTTGCTTTCTAAAACCAAGTAGATATATCTTCATGTAATCTTCATGATTAAATTATTCATATCTTCCTAGTTATTGCAACTAAAGGAAAAATATTACGCTATTGAAGTTGATCCTGTTCTTACTGTAGAAGAGAAGTACCCTTATATGGTGGAATGGTAAGTGTATATTAGGCAGTAGGAGGACTTAAAAAAATAATAAAACAACACTGCAGTTACAACGGATGGCTTATTTTTTATCTGTAATGCAAACAAACAGATTAATAAATTATGCAAGTTAGAACATTGAATAACAAAATTAGCTCTAATTATCTAATCTCTCTAACAGTTTAGGATTCCTTTTGTTTTACTTAGTTAAGGTGAAGTCCAGTAGAAATAAAAGTCCTGCATTTAAGTCTCAAATTAAAAACAAGAATTTTTTTTTAAGTATATGGACAAGATGTGGCTTAATGTGTAAAGAAAAGGTATGAGGATTTAAACTGACTCTGAACTCAATTAGAGCCAGCTGGTGATATGGTTACCAAAAAATCAACCTTTGGTTGCATTAATCAAAATGCAGTGTTCCAAGCAGATCACACTGAAAGCATTGTGTTGGGTTCTGGAAGAATGCTGTTAAAAAAACCATGACAATGGGGACCAAAAAAAAAAAAAAAATAGATCATAAACTTAAAGGAGTCAGAGTAGTCCACCAGAATAATCAGAGGAATTTGGGCCTTCCCACTTGAGGAACATTTCAAGGAATAGAAAATGCTTTGATTTGAGAAGCAACAACTTGTTTTAAAATCTTAGGAGACCAGGAATGATTTGTCTTTATTGTCCCATTACCTAACAGTTGAACGCTTCATCTGTATTTATGGTATTAAATGTTGAAAAGATATTAGACTTAACTCTACAAACTGGTAGCAGCAGGACTGGAACAAGACTTGGAAGATAGAAGATTGATTTCAGCATGAGAAAAGAAAAGCCTGTCTAGCAATTAGAGTTTTCTGGCAATGGAATAAGCTTCCCTGGGAGAATGAGTTTACTGACATGATAGAAGCTTGACCCAGGCAGGGAGGAGGGTGACTTAGGAATATTATAGGGGTATTTTTAGGTATCAGATGAAGAGTTAGGCTTTTTTTTCCTTTCTTTCTGTTTTTAGTGACTCTTTGCATAATTGTAATGGGTTAGAGAGTCTAAGGGCCCTTTATACTGAAATGCTATGATTATAGGTGTTTTTTACATAAAGCAGGCTAATCTATACGTAACAGATTTTCTCTCTTGCTCACTAAATAGCATCTTCAGTATGTAAAAAATTCAAACTACAAATTTTAAAAGTGCGTTTGCTGTAATTCATTTTACTGTAATCAGAGAAAGGATTATGCACCCATAGGTTGGATCAAGTTTTTATCTGTAGAATTAGGAAAGGTTTACAGCTAGTTTCCTTTCATTACCTTACTAACATATTTAAGCTAAGTCTGGGTTTGGGAGGACTGGGAAACTCAGTAAGAACATGCATGTCACATTTTGAGACATGAGGTCTACATTCATTAGTGATGAATTTCAGTCTCTAAAATTTAAATCCAAATATGAGGAACAGATTTTCTCACATGGAAGAATGCTTTGTAATAAAGATAATAATTTTAGTTTGTCTTAATTGATACTCTTTTTTCCTTTGGTCGTAAACTCCAGGTATACTAAATCACATGGTTTGCTTGTTGAACAAGCTTTACCAAAAGCTAAACTTAAAGAAATTGTGGCAGAATCTGACGTTATGCTCAAGTAAGTTTCTTGGGTGGTTTTTGCTGCTATTGTTCACAGACTTGAATTATTGCTATATATGTAGTCAGCTGTACTTTTAAAAAATAAGATATTGAATATTACATATGTAAATATATCCAAAATATGCCACCTATCACAAAATACATAGTGGTAAGATAAGGAATTTAGAAGTACATAGATCTTGGTGTAGGTAATAAGAGCCTTATGAGATTTAAATTCTAATTTGTATTTTGTTTCTCCAGATTAAAAATGTCAAGACTTACAAATTTTTGAACCAAGGCCATTTAAAAATTTTTTAGCAAAGTACTTAGGAAGGACATATAATATGAAAGGAATGTATAAATCAAGTTGAAAGGGACTTAAGTATACTTGTTTTGTTTTGTTTTTTGAGACAGGGTCTCTCTCTGTTGCCCAGGTTAGAGTGTAGTGACATAATATCTTCCTCACTCCAACCTCTGCCTCCTGGGCTCAAGCGATCCCCTTGCCTCAGCCTCTCAAGTAGCTGGGACGACAGGCACGTACCACCATGCCTGGCTACTTTTTGTATTTTTTTGTAAAGATGAGATTTCACCATGTTGCCCTGGCTGGTCTTGAACTCTTGGGGTCAAGCGATCCCAAAGTGCTGGGATTACATGTGTGAGCCACCATGCCTGGCAGTATACTATGTCTAAATTTTCATGAGCCTACTTTTTAAATTCTCAAACTTCTTTGAAAACTATTCCTAGGAAAGATTAGTATGTTTTAGTACATAATTATGTATGTATGCATGAGTTATAAGATACAAGAGGCTTTTTAATACTGTTCATTACCTCCTAAAATTTTCAACTCATTAGGCAAACATGATGATACTTTTTTTATGATGATGTTATCTTTTAAGGTGATTACTTCTAAAAAGGAAAGCAATAAATTGTCAGAAAAAGTGTGAGGACTGCTAGTAAGTGTTTCATTCCTTAGTAGGCAGCAACAGCATTATTTAACCTATACCCAGGAAGGGTAAGAAAGGGAAGAGGGCTGGTCAGGCGCGGTGGGTCACGCCTGTAATCCCAGCACTCTGGGAGGCCGAGGCAGGCGGATCACAAGGTCAGGAGATTGAGACCATCCTGGCTAACACGATGAAACCCCGTCTCTACTAAAAAATACAAAAAATTAGCCGGGCGTGGTGGCAGGCGCCTGTAGTCCCAGCTACTCGGGCGGTTGAGGCTGGAGAATGGCATGAACCCCGGGAGGCGGAGCTTGCAGTGAGCTGAGATCATTCCACTGCACTCCAGCCTGGGAGACACTGAGATTCCATCTCAAAAAATAAAAATAAAAAATAAAGGGAAGAGGGCTGAAGAACTTAGTAAAGACATGCCAGATGTCAAGAATACAGCTAAGTTCCTGCCACTCTGCTTTTCCTTTCAATTTTATGGATTTTGATGAAACTGTAAGAATATCAAGTCATTCTTCATAATTTTAAAATCTGAAAATATTTTAATCATGTAAATGTATTTTTTGTTAGTTAATATATATCCATTAAGTTAGGCCAAGTTGATAGGCCCACGATGGGACTCCATCCTTCTCAGTGTTAATATATCCATATTTTAACCCCTAAGTGGGATTTTCAAGGTGTGGCTTAACTATTGTTTTCTCTTTTTAAATTTAATTTTAGAGACAGGGTCTCACTATGTTGCCCAGACTGGACTAGAACTCCTGGGCTCAAGCAATCCTCAAGCCTCAACCTCCCAAGTAGCTGGGACTATAAGCATCCACTGCTATGCCTGCCTGTTTCTTTTTAAATGGTATAAGTTGTGAACTGTAGGTTTATATTCATATTCATTGAAAGCTTAAGGACATCTAGTTTATAGTATTAGGATTGATTAAAGGGAAGGTAAAGAGTTAACCATTGTTTGAAAAACTTACAGTATTGTAGATATAAATAACAGCCCTCTTGGGCAGTATTTTGAAATGAGAATATGAGTGAGCCATAGAATTACTAGGAATATTTCACTTTTTTAGCTTCTAAGTGAAAAGGAACTATATCTTGCTCTTTAACAATCAGTTTGTTATCTCCATCTTGCAGGGAAGGATATGAGAATTTCTTTGATAAGCTCCAACAACATAGTATACCCGTGTTCATATTTTCGGCTGGAATTGGCGATGTATTAGAGGAGGTTATTCGTCAAGCTGGTGTTTATCATCCAAATGTCAAAGTTGTGTCCAATTTTATGGATTTCGATGAAACTGTAAGAATATGAAATCATTCTTCATAATTTTAAAATCTGAAAATATTTTAATCACGTAAATGTATCTGTTGTTACTTAATATATATCCAGTAAGTTAGGCCAAGTTGATAGGCCCACTGTGGGACTCCATCCTTCTCAATGTTAATATATCCATATTTTAAAAACAATGTGCCTTTCTTAAACTTTCATTCCCCAAGCTATAAACTAATAATAGTAAAACAACTTCTTCTTCTTTTTTTTTTGTTTGAGATGGAGTCTCACTCTGTTGCCCAGGCTGGAGTGCAGTAGCATGATCTCAGCCAATTGCAACCTCTGCCTCCTGGGTTCAAGCAATTCTTCTGCCTCAACCTCTCGAGTAGCTGGGATTACAAGCGTGTGCCACCACACCCAGCTACTTTTTATATTTTTGGTAGAGATAGGGTTTCACCATGTTGGCCAAGTTGGTCTCAAATTCCTGACCACAAGTGATCCACCCCCCTTGGCCTCCCAAAGGGCTGGGATTACAGGCATGAGCCACCACACATAGCCTAAAACTTCCTTTAAATTGTTTTAATGCAGCAACTTTGAAGCCTTAACATTCATAGTTGGAAAAAAAGAAGTTAGAACTGAAATTATTTGAATAGGGTTTTCTAATCAAGACAGTATATTATGAAATACATAAACTAACATAAAATAGGATCTTTTGGTTAGAAACAAAATAAAAACTGAAAATTGAATTTTGAACTCATTTTGTTTTACCTTTTTTTTCTTTTGAGATGGAGTCTTGCTCTGTAGCCCAGGCTAGAGTGCAGTGGCATGATCTCAGCTCACTGCAACCTCCACCTCCGGGGTTCAAGCAGTTCTCCCTACTTGAGCCTCCCGAGTATCTGGGACTACAGGTGTGTGCTACCACACCTGGCTAATTTTTATATTTTAGTGAGGCGGGGTTTCACTGTATTGGCCAGTCTGGTCTCGAACTCCTGACCTCCAGTGATCTGTCCTCCTTGGCCTCCCAAAGTGCTGGGATTACAGGCGTAAGCCACTGCGCCCGGCCTTTGTTTTACCGTTTAAAATAGTCTCTAAAAAATCATTTACTTCTCCAAGCCCTTCTTAGCTATGGTGAATGTGATGGACTTAAGTGCTTTGAGATCTTTAGTATCAAAGATGCATTTACAAATATGATGAAATAATAGTGACATCAATTAAGAGCTCCAAAATATGAAAATCCAACAAATAGAATTTTTAAAGCCTGTTATTTCAAAAGATTTATATTTTTCATAGGGGGTGCTCAAAGGATTTAAAGGAGAACTAATTCATGTATTTAACAAACATGATGGTGCCTTGAGGAATACAGAATATTTCAATCAACTCAAAGACAATAGTAACATAATTCTTCTGGGAGATTCCCAAGGAGACTTAAGAATGGCAGATGGAGTAGCCAATGTTGAGCACATTCTGAAAATTGGATATCTAAATGATAGAGTAAGTATACAAATCTGTAATTTAATTTTCTTCCAAGAAAAAATTAGGATGAAACTTGGTAGGCAATTGTTGCCATAGTCACCTGAGAAAGTAGTTATTTTAGAGACTTTTTTTTTTTTTTTTTTTTTTTTTTTTTTTTTTTTTTTTTTTTTGAGACAAGCCTATGTTACTGAGGCTAGAGTGTAGTGATGCAATCACATCTCACTACAGCCTCAACCTTCCCAGCTCAAGCATTCCTCCCACCTCAGCCCCTCAAGTAGCAGGAACTACAGGCACACACCAGTACACCTGCCTGATTTTTTTATTTTTTTGTGGAGATGAGGTCTCCCTATGTTGCCCAAGCTGGTCTCAAACTCCTGGGCTCAAGTGATCCACCAGGCCTCTCAAAGTGTTGGGATAACAGGCGTGAGCCACTATGCCCAGCCAAAACATAGTTTTGATCATGCATTTTGATTGTTCTTTATACTGGTGATATTTAAGGAGTTGAGATGCATGCTATAGGTACTGAGAAAAGGGAGGATGTGTATTCTGTAGGAGGCCTCTGTGTCTTCTACCCACTAGATGCTGGATAGCAGTCCCCTGCCGTGAGACTCAAAAATGTCCCTAGACATTAGTAAATGTTCCCTGGACAAAATCACCCCATTTGAAAACCACTGGACTGGAGAGAGAGCATTTTGGCGAGAAAAGCTACCGTGTGGAAACATGTCTGTCAGTGAGTGGGTCTTAAGAGTTTGAAATATTTCTTCATTTCAAAGATTTTTTGAAAGTGAATTTAATTTTTTGCATTTTGCCCAAGAGGTCTAACGATGAGATTCATACTGAAATTACTTGCTTCTTGGCCCTGCATGTTAATTTTCTTTTGTTCTTTTCTTGATTAGGTGGATGAGCTTTTAGAAAAGTACATGAACTCTTATGATATTGTTTTAGTACAAGATGAATCATTAGAAGTAGCCAACTCTATTTTACAGAAGATTCTATAAACAAGCATTCTCCAAGAAGACCTGTCTCCTGTGGGTGCAATTGAACTGTTCATCTGTTCATCTTGCTGAGAGACTTATTTATAATACATCCTTACTCTTGAAGTGTTCCCTTTGTATAACATATATTTTCAGACATGGTGAATGCATCAACCGGAAGCTCCTTTTTCTCCACCTCTCTCAACACACTCCTCACCTTATCTTTTAACACATTAAAAAAAAAAAAATCTTAAAGCCAAAATTAGAAAAGTAACTCCCTACTTTTCCAAAGTGAATTTTGTAGTTTAATGTTATCATGCAGTTTTTGAGGAGTCTTTTACACTGGGAAAGTTTGTAGAACTTTTAAAATAAGTTTTATGAAATGGTGAAATAATATGCATGATTTTAAGTATTGCCATTTTTGTACTTTGGGTTATTATGCTGATGGTATCACCATCTCTTGAAATTGTGTTAGGTTTGGTTATTTTGGGGAAAACATACTTACCGGAAAAGAGTAGCACTTACTGTTGGAAAAAACTGGTGGTGTTTACAACGTCGCTAATCATTACAAAACATTCTGTATTGAAGCACTGATAATAAATATGAAATGAAAAGCCTTTTTAATTCTATGGTCAAAACTATCTTTATTGAGTCAAATACTTATTGAGCACCTACCATGGTGTCTTGTTTTTTTGTTTCTTTCTCTGCATCTGCCTGTCTTTTGAGATATATGAATTCTAAAATCCTTGTCATAGTGGCTATTTAGATTGAATTATTTTCAAAAATTATTAAGTCTAAAGATATTTGCAGGGAAAATTTTATATGCCCTTCAGAAAATACTGAGACCTCTGAAAATTATTTTCTCCCATTGAAAACATCAGTAAAAGGTACAAGTCTGCAAGTTTCAGAAAGAACCCGAGGCAGGAAGCAGTGGACCTAGGTCTCGTGGTGACTGAATCTGAGCAGCACTGCAACATTAGGAACCAGCATCTCTCTGTACAGTCCAGCTACCCACTCCATATCTCTGACTCTGCCTCATCATTCATCTTCAGCATTTAGACCTGCCATTGTGATAAATTTGACCCTGACTCTTACCCTTAATTCCAGATCCTATGGACACCTAATTGGTTTGCTTATAGCACCTAAGCTATGATACACACAAAGCATGATCTGATTCGTTCTGGCCATCCAGTGTGAGCAGCAGTCTCTAGTTCAGTCAGGTGTGGCTGGAAGACAAGGTCACATGTTAGAAAACCTTTTTGTCCTCAGAATGCCCATCCTTATCCTCCACCACTCCTCCTTTTCATCATCATAAACAATGAAGCAGGCCAGGAGCAGAAGCTCACACCTGTAATCCCAGCACTTTGGGAGGCCAAGGCAAGTGGATCGCTTGAGCCTAGGAGTTTGAGACCAGCCTGGGTAACATAGGGAGACCCCCATCTCTGCAAAAAATTAGCCAGGCATGGTGGTGCGCCTGTAGTTCCAGCTACTCAGGAGGCTGAGGCGGGATGATGACCTGAGCCTGGGGAGGTTGAGGCTGCAGTGAGCTGTGATCGTGCCACTGCACTCCAGGCTGGTCAACAGAGCAAGAACCTACCTCAAAACAGCATAAAAATAATGAGGCCAGGTGCAGTGGCTCACATCTGTAATCCCAGCATTTTGGGAGGCTGAGGCGGGCAGATGACTTGAGCTCAGGAGTTCAAGACCAGCCTGGGCAACATGGCAGGACTCAGTCTCTACTAAAAATACAAAAAACTAGCCAGGCATAGTGGTGCACACCTGTGGTTTCAGCTACTCAGGAGGCTAAGGTAGGAGGATTGCTGGAGCCCAGGGGGCCAATGCTTGCAGTGAGCTGAGATCATGCCCCTATACGCCAGCCTGGGTGACAGAGCAAGACCTGGTCTTAATAAATAAATAAACAATGAAACAAAAATGCAATGGCAACAGGCAGACTAGATCCTGCCTAAGTGTTCCTGAAATCAAACTGAAAAATAACTTCGTGCATTAAAGCAGATAGCATGGCATGGGAGTATCAGAATTACCTGTGGGACTTTTGCACATAGGAAAAACAGTTGGGAATCTGATTCAACAATAACTCTTTACCCCTGTATTGCAATCAGAGCTTATATTGGCTATTTCTAAAAGGTGTTTATAATATGCTTCCATGAAAAAGTATATTGCATGTTGTAAATCTAAAGAACACTGAAGTCATGACCTACATTCTGGTCATGGCTCAGCCCCTTACTAAGACTGCAGGTTCGGTCACCTCCCTATACAATGAATGCCATAAGAACATGCACTCTCTAAGGCCCCTTCTAGCCAATTCCATAAATTGAGTCTCATGCTTCTCCCATTATGTTTATTAACCTATCACATCTCACTGCCACCTGATGCTACTGAAATTTAAAATATTTGCATTTGAGTTCAGTTTTCAGACCAGTTTAGCCATTAGGAGTGTGACCAGGACAGATTATTGAGCCTGTGTCCCAGTTTGCTCATCTATTAAGTGAAGATGGTGATATAGCTTCTAGATTCATAAGAAGTAGATATGCTCATCTTTTATGTATACGTTTGAAACTTATGTATGCATTTAAAACAGCACAGGTATTCAATATTGTTAGGTAGAATCCATCCACAAATGTATAAGCTGTTGTATCCCCCAGTACAGCATTTGGTTGAATCAATGAAATGGAATGATCTTTTGCAGCCCCGGCAAATACTGGTAGTGTATGGTGACTACTACATTCTCTAACGAGCCTAGCATTAGCCAATGGTTTTATTCAACTTTAAATTTTACTTTATGAAATAAAGCAATTTTGAGGGCTAGAGCTAACAATTTTGACAAAACTGGAAAAAATGAAAACAACCATCAGCAATACTAGCTCATTCCGGAGTGATTTCACAAGAAATTTACCTTCCATGGTCTACTTCATAGTCACCCAAATTTTGGTAGATGACCGAAAGTCTGTTTAACCGGCCTTCAGTTTCAGTTTTCTCTTTAATATACCCTAGGGAAAATCAGCAAGGAAAAGATCAATGTAATCTTGAATGACTAATCCTGAAACTTCTCCAGAGTTACCCAGAGAGTCAACAGTCATGCTGCTCTTTTTACTTAGTCTGGTGTTTCAGTACCAGTTTAACAGATAAAAAGTGATCAAGGTGCAAGGGACACAGCTTTGAAGTAGTCATATCTGGATCTGAATCTGTGATTCTGTCATCTGGAATAAGTTTCTAACTTCTCCAAGCCTTAGTTTTTTCATCTGTAAAGGGGAGTATTAACTAGAGATGAGGATTAAATGAAAAGTCACTTACTCAAGTCTCTATGTTGTGCTGAGTTCTAGGGAAACAATAGTTAACAAATCAGAACTGGACGCGGTGGCTCATGCCTATAAAATCTCAGCACTTTGGGAGGCCGAGGCGGGCGGATCACCTGAGGTCGGGAGTTCGAGACCAGCCTGACCAACATGGAGAAACCCCGTCTCTACTAAAAATACTAAAATTAGCTGGGCATGGTGGTGCACCCCTGTAATCCCAGCTACTCGGGAGGCTGAGGCAGGATAATCACTTGCACCCGGGAGGTAGAGGTTGCAGTGAGCTGAGATTGCGCCTTTGCACTCCAGCCTGGGCAACAACAGTTGCCTCTGTCCCCTCTGCCCCCCCCAAAAAAAAATCAGACATGCTTCCTGCCCTCATGTAGCTTCCATTCCTAGTAGATCAAACAGGAGGAAAAAGTAGCAATTATGAATATGGTAAATAGCTATGAAGAAAACACAAATGACAGACCTATTTTATTTATTATTATTATTATTATTATTATTATTATTATATATTTTTGAGATGGAGTCTCACTCTGTCGCCCAGGCTGGGGTGCAGTGGCACGGATCTCAGCTCACTGCAAGCTTCACGCCATTCTCCTGCCTCAGCCTCCCGAGTAGCTGGGACTACAGGTGCCCGCCACCACGCCAGGGTAATTTTTTGTATTTTTAGTAGAGACGGGATTTCACCGTGTTATCCAGGATGGTCTTGATCTCCTGACCTCGTGATCTGCCCGCCTCAGCCTCCCAAAGTGTTGGGATTATAGGCGTGAGCCATCACGCCCAGCCAACAGAGACCTACCTTAGATATAGTGGTCAGAAGAAGCTCTTCTCAGGTGATACTTAGGCCAAAGTCAGAAGGATAAGGAGCTAGTCATGTGAGGAGTTGAGGGAGAAGCATTCCCAGGAGAGGGAACAGGGTGTGTGAAGGTCCTAAGTGAGAAAGTTTTAGGGCATTTGAAGAACTGAGAGCTGGTTTAACAGTATTATGAACAAAGGGAAGAATGGCATCAGGTGTTGAACAGGAAGTAGGTGGGTGCCAGATCATGGAGGGCTTTATAAATCATAAGAACTCTGGTTTTTCTCTCCTTGCAAAGGAGAGGCAGGATCACTGATGCCATGTGGGGAAGGGACTAGTGAGGGCAGATAAACTCAAGCACACCAGTTGGGGGGCTATTACAGCTGTTCCAGTTAGAAATAATGGTCGGTTTTGGGGGCTGGGGCTGTGGAACGGGAGAGAAGTGGGTCATTTCCAGGAGTAGCTTAGAGACAGAATTGACAAAACTTGCTGTTGGCTTAAACATGTAAAATGAGAGAGCAGGGGGTCGCTGATGTCTGCTTTGGACACATGGGTGCCAGGGAAGATGGAGAGGAATAGGCTTGGTGGTGTTGGGAAGGGAGTGGGAACAGACATGCTATTTTGGACATACAAAATTTGACATGTGAGACATACAAGAGAAGATACCAAATAGACAGACTAGAGCTCAAAGGAGAAATCTGAGCAGGAACTATAAATGTGGGTGTTGTCTGCATTTAAATGAGATTTAAATATGGCCAGTGTCAGCTGGAAGAAATTGCCTGACCAATCAAAATTCCAACATTAAGCGTGGAAACCACACACAAACTATTAATAAGCAGAAATGTTTTATATCTGCATCTAGCAAGAAATAATCGGAAACAGTACTATTTTGTTTTTTTGAGACGCAGGGTCTCCCTCTGCCCAGGCTGGAGTGCAGTGGCACTATCAGGGCTTACTGCAGCCTTGAGCTCCCAGCCTCGAGTGATCCACCTCAACCTCCCGAGTAGACTGCAGGTGTGCACCACCACGCCTGGCTACTTTTTGAAATTTCTGTTAGAGATAAGCTCTCTCTGTGCTGCCCAGGATTGTCTCAAACTCCTGGGCCCAAGCGATCCTCCCACCTTGGCCTCCCAAAGTGGTGGGATGACAGGCGTGAGTCACTGCACCCCGCCCAGTATTCTTATTAAGTAAAAACTCCAGATCCCTGAGAGAGTGAAGGGGAAAAGGCTTCAAAAAAAGCAACTTTGTCCCTGGAAACCTGAGATAGTAAAGTAACAGATGGGGGCAGGGACCAGTGTTTATGTATAGTCTTGCAGTTAAATCTATTTCCCTGCCAAAATGAATTTTTTTCCTATCTTTTAAGTATTTGGACAAAATTATAAAGTCATAAATAATCAGAGATCAAAACTCACTGGTTTTAACAAAATGGTGCCTATTGCTTATATTTGCAGGCGGCCTAGTTGTGTCAAACATATTCAGATGTCATGTTCATGTTCTAGACTCTCATCCCACAGTAGGTATCAATGACCCAGTTCAAATCTGTGTAGATCCTGAGTTAGGTGGTCACAATATAGTACCTATCAATAAATGTTCCTGTCAGAAGGTCCAGAGGCTGGCCAGGCGCAGTGACTCACCTGTAATCCCAACGCTTTGGGAGACAGAGGTGGGAGGATCACTTGAGGCCAAGAGTTCAAGAGACCACCCTGGGCAACATAGCGAGTCCCATCTTGGCAAAAAAATTTAAAATAGCTGGGCGTGGTGGCACCTGTCTGTGGTCCCAGCTACTCAGGAGGCTGAGATGAGAGGATTGCTTGAGCCCAGGAGGTCAAGGCTGCAGTGAACTGTGGCTGCACAATTGTACTCCAGCCTGGGTGACAAACCTTGTCTCAAAAAAGAAAAAAAATGTGCTGTATCAGGTGAGAAGTGATTTAGAAAACAAAAACAAAAATTGCTGTGTGGCATCTCTACCCTGTACTTGGCCCCTTATTTAGTATTTACAGCCTTGTTGGCAGAACTATAGCCCATAACATAATGTAAATAGAAGCAAGTGTTGCAGCCATAGCACAAAGTGGGGCCAGCTAAGCAGCTTCCCCTTGCAGACAGTGAACGCGCCTCATCACTGAATGCCCTCCTCGGCAACAGGAAGAATGGAAGTGCCTCGGCAGAACTCAACAGGCCAAAGCTTCTTATTCCTGAAGTTCTAAGGTCCATGTTCTTTTTTTCTTTAGAGTCTGGGTTTCGCTCTGTTGCACAGACTGGAGGGCAGCAGTGCAATCACAATTCACTGCAGCCTTACTTTCCCGGGCTCAAGCAATCCTCCCTCCTCGGCCTTCCAAGTAGCTAGGACTATAGGCACGTGCCACCTTGCGCAGCTAAGTTTTAAAATTTTTTTAGAGATGGGGTCTTGCTATATTACCCAGGCTGGTCTCGAATTCCTGGCCTCCCAAAATACTGGGATTACAGGCATGAACCACTGCCCTGGCCAAGAAACTTATTTCTGATTCAGCCCATCTGTTTCCACCATCACAGAAAACAGCCAGTGAAGAAATTCAAGCAGGTAAATAAAAATCTGGGGTAGAGAATAAGCACAAGGTTTTTCTCTTCATAAGGTGGGTAAGGCTAATGAGGTCAAATGCATTCCAAAGTTCTCAGTTCAAGTTAGCAAGAAGCAAAAAAACAAATTTTTTTTCTTTTTCTTTTTGAGATATAGTCTTGCTCTGTCGCCCAGGCTGCAGTGCAGTGGCACTATATCGGCTTACTGCAGCCTCTGCCTCCCGGGTTCAAGCAATTTTCCTGCCTCAGCCTCCTGAGCAGCTGCGATTACAGGCGCCCACCACCACGCCTGGCTAATTTTTTGTTGTTGTTGTTATTTTTAGTACAGACGAGTTTTCACCATGTTGGCCAGGCTGGTCTTGAACTCCTGAACCTCAAATGATCCACCGACCTCAACCTCTCAAAGCGCTAGGATTACAGGCATGAGCCACTGCACATGGCCAACATTTGCTTTTAAACAGCAATTGTATGTCTATATAATACATATATTTTATGTATATTAAAATAATTGCTTTTAAATATATAATTGCACTACACACACACACACACACACACACACACACACACACAGTTTCTCATGTACCAGTTATTCTCCATTTGCTCCCACCCACCCTATCCCTATCTCAGATTCATTCTCCACCTTTCTCTGCACCCAAGAGGCTGACGTCTGAGAACTCGTCTCTGAGCTCCTCTTACCCTCGCTTCCAACATGGTTTCACTAATAGGACCAGTGGCAGGCATCAGAGAATGGGGGCACGGCGGGGATGGGGCATTTGTCCCTCGCTCTGCTGCAGTGTCAGCTGCACTGCTAGTGGTGGCTGCATCCCTCTGGGATGCCTCTAGGCAGCCCTTCCTGTGCTGCTCCCACTGCCTCCTCTTGAGCCCTCAGGCCCTGGTAGTAGCAGCCTCCTGCAGTGGCCAACACTGCTGTCACCGGCACTCAACATCCTCAGTTTCCCCAGCCCCGCCCACACTCTAAACAGTCCTTTCCTTAGCTTCTCTTCAGGAGTCCCGGAGGAGGGCCAGGACCCTGACTCACACTCCCTAGAAGTAGAACGCGCTCCCTCAGTAACTGCAGCGAAGTTCTGCTGTTTTCATCAAGGGGATTCTGACTGCATGGGGCATTCTCGCAGGTCTTTAGCCTTCCAATAAAACATCAGAAAAGCAGGTAATATAATTCAACATTTCATATCAGAAAAGATCAGCTTTCCAACATTTATTCCATTGAATGAGTGCACAGCATTTTCATGAACTACCTCAGGGCTACATCAGTACAAAATAGTTTAAATTAGTAAAATAAAGTAGTTTCAAAGGGAAATCATTGACGACTTCAGGATAAGTGCCACCACCATTTGGGAACAGAGGATAGAAGGTAGCCACGTGGTTATTCCATGATGCAGGAATCAGGCCGGCAGGTGGACTGTCATTGCTGTCTTATAGCAGCTGGCCTCTGCCTTCAGGGTACCACCCTCTCCAGGACACAAATGGGCAGCAGAAAAATGTCACCTTGTTGATGCTCAGCAGCTCATCTATTGGGACGAAACTTCCATCTCGGCCAAGGGAAATACTCTGTTGAGTGACCAGCGGGGCCCCGCCCCCAGCCCTATTTATCTTATCAATATGGTTCAGGGAGGATAAAAAAGGGTGTTCTATGGGATAGAAAGGTGGGAATAAGAAAAAGCTAAGTGGCTGGGCACGGTGGTTCACGCCTGTAATCCCAGCACTTTGAGAGGCTGAGGTGGGCAGATCACAAGGTCAAGAGATCAAGACCATCCTGGCCAAATGGTGAAACTCCATCTCTACTAAAAATACAAAAATTAGCTGGGTGTGGTAGTGCACACCTGTAGTCCCAGCTACTCAGGAGGCTGAGACAGGAGAATCACTTGAATACGGGAGGCGGAGGCTGCAGTGAGCCAAGATGGTTCTGCAGTGAGCCGAGATGGCGCCACTGCACTCCAGCCTGGCGACAAAGCGAGACTCTGTCTCCAAAAAAAAAAAAAAAGAAAGAAAGAAAAAGCTAAGCAGATGACCTTATGTGGCAAACGCGGAATCAAATTCTCTATTTGTGGTCCGAGATGCCTTTTCCTGGCCCAGTTTTCTGTCCAAAAGGCTCTTTTAACTTAACTCCAAGTTATACACTATTAACGGGAAGCCCACAGTGGGGCAGGGAGTGATGAGCTGGAAAAGCATGATGTGCGTGTGCGTGTGCCGGGGTGGGCCATGATCAGAGTTTGCACAGGCTGCTGGGAAGAGCCATGGCTGTCTGCTGGGAACCCTGCTGGGGCAAGCAAGCCCTTTGACTCTCCTGCCCATCTCAAGAATATTTCTAAAATGTCTTAACCAGTAAGTTAAAAAAAATTTAACCCTCTTTATATAGATACCCTGGACACCTTTTCTTATGGTTCCTCCAAGATGATAACTTCCATCTGACACTATATTCCTTTAATAACAAAATTTCCCAGAAGGCTCACAAATCATGGTTGGCAGTGCAGCCTTTTCAATACTGGACACATCCCGTGCTAAGGCTCTCTGCAAAGATTTTGTTTACTATCACTGGCAATCGGCCTAAACTTCTCACCCCATGTATCAACCCACCCCGATGTGTACACCAGGTACTATGTGACCCACCTACTACTGGCTAATGATGCACCTTCTGAAAGACCCTTGCACCCTCACTGCACGCTCTGCCACGACAAGTGGCTTGGTGTCACGTACTCCCTGGCACCATCTGGTTCGTGCCAGGTTTAGAGTTCATCGTGTTTGGCTTCCTGGTCTTTGAGTTTAAATTCCTCGGCCGTGACCTTCCCATCTCCATTCCGGTCCTGGTTGGTGAACATATTCTTCACAACCAGCTCAGCATCAAAGCCAGGAGCGAGTTTCCCTTTGCCAGATGCCACCTGGGCGTGAATGTACTCTGAGAACTGGAAAAGAAGGGGACAGGAAAGACCATGAGTTCAGCCACCGTGAACGCCAGGTCTGGGGCCAGAAACAGAGCAGTCTGGGGGTGACAGGGCTGGAACTTGAGTCTGGGCTACCAACACAGACAAGATCTTTTTGGCAGCCACATGACCTATGACCTGTGTTTCGTTTTGTTTTTTTCTCTAAATGCAGGTGAAAACCCCTTGTACTAAATAACTCCAAGAGCCCGTATTATTCAGGTAGCCAATACCCAGCAGCCGTCAGAGCTATCCCTTCTCCCCACTTAGTTCCCTACCAAAGGCTGACCCCCACGACCCAACACTGTAAGAACATTCTCGGATGCATGCACTCATTCATATGATCAAAACATACGGTCTCCTATGTGCCGAGCACTGTTCTAGATCTTGAAATATATCAATACACAAACAAACACCCTGTGCCTGTAAGGCTTGCATTCTAGTGGAAAGACAGACAATTAGACATGGAACATAAAAATAGGTAAATGACACATTAAGTTACAAAGTGAAATGCTCCAGAAAAAAATCAAAAAGCGGAGCTCAGTAAGGATGAGAGAAAGGGATGAAATGTTCAATTCAGTGGTCAGGATAAAACTTTAAGGAGAAGGGAAGATCTGTGCAAAGGCTTGAAAGATGAGAAGGAAAGGGCCGAACAAGTTCTCTGGGGCAGATGTCTCCTGAGCAGAGAGGGCAGCTGGTGCCAGGGCTCAAGGTGGACGCATGCCTGGCTGGTCACAGACAGCACTGGGGGCGGGTGTGGCCGGGTAAAGTGGGCAGAGGGAGACAGCCGGCGAGGAGGTTACAGCGAGCAGAAAGTGCGGGGTCTTCACAGGCTACTGTGAGGCCCTGGAGACAGGGGCCTCGGCAGGTCTGACCCAGCTTCTGTGTGAGAACGGCCACTGTGAGTGCAGGAAGAGCTTCATGAACACCACTGCTGTGATGTGACCCGGGAAAGAGATGACAGACCCCCGGCTAAGATGCTACACGGTGGAGGTGGTGAGAAGTGTCAGGTTCTGCATGTGCTCTCAAGGTAGAGCTGGAATGATTTCCTGAGGATTATTATGGCCTACGAGAGAAAGAGAGGAGTCAGAGATTACCAAGTGCTCTCGCCTGAGCCACTGGAGGCCAGTGATGCCACTGACTGCGATGGAAAGGCTTTGGGTAAAGCAGGCTCCAGGGGCGGGGTGTGCAGGTGGATAGCAGGGGGTTCCGTAAATGAGGACATCAAGCAGGCAGCTGAACACATGAGTGTGAAACGCAGAGAGAAGCCTGGACTGGAGCTACAAATTCAGACGCCATCAGGATATGGACCCAATAAGACCACCAAGCGAGTGACTTAAAGACGGAGAAAACAACAAACTTAGCCCGGGGTGCTCCAACATGAAGAGATCGGGGACAAGAGGCCTGAGAGGGACGTACCAGGGAGGTAGAAGGAACACCATGAAGTGTGGTGTCCTGGAAGCCAGAGAAAGACGCATCCTGTAGCTGTGTTGAAGTAAGAGGAGCGTGAGAGCTGACCACTGGATTCTGCAATACGGAAGACACTGGCCACCCTGGCAAGGCTGGGCTCAGAGGCGTGCAGGGACAAATGTCAGAAAGGGTTTAAGAGAAACTAGGAGGAGAGGAATTAGAGGCAAGAAGGACACACAATTCTTTTGAAGTTTTTGCTGGAAAGGAAAGTAATGAGAGAACTAGAAAGACACATCCAGGGAAGGGAAAATAACAGCACATTTGTATGCAAATGACAATGATCCAGAAGTGCTGAAGATGTGGAGAGAGAGAGGAAAAGGCTGGAGGACTTTCAGTAGCAGACGTGGAAGAGGCAGGGAGCTGGAATTCCCCAGGCGTGGAGCAAAACAGACGGTTCTATTGCCCAGCTTCACAAAGAGGTGTGTGGTCCTGGCTCAAACCACTGAGTAGCTGTGTGACCTTGGACAAATCATTTACCTTCTCTGTGCACAGTTTCTTCTAAAAAACAGCTGTTGTGAGGGCCGAACCAGAGAATACACTGAAGACACTCAGCACACACAGGCAGGCAGTGAGCACCCAGTAACGAGAACTAAATACACACTGTGTGCCCTGGAATCAAGCCCTGCACCTCTCAGGGACTTGGTTTCTTCAGAGAGGAATGGTGAGCTTCCACAGAGAGGGCGTGTGTAAAAGTGCTTGGCACATGAGTGTGCTGGCCATCTCACAAGCCCTCCAGCCCACTGGCCTCACCCTGAGAAGGCCTCGCCTTCAGGACCAGCCCCGTGGCCTCACCAGGCTCCCTGAGCTGTTCGGTCTCACCTTCCTACAAAGGCCAGTTAGTTACCTCTTCCAGGAGGACTTCTCCGTTGCCATCCTTGTCAATTTCTTCAAAGAGGTTGGGTGACACCTCACCATTCCATATGAACATGTACCCCTCGGGTAGGCCGGCCACCAGCTCCAGCAACTCAATGTCAAACACCAATACGGCACTGCCAGGCACTTCTCCATCTGTCCAGGTGACAGGAGTGGGAGGTGGTGTCAGCTGGCAGGCAGCAGTCAAACCCATCAACCAGCACCCACCCAACCTCCAGCAGCCTCACTCAGGGTGGGACTTCTGACCAAAGCAAGAAAGCAGAGCAAAGGCTAGTCACTTTCTCACTGTAGGCCCGTTAATGAGTCATGAAATCAGTTTAAAGGGTGGTGACCAGCATTTTGTTATTTTTTAAATTAAGGAATAGAATAGAGGCCAGGCATGATGGCTCATGCCTATAATTCCAGCACTTTGAGAGGCCAACTCGGGCAGATCACTTGAGATTAGGAGTTCAAGACCAGCCTGGCCAACATGGTGAAACCCCATCTCTACTAAAAATACAAAAATTAGCTGGGTGTGGTGGTGGGCACCCGTAGTCTCAGCTACTCAGGAAGCTGAGGCACAAGAATTGCTTGAACCAGGGAGGCAAACACTGCAGTGAGCTGAGATCGTGCCATTGCACTTCAACCTGGGCGACCAAGTGAGACTCCATCTCAAAAAAAAAAAAAAAAAAGAATGGAACAGAATACTTTTTACCTGTAGAAAAGATAGGTATTGGCCGGGCGCGGTGGCTCAAGCCTGTAATCCCAGCACTTTGGGAGGCCAAGATGGGCGGATCACGAGGTCAGGAGATCGAGACCATGCTGGCTAACACGGTGAAACCCCGTCTCTACTAAAAAATACAAAAAATTAGCCGGGCGAGGTGGCGGGCGCCTGTAGTCCCAGCTACTTGGGAGGCTGAGGCAGGAGAATGGCGTGAACCCGGGAGACGGAGCTTGCAGTGAGCTGAGATCCGGCCACTGCACTCCAGCCTGGGCGACAGAGCGAGACTCCATCTCAAAAAAAAAAAAAAAAAAAAAAAGAGAAGAAAAGATAGGTATTGTGTCATGAAACTTGAGCTTCAATTTTATATATGAAACTAAAAGTAATGCTCACTTCAGCAACACATACTAAAATTGGAACCATACAGAGAAGAATAGCATGACCCCTGTGCAAACAGGACATGCAAATTTGTGATGTGTTGATTAAAAATAAATAAATGTGTATATGTGTAAATTATATGTTATATAGAATACAGATTGGGAAATAAGATGTATTTCTTACTGCATGTCTTGTTGAAAAAAGTTTGAAAGCTGCTTGTAGAGACTACAATACAATGGTAAAACTTTTAAGTAAATCTAACAGCAGAACTTTTAGAATCGGAACCATATGCCCAAAGATGATGATCCAAGATTTGACTGTAAGCACAAATTCAAGAACAGTGTATACAGTATAGGCCCAAAGAAGTTATCAAAGTATGGAATATATAAAGGTAATGTGTATTATTCCAAATTATTATATCTTATCTAGAGTATACGTTATATATAATATGTTATATATTATAATTATTAATAATATATCACAGAAAAAGTCTTAAAGAATATACAAAATTTTTTTTTTTTTCTGAGGTGGAGTCTTGCTCTGTTGCCCAGGATGGAGTGCAGTGGTGCGATCTCTGCTCACTGCAAGCTCTGCCTCCCGGGTTCACACCATTCTCCTGCCTCAGCCTCCCAAGTGGCTGGGATCATAGGTGCCCGTCACCATGCCTGACTAATTTTCTGTACTTTTAGGAGAGACGGGGTTTCACCGTGTTAGTCAGGAAGGTCTGGATCTCCTGACCTCGTGATCCGCCCACCTTGGCCTCCCAAAGTGCTGGGATTACAGGCATGAGCCACCGCACCCAGCCAGAATATACAACAATTTTTAAAGGGTTTCTTCTGGGATTGGTAGGAAGAACAAATGTACTTTACAATTCTTTTACAGGAAAAAAATATCAATCCACAGTGCCTATAATTGTTACCAGTTAGCTCTTCCTATCTCCTCCATGTCCGGATATCAGCAGTGTGAAAACACTGAAAAGAAGGGGTTCCTGGGGCCAGGCATGGTGGCTCACACCAGTAATCCCAGTGCTTTGGGAGGCCCAAGCAGGAGAATCGCTTGAGCCCAGGAGTTAAGACCAGCATGGGAAAGATAGTGAGGCTCTGCCTCTAAAAAATAAAAAATTAGCCAGGTGAGGTGGTGCATGCCTGTAGTCCCAGCTACTCGGGAGACTGAGGTGGGAAGATTGCTTGAGCCCAGGAGTTCAAGGCTGCAGTTAGCCGTGATGGTGCCACTGCACTCCAGCCTGGGTGATAGAGAGAGACCCTGTCTCTGAAACAAACAAACAAACAAACAAAAAAAGTTATTGAATCCCCATGTGGAGGACACACTGTGGCTGAAATGATGGAGTAAAACATAACGACTGTGAGGATGAGGGAAAGCCAGTATTTCCAGCACTTGCAACTAATCTCTCCCAAAAGAAACTGTCTTGGACAGCCTACAGGCTCAGAAGTGAAAAGCAACGGCCTACAGTATTCCACCTGTCCCAGGAAACAGTTCCAGAAGGATGTGCTCAGTCTGACCCCAGAGAAACCTCCCAGGCAGCTCCCCCCAGGGACACCTCCCACACATGGGTCTGAAGATCCAAGATCCAAGATTTATTTCACGCAAATTGGTTCTTTCTCAAGAGGGTAATGGAGCATTGACGTGGCTCACTGAATTCACAGGGGTCTCTAAACAAAAATGCTAAATCATTTTTTAAAAATAGAAACCACACACTCTTTGGGTATTACATGTAAGAAGCATGCTGTGATTCTAACTATGGCACCCCAAAAAGCACAAAATTCCGATAGTAAGCGGGCCCCAAACACCCTTGAATACTGTTGCTCACTCACCCACGCCAGCTTCCCCATAGCCCAAGTGGGGCGGAATGATCACGGTCCGTTTCTCGCCAACGCACATCTCTCTGAGACCCATGTCCATTCCCAACACAACTTGCCCAGATCCCAGAACGATATTGTAAGTTTTGCCTAAATTCCACCTAAAATGAAACAGAAGAGCCTCATGTTAGGTCACCATCCCGCTGGCACTGAGAGTGTTCCCATGAGAAGAACACATCACTGCCAGGATATTTCTACCAAAGATATAAAAATCCCTATCTAATCACGGGGAAACATCAGACAAACACAAATCGGGGCACATGCTGAAAAATGTCTGGCTGTCATCTTCAAAACTGTCAAGGCCATGAAAATCCAGGCAAGACTGTGGAAGTTCCAGAGTGGACAAGCATAGTGGAATGAGGTCCTTTTTTCTTGAGCCCAGGAGGTGGAGGCTGCAGTGAGCCAAGATCGCGCCCCTGCGCTCCAGTCTGGGTGACAGAGTGAGACTGTCTCAAAAACAAAAACAAAACAAAAAACCCTGGGTTTTGGATTTAGCAAGACCTGAGCTGGATTCCTGGTTCTGCCACTTAATTTGACCCTGAGAAATGTAATCTCTCAGTTACTTTATCTATGAAACGGAGACAACAAATATACCTATCTCACAGGGATGTTTCAAATCACAAATAACATGTTATGCTTGGCACAGTGGAGAGGAAGTACAAAGGGCTCAATAAATGTTTGGCCTTGAGGTGTAAAGTGCTTATGTCTGTAACAGTCCAAGACTGGAAAAAAAAAAAAAAAAAAAAAAAAAAAAAAGACCACCAAGAGTTTAATTATCCTTGATGGCCATGGACCTCGGGAAGCCAGTTAAAAAAAAAGTTTGCTCTATCACTTCAGTCACTACTAAAAATAAATCTACTCCAAAATCTATGCCATTCCTATCACTTCCTAAAGGCAAACAGCGTGTATGTTCTTTGTTCCAAGGAGAAAAGATCCCTGACCCCCTTGATGCCTATGAGCAGCTGGTGACAACATGGACGGGTGCCCCTTTGGGTCACATCCTCTTCTCAGGCTTCCCGGCCTCCCCTGGGCCCAGGGCAGCTGCTTCTTTCCCTTCTCCAGCTGATTACCAGCAAACCGAGACAGGGTTTGTGTTTTCCCACCTGGGAGGAACCGGAAACAAAGCCAACTCCGGTGAGGGATGCCTTGTGGGAGGGAGCCAACTCCCACTGCCTGCCTTTCTCTGGGGCTACTCCAGTTGCAAAGTCTTATGACAGAATATTCCAGAACTCACTTAGTCATCCAGGAATGCATGTTTCTTCTTCCTCCTTGAGGCCAGTTTAAACACGCACGCATAAGAAAATCCTCCAAGCAAACAATTTGTTGTCATGTATCATCTCTGAACACACCACTCATTCTTTTTCCTCGGGTCCTGTGATTTTCTTTTTTTCTCTTTTGGGCAGTGTTTCTCTCAAACACCGTCCTCACTCCCGCTGCGTGCTTCCTGGCCCCATCCACGGCAGGCCTGCAGCTTCCTGCCTGCTTCACCCTCCCCGGCTCACTCCTATTCCCCTACTCCCCTCCTCCCCTCTAGGTAGCAGCTGCTGCCTCAGTCCTGATGAATGGGACCCAGCCCACACAGGGCTCCAGCTGGGATCAGATAGGCAGGTGCCGGCCAAGCTTTCCATTAGCCCACTATTCTGAAGCTCACACCAGGAAGACACCAGCAGGGACGCCAGCCGCTACTCTTCCGCTGCAGCTTTACGTGTAATACAGAGGCTCTCAGAGTACAAAATGCACTTCCTGATAAGGAGCCCTGGCTCATGTGGCTCCCGAGTGCTCTGCCAGGATATTATGAGTCCTCCAAACACAAGCAGGAGGCAGGGAGACCGACTCTCCCTGCCCCGCGTGAGAAGCAGATCCTGGACCCTCCCGAGAAGGAATTCCTTTGTTCATTCCCCACGCCCACTTCCCCTTTCCTCAGCCTCAGAATCAGAGGACAGGAATATGAACATCAGCAGGAGCAGTGACAGCAGCCACGGACCTTACAGACCCTTCTAACCTAATGGACCATTTTCACTCTTAGGAGCTCACTTGATTTAAAAGCACTGCAAGCCATGCCCCTTCCCTGCGGCCCTGCCTCCCGCTAGCTTTCAATAACCAACGGTTGGGATTTCTTTGCAAGGTCTATTGTAAGCCAGGTCCCTGTAAATCTGGGCCCTGGAAGCTATGCACATATTTCACTGATTCTAAAATGCATATTTTTTCACAGTGTAACCTCTCTATAATTAGGATACATTTTATGACTGACAGTATGTCATCCGTCAGCGTTTTAACTTGGTCAGAGATACATGAAATGTTTCCATCACACTCTTTAGAGTTGATGAAATACATTAAATGCATTCGCATACAGGATCCCGCGGTCCCAGAGGGAGAACTCTGAGTATATCCGTAGGGTCTTTTCTTTTTCTTTCCTTTTGGAGACAGAGTCTCACTCTGTCCCTCAGGCTGGAGTGCAGCGGCGCAATCTCGGCTCACTACAACCTCTACATCCCAGATTCAAGCGATTCTCCTGCCGCCTCTTGAGTAGCTGGGATTACAGGTACGTGCCACCATGCCCAGCTAATTTTTGTATTTTTAGTACAGGGTTTCACCATGTTGGCCAGGCTGGTCAAACTTCACAGCCACAGAGTCACCCAAAGCTAGAAGGCAGAGGGACAGGTGGAAGGAAGAGAGAACCCTGCACATCCAGAATCAATGCAGTAGCACGTACCTGCTTATGCAAAGCTTTTTTCCCCCAAAGACCAAACTTAGGAAACTAAGTCAGGCTCAGTACAAAAATGGATATATAAAAACTGCTGAAATTAGTCGGGCTTGGTGACTCACACCTGTAATCCCAAATCTTTGGATGGCTGAGGCGAGAGGATCTCTTGAGTCCAGAAGCTTAAGGTTAAAGTACGCCCTGATTTCGCCACTGCTCACAGAGCAAGACCCTGTCTCTAAAAAAATTTTTTTAATGCTGAAAATGTTTCTTTCCCAAAGAAGAGAATATAATATTAACTTACAGATACGTCTGAAGATTCAGGTTCACAAGGCGCAAAGCTCCTTCTCATGCCTGACACTAGTTTATGCTGTTGGTTCCTATTTAACATATTCTCAGATTTATCTCAATCAAAGAACATTTATACAATGCTGCTTTGGTTCTATGCTCTGGCCAAGGTGTCGGGCATAAAAATGTAAATAAATACATTGGGTGTCCCTAAGGTATTTACACCAGCAACAGAGATAGAAACAAAACTAAAAGACAGGTAATGCATGAAGTGTTATGAGACTACAGAAGCAAAAGCAATTGATTCTTCTAGGAATTAAGGAAAGATTTTGAGAAAAAATATAACATTTAAGCCAGGGCAGAAGTTGGCCAGAAAAAGGAAGAAGAACAGTAACAACCTGCACTACTGCACATGGCAGCCCTGGAAGGTGGAAGATGGGACCCAGTGGAAGAGACTGGTGAGGCAGAACGGAGCTGACAGGGAGCCTTATGTGCCAGACTCCAGAGTCTGGCCTTTATCTGTGTATCAATTTCTTTTTCTTTTTCTTTTTTTTTTTTTGAGATGGAGTCTTGCTCTGTCGCCAGGCTGGAGTGTAGTGACACGATCTCGGCTCACTGCAACCTCCGCCTCCCGGGGTTCAAGTGATTCTCCTGCCTCAGCCTCCTGAGTAGCTGGGATTACAGGTGCCCGCCACAATGCCCAGCTAATTTTTATATATTTAGTAGAGATGGGGTTTCACTAAGTTGGCCAGGATGGTCTGGATCTCTTGACCTCATGATCCGCCCACCTCGGCCTGCCAAATTGCTAGGATTACAGGCATGAGCCACCGCGCCCAGCCTGTGAGTCGATTTTTAAAGAAAGCAGTTCGGCTGGGCATGATGGCTCAAACCTGTAACTCCAGCACTTTGGGAGGCCAAGACGGGAGGATCATTTGAGGTCAGGAGTTCGAGACCAGACTGGGAAACACAGTGAGACCCCCCCAACCCATCTCTAAAAAAAAAAATTAAAAAATTAGCCTGGGCCAGGTGCAGTGACTCACACCTGTAATACTACCACTTTGGGAGACTGAGGCAGGAGGATCACCTGAACCCAGGAATTTGAGACCAGCCAGGGCAACATGGTAAAACCTCCTCCCTGCTAAAAATTAAACAAAATTAGTCAAGTATAGTGGTGCATGCCTGTAATCCCAGCTACATGGAAGGCTGAGGCATGAAGATCGCTTGACCCCAGGAGATAGACGTTGCAATGAGCTATGATCATGCCACTGCACTCCAGCCTGGGCAACAGAGCAAGACTCTGTCTCAAAAAATAAAAATTAGCCAGGTGTGGTGGCACATGCCTATGGTCTCATCTACTCGGGAGGCTGAAGTGAGAGGATTGCTTGAGTCCAGGAGGTCGAGGCAGCAGTGAGCTATGGTCACTTCCCTCATTCCATTCTGGGTGACAGAGTGAGACCCTGCAAGAAAGAAAAGAAAGAGAAAAGAGAAGAGAAGAAAAGAGGAGAGGAGAGGAGAGAGGAGGCTGGGCACAGTGGCTCACACCTGTAATCCCAGCAATTTGGGAGGCCGAGGTGGGTGGATCACCTGAGGTCAGGAGTTCGAGACCAGCCTGGCCAACGTGGTAAAACCTCGTCTCTACTAAAAATATAAAAAATCAGCTGGGTGTGGTGGTGCGCACCTGTAGTCCCAGCTACTCGGCAGGCCGAGGCACAAGAATTGCTTGAACCCAGGAGGCGGAGGTTGCAGTGAGTCAAGATCATGCCACTGTATTTTAGCCTGGGTGACAGAGTGGGACACCATTCCCCCACCCAAAAAAAAAAAAAAAAGAAAAGGAGAGAGAGCGAGAAAGAGAGAAAGAGAAAGGGAGGGAGGGAGGGAGGGAGGAAGGAAGGAAGGAAGGAAGGAAGGAAGGAAGGAAGGAAGGGAGGGAGGGAGGGAGGGAGGGAGGGAGGGAGGGAGGGAGGGAGGGAGGGAGGAGGGAGGGAGGGAAGGAGACGGGAAGAAAGAAAAGAAAGGAAGAAAGAAAGCGAGGGAAAGAAAAGAGAGAAAAGGAAGGAAGGGAGGGAGGGAGGCAGGGAGGAAGGAAGGGAGGAAGGGAGGAAGGAAGGGAGGGAGGGAGTTGGGCACGGTGGCTCACGCCTGTAATCCTAGCACTTTGGGAAGCTGAGGAGGGTGGATCACTTGAGGCCAGAAGTTCAAGACCAGCTTAGCTAACATAGTGAAACCCCATCTCTACTAAAAATACAAAAATTAGGCAGGTATGGTGGTGCATGTCTGTAATCCCAGCTACTTGGGAGGCTGAGGCGGGAGGATCACTTGATCCTGGAAGGCAGAGGTTGCAGTGAGCTGAGATAGTGCCACTGCACTCCAGCCTGGGTGAGAGAGTGAGACTCTGTCTCAAAAAGAAAAAAAGAAAAGAGAAGAGAAGAAAAGAGAAGAGAAAAAGAAAGAGAGAGAGAGAGAGAGAGAGAAGGAAGGAAAGAAAGAAAGAAAGAAAGAAAGAAAGAAAGAAAGAAAGAAAGAAAGAAAGAAAGAAAGAAAGAAAGAAAGAAAGAAAGAAAGAAAGGAAGGAAGGAAGGAAGGAAGGAAGGAAGGAAGGAAGGAAGGAAGGAAGGAAAGAAAGAGAGAGAGAAAGAAAAGACAGGAAAGTAGAGGAAGGGAGGGAGGGAGGAAGGGAGGGAGGGAAGGAGGGAGGGAGGGAGGAAGGAAGGAAGGAAGGAAGGAAGGAAGGAAGGAAGGAAGGAAGGAAGGAAGGAAGGAAAGAAGGAAGGAAGGGACCGGGCGCAGTGGCTCAAGCCTGTAATCCTAGCACTTTGGGAGGCCGAGACGGGCGGATCACGAGGTCAGGAGATCGAGACCATCCTGGCTAACACGGTGAAACCCCGTCTCTACTAAAGAATACAAAAAAAACTAGTCGGGCAAGGTGGCAGGAGCCTGTAGTCCCAGCTACTCGGGAGGCTGAGGCAGGAGAATGGCGTAAACCCGGGAGGCGGAGCTTGCAGTGAGCTGAGATCCGGCCACTGCACTCCAGCCTGGGCGACAGAGCCAGACTCCGTCTCAAAAACAAAAAAAAAAAAAAAAAAAAAAAAAAAAGAAGGAAGGAAGGAAAGACAGCAGTTATATGATGAGATCTGCTTGTCAGAAAGACAATTTCATGGGGTGAAAAATGACCTGGAGCAGGGCAAGACCATGAATCGGAAACTTAACATAATGCACCTGAGCAGTGACACAGGCGCAAGCTATGCAGTGGGGCGGCATGGAGATAAAAGCTCTCAACCAGCATCTACCCACGAGAGGAGGATGGTGGGAGCACGCAACTGTCACCCTCCAGGCTCACTCCCACAACATTCTGGTTGCCCTTACGTGGAGTCCAGCAGGGTCCCATCCAGAAGTGAGGCATTGTAGTGATATTTGAGGTAATCTCCCTTCTTACTCAGCACTGAGCAGTCGGGGGGTTTGTAGTGGGAGGTGATGCTGATGGAGTCCGAAGGGTTGTGGAAGTCGATCACATGGATGTCAAACACCAGCACAGCCGAGCCGGGGATATTCCCTAAAGGACAGACACGGGGAATTAATGAATGACCCCTGCAGGCTGCAGCATATGGGCCTCCCCAGTATCACCAGGTATGTCCTCAAGGCCCCTCCAAGTGAGGAAAACGGGCACCCAGATACGAAACCCTAGGAGGATTCCAAGACTGATGCTGAAAGGGCCATTAGATGTAACCTCATCCTCATTTTACAGGTCGATAAATGGAGGCACAGATTTGCCCTGGGTCCCACAGCCCATAATGAGCACAGTTTGGACTAAAATTCAAGACTATGGACTATTGCCCCATGGCATCATTCAGCCTGAAAGACAAGTGGCTAAGTTGATCACAAATGAGGAAACTCAAGCCCAGCCAAATTAACACTTGCCCCTCGCCCACCGGAAGTAAGAAGTGGGGTGAGGAAATCAGCCGCAGAGTGAAATCACTCCAATGTCCGACCACTGCTCAAGAAAAGCATAACATAAACTTCGTAAAGAAAAAGACACCTGTCCCTCATGATTGTACCCCTAACAGTCACAGGTGCTTTTAGAATACATCCTATTTGTTCTATACTAAATTATTAATTAACTTTTCCATAATTTCCACTTTTGAAGACAGTAGCTCACATCTGAATAATGTTTTACAGTTTGCCAAAGTATTTTTCACCTACATTTTCCCTTTAAGTCCCTGCAGCAACCTTGCGGGGTAGGCATGGCCATAACACCAGGAATGTAATGACAGCTTTCCAGGAGCGTGGGGGACACTTAAACATATGCATCATTTGTAATACGCCCCCCAGCCCAAATCATTTCAGAGAAGTTTAAATGTAAAATATTTTTAAATCATGTTACCTAGAGTGAAGGACATATTTTATTATCATCAGCATTTTACATATAAGAAAACCAACTCAGGTTAGGTATGGTGGTGGTTCATGCCTGTAATCTCAACTCTGGGAGTCCAAGGTGGGAGGATCACTTGAGGCCAGGGGTTCGAGACCAGCCTGGGCAACACAGCCAAATGTCTCTACAAAAAAATTAGCTGGGCGTGGTGGTGAGCACTTGTAGTCCCAGATACTCAGGAGACTGAAGCAGGAGGATTGCTTGGGGCCAGGAGGTCAAGGCTACAGTGAGCTAGGATTGCACCACTGTACTCTAGCCTTGGCAACAGAGTGAGACTGTGTCCTCATAAAAGAAGAAAGAAAGAAAACAAAAACTCAGACATGATGTTACTTATTCAAGAGAATAACACAGCTAATGACAAAATTCAGATAGAGATATACAAACACCAACAGCCCCTCCTCACCTCCCGTCCCTTTTCTGTGTCTGTTTCTTGATTGGTCTCTCTCCTTAATAGAAACACACTCATGCTCATAAAGGCGTTTATTGAGTACCAGGCACTCTTCTAAATTAAACATGTATTGTTTAATTCTCATGAAAATCCTGAGAACACTGAGGTACAAATTTTGGGGCTGGCCAAAGGTAAAGGTAATAATTTGAGAAGGGTGTGCTTTATAGCAGAACACAGGTGCCTGCTACTCACTCCTAACAGGGGCTGCTGGTGTGGGTGGAGTGGGGTGCAGGCTCCTTCCCACAGGAACCAGGAAATACAGCCTGCCATTGGCCAGAAGGCTGCTCAGAGCCAGGGCCACGGACGGCTCTGCATGGGAAGCTAACATACGTGGACAGGGTGGGTGTCTGCAGAGGCAGATCTATGGTTTCTCAACCTTGGCAACCCATTAAAATCAGCTGGGAATGAACCCGAAAACACTATGCTAAGTGAAAGAAGCCAGACACAAAAGGCTGGCTTCTTTGCCAGCACTGGGGGAGCGGGTGGATGGGAAGAGGGTACGGAGAGTGACCACTAATGGTTATGGGTTAGTTTTTGGAGTGATGAAAATGTGCTGGAATTAGGTAGAGGTAATAGCTGTTACCTGGTTAATATACTAAAAACAACTAAATTGTAAACTTTAACATGATTACTTTTATAGTATGTGAATTATATTTCAATAAAACATTAAATAAAAATATCTCTCGGGTATATACACAAAGGAATTGAAACTAGAGATGCGAACAGATATTTGTACACTCATATTCACAGAAGCATTAAGCATTATTCACAGTAGACAAAAAGTAGAAACAGCCCAAGTATTCACCACCAGAGGAATTGATCAACAAAATATAGTATATACATCCAATGGAATATTCATTCAGCAATAAAAAGGAATGAAATTTATTAGCCAGAAAAGAGGAATTAATTTTTTTTTTTTTTTTTTTTTTGAGATGGAGTCTTGCTCTGTCATCCAGGCTGGAGGGCAGTGGCGTGATCTCAGCTCACTGCAACCTCCGTCCCCCGGGTTTAAGCAATTCCCCTGCCTCAGCTGATATTACAGACGTGCCACCACACCTGGCTAATTTTTGTGTTTTTAGTAGAGACAGGGTTTCACCATGTTGGCCAGGCTGATCTTGAACTCCTGACTTCAGGTGATCCACCTGCTTCAGCCTCCCAAAGTGCTGGGATTACAGGCATGAGCCACTGCGCCCAGCTTGAAATTGTGATAAATGCTAAAATATAAATAGACCTTGAAAACATTATGCTAAGTAAAATAAGACAGACACAGAAAGAGAAATATTGTATGATTCCACTTAAGCGAAGCACTTAGAATAGGCAAATTGGTAGAGACAGAAAGAAAGGTGGTTGTCAGAGGTTGCGGGGAGGGAGGAATCGGGAGTTATTGTGTAATGGGTTTATGTTGGGGATGATAAAAGACTTTTGAGTGTAGATGGTAGTAATGGTTATACAACATTGTGAATATATTTGATGCCACTAAACTGTACACTTAAAATGGTAAAGATGTGGAGTATATTTTACCACAGATTTTAAAAACTTCTAACACTGAGCTAAGCAGTCACCAAATTTTGTCAATTCAAATATAATCTCCCCTCCAAGATGCATTCGGGTGCAGGGCCTTCTCCAGGGCAAAAAGGCATGCATCTGGAACCACCCACATCCCTGGGATCTGATGTCAGCAGTCAAATAAACTCAGTCTCTCAGGCCCCAAGGATTCCAGGCACAAGAATTCCAACCAGTGTAGAGGTCGATACACACCCAATCAAGGAACCATGTAGCATCAGGTGGGTATGTCAGCTGCTAGGAAGTGAACATGAGTCAGTCTACCAGGTGCCTGATAACCTCTGAGGCACACACATTATTGAGGGCGTCAACAAGGAAACACTCTCTGTGTGCGTGGGAAGTTTTGTTTGTGTTTCTCTCTGCAGAATCCCTAACACCATGAGCAGGGCCTGGTCATGAAGAAACTCAATAAATCTTTGATGGATGGATAGATGGAGTTTCTCGGCCTGCAAAAACGAAGATCAGAACCTTGAACCATAGACCCCACCTACCCCAGGCAGCACCCAGGCCTCGAACCTCTATCCCTCTATCTTGGTCTGACTTCCACAAAGCTATTTGTAGATTAAGTATAGAAATGAGTGCTGACCAGCAAACAGGCAGTGATAGTCCAGCGTGGCCCCAACACCAGCCTCCTCTCTGTATAAACCCTTAACCAGCGCAGAAGTCATCATTCTGTTCTCACCATGAGGATGCCTCCCTCAGAAGAGACACAGATGACAAAAACTTAAAGCAGCCAACAGCCCACCCAAGAAACTCTGTAGCTCCTGCTGGGGGTGGGTTTCCCCTGCGGGGGGTGGGTTTCCCCTGCGGAAGGTGGGTTTCCCCTGCGGGGGGTGGGTTTCCTCTGGGGGGGGTTTCCTCTGTGGGGGTGGGTTTCCTCTGCAGGAGGTGGGTTTCCTCTGCGGGGGGGGGGTTTCCCCTGCGGGGGGTGGGTTTCCTCTGCAGGAGGTGGGTTTCCTCTGCGGGGGGTGGGTTTCCTCCACGGGGGTGGGTTTCTTCTGAGGGGAGTGGGTTTCCCCTGCGGGGGGTGGGTTTCCTCTGCGGAAGGTGGGTTTCCTCTGAGCGGGTGGGTTTCCTCTGAGAGCTCTGGGACTTCTGGTTTGAGGTCTCGGTTCTCCACATGTAGGTATCAACAAGTCACTACCTAATGGGGACTCATTCTTTCTGTCTGTCTAGGACACACATGGGTCAGAGAGCCCTGGGTCCAATTCCAGCTCCATCATGGATTAGCGATTGTGGCCTTGGACACATGGGTGGAACTCTCTGGGCCTCATTATCTTTCTAAACAATGAGGGTAATGATGCCTCAGAAGACTGTTTCCAGGTTTGAATGAGTTCATGTGCAAGAAGTCCCAGACACACTGTGGGTAAAAATGTCATTTATTAACTTTCCTCTCTTTCCTAAAAGGGTGTTCAAAAGGTAATCTGGAAGTTGAGGAACAGCAAGCTATCGATGAAGTGAAGCTGACACAACCTCGCAGGCAGAATCCATTCCCCACTTTGAGGCTGCAAACCCATCCAAATGCCCTAATTTCAGGGCTGACCCAGGGAACAAAGCAGATGGCAGAAAGATCCAGAACCTCTCCCAGGAGGCCTACCCTTTCCCCTCCACCAATCTTGCAGGGGAAAATGGCTGGGACAGAATGAAATGCTGATAGAGGCTGAGAGCACAGGGACAGCCCACAATTCATTCCTCCCACAAATATTTGCCAAACATTCACAATGTGCCTGGCCCCGTGGTATGCAGTGAAGCAGCCACTGAGAAGACAGTTTCTGCATCCTGACCCCCCTCGGCTCAGCCCCTCAGGGATCAGCACGGGCTCCTATGTAACCCCCACAAAGGGATCAGCACGGGCTCCTATGTAACCCCTACAAAGGGATCAGCACGGGCTCCTATGTAACCCCCACAAAGGGATCAGCACGGGCTCCTATGTAACCCCCACAAAGGGATCAGCACGGGCTCCTATGTAACCCCCACAAAGGGATCAGCACGGGCTCCTATGTAACCCCCACAAAGGGATCAGCACGGGCTCCTATGTAACCCCCACAAAGGGATCAGCACGGGCTCCGATGTAACCCCCACAAAGGGATCAGCATGGGCTCCTATGTAACCCCCACAAAGAGGCCAAGGGTGCTGATCAGGAGAGGACAGAGGCAGACTCCACTCAAGAGCGCTTGGGGTTGATACCTCAGGGTCACTCAGGGTGCCCTCCTCCCACAGCAACGTGACTCAGGATGATGCAGTCTCATTGCGCAGAAAATTTATGAGCCTTCGGCTGCTTCCCAGAGGCTTATATAATTCTTTGCAGAGCTCTGTCTCATACTTGATAGAAAGCCAAGAGGAAAAAAAGTAATTTAGGCAAATGTTTTCCATCAATGCATTCTTTTTAAAGAAAGGAAAGATTAGTCCTCAGGCCATAATGAAACAAGAACACTCAGAAAGTATTTATCTGTTTCTGTTTATATTTGACTAGAAGTAGAAATCTACACAATAAAAAGCAATAGAGCATCAAGACACTAGACAAGCAGGACGTGTGAAGAAAGGCCTGTCGAATGGATCTTAAGCTGTGATCTGTTGTGGTTTAATCAATCAGAAATTTAAGTCAGGGAGAAAAAAATATTTCTCCATGGTACAACCTACTTTCCAACCAACTTGACATTTCTTAGATCCTCTGGGATGAACACTACTGGGAAAACTCTCAAGATCCATATGATGTATCAACAAAAAACAGAACAGAACTAGCAAAAAAAATGTACAGCCAACAAAGCCAGCCTCCATCAGCAAAAGAATACGAAAACAAAAGAAATACTCCATCAACTGTTCCTGAGTGAAGGAGCAGCCATTAAAATACATAGCATAGAAAGTTGTTCACAACATTATCTGTTGTTCACCACAAATTGGGTGAAGAGAGAAATCACAAAGTAATACGCATAGACAATCCCGTGTTTGTCCGTATTGATTAGTGTAGGTGGGCATTTTTTTTTTAAATCTATACATACACTCAAAGGTATAGAAGGACGTTCACTTCATGGCTGCATTTGTTTCCTACTGTGGCTGCAGCTAATTACTACAAACTTGTTGGCTTAAAACAACGCAAACGGATTCCCCTAATTCTGGAAGGCAGAAGCATAAATTCAAGGTATTGTTAGGGATGTGTTCCTTTTGGAGGCTGCCGGGGAGAATTTGCTTCCTACCTTTTCCAGCCTCTTGGGGCCACCTGCATTCCCTGACAGGGTCCTCCTTCTGTATCTTCTAAGTCAGCAGTTTAGCACTTTTTCCCCGGTCTGACCGCCTGCCTCCCTTTTACAAGGACTGTTGCAAGTATTGTGAGGCCACCTGGATAATCCAGGATACTATTCCCATCTCAAGATCCTTAATCAAATCTGTAAAGTCCCTTTTAATAGGGTAACAGGAGGCTAGGCATGGTGGCTCACACCTGTCATCCCACACTTGGGAAGGCCAAGGTGGGAGAATTGCTTGAGCTCAGGAGTTCCAGACAAGCCTGGGAAACATAGTGAGACCATGTCTGTCTTCACAAAAAAAAACAAAAAAAAAAATTGTTTTTGAATTAGCTGTGCATGGTAGCACACACAGGTAGTCCTAGCTACTCAGGAGGCTGATGCAGGAGGATCACTTTAACACAGAAGCTGAAGGCTGCAGTGAGTTAGGATCTTACCTTACCACTGCACTCCAGCCTGGGCAACAGAACAAGACTTTGTTGCAAAACAAAATAAATAAATAAAGTAAGGTAACACACTCACAGGTTCTGGGGATTAGAACATAGATACTTTGAGGGGCTGAATATTCTGCCTACCAGATTAAGATTAACAATATTTATTTCTGGCAGGGCATGGCGCTCACATCTATAATCCCAGCACTTTGGGAAGCCAAGGCGGGCAGATCACTTGAGGCCAGGAGTTTGAGACTAGCCTGGCCAACATAGTGAAACCCCATCTCTACTGAAAATTTTAAAAAACATTAGCCAGGCGTGGTGGCACATGCCTGTAGTGCCTCCCAGCTACTTGGGAGGCTAAGTCACAAGACTCACCTGAACCCAGGAGGCAGAGGTTGCAGTGAGCCGAGATCGTGCCACTGTACTCCAGCCTGGGTGACAGAATGAGACTCTATCTCAAAAAAAAAAAAAAAAGTAAAAAAGAAAAACAAGGGAAAAAAATATTTATTTCTGGGTGGCAGGATTTCTTTGCTTATCTGTATTTTCTTTTTCTAAAGTCAACATGTATGATTTGTGTAACTTTTAAAAAGAAGTGAGGTATGAGGGTGACAAAAATGTTCTAAAACAGGATTATAATGATAGTTGCATAACCCACTAAATTTTCTAAAAATCATTAAATTGTATACTTAAATGGGTGAATTTTATAACATATAAAAGAAAAACCAAAGAGGGGCTTTTGCACTTACTTTCAAATGGTTCAGCCCAAAATAAATAAATAAATATAAAAAGATCAAATATAGCAAAATGTTAACAACTGGCAAAACAAAGTGGAATTCACTATAAAGTGCTTGCGACTTTGGTGTAGGATTTAACATTTTCAAAAGGTAAAGGAAAATGGGCAGAGAAACAAGGAGAAAGAACAGGACAACTCTAGAAACTAAATCTATTTGGGCATTCCAGTCTTGGGCTGGACTTTAGCTTCAATATTTTGGCTCTCAAGAAGCTGTGTACAGGGTGTGGTGGTGCGTGCCTGTAGTGCCAGCTACTCCGAAGGTTGAGGCAAGAGGATCACTTGAGGCCAAGAGTTCCAGGCCATAGTACGCAATGATCACATACTACACTTTCCAGTCTGGGTGACAGACGGAGACCCCATCTCAAAAAAAAAAAGAAGAAAAAGAAAAAGAAGCCCTGTTCCAAGCAATGTGGAAGCAGCCACAGCTAGTGAGGAAGGCAGGTGATGCTGATGCTCACCTCTTCCTTCCTCTCCATACCCCAGGTGAGGAGGGACCACAATCCTTCGCTTCTCTCCAATGCAAACACCAAGTAGACCTTCATCCATCCCAGGAATCACGTAGCCCTGCCCAATGTACGTGTCAAACGTGCGGTTCCGAGAGTAGCTAGAAAAGAAGAAAGGAAAGAAAGAGGTCATTCATAAGGGCCTCCACAGCAGCTGTGCAAATTAGTTGGGACAGAGATGCAAAAGCACACAGAGGCCTCCAGACTCCAGAACAGCGTAAACCATAGCATCTGAGGACACAGCCAAGAAACACGCTCCCCTGGAAGGGTAAATAGGAACCCCCACACAGCATGTGAACAGCCACCTGTAGAGACACACTGTGCAGCCCTCTGGTTTAGTCAGGTTATGAATGCAGTGTGGGTTATGAGAAGCACCACACAGAAATGGAGCTAATGTAAATTGAACAGTATGCTTTCTTTTTCTGAGGCAAAGTCTCACTTTGTCACCCAGGCTGGTGTGCAGTGGCACCATCACAGACAGCTCACTGCAGCCTCAACTTCCCAGGCTCAAGCAATCCTCCCACCTCAGCCTCCCAAGTAGCTGGGACCAGAAGCACGTGCTACCATGCCTAGCTAATAAAATATACATATATTTTTTGTAGAGATGGAGTCCCACTATGTCGCTCAGGCTGGTCCTGAGCTCCTGGATCAAGTGATCCTCCTGCCTCGGCCTCCCAAAGTACTGGGTTGACAGGCATGAGCCACCATGCCCAGCCTGTATACTTGATAACCATGTCAAGTTAATGAAAACAATCAAGCTCTCAACCAGCCTGGGCAACATGGCAAAACTCTGTTACTACAAAATTACAAAAATTAGCTGGGTGTGGTGGCACACACCGATAGTCCCAGCTACTCAGGAGGCTGAAGTCAGAGGACTGCCTGAGCCGGAGAGGTTGAGGTTGCAGTGAGCCAAGATCACAACACTGCACTCCAGCCTGGGTGACAGAGTGGGACCCTGTCTTGAAAACAAAAAACAAAACAGAAAACAGAATCGAACATAGCCCTTATCAGAAACTACAAATGTGTCACAGGGACAACGTCTCCAATATCTAAAGAGAAGATATCTGCACATGAGGGACATGAGTATTCTGTTTTTATTTTTTAATTACTTTTTTTTTTTTTTTTTTTTGAGACAGGATCTTGCTCTGTCTCCCAGGCTGGAGTGAAGTGGTCTAGTCTCAGCTCACTGCAGCCTCAACCTCCTGGACTCAACTGATCCTCCCACCTCAGCCCCTCAAGTGGCTGGGGCTATAGCGTGCAATACTGTGCCTGGCTCATTTTTGTATTTTTAGTAGAGACTGGGTTTCACCACGTTGCCCAGGTTGGTCTCAAACTCCTGGGCTCCAGCGAACTGCCTGCCCTAGCCTCCCAAAGTGCTGAGCCACAGCACCCAGCCTGACATGAAGATTCCGGTCGCCAGCAAAGCAGCATACACTCTGAGAGTAATGAATTCCGCAGTCTCTACCACAGCCCAACAAAAGTCCCCCAGTATCACCTCTGCTCACCACGCCATCCTGGTGAATACCTGGGTTTCCCAAGTGCTCCTGGCAGGAGCCCCAAGTCCACTCAGGGAGAGATACAGCCTGTGTGTAAACTGCTGAGTGAGTCTATTACCATGAGTTTGGTAAAAAGAGGAACCAATTCCCCACAGCATAATTATTGCAGAATAAAGTAATAAAACTTCATATGCCAAGTCCACTATCAAACTGGACCACGTGACCTGCACCCCTTCCCCACACCACCTGGTGCCGATGAGGCAGAAAGCCTGTCCTGAAAGAGCCAGTCGGTCCTGCCATTCCCTCACCCCACAGCCAGCGCATGACGTCCCGGAGAAGAGAGACCAGACCGCCGAGTGGGGCCGGGTCAATACACAGGCAGAACTGTGGAGGTTCTCCCTTCTCAATACCCCTCAGAGACCACAAAGTCATGGGGCATGAAGAAAGAACCACAACAGATGTCCCTCCTCACCCAGGAAGCAGGAGATTGTCCACATAAATTCCCAGAGGAGGCTGTGAGTCCCTCTTCCCACCCACTAAGGACAGCACCCCACGCTGAGCAGCTCCAAGCCTCCTCCTGGTGCACTGGCCAGGAAGGCCTGGAGGGGAACACAGCAGGGAAGAGGAGGACCATGCAGGCTCCCAGCATCCTCCAGCCAGAGCAGGGCTCACCCTCCCCAGGTTCCCACCTGCAGGACCCTGGGGATCACCAGCAATGTGCAGTCACTACCAGACATTCAGGGAAGAGGAGGATACCTACGTGGTGGGCTCCCGACGAAGGGACACCAAGTGGTGAGAGAGACGGCAGGGACCCACAGTGGGGATTGCTGCCCTGCCCACTGGAATAGTCACAAAGATTCCATGGCAGAGGGGAGACAGCAGACACCAAAGGCTGTGGGATCTGCCTCAGGGACAAGCACCGGGCTGGCAGCAAGGGCCAAGCCGAGAGGCAGGAAAGAGCCTCCGAAGGAGAGACGGAGTGGTGGAGTGGGCTTAATTGTAGCGAACGCTGAATAACTTTAAAAGTTAAAGACAAGTAAATGGAAAACCATCCTGTTCCCCAGTGGAAAAGCAAAGTCATCAGTCCTCCCCTAAACTAACTTATAAGTTCTTTTTCCTTTTCTTTTTTTGAGACAGAGTCTCACTCTGTCACTGAGGCTGGAATGCAATGGCGAGATCTCAGCTCACTGCAACCTTCGTCTCCAGAGTTCAACTGATTCTCCTGCCGCAGCCTCCCAAGTAGTTGGGATTATAGGCATGCGCCACCACACTCAGCTAATTTTTGTATTTTCAGTAGAGATGGGGTTTCACCATGTTGGCCAGGCTTGTCTTGAACTCCTATCCACAAGTGATCCACCTGCCTCAGCCTCCCAAAGTGCTAGGATTACAGGTGTGAGCCATCGTGCCTGGCCTGAGCCACCATGGCTGGCCCAAAGTAACTTACAAATTTTAAAGCAATTCCAATCAAAATCCCAGGGGTGTGTATCTGGTGGTGGTGGGAAGCTCAGTAAAGTAATGCTAAAATTCATCTGAAAAAAGAAACAATTAAGAATGCTGTTTTTAAGGTGCAGTATATAGCAAGCTACCATTCTTATAAAAAATTAAAAAAGGTAAATATATATATATATGTACTTCATTACATATGTATGGAAGACCTATGAAATTAATAACACTGGGCAGGGGACAGTGGGTTACACTTGTAATCTCAGCACTTTGGGAGGCTGAGACAGGTGGATCACTTGAGGTCAGGAGTTCATGACCAGCCTGGCCCAACATGGTGAAACCCCACCTTTACTAAAAATACTAAAAAAATTAGCCAGGCCTGGTGGCATGTGCCTGAAAAAGAAATTAATAACACTGGTTCCCTATGAAGAGGGGAGGTTGGACAAGGATAGTAGGGAAATTTGTCACTGTATACCTTTCTATACTTCCAGGATTTTAAATCATTTCAATGCATCACTTAGTAGAAAAAAAAGTTATTTTTTAAAAAAGAAAAAGAATGCCCTCTACTATACAAATTAAAAAGCTAACACTAGTTAATCATAGCTAAAGGTGTGATGTTGGCCTAGAAATAGATAGAAGGTAAAGGATAAAAATTCTACACAAAGACTCAAAAGTACATATAAGAATTTGGTTCATAACAAAAATCACATTTTAGAGCAGTAAGGAAATGATAGAGTCATGCATGAAGGATGTTGGAAAAACTAGCTAACCACCTGGAAAACAATAAAGTTAAATCCTTCCTGTCACAGTGATACCACAATAAATTCCAGACGGATTAAAGACTTAAATATGAAAGCATTTGTGAGCACAGAGAGGAACTGCGGAACGTTGTTAACACTGGTTATCTCATGCTAGTGAGAATGGAAGGGGCTGATAAGAAATTTACATTTTTTGCTATACATTTTTGCATTGTTTCCATTATGCAATTAGGACACATTACCTCTGGCCTGGAGTGGTGGCTCATGCCTGTAATCCCAGCACTTTGAGTGGCCCAGGCGAGTGGATCACTTGAGGCCAGGAGTTTGATACCAGTCAGGCCAACATGGTGAAACCTCATCTCTACTGAAAATACAAAAAAATTAGCCAGGCATGATGGTGCACGCCTGTAGTCCCAGCTACTCAGGAGGCTGAGGCAGAAGAGAATTGCTTGAACCCAGGAGGTGGAGGTTGCAGTGGGCTGCAGTCACATCACTGCACTCCACCCTGGGCAACAGAGCGAGACTCTGTCTCAAAAAAAAAGAATATTAGTACCTTTGAAAATAAAAATTCTAATAAAGAAGGGCCGGGCGCAGTGGCTCAAGCCTGTAATCCCAGCACTTTGGGAGGCCGAGACGGGCGGATCACGAGGCCAGGAGATTGAGACCATCCTGGCTAACACAGTGAAACCCCGTCTCTACTAAAAAAAATACAAAAAACTAGCCGGGCGAGGTGGCGGGCGCCTATAGTCCCAGCTACTCGGGAGGCTGAGGCAGGAGAATGACGTAAACCCGGGAGGCGGAGCTTGCAGTGAGCTGAGATCCGGCCACTGTACTCCAGCCCGGGCGACAGAGTGAGACTCCGTCTCAAAAAAAAAAAAAAAAAAAAAAAAAATTCTAATAAAGAATATCTTAAAGAATAAAGAAAAAAAAGCAACCAATAAAAGGCTTGAAGGAAATACAGGCAAACATTTATATACTCTAGGAAGAGGACAGACTTTGTAACAAGTCACCAAAGACAGGAACCATAATGAGGAAGTCTAATGTATTTAACAACATAAAAGGTTTATAGTTAAATGGGTCAAAAATCAAAACAACCAAAATTAACATGCAAATAAATTGAGGAAAATGTTTTTAATAATATGCAACCATAAAATAATTAATATTTTTAATGTGTAGAGCTCTTCAAATCAACAAGAAATAGACAAACGCCAATGCCCCAAATAGAAAAACAGGCAAAGGACCTAAACAGATAGTTCAAAAGAAGATACTCAAACAAACATCCAAAGGAATTTCAAACCCAATAGCAATTGAAAATTCAGATTAAAACCATAGGTACCATTTTTTTCTCCCATAAATTAGGCAACTTTTTTTGTTTTTGTTTTATTTTGTTTTTTGTTTTTTGTTTTTTTTTGAGATGAAGTCTCCCCAGGCTGGAGTGCAGTGGCGTGATCTCGGTTCACTGCAACCTCCACCTCCTGGGTTCAAGCTATTCTCCTGCCTCAGCCTCCCGAGGAGCTGGTATTACAGGCATCTGCCATCACACCCGGCTAATTTTTGTATTTTTAGTAGAGACGAGGTTTCACCATGTTGGCCAGGTTGGTCTCGAACTCCTGACCTCAAGTGATCCACCCACCGCAGCCTCCCAAAGTGCTGAGATTACAGGTGTGAGCCACCACGCCTGGCCTAGCCAAGATTATTTTTAAATGATACCTAGTGTTACTAAGTTGGCAGGGAATGGGATACTCTTAAACTGTGATGCTGAGTAAAACCTTACTTGAGGGCAACTTGGTAGTATGTATCAAAAGGTGTAAAAATACACATAACTGCTCGGCACAGTGGCTCATGCCTGTAATCCCAGCACTTTGGGAGGCGAGGCGGGAGGGTCACTTGAGGTCAGGAGTTTAAGACCAGTCTGGCCAACATGGCAAAACCCTGTCTCTATCAAAAATACATAAATTAGCCTGGTGTGGTGGCAGGCGCCTGTAATCCTAGCTACTTGGGAGGCTGAGGCAGGAAAATCGCTTGAACCCAGCAGGTGGAGGTTGCAGTGAGCTGAAGTCGCACCACTGCACTCCAGCCTGGGCAACAGAGCAAGATTCTGTCTCAAAAAGAAAAAAAAAAAAAAAGCAGGGCACGGTGGCTAACGCCTGTAATGCCAACACTTTGGAAGGCCGAGGCAGGCAGATCACCTGAGGTCAGGAGTTCAAGACCAGCCTGGCCAATATGACGAAACCCCCATCTTTACTAAAAATACAAAATTAGCTGGGAGTGGTGGTTCATGCCTGTAATCCCAGCTGCTAAGGAGGCTGAGACACAAGAATTGCTTGAATCCAGGAGGCAGAGGTTGCAGTGTGCCGAGATCACACCATTGCACTCCAACCTGGGCAAGAAGAGCGAAACTCCATCTCAAAAAAAAAAAAATACACATAACCTTTGACCCAGAGATTCTTCTAGAGATGTATCCCAGGGAAACAATCATATATTTTAAGATTTTCCTACAAAAATAATTACTGCAGCCTTAATTAAATGTCAAAATTCAGGAAACATAAAGGATAAACAAGGATTGATTACCTAAATGTAGGCAAGTCTATACAATGAAATATATGCAGCTATTAGAATGGATTAGATCCCACTGTACTAAAACAGAAAGCTCTTTGAAACCTGAGAAAACTGTGGTTCCATTATGTGAACAGAAATCTGGTATACACAGAAAAATGGTCTTTCAATTGGAAATATAATTCCAGGGAATAAAGAATAGAACCACACTGGAATGCAACAAAGAATAATACACATGTGTACTAAATTATTTTTTTTTGGTAACAGAAGAAGATAAAAACAACTCAAATGTTCATCAATAGGAGAATGGTTATCTAAATACAATATACTCACCCAATGGGACACCATGTAGACGTAAAAAATAGAGCATTTTTCTCTATGTATTAGCATGGAAAAATCCCAGAGTAACAAAAATCCAGAACACCACTTTGTTCCCTAGTAATACTATATTCTGAAAGCCATATACTTTGGAGAGGAGAAAATAACATTTGTGTTTGCTTATATTTGCATTTTTAAAAATCTACACATTAGGCTGGGTGCAGTGGCTCACGACTGTAATCCCAGCACTTTGGGAGTCCACAAGTTCGAAACCAGCCTGGCCAATATGGTGAAACCCCGTCTCTACTAAAAATACAAAAATTAGCCAGGCATGGTGGTGTGTGCCTGTAACCCCAGCTACTTGGGAGGCTGAAGCAGGAGAATCGCTTGAACCCGGGTGGCGGAGGTTGCAGTGAGCCAAGATTGCACCACTGCACTGCAGCCTGGGTGACAGAGTGAGACTCTGTCTCAAAAAAAAAAAAAATCTAGACATTGGGAAAATTAAAAATAGAAGCCAATAAAAATGGTTAACTCTAAGTGGTAGGGGAGAGAGGGAGGTTAGGCAGACAGGAACAGGTATACAACATATCTTTTCTTTTTTTTTTTTTTTTTTTTTTTTGAGACAGAGTCTCGCTCTGTTGCCCAGGCTGGAGTGCAGTGGCGTGATCTCAGCTCACTGCAACCTTGGACTCCTGGGTTCAAGTCATTCTCCTGACTCAGCCTCCTAAGTAGCTGGGATTGCAGGCACCCGCCACCACGCCTGGCTAATTTACAACATATAATGCATGCTTTGTTTTGGTTTTGAGCTATGTAACTATTACTCTTTCCCAAAAAATTTAAATGACAAATTTAAAAGAGATCCTAGGAACAAGAATGAATTATTCAAATGAAATAATGCCATATACAAATTCTTCTGTAATGGTTTTGGATGACTCCATTAACTAGAAGTCTATCACCTCAGAGAGACAGGGAGGTTGCTGTCGCTACTTGTTTGCTCTACTGGGAGCTAAAGGAGTAGTTTCAAACAACACATGCCACTGGAATGAGCAAGACAGGCCAAATGCAAGCCATCTCTACAATTGCAGGCCATGCCTGATAAACAAAACAAAACTTTGAACAACAAAGGAGGCCAGTAATTAGCCTCCATGGCACCCAGCATCCCGAAGGGAGCTGAATGCATCCAACCAGTGCCGCCCAGCTGATCAGCCACTGAAATTTGTAAAGCACTGTGACACATACCTTATCTCTTTAATCTAACCATCTACTTGACAAAGGTGCTGGAATAGGGAAAAATGAAGTCCAAGGCAGTCAAACGCTATCCAAAGTCATACAGCTAGTGCACCACAGGGGCTAGAGCCCAGCTCTCTTGGCATCAAGCACATTCTCTGCCCACTGTACCTCCTTGACATCACTTCTGGCCACTCCTCATCTTGGGCCCTATAATGAGGTTTATACCTGGACAGCTAAGCACAGTATAGGGGGATGGTGGGAGTCGAGGGTCTCTCCTGGCTTCCTGCAGAACCATCTAAAACAGCCCCCAAGAAAGAGATGGTTACAAGAGCCTATGAATAAATTTAAGCCCATCTCTACAAAAAATAAAACATTAGCCAAGCATGGTGGTACACGCCCACAGTCCTAGCAACTAAGGAGGCTGAGATGAGAGAATTGCTTGAGCCCAGGAGTTCAAGGTTGCAGAAAGCCACAATCATGCAGCTACACTGCACTCCAGACTGGATAATAGAACGAGACTCTGTCTCAAAAAAAAAAAAAAAAAAGGAAAGAAAGGAAGGAAGGGAGGGAAGAACTAAGTATCAGAAAATAGAAACCTATATTAGAGATGAAAATGCCAACTATGAATCAGCATTGACAAAGTATTTAAATCATGGTCCAGCCAATGGCAGACTTTATTCAATACAACGTTCTGGTAATTGAAGACTTTAATCATTTCCTTACCTGGAATCAAAGAGGGTGCCATCCAGAAGCGTGCCATTGTAATGATACCTGAGAAAGTCCCCGCTTTGACTTATCCGCTCACAGTTTTCAGGTACTACCTTGTTCTCAATGGAAATGCTGTCCTTGGGGTTATGGAGGTCCAATAATGCAACATCAAACACCAGAGATGCCTGACCGGGAATGTCCTTCCCTAGAATGGAATGGGAGAAGATGATTAAACGGGACCCAGGATTTAGGACGTACTTTACAACTCAACAGCCTCGGGGTTGGTGTTATTCACTTCTTGAAGTTTTGAAGCCAAGGAAACAAATGTTCTTCCAGGTCTTGAATGGGCCCCCATAGTGTCCAACCATGGGCTGATGGTATAATCTAAAATCTGACTCAGCAAAATGAGAAAATTGATATTAATGACATAAGCAACCACCATGACCATATTTTCTGGGCTCATGCTGAAAAATCAAGGCTCTATGTAGGTGGGCATGCACCCACAAGCAAACCCAAATACATACCTCTGTGGGTTTCTGTTTGTGAATAAATGCAAACCACAGACATCTAAAGGAGGTAATTCCAAATCTCTGGTCTGGTTCTGGAGAACTGTACACAGTCTTGTTCTTTGGAACGAACAGTCAATTTTTTAGAGGCAAAAAGTAAAACTCAACGCCTTAAGTGTATCCAAAGCAAGATATAAATAACATGAAAGTTAGCAGAGATAACAGAGAAAAAATGGCACCCACAATCCAAAATATAAATAAATAGTCCTCAAATCACTTCTGTCTAACTTCTGGGTAGTACTGCTTCTCTTGGATGTTCCTGACAGTGGGAATATTTTGAATATCTGCAAAATGAAATCCACATGAAGAGATTACAGGACACTAGTTCTTCCTGCAAAGATCAACATCAACCAATAAATAACCCAAAATCCAGTAATTTGGGATAGTAGAAAGTTAACCAACAAACCAGTCCCTCACTTTTACTTGCCATTTGTTATACTATGCAAAGGAGTAGGCCCGGACAAGCAAACTAGATGCCACCAAGCCTGAGCTCCTTCCACTGGCCTTTGGCAAAGCCCACCCTGCATCTCCTTCCCCTCCAAGGAATGATGAAATCTGCTGAAAGCCGGCTGCTGAGTCAGCCCCTGGAATGCAAGGTGTGGTCAATCCCCAAATCACATGCGTGGGAGATAGAATATTAATCTGTGTGTGCTTTACTGTATCTTTTCATTTAAGATAAAAATGAAAGCCTTAAAAGTAACCATGGGGTTTAAATTTTTCTTTTCTTTTCTTTTCTTTTTGAGATGGAGTCTCGCTGTGTTGTCCAGGCTGGAGTGTAACGGCACAATCTCGGCTCACTGCAACCTTCGCCTCCCAGGTGAAGTGATTCTCCTGCCTCAGCTTCCCGAGTAGCTGGGATTACAGGCACCTGCCATCATGTCTGGCTAATTTTTGTATTTTTAGTAGCTGGGATTACAGGCACCTGCCATCATGCTGGCCAGGCTGCTCTCGAACTCCCGACCTCAGGCGATCCACCCTACTCAGCCTCCCAAAGTGCTGGGATTACAGGCGCAAGCCACCATGCCCGGCCTGGGGTTTCAATTTTTCTAGCATTAATGTGCACTAAATGAATAATGTTTTCTATAACAACTTAGCAGAGATATAATTCACATACCATACAGTTCAACCATTTAAAGTTACACTTGGATAGCCGAGCACAGTATTCAAGTATAAGCAATCAAAAATAACTATTCTAAATAAACTATTATTTGTTTAAAGTAAATAAATAATATTTCTCATATTAGGCTCACATCTGGTTTTGTTATGTGGCTGATGACAGAAGGATCTGGGAGCCAATGTGAATGAACTTCTTGGGGCCAAGGACAAGACCATTTGAACATCAGTAAGAAAACAGTAACTGCCAGGCACAGTGCCTCCCACCCATAATCCCAGCACTTTGGGAGGCTGAGGTGGGAGGATCACTTGAGTCCAGGATTTCAAAGTAATCCTTGGTAACATAGTGAGACACTGTCTCTAAAAAAATTTTTTTAACTAGCCAAGCATGGTGGCACACACCTGTAGTCCTAACTATTCGGGAGGCTGAAGCAGGAAGATCACCCAGGAGTTTGAGGTTATAGTGAGCTGTGATGGCGTCACTCCAGCCTGGGTGACAGAGTGAGAGCCTGTCTCTAAAAATAATAATAACAATATCTACATCTTGGTTGGGGGGAGAATTAAGACATGTTTATGGCACTGTTTTAAACTTTATTTTTCCTTTAGTAGGGAATTTCACCCCTAATACTCTTTTTAAGAAACCATCTGCAGATCCCCAGCATGTAAAATATATAAAAGTGGGCCAGGCACAGTGGTTCACACTTGTAATCCCAGCATTATGAGAGGCCGAGGTGGGTGGATGGCTTGACCTCAGCAGTTTGAGACCAGTCTGGCCAACATGGCGAAACGCTGTCTCTACTAAAAATACAAAAATTTGCCAGGCATGGTGGCATACGTCTGTAGTTCAAGCTACCCAGGAGGCTGAGGCAGGAGAATCTCTTGAATCCAGGAGGTAGAGATTGCAGTGAGCCGAAAGTGTACCACTGCACTCCAGTCTGGGCAACAGAGTGAGACTCTGTCTCCAAAAAAAAAAAAATTATATATATAAAAAAGTATATATATATGAGTATATGAGTATATATATGAGTATATGAGTGTGTGTGTATATATATATGAGTGTGTATGTATGTGTGTGTGTATATATATATGGAGGTAGAGACGAGAGACGGCTGAGCCCCACCACCTCAGGCTCCCTTCTCCTGCTCTGCTCCAGAGCCAGAAAACAACATCGAAAACATATTGGCTATTGTAAGTTGGGTATCACTATCAGTAAATTTCTTAAGAAGCATCATGTTCTCATTTATATCCTTAACTACGAAGTCATCTGCTGCATAATGAAGTTTTGGTCAACAACAGACCACATATATGAGAGTGGTCCCATGAGATTATCATATCATGTCTTTACTGTACCTTTTCTATGTTTAGATACACAAATTCTTGTCATTATGTTACAGTAGCTCACCTGTGAGTGAGTACACATGAGTACACAGTACACATGCTGTGCAGGTTTGCAGGCTAGAAGAACAGGTTACACCATACAGCCTAAGTGTGCAGTGGGCTATAGCACCTAGGATTGTGTAAGTGCACTCTATGGCATTTGCACAACAATGCAATTGCCTAATGATGCCTTTCTCAGAACATATCCCCATTATTAATCAACACATCACTGTATCCATCTGCTGTGTAAACGCCTACAGGTCTCTATGTTGTGTCAGCATGTCAATATGATTAAACGCACCTGAAATTCAAACATGAGTACCTGAGAAATTCTATTTATCAGTCAATATTATGTGTTTTCCTTCACAGGAAAACTACAAACAGGACACTGCTTCTAATTAATGTGTTTTCTAACATTACCCTTTGCTTTTGTCCATATGGAGTTAATGTCATAGGTAAAACCCATTGTAGAGGTGCAAATGGGGAAATCTGGCAATTCTGACATTATATGGCTAAATTTCTACCTTGATATCTGCAACTTTTATAGTGTCTAGTTCAAGTCTCATTTCACAAATGTTAAAGCCAGAGAGGTTGGTGGCCAAGGCCATAGCAGGTACGGCAGGAGCAGAGGAGGTTACTTATGAATGCCAATAAGTAAGTGGACCATAAGTAAGTGGAAATTTCTGCAACTCAATCATCAGACAGCAGACAATCCAGACTAGCACTGTCAAATAGAACTTTCTGAGGGATGGAAATGATCTGGGTCTATATTTGCACTGTCCAGTATGGTGGCCCTCAGCAACATGAGGCTATTAGGTACCTAAAATGTAGCAGTGCGACCAAGGAACTGAATTTTAAATTTTAGCTAATTTTAACTTGTTTCCATTTCAATATAAATAGCCACATGTAACTAGTGATTACCGTATTAGACAGTGTAGGTCTAGACCGAAAGGTCTAGTGGGTTTCATGTGGTGACAACTGAATTAACCACTGCAATAAAAATAAGGATAGGAGAGAGTGGCTCCAAGAAGGAGAAGGACTTACCATCTCCATCCTCTCCATAGGCCAAAAAAGGAGGAATGGTGATGATGCGCTTCTCACCCACACACATCCCCAGCAGCCCTTTATCCATTCCAGGAATCAGCCAGCCAATCCCCACATATGTGTCATACGTTTTCATGCGATTGTGACTAAAAGCCAATGAGAAAGGGAAAAAGTTCCACACCATGAGAATGTTTCCAACTCATCTCTCAGTACAGTTTTTGTTACCCAAATATCAGCTAAACAATGATCTCATACCCATCCCTAGAGATAGGCGTTTATGGATCTTTGCCCCCAAACTCAGGGCAAATGTCCTCAAGTTTAGAAAGAAATAAAAAGCATGCATTTATACCAGTGATAGATAAAAACAGGCCAGCTATTCCACTAATCAAACACGCTCTAATGAGAATAAATTGCAAAGGGTTCCCAGATCTCTGACGTGGCCCCGTGCTGCTCCATAGCTTCATATACATTCATCTTTCCCCTCCTGCTTCCGTGGGAAAACTATAAAAATGAACCAAAACGTGCATAAGCCTCCTGAAAAATAGATGCTTTCACGGCTGGGCGTGGTGGCTCACACCTGTAATCCCAGCACTTTGGGAGGCCAAGGCAGGCAGATCATGAGGTCAGGAGATCGAGACCATCCTGGCTAATATGGTGAAACCCCACCTCTACTAAAAATATAAAAAATTAGCTTGGCGTGGTGGCATGCACCTGTAGCCCCAGCTACTTGGGAGGCTGAGGCAGGAGAATCGCTTGAACCCAGGAGGTAGAGGTTGCAGTGAGCCAAGATCGTGCCACTGCACTCCAGACTGGGTGACAGGACGAGACTCCATCTCAAAAAAAAAAAAACAAATAGAGCCTTTCACTTAATAATGAGATCTCAAAATACTGTTAAGTTAGATAAACATTGCTCTTCAATGTTTCTAAGATGTATTAAAATTTTGACTCTGGCACCAGAGAAGATGCAACGCTGACCAAAAGTCTTAAGTAGATGAGTTCGGTACTGGTTACAGTGGAGAAGAGTCCCCATCGGCATAAAAAGCAAGACAGAAGGAAGCAACTATGCGTGGGACATTTCACTGATACTTCCATGAATGACAGGACTTACCTCGAATCAAACAGAGTTCCATCCAGGAACGTCCCGTTGTAGTGGTACCTCACAAAATCAGACACCTGGATGGTCCGAGGGCAACTCGGGGGCTTGAAATAGGTGTGAATCTGAACCTGGTCTTCAGAATTCCAAATATCCATCAGAAGTACATCAAAATGAAGCACTGAATTGGGGGGGATCACACCAGCTAGAAATTAAAGATTTCACACTGAGTTCACAGTTGCTGACTTTCAGGCCAGATAAATAAATACCTAGGATGCTGCCAAGGTGAATGTGGGCCAAAAGGGTTCAAGCAGTTACTGCTCTACAATCCCAAAATGACCCATTCTTCCTCCCTCTTTCCTCCACATGAAATTGAAAGAAAAGAGAAAAAACAGTTTTCTTCTCATTGAGGGTATCATTCAATACATCTGTGTTAATGACACTTTCTTTCACATCTAGAAGAAATAAACCTAAGATGGAAATTTTAGCTGTGTATGAGTTCACTGCTTTTCATTTTCCCCCAATCTAAAAAGCTTCCAAGATTCTCCAGTCTGTTTGACTTAACATCCTAAAAGTGTTCTCATTGTTTCTGCAGATGTGTTTATAAACGAGGAAGAAAAGCTTACAAACTCCTTCACTTCCGTAGGCAAGCTTCGGGGGAATCTTCACGAAACGTCTCTCGTTTACGCACATCCCAACAAGAGCCTGGTCCATCCCTGTGATCAGCTGTCCTTTTCCCACAAACACGTTGAAAGTGGAGTCTCTGTCATAGCTGAAGACCCAAAGGGTAGGGAAAGAGAGAGAAAAGTATAAATAGTCCCTTCCTCAGTAAAAACCAACCTGTCAAAATGCGCCCACAGATGTAATGTGGCCACAGCAAAGCAAAAAGCCTGCCAAGGAGTTACTGATACAGGAACATCTCCACTGGACAGTACTTGTAGGGTTGGAAATTTTAGACTATCTTGAATATTGCCAGCAAATCTAGTTCAATAAGAATCAGCATAACTCTCTCTAGAAAAAAAAAAAAATGTGTTAAGCTGATTTTGCAAAATAATTACCTATTCTTTCACACACACAAAAAAAGAAAGAGTTGGCTGTGGTCATGCCAGGGCTTTGGAAGGCCAAGGCAAGGGGAGTTAAGTTGAAGTTAGCCGGGGCAACAAAGTGAGGCCTCCTCTCTTCTAAACAAATAAATACATATAATTAGCCAGGTGTGGTGGTGCATGCCTATAGTCCCAGCTACTTTGGAAGCTGAGGTAGGAGGATCGCTTGAGCCCAAGAGTTTGAGGCTGCGGTGAGCTATGACTGCACCACTGCACTGTAGCCTGGGTGACAGAGTCTCAAAAAATAACATAAAATAGAATAAAATAAAATAAAATAAAATAAAATAAAGACTTTACAGCCGGGTACAGTGGCTCACGCCTATAATCCCAGCACTTTGGGAGGCCAAAGAGGGTGGATCACCTGAGGTCAGCAGTTTGAAATAAGCCTGGCCAACACGGTGAAACCCCGTCTCTACTAAAAATACAAAAAAATTAGCCAGGTGTGGTGGCACACGCTTGTAGCCCCAGCAACTCAGGAGGCTGAGGCAGGAGAATTGCTTGAACACGGAAGGCGGAGACTGCAGTGAGCTGAGATTGTGCTACTGCACTCCAGCCTAGGCAACACAGTGAGACTCTGTCTAAAAAAAATAAAAAATAAACTTTACTTCATTTTCTATGTCATTGGTACCCAAAAGCAACATCATAGGTACTGATGGCCTAAGTTCACACACACACACACACACACACACACACACACACATACACACACACACTTGATTTTTTTTTAAAGGCATCCAGCTAAGTTAAACACAGAGGCAGCATGGTAAGAGCATAAAACATACTTAAACTCTCTTAACCTCAGTTTCCTCCACTGCAAAATGCAAGAAATAATAACAGCCTTCCCAGAATCTGTATAACAATGTGAAAAATGCTCTGAAAACCAAAGTGCTGTGCCAATATTGCTATAATTATCACAGGTAATAGAAAGTACGATGTAGTCTTACGATCACTAATATACATGTTTTAAAGGCTGATAGGCAATGGCCTTAGATCAAAAGATAAATAAGGAAATCATGGCTGTGACTCACACCTTTATCTTCTTCAATGTCAAATGTAGCAATCAACAGGGGTTTGCCTATTAGGGGACCGTGCCAGGTGCTTTGGGGGATATAAAGTACAAGGCACGGACTTTGCCTACAAGTAAGTACCTTATAAACTACTAGAGACCCACAGAGTTTCAGAAGACATAAAATACAATGCTCTATGGCATTTTATAACAACAGATTTTTACTCACTGACATGGAGGGATATATACAATATGAGTAAAGGGCAGGTTACAATGCCAGGCATGGTGGCTCATGCCTGTAATCCCAGCACTTTGGGAGGCCAAGGAGGGTGGATCACTTGAGGTCAGGAGTTTGAGAGCAGCCTGGCCAATATGGTGAAATGCCATCTCTACTAAAAACACAAAATTAGCAGGGTGTGGTGGTGTGCACCTGTAGTCCCAGCTACTTGGGAGCCTGAGGCACAAACATTGCTTGAACCTGGGAGGTGAAGGTTGCAGTGAGCTGAGACGGTGCCACTGCATTGTCATCCAGCCTGGGTGACAGAATGAAACTCTGTCTCAAAAAGGGTGGGGGGTGGGGACAGGTTAACACAGTATAAAACCACCCCATTTTCAACTTACATATATAGATGCATTTGAAAAAATCCACAAGGCAATACATGAAATATTATCTATCATCTACAGGTAGAGGACTTCAGGTGACTGAATTTGTTTTCTCTTTAATTATCTTACTTTTCAAAATGATCATGTAATTACTTATGTAATAAAATGTTAAGAGCTGCTGGGATTTATTTCATGAGAATGTGTCACCCTTCATTTTGCAAAATACTTTCACTTTTTCCTCTTTTTCCCTAATGAACAGTTTGGGCGAGCAACAGAGTCCACCTCACCACTCCCCTCAGGGCAGCTTCCTGAGACCTGGCCCTCTTGTCTTTCTCCTCCTAGTTTTACAGCCTATTTTAATAGGTTTCCTTTCTTCAAGGTCAGTGAACAGAAAGCAAGATTTCAAGTACAGGCCAACAAGCCAGAGGACAAAAGCACATGGCCAGTTTTGTGCCCAAGTCAGCTTTACACCTCCACCCTCTACCTCCGGGGCCCCAATCCGCACCCCCTGGAATGCCCGCTCTTGAATTACACTTGGCTGGCGACTCGCCCTGCCACTAAGCCATCATCAAACTGGCAGATTCATTATAATAATGGGCCAGAAAGCAAGACTTCAAAGACTCCCAAGCACAGAACACACAGAAACAGCAACAATGCACCGGCATACTTTAAAAATATTTTTTTCATTCACAGAACCTGAATATACTTCCCAAATTTAACAAAACTTTTTAATACTAACTACCATTGACAGAGTATTTATTATTTGTTGGGCACAGTAGCAGACTAAGCTCTTCAATATATACTACACCATTTAATCCTCATACAGTACTTTAAGGTGGGTGCTATGATACTCAGACTCTTTGGAGGTTACAAAACTTCCCAAGCTCATGAAATTAAACATGAGGAGGGAAAAAAGTGAGAATCTAGGACCATCTGACTCTCATACTCCGGGGTCAGGGCCTCTCTAGAGGTGTATAGAAATAGTTGTTGCCCAGCTTGGGCAACATTGTGAAATCCCATCTCTACTAAAAATACAAAAAATTAGCTGAGCATGGTGGTATGCGCATGTGGTCCCAGCTACTCGGGAGGCTGAGTTGGGAGGATCACTTGAACCTGGGAGGCGGAGGCTGCAGTGAGCCAAGATCGCACCCTGGCACTCCATCCTGGGTGACAGAGTGAGATCCTGGAAAGAAAGAAAGGAAAGAAAGAAAGGAAGAAAGAAACAGGTGTTGCCTCACAATATTAACTTCTTCATTTGATGTTGCCTAACCACTGTGAACAATTAAGCACCAAAGTGCTAAAAACCAAAAAACCTTTCTGAAAGAAAATGTATACATTTATACATTAAAAAGGTATACATTTTTACAAGAGGCTAACAATGCAAGACCAGTCTTATCTACTGCTTAAAATTCTGACCATCTGCAAAAATAAAGTTGTTCTGAACAAATTTATTCTGATCAGCATAACTGGCACAAACTCATAGGCAGCATCAAGCCCAGAACTGGTCATGAAAATTATTTCTGCACACTCTGGAATAAGCATTTATACAACCTGTCTTGGGATCTGGCTTATTTACACCTTTTACAGGCATCTCATTCAGGGGCCCGCAGGAAACAGATGACACACCCAAACGAAGTTGTTCCAGGAAAGTTTAATAATGGGGTTGTGCACAGCTGAGATCATAAACAATGGTGAAAAACTGAAAGGTTTTCCCCTGTGATTGGGGACAAGGAAAAGATGCTTGCTTTCAACACTTCTGTTCAGCATGGTCCTGGAACTCCTAGCTAGAGCAATTAAGCAAGACAAATAACTACATGGCACAGAAATTGGAAAGGAAGAAGTAAAAATATCTCTTTTAACAGACGAAATAACTTTATATATAGAAAATCCTGTAAGAGTCCATAGAAAAAGCTGTTAAAACTAATAAACATTGGACTTCATGGTTCTGCGGGGGGAAAAAAAACTAATAAACAAATTTGGCAAAGTTGCAGGATACAAAACCTCAAAATCAGCTGCATTTCTATACACTAATAATGAACAATCTTAAAAAAGGAAATGAACAAAATAATCCTATTTACAACAGCATCAAGAAGAATGAAATACTTAGGATTAAACCTAACCAAGGAGGCAAAAGGAGAAAACTAGAAAAACATTGCTGAAAGAAATTAAAGAGGGCCGGGGCAATGGCTCATGCATGTAATCCCAGCAATTTGGGAGGCCAAGGCAGGCGGATCACCTGTGGTCAGGAGTTTGAGATCAGCCTGGACAACATGGTGAAACCTGTCTCTACTAAAAATACAAAAATTAGCCAGGCATGGTGGCATATGCCTGTAATCCGAGGGGGGGGGGGGAGAGAGAGAGAGAGAGAGAGAGACAGAGAGACAGAGAGAAAGAAAGAAAGAAATTAAAGAGGACACAAATAAATGGAAAGACATTTCTTGTTCACGGACTGGAAGACTTAATATGGCTAAGATGTCCACACTAACCAAAGCAATCTATTGATTCAATGCAATTCCTACCAAAATCCCAATGGCTTTTTTTTGCAGAAATAGAAAAAAAAAAAAAAAACAAAAAAAAAAAACTAAACTAAAATTCATATGGAATTTTTTTTTTTTTTTTTTTTTGAGATAGAGTCTCACTCTGTCACCTAGGCTACAGTGCAGTGGTGCCATCTCAGCTCACTGCAACTTCCGCCTCCCAGGTTCAAGCAATTCTGCCTCAGCCTCCCGAGTAGCTGGGATTACAGGCACCTGCCAACATGCTCGGCTAATTTTTGTATTTTTAGTAGAGACAGAGTTTCACCATGTTGGCCAGGCTGGTCTGGAACTCCTGACCTCAGGATCAGACCACCTCAGCCTCCCAAAGTGCTGGGGTTACAGGTGTGAGCCACAGTGCCTAGCCTTAGAATCTTGAAGGACTCTAAATAGCCAAAACAATCCTGAGAAAGAAGAACAAAGCTGGAGGCCTCACACTTCCTGATTTTGAAACATATTATGAAACTGTTGTAATCAAGGCAGCATGGTACTGGCCCAAATATAGACATATAGACCAACAGATCAAAATAGCCCAGAAATAAACTTTTGCCTATATGGTCAAATGATCTTTGACAAGGGCTAAGACTACACAGTGGGTAAAGGGCAGTCTCTTCAATAAATGGTGCTGGGAAAATTGGATCTCCACATGCAAAAGAATAAAGTTGGATTCTTACTTTATACCACAGGAAAGAATCAATTCAAAATGGATTAAATACATAAATATAAGATCCAAAACTATAAAACTAGGAAAAAAACACAAGGGAAAAGTATAATAACATTGGATTGGATATGACACCAAAAGCACAGCTAACAAAAACAAAAACAGACAAAGGGGACTTTGTCAAACTTTAAAACTCTGAGCAGCAAAGAAAACAATCAACAGAGTAAAAAAGGAACCTAAAAAATGGGAGAAAATGTTTGCAAACCTCATATATGACAAGGGATTAATATCTAGAATATATAAAGAACTCCTAAAACTCAACAACAAAATAACCCAATTTTAAAATGAGCAAAGGGATTGAATGAATATTTCTCCAAAGAAGATATACAAATGGCCTACAAGCATATGAAAAGATGCTCCACATCACTAAACAGCAGAGAAATGCAAATCAAAAACCACAATGCAGGCCAGGCATGGTGGCTCATGCCTGTAATCCCAGCACTTTGGGAGACTGAGGTGGGCGGATCACCTGAGGTCAGGAGTTCAAGACCAGCCTGGCCAACATGGGAAAACCCCATCTCTACGAAAAGTACAAAAATTAGCCAGGCGTGGTGTCATGTGCCTGTAGTGCCAGCTACTCGGGGGGCTGAGGAAGGAGAATCACTTGAACCTGGGAGGCAGAGGTTGCAGTGAGCTGAGATCACGCCATTGCACTCCAGCCTGGGCGACAAAAGTGAAACTCTGTCTCAAAAAAAAAAAAAAAAGAAAGAAAGAAAAAGAAAACCACAATGCAATATTATCACACACACACTTGTTAGGATGACCACTATCAAAAATTTGGAAAACAAAAAGTGATGGAGAGGATATGGGAGAAATCGGAATCTTTGTGCACTTTGATGAGAATACAAAATGTTGTACTTGCTCTAGAAAATGGCCTGTAGGCTCCTCAAAAAATCAAAAATAGAAGTACTGTATGATCTAGCAATCCTATCTCTTGGTGTATACCCAAAAGAACTGAAAACAGAATCAGGCCGGATGCAGTGGCTCATGCCTGTAATCCAAGGTTGAAGCTTGAGCCTAAGAGTTCAAGACCAGCCTAAGCAACCTGGTAAAACTCCATCTCTACAAAAACACAAAAATTAGCCATGTGTGGTGGTGTACAGGTACTATAGTCCCAGGTACTTGGGAGGTTGAAGTGAGAGGATCACTTGAGCCCAGGAGGTCAAGGCTGCAGTAAGCTGTGATCACGCCACTGCACTCAACCCTAGACAACAGAACAAAAGACTCTATCTGAGCCGGGCACGGTGGCTCATGCCTATAATCCCAACACTTTGGGAGGCCGAGGTGGGCGGATCACCTGAGGTCGGGAGTTAGAAACCAGCCTGACCAACATACTGTCTCTGTCTCTACTAAAAATACAAAAATCAGCTGGGCGTAGGGATGGGTGCCTGTGATCCCAGCTACTCAGGAGGCTAAGGCAGGAGAATCACTTGAACCTGGGAGGCGGAGGTTGCGATGAGCTGAGATCTCACTACTACACTCCAGTCCGGGCAATAAGAGTGAAACTCTGTCTCAAAAAACAAAACAAACAAACAAAAAAAAAAAAACCACTCTGTCTAAACTAAAACAAAAACAAAACAACAACAACTCAGATATTTGCACACACATGTTCACCTCAGCACAATTTACAATAGCCCAAAGCTAGAAGTAACCTAAATGTCCATAAACAAATAAATGGATTAAAAAAATGTGGCATATACACACAATGAGATATTATTCAGCCTTAAAAAGGAAGGAAATTCTATCACATGCTACAATATGGATGAACCTTGAGGACATTACGTAAAGTGAAACAAGCCAGTCAGAGAAAGACAAATACTGCTTGATTCCACGAATTATATGAGTTATCTAAAGTAGTCAAACTCATAGAAACAGAAAGTGGAATGTTGTTATCAGGGGACAAGGAAGAGGGAAAAATGCAGAGAAGTTGTTCAATGGGCATAAAGTTTCAATTTTGCAAGATGGAAAAATTCTAGAAATATATTGCACAACAGTGTGCATATAGCTAACACTCTCTATTATACAGTTCAAAATGATTAAAATGGCAAATTTTATGGTTTTTTTAAAGTAATAACAAAGTGGCTGTGTGCAAAGGTGTGTAGAGAACACAGCAAAACACAAGGGAGAGTACCTCTGTGGCTGGGTAGGGAATGCTGCTATCACACCTGAGCTTGAATGACAGAGACAGAGAGGGCAGCTAGGGGCTATCTGACAGGAACTGGGCCCTTTAGTTTAGGGCCACAATCCATGGTGACCCTACAGACAGGAAGCCAGAGGAATAAATACCTTCACCTCACTCTCTTCCCTCCCTCTGAACATCTGATGCCTGATAGGGTTTGGATCTGTGTCCATGCCAAATCTCATGTTGAAATGTAATCCCCAGTGTTGGAGGTGGGGCCTGGTGGGAGGGCTTAACGCCATCCCCTTGGTGATGAATGAGTTCACAGATCTGCTTGTTTAAAAGTGTGTGGCACCTCCCACCCTCTCTCTCTCGCTACCGCTCTTGCCATGTGAGATGTCTGCTCCCATTTTCCCTTCCACCATGACTGTAAATCTCCTGAGGTCCTCACTTGAAGCTGACGCCAGCATGCCATGCTTCCTGTACAGCCTGCAGAACTGCGAGCCAATTAAACCTCTTTTCCTACAAATTACCCAGCCTCAGGTATTTCTTTCCAGGGACACAAGAGTGGCCTATTACAATGTCCCATTGGCTGAACCCAACCAAAGCCAGAAGACAAAGGGTCATTAATGCACTCCATACTATGCAGATGTAGTCCATACAGGTCAGCCTCCCAGAGCAGAAAGCAAAGGGAACAGGTGGAGGGTGGACCTAGAAAGGCAAAGGGAAACCACCTAGCACATCCAACACCCTCCTTTACTCTCCACCAGCTTATTTTTGTCCCCTTCCATTACTGCCCCAGGGGGGTGATGGGAAAGGTGTCTGTAGCACCCTCTGATGATGCTCTTTAAAATTATTAACCCAAGGACCACTAAGACAAGAGACATCAGAGTCAATTCACTAAACTGTCTACATAGAAGCTCACGTTTTATTGGTGACACATTACTTGAGATAAATAACTATCCTCATGGCTATATTCTTCCTTTTTTTTTTTTTTTTTTTTTTTTTGAGATGGCATCTCACTGTCACCCAGGCTGGAGTGCAGTGGCACGATCTTGGCTCACTGCAACCTCTGCCTCTCATGTTCAAGCAATTCTCCTGCCTCAGCCTCCCTAGAAGCTGGGATTACAGGCACAAGCTACCACGTCCAGTTAATTTTTGTATTTTTAGTAAAGATGCAGTTTCACCCTGTTGGCCAGGCTGGTCTTGAACTCCTGACCTCAGGTGATCCACCCGCCTCAGCCTCCCAAAGTGCTGGGATTATAGGCGTGAGCCACCGTGCCCGGCCCCCATGGCTATATTCTTAAGGCATAATGGGGCTTCTAAATGTACATTTAAATCTGCAATAAGAACAAACTTTTAAAAGGACAAATGGCAGGCTGGGCACGGTGGCTCAAGCGGTAATCTCAGCACTTTGGGAGGCCGAGGCGGGTGGATCACTTGAGCTCAGGAGTTTGAGACCAGCACGGGCAACATGGCAAAACCTTCTCTCTACCAAAAATACACAAATTAGCCACGTGTGGTGGCACATGCCTGTGATCCTAGCTACTCGGGTGGCTTGAGGCATGAGAATTGCTTGAACTCAGGAGGCAGAGGTTGCAGTGAGCACCACTGCACTCCAGCCTGGGAAACAGAGTGAGACCCTGTCTCAAAAAGAAAGAAAGAAAGAAAAAAAGACTGCCATATTTTGAGAACCCATAACAGAAGGGAGGCAAAGTAAGGAAGAACAAGTCCACTAGGCATGGGAACTACCTTCTGGGGGCCTCAAAGTTGGTCCTGTCTCACTTGGGCCAACTCAGATGGCTGACTCACAGGGGACCTGCTTCACGTTTGGACTGTGGTCCTGCCACTGGCTTCATGAATGGGACTGAAACTCACCTCCTCACTGGCCACCTAGCTCCCAACTGGGACCCACCCCCTCTGCTGGCGGAGTTTCACCACTGAGACTGGATCTTACTGCAGACTTGAAAGCAGGGAGGCAGAGTCTGGCTTTTCTGCCTCCCACCTCCCTCTCCACATATTCACTCCCAAAGGGGACGCTTGGCTTTCTAGACCCTTTGCCCAAGACTATTTCCCTCAAACAACCATCTCTACCAGTAGCTAATGAGACATGCCAGGAGAAAAGAAAAGCAGTTAATGAACCAGCAAACTATCCAGACGGGAAAGTGTGAGAACACTGCAGAGGAGGAAGGGAGAGGAGGTGAGAGAGGAGAGAGGGAGCATGCGGGAGCAGAGAAGAAATGAGAGAGAACGCCTCCATTCATAGCTCCTCGGAAAATCAGACCCTGAAACATGAGCTGTTGGCTTGGATGGGCTTTGGCCCATTAAAACATCATTAAATGAAAAACTTTGCAAAGCAAAGCAAAATCCATTGCTGTTGTGGATTTTTGTTTGTAAGCAACTGCACAAATTAAAATGTCAGATCCCTATAGATGATTCCCATTTTTCACAGGGCTTAGCCCAATAAAATACCATACAGCCAAATTAAATTGTTCATATAAATGTGTAATTGCTCGCAATGACCCACAAATGAAAATTCAAAGCCCTGCTAATAAGTCTTCACCAGGGGTGCTTGGCCAGCTGCCAATGGCCTCAGGAGACCGCAGCGAGAAGTGGCTAGGATCTTCCCCTAGTTAGCAGAAATGCACAGGGCTAACGCAAGGTAGCAGCCTGCCTTTCAGCACTCCCCTTCTCCATAGAAAGAGCTGCGATGCAGAGTCACACTCTAAACAACTCCAAAGTTAGCATGTCCTGACCTGGCCAGTTGCTCTGACACCACTGTCCCCGTCAGGCCCCCCTGACTCCATCCTGGCTGCTGCCCGCCCACTGGCTCTTCCCTGAGGACCAGTCCTGCTGAAAGGGTGAGCCTGGGCCCCCACTTAGGATGATGTGACTTAACACCCAATAGGGTGGACACCTGCCCCAAGCAGGACCCATCAGATTATTTCCTGGAAACCTGTGAGACAGTCCAGCTTGTCGGCATTGGTGGTGGATCCCAGAGGTCATGTGTGCAGCATGGGAAGCTTGCTGGAACACTCTCTTTCTCGTGGGAGAGAATGAAGCCCCGTTTGCAACCCCTTGGGAAGAGGCAAAAAGTCACCTCAGTCCATGATTCTGGACCCTCACAAGTAATTGGCGATCCTTCCAATAAATTCCCACTCCTTTCTGCTTAAGTCTGCAGGAACGGGCTTATGTTCGCCCCAACCCTCACTTGAGGGCAGGGATTTTTGTCAGCTTTATCCTCTGCTGTATCCCAGTACCTGGAATGTTAGAAGCTGGATGAATCCCTGCGTAAAATGAAGCCCCAATGAGGCTGATCTCTAGAACTTCTACTTACACTATCAGTCCATCCACTGAGCACCTCAATCCTCTTACTCCTCTGAACAAAAACCTTCCCTTCACAAGATCCTGAACAGAAGCATATATTCAGGGCAACTTGAATCTATGGGATGAAAAAAAAAAAAAAAAAAAAAAAACAAAGTCCACAACACCCAGCCCAGCCACCCGGGCCTCCCATGGACTGGTTCTCCCATACCATTCTAGTGCCGGGTCCCCCACCTCCTGACCCAAATATTGGGGCCTCTCACTGTTCCTTGAGCATGCACTGCTCAGGCCCAGACCCTGGTCCACCTTATCTACTCTCTTAAACACACTCCCCGCTTTAAGGAATGAAATCCCACCCATGCTCAAGGCCCAACTCAAGCATCAGCTCCTCCTCAAAGCCTTTCCTATGGCTTCAGCAAGAAATCCTTCCCTCCCTAGAACGGGTAGAGGTATCTATGCACACTACTCACAAGGCACTCACTGCATGCTGGCTGCTTTGTGTGAGGCATGAGAGCACCCAGTCCAGAATCTGGAGGTCAGTTATATTAGCTGGGTGGCCACTGTCCTCTCACCTTTCTGGACCTGTCGCCCATCTTCCCACCCCTCACTCCCACTGCTTTTTCTCCATAGCCCTCACCAACTGCTAGTTTACCACATAACTTAAGAGCATGCCTGTGCTCTCACTAGTATGTAAGCTCCAGGAGGGCAGAGATTTCTGTTTCATTCACTGTTACATCCGCAGCACCTGCAAGAGTTGACACTCAGTAAATATTTGTTGGATGAATAAATGAATTCCAGCCTGGCCAAGCTGGCGAAACCCTGTCTCTACTAAACATACAAAAACTAGCCGGGTGTGGTGTCGCACGCCTGTAATCCCAGCTACTCAGGAGGCTGAGGCACAAGAATTGCTTGTGGTGGTGAGACAGCAACAGATCATCAGGCATTAGAGTCTCATAAGGAGCTCACAACCTAGATCCCTCACATGTGCAGTTCACAATAGGGTTCATGCTGCTATGAGAATCTAATGCCCCTGCTGATTTGACAGGAGGCCGAGCTCAGGCGGTGATATGAGCAATGGGGAGAGACTGTAAATACAGATGAAGCTTTGCTCGCTAACCTGCTGTTCACCTCTGCCTATGTAGCCCGGTTCCTAACAGGCCACAGACCACAACAGGTCCACGGCCCAGGGGTTAGGGACCCATGTTTTATTTATTTATTTATTTTTGTAAATTGATGTCCCATTGCAGCACCCCTGTTTTAGAGCAATGGTTCTCAAGGTGTGGTCCTCAGACCAGTAGCATCAGCTGGGAACTTGTCAGAAAAGCAAATTCTTAGGGCCTATCTCAGAGCTACTGAATCGGAAACCGTATAACAAGCTCTCAACGTGATTCGGAAGTATATGCAGTTTAAACACTACTGTGCTAGAGCATCTACAACTCTGTATACCCAAAAAGGTATGTGGTAGGCACATAATAATATTTATCAAAAGACAAGCCTGGACCTTAAGGGTCTGCAGACACACCCCTGAGCTCCTCCCTGCTGAATTTTAGTCATCCTTGGGTCTTATCCCTGCCACCCCAGGATTCCATCCTAACCTCTCCTCCGACACAGACACACAAACATATGGTTAAGCCTTCTCTGTGCTTTCAAAGCTACTTACCTTTCTTCTATCACATACGCGGGTGGACTACAGACCATAGATTATGGCCATGAACTACCTGGGTTCAAATCTCCGCTCAACTACTTAGTAGTTAGGTTCCTTGGGCAAATCATTTGAACTTTCTGAGCCTCAGTTTCTTCATTTGTAATGAGGTACCTACCTCACTGTCTTGTGAAGTTAAACGAATTCTTCTAAGATTAAATGAGTTAACATATGTGAAGGCACATGGTAAGAACTATGTGTGAACTTTATGAGAGACAGAGTGTGCGCTACTATCTTACTGTACTTATCACACTACGTTGTAATAGCCTAGGCTGTAAGTGGTAGAGATGGGGAAGAGACATACTAGACTAGCACTAGTCTCTGTCTAGAGGGATAGACACTGCAAAATGTTTGATGAATGGATGGTAGCTCCTCCATGCTCTTTAAACTGCCCTACACTGCCTCACAGTGGCTGCCAACCGTAGAGATGTTCTAGATAGTAGGACAACTTGTTCTACTGAAATTAATTACTATCAACTCAAGCAACAAATTCTTCCCTATGAAAGAAGCACATGAAAGAAGATACACAAATGGTCAATAAGCACATGATGCTCAACATCGTTAGCCATTAGGGAAATGCAGATCAAAACCACAACGAGATATCATTTCACACCCACTAAATGGTTATAATCAAAGACAGGCCAGGCGCAGTGGCTCACGCCTGTAATCCCAGCACTTCGGGAGACTGAGGTGGGCAGATCACCTGAGGTGAGGAGTTCGAGACCAGCCTGGCCAACATGGCGAAACCCCATCTCTACTAAAAATACAAAAATTAGCCGGGCGTGGTGGCAGGCACCTGTAATCCCAGCTACTCAGGAGGCTGAGGCAGGAGAATTGCTTGAACCTGGGAGGCAGGGAGATTGCAGTGAGCTGTGATCACACCATTGCACTCTAGCCTGGGTGACAAGAGCGAAATTCTGTCTCAAAAAAAAAGACAAGTATAAGTGTTGATGAGATGGTAGAAAACTATGAACCTTCGTACACTGCTGGTGGGAATGTAAAATGGTGCAGCCATTGTGGGGAAACAGGTTAGCTATTCTTCAAAACGTTTGTAACATAGTTGCCATAGGACGCAGCAATTCCAGCTCCTAAGTGTACATCCAAAAAAAAGGAAAAGGTACATCCACACAAAACCTTGCATATGAATGTTCATAACATCATCATTCATGATAGCCAAAAAGTGTAAGCAATTCCATCAACTGATGAATGGACACAATGGAATATTACATATACGGCCACAAAAAGGAATGAAGTACTGATATACTTTACAACATAGATGAACCATGAAAGAAGCTGGATTATACAAAGCAACTCAAATTATATGATTCCATTTACACGAAATGTCTAGAAGAGGCAAATCCATAGAGACATAAAGTGGATTTGTGGTTGAAAGGGACTGGAGGGCAGTCTAACTGGGGTTGGGGAGTGACTGCATTTCTTTTCGGGGGATGATGAAAATGTTCTGGAATTGGCTAGTTGTGATGTTTGCATAACTCTGTGAATATACTAAAAAACATTGAATTGTACACACCAAAAGGGCAAATTGTATGGCATTATATCTCAATAAAGCTAGTTTTTTTTTTTAAGCAACTAAAACAGTAGTAAGAATGATCATTTCTAAGCACTTGCTAGTGCCACAGACTATGCTGAAAAGCTTTTGTATATTCATTGTCTGGAACTTCAAAAAAGTCAAGAGTCTACAAAATATTCATAATGACCCTAGGCCTTGGGGCACATAGCAGGGGCTCAACAAATAGCTCTCTCTGCCTGATCTAGTGATTCACGAAGGGAAGTGCTGGCACGGACCAGGGTTTGTAACAAAAGCCTTGGGGAGGAGTAGCCTGGTGCTGGAGGAAGAGAGGCCTGTTAAACCCGAAACTAAACTGGAGGGAAACTGGAGAGCGGTGCTGTGATCCTGAGGCAGAGCTGAGAGAAGGAGTTCTGGGCCTGGTGTAGGGCCTGGTGCAAGGCGGAGTGACGGTCCTGGACCACCTCCCACCTCTCCCAGGAGAGGTGTTGTGTTATGTTTTGTTTTGCGATGGGATCTCTGTCTGTCTCCCAGGCTGGAGTGCAGTGGCACGACCATAGCTCACTGCAGCCCCAAACTCCTGGGCTCAAGCGATCCTCCCGCCTCGGCCTCCCAAAGTGCTGGGACTACAAGCGTGAGCCACCACGCCCAGCCCCAAGAGAGGTTTTTTTGTATGGCCGGAAAGGAAGGGCAGTGGTAGCTGCGCGCACAGACTTCTGGAGTTGGATTAAACAATCTGACTCCATTGTTTCAATACGCTTCGTAGCCTCAGTTGCTTGTTACCTTACTGATAAAATGAGGGTAGTGATAGTACCTACCTCACAAGACTGCTGTACAATTAAATGAGTACACTACAATATGGAAAGTACTTACAATTACATCTACACATTGTTAACAGCTCATTGTATGTTTGCGGCCACTAGCCTCTTCGTCATCATCGTTTTGTGTGAGAAGCACCATCTGACTAGATTCCCAAGGGAGCGGAGGGAAGGAACAGGAAAGGGAGAAGAGAGGCAGGCACGAACACCCACTCTTGGGGTTCCAGTTGTGCAACGCGGCCCCCACTCACACTGATTATTTTACACTGATTTTGCGTGTGTCCACGCGCTGGAGGAAAAGGAGGGCGTGGTCTGCCCCAACCCCGCTGCTCATGGTCTTCCAAGGGTCCAGTCCCAGGCGGGCGGCCTAGGACACATGAGGGCCGGGAGGCTCACCGGCGGCGGAGGGTCTGGGGTCCGGGAGAATTTGGGCAGCGGAAGAAGGGAGGAGCGCGGATGCACGGGGCGGAGCTAGGGGAGGTCCGGCAGGAGGGAAAGGCCTGTCGGGAGAGAGGGACGCGCATCCGCGGAGGCCGCGCCGGGCGCCAAGGGCGCGGTACCTGGAGTCGAACTTCTGGCCGTCGGGGAACGTCCCCACGTAGTGGTAGCGCACAAAGTCGCCGCTGCGCACGGTGCGCGGGCACTCGTCAGGCACGAAGCGCCGCTCGATCTGCAGCTCCGCGTCGGAGCCCAGGCCAGCCACGGGCGCTGCCTGCCCGGTCACCCAGAGCAGCAGCAGGAGCAGCGGTGGCGGCGGGGGCCTCCAGCCCCGGAACGCCATCGGGGCGGCGAGGAGAGTGGCGCGGACGCAGTGCGGAGCTCGGGCGGCACGGGTAGGCCTGGGCGTGCGGCTGCGTTTGCAAACGTGGAACGGTCTCCCGGCCCTCCCCGGGCTGCAGCCACCACCCCCTCTCCCCTGCCGCCCGCCCCCCGGCCACAGCTCGAGGGGAGGAGCCCAGCCTGGCCGCGCGCCGAGGGCGGGCCTGCTGCGCCCTGTTCCGCCCGGCCTTGGGAATGTGCGCGCCGCGGTGGGGAGGGGGGCTGGGAACTCCAAATGGGGACCCAGTTTGGGCCTAGGGAGGGCGTGTCCCCGAGCGAGACACTGTGATCTCCAGACAAGGCTTTGGCCCAAAGTCGGAAGAGAAAAGCGGGTACTGCCCAAGCCCACCCGCTGGTCTCCGCCCATCCCTGGAGACACCGGGTTTGGTGCCATGAGGGGCTCCTACGTGGCGGTGGATCCAATTTCCCCTTGCTGCTTTGGAGAGGGAGGGAAAATTAGATTTTATTTTTTTTTAACTTAGTTACAAAGGTATGGTATCTACCTTGAAAGAGACTGAAACCATCCTTGGGGATTTTTTTTTTCTTCCTACTTAAAGGAAAAGGGAGGCCGGGCGTGATGGCTCACGCCTGTAATCCCAACGCTTTGGGAGGCCGAGGCAGGCGGATCACGAGGTCAGGAGATCAAGACCATCCTGGCCAACACAATGAAACCCTGTCTCTACGAAAAATACAAAAAAATTAGCCAGGCGTGGTGGCGCGCGCCTGTAGTCTCAGCTACTCGGGAGGCTGAGGCAAGAGAATCCCTTGAACCTGGGAGGCGGAGGTTGCAGCGAGCCAAGCTCGCGCCACTGCACACCAGCCCTGACGACAGTGCGAGTCTCCGTCTCAAAAAAAAAAAAAAAAGAAAAGGGAGGCATGTATTGCAAGAGGTTCCCGTGACAGTTGTCTAGGCAAGAGTTTTAAGGCACCGTGAGGGTCCCCCAAGCCATCAGTGGCCGTAGTGTGAGCTGATACTTGCAGATGTCCCCCAAGCTCCCATATAGGAGCCTATTCCAGGGAGGACTTCATCATAGAGACCCAGATGCCACAGGAATCCATCAGAGTAGTCAGATGCACTTGGAATTGGTTGTTATAATTTATTAAAATTTTGAAATAATAAAAGCAAATCAACGCTTTTTCAACTTGTTGTGGAAGCAAACACAATTCTGATACCAAAACCTGGCAGAGAGAGCAACAAAAAGGAAAAACTGAAAAAACAGGGCACGATCTAATTTATAAATATAAATGCAAAAATACTGAATAAAACGTGATAAAATCAGATTCAACAGTGTATTAGGCCAGGCACAGTGGCTCACACATGTAACCCCAGCACTTTGGGAGGCCGAGGTGGTTGGATCACCTGAGGTCAGGAGTTCAAGACCAGCCTGACCAACATGGTGAAACCCTCTCTCTACTAAAAATACAAAAATTAGCAGCGTGTGGTGGCACGGCCTGTAGTCCCAGCTACTTGGGAGACTGAGGCAGAAAAATCGCTGGAACCTGGGAGTTGAAGGTTGCAGTGAGCCAAGATCGCACCACTAAATCATACCACTGCACTCCAGACAGAGTGAGACTCCGCCTCAAAAAAAAATAAGTAAAAAATAAAAAAACAGTATTTTAAAGGAAAAATATACCATTACATGGACTACCTAGGTGAGCTTCTGCAAATTAACAAAATGTCAGTATTCTCTGTAAGATGAAGATAAAACAATAATTATAAGATTATTATAATCAATTAGGTTTCAGGGATCGAGTGAGAAACTACACGAACAACAAGAGAAATGTTCATTGTTCATCTTAGAGCTTATTCTAGAAATAGAACACCTATTAATAAAATTATAGGACAGGGCCGGGCGCGGTGGCTCAAGCCTGTAATCCCAGCACTTTGGGAGGCCGAGAGGGGTGGATCACGAGGTCAGGAGATCGAGACCATCCTGGCTTACACCGTGAAACCCCATCTCCAATAAAAATACAAAAAACTAGCCAGGCGAGGTGGCGGGCGCCTGTAGTCCCAGCTACTCGGGAGGCTGAAGCAGGAGAATGGCGTGAACCCGGGAGGCGGAGCTTGCAGTGAGCTGAGATCCGGCCACTACACTCCAGCCTGGGTGACAGAGCGAGACTCCATCTCAAAAAAAAAAAAAAAAATTATAGGACAGAAGAAGGGGGAAAAAAGCTCTAAGATCATGTGGCTATAGACTCAAAACGGCATGAGATAAAATTCAACATCTACCTCTGATTTTAAAAACAAACAGAGGGCCTGGTGGCTCACTCCTGTAATCCTAGCACTTTAGAAGGCTGAGGCAGGAAGACTGCTTGAGCCCAGGAGTTTGAGACCAGCCTGGGCAACATGGCAAAACCCCACCTCTACAAAAAAATACAAAAATTACTCACCCCTGTAATCCCAGCACTTTGGGAGGCCAAGGGGGGCAGATTGCTTTACCTCAGGAGTTTGAGACCAGCCTGGACAACCTGGCGAAACCCCGTCTCACTAAAAGTACAAAAATTAGCCGGGTGTGGTGTTGCATGCTTATAATCCCAGCTACTCCGGTGGCTGAGGCAGGAGAATTGCTTGAACCCCAGAGGCATAGGTTGCACTGAACCAAGATTGCACAATTGCACTCCAGCAGGGACAACAGAGCAAAACTCTATCTCAAAAAAAAAAAAAAAAGACAAAAACTTTCTGATTGTAGTCTATTAATGGCATTGATCACCAAAAAGTACTTTTGCACGTCATCTTTTGTCAAACAACATCTTGATTTTGAAGTATATAATCATTGATAATAAAAATTGTTATACATTTTATTGGCGTGAATTCAGACATTCAGTTCATTCACTATACATGTACTTTGGTCCAGTCTTTGCTTCACTTATGTCTCTGTGGCTTCAGGCAAGTCAGGTAACTTGTTACTTCCACCCTTGACTATAAAACAGATTATACTTATCTTGCCTACTGACCTCTTATGGCAATTTCGGGAAATATCTTGGTGCTGAATTAGTTTCTAGGCTCAGATGCTAAACATACAATACGTATTAATTATAAAGACTTGGGATTTGAAACTTGATCACTTAAACTAGATGCCAAGAAGTCCAATCTTCATGACAACTCTGTATAAGGTCATAATCACTACTTACAGAAAAAAAAAAAAAAAAACTGCACTCCAGCCTGGGCAACAGAGTGACACCCTGTCTCAAAAAGAAAAACAAAAACCAAACAAAAATTAACCAGATGTGGTGGTGTGTGCCTGTAGTCGCAGCTATTTGGAAGCTGATGTTGGAGGATCGCTTGAGCCCTGGATGTTGAGGCTGCAGTGAGCCATGATTGCACCACTGCATAATCGGCCTGGGTGACAGAGAGAGACCTTGTCTCAAAAAAAAAAAAAAAAAAAAAAGGTGGAGCAGGGTGGCCTGCACCTATAGTCCCCATTCAGCTACTTCGGAGGCTGGGGTGGGAAGATCACCTTCAACCTAGAAGATGGAGGCTGCAATGAATTGTGATCACACCACTGCACTCCAGCCTACATGACAGAGTGAGAACCTGTTTAAAAATATATGTAAAATAAAATAAAAACGAACATCTGCTCATGGTGGCAGGAGCCAGGAGCCTGTAGTCCTAATTACTTGAGAGCCTGAGGTGGAGGATCTCTTGAGCCCGAAGTTCAAGTCCAGCCTGGGCAACATACCAAGACTCTGTCTCAAAAAAGAAAAAAAAAAAAAATCTTGTTATTAAAAAATGTCAGAAATTTTTAAAGAGAAATGATAATTTGAAAAAATACTTGGCCAGGCGCAGTGGCTCACGCCTGTAATCCCAGCACTTCGGGAGGCTGAGGCGGGTGGATCACGAAGTCAAGAGATCGAGACCGTCCTAGCTAACACAGTGAAACCCCATCTCTACTAAAAATACAAAAATTAGCTGGGCGTGGTAGCGGACGCCTGTAGTCCCAGCTACTCAGAAGGCTGAGGCAGAAGAATGGTGTGAACCTGGGAGGTGGAGCTTGCAGTGAACTGAGATCGTGCCACTGCACTCCAGCCTGGCGACAGAGCAAGACTCCGTCTCAAAAAAAAAAAAAAAAAACTTACAGCCGGGCACGGTGGCTCACGCCTGTAATCCCAGAATTTTGGGAGGCCGACATGGGTGGATCACAAGGTCAGGAGTTCATGACTGGCCTGGCCAAGATGGTGAAACCCCATCTCTACTAAAAATACAAAAATTAGCTGGGTGTAGTGGCAGGTGCCTGTAATCCCAGCTACTTGGGAGGCTGAGGCAGGAGAATCGCTTAAACCCGGGGGATGAGGTTGCAGTGAGCTAAGATAACACCACTACACTCCAGCCTGGGTGACAGAGTGAGACTCTGTCTCAAAAAAAACAAAAACAAAACCAAAAAAACCCTTGCAAATATATGACAAAACAAATGTGCAAGCATAAGTGAACATCCCATCTGTGTTGGCCTGAAATTCTTTGAGGGTCCTCCCATTGAGAAGTGGAGTTTATGATTATCCTGTTGAATCTGGATAGGCCCACAGCAGTGCTGACCAATAGACTACAACCTAAATGATGGGCCATGACTTCTGGGCTAGATCATAAAAGACCATGTTGTTTCCACCCGGTTCACTGGAACACTTGCCCCTTAAGTCCTGATCCCTGTAAGAAGTCCCACTACCAAGAGCCCTCCATGCTGGAGAGGTCACATGTGGACTCTGTGATTGATAGTTACATCTGAGCCCATGCCTCAGCCATCCCAGCATAGGCAGCAAAAATGTGAGTAAAGCAGCCCTTGGATTAGCCATCTGCCCTGTGTTCAAGTCAGCCCAGCCATTTGAGCAGTAAAAATCATGTAGCAGACAAAGCCTTGCCTGCTATATCCTGCCAAAATTCCTGACCCACAGAATTTTGTAAGCATATTAGATTGTTGTTTTTAAACTTTGGGGTGGTGTATTATGCAGCAGTACAACAAAACTGAAGTCAGAATACACAGGTGAAGAATTCAGAAAAGAGGAAATACAAATAAATATATTCACCCTCACTAGTAATCAAGAAAATAAAATACACTGGGCACAGTGGCTCACACCTGTAATCCCAGCACTTTGGGAGGCCGAGGCAGGTGAATCACCTGAGGTTAGGAGTTCGAGACCAGCCTGACCAACATGGTGAAACCCTGTCTCTACTGAAAATACAAAAATTACCTGGGTGTGATAGTACGCGCCTGTAATCCCGGCTGCTGGGGAGGCTGAGGCAGGAGAATCACTTGAACCTAGGAGGTGGAGGTGACAGTGAGTCCGAATCATACCACTGCACTCAAGCCTGGGCGACAGAGCAAGTCTCAAAAACAAACAAGAAAAGAAAATAGAGAGTGTACTTTCACTTGTACCAAAGGCTGCATCTCCCCAATCTATAGATTGTTTCTCAGAAAATAAAAGGTCTCCATTTTCCTCAAAAAAAGAAAAGAAAATTAAGATAATGAAGTACTTTTTTTACTTCTGAAGTTAGTAAGATTAAAAAATAACTATAAGACATATTGTTACTGAGGAACAGGGAAAATGGATTATCTCACATACAGACAGTGGATCTACACATTGTTACAGCATTTAAAGAGATGCATGAACTTTTTTGTTTGTTTGTTTGTTTGTTTTTTGAGAGGAGTCTCGCTCGTTGCCCAGGCTGGAGTGCAGTGGCGCGATCTGGGCCCACCGCAAGCTCCGCCTCCCGGGTTCGTGCCATTCTCCTGCCTCAGCCTCCGGAGTAGCTGGGACTACAGGCGCCCGCCACCACGGGCACTTTGGGAGGGAGGCGGGCGGATCACGAGGTCGGGAGATCGAAACCATACTGGCTAACACGGTGAAACCCCGTCTCTACTAAAAATACAAAAAATTAGCCGGACGTGGTGGCGGGCGCCTGTAGTCCCAGTTACTCTGGAGGCTGAGGCAGGAGAATGGCGTGAACCTGGGAGGTGGAGCTTGAAGTGAGCCGAGATCGTGCCACTGCACTCCAGCATGGGCGACAGAGCCAGACTCAGTCTCAAAAAAAAAAAAAAAAAAAAGTTTATTTAGGCTAGCTGCTCTCAGGCCTGAGTGAAGCTTATCTAACACATATTTTTTCTTATCATCAGGGTTCGCTTGTACTTAAGAACACAAGACAGCCCTTCAGCGCTATGCTTAGGGCCACCAAGAAGAGCAAAATCACCAATAAAAAGCAAAAAAAAATGCTAAAAACATGGCACTAAATATACTGCAAAAAGCACACTTGTTTACAGTATGAGAGCTGAAACAAAGGCAGATCTTTCTTGACCTTGGCTGAAAATATGGACCATTTTTTTCCTTTTACTTTTTTAAAAAATTGAGGTATGATTTTAAAGTGAAATGCATAGATCTTAACTGTATATTTTGATGAGTTTTTTTCCCTTTTTTTTTTTTTTTTTAGAGACAGGGTCTCACTGTATCACCCAGGCTGGTCTTGAACTGCTGGGCTCAAGCAATCCTCCTGCCTCAGCCTCTTGAATAGCTGGGACTACAGGCACAAGACACTATCTCTGGCTCCACAAATTTTCCTACTCAATTTTTTTTTTACACAAATGTCCACAAAATGTAAAAACACCAGATGTGGCCGGGCACAGTGGCTCACTCCTGTAATCCCAACACTTTGGGAGGCCAAGGCTGGCAGATCACCTGAGATCAGGAGTTTGAGACCGGCCTGGCCAACATGGTGAAACCCCGTCTCTACTAAAAATACAAAAATTAGACAGCTGTGGTGGCACACACCTACAGTCTCAGCTACTTGGGATGCTGAGGCAGGAGAATTGCTAGAACCCGAGACGTGAGGTTACAGTGAGCCAAGATCCTGCCGCTGCACTCCAGCCTGAGCAACAGAGCTAGACTCCAACTCAAAAAAAAAAAAAAAAAAAAGGACTGACACTATCTAGGAATGGAATTTCTGGATCATATGAAACTCTACTGGTAACTTTCTGAGGAACTGCCAAAACTTCACTTTACAGTTTTGTAGGTTGCAAAAAAATAATCTGATGTCCAAGATCACCAGAGGAACACCACCTGTTCCTCCCTCCCATCCAACGGTCTCTCTCTTGAGTGCAGTGACTTACTTGCGGAGAGGAATAAACACAGAAGAAGAAAAAAGCAAGTCAAAGGACATAAATATGGGTGGGTAGATGTGGCTCCTTGTGACTTCTCTTACGGAGGTGTGCCCTAATTCACAGTCTTTTCTACACAGACAGAGGATAGTCACCATTTTGTACTTTCTCTTTGTTCTGCTTTTTTTGGTTTTGATTTTTACTTTTTCTTACTTTCTTACTTCTTTGTACTGACTCATATTTCTCCACATTACAAATGTAATACATTAATTAGATGCAACAAGAAACAGACTAAACAAGGCTGAAAAACAAATTAATGGCATGAAAGAAAGTATGATCTGAAGCCGGGTGTGGTGGCTCAGGCCTGTAATCCCAGCACTATGGGAGGCCAAGGCGGGTGAATCCCTTGAGGTCAGGAGTTCGAGACCAGCCTGGGCAACATGGTGAAACCTGTCTCTACTAAAAATACAAAAAAGTTAGCCAGGCATGGTGGCATGCACCTGTAATCCCAGCCACTTGGGAGGCTGAGTCAGGAAAATCACTTGAATCCAGGATGCCGAGTTTGCAGTAAGCATAGATCATGCCACGGCACTCCAGCCTGGGCGACAGAGTGAGACTCTGTCTCAAAAAAAAAGAAAAAAGAAAAAAAGAAAAGGAAAGTTTGTGATCTGAGAGACCAAAATAGACACCGCTTTATCAACTAAGTTGCACTCAAAGCTTCAGGAAATGAAGTTACCTATGGGCAGAGCAGGTTCAGGGCCTGACTGGCATGGCAAATGTCTAAATTCCTTTGGCTAAACTCCCTAACAATAGGAGCTATCAATTCTGATTTACAACCCAGACCACTACAACTCTGATTGGACAGAGGACGGGCCTCACAAACATTCTTTTCTGATAAGCTACTGCAGGCCTTTGGCCAGTTTCAGCAGCTTATAGAGGATTTGCACAAACTGTCTATGTATCCTGTAGTTCACTTTTTGTTGTAAAGAGCCAAATTCCATCTCTTTTTAATGCAAAAACTTGGTCTCAAAGTAAATGTGGGATGTATGTGACATATGTGTTTACCCAATCCCCTTATAAATATGTATAGCTTTTCCCTCAAACCTGCTAAATATGATATGGTTTGGTGATATACTTTGGCTGTGTCCCCACCCAAATCTCATCTTGAATTGTAATTCCCACAATCCTCACATGTGGTGGGAGGGACCCGGTGGGATGTAATTGAATCATGAGGGTTGTTACCTCCATGCTGTTCTCATGATAGTGAGTGAATTCTCACCAGATCTGATGGTTTTATAAGGGGCTTTCCCCCCATTGCTCAGCACTTCTCCTTGCTGCTGCCATGTGAAGAAGGACGTGTTTGCTTTCCCTTCTCCCACGACTGTAAGTTTCCCGAGGCCTCCCTAGCCCTGTGGAACTGTGAGTCAATTAAACTTCTTTCCTTTATAAATTGCCCAGTCTCGGGTATTTCTTCATAGCAGCATGAGAACGGACTAATACAATATGTATGATACTGGCCTTATGAGGCTTAAATCCCAAGCTATCCTTTTCCTCTTCTAAGACCGTGCACCTTCCAGCCACATCAGAGCCATAAGCCAAAAAAGAAGAAGAATTCTAAGCAATAATAATAAAGAGGGCAGCAAAAGGGAGCGGTGGGAGAGAGTGTAACAGTGATGAAGTCCTCACAGACACTCTTGGAATTGGATTTCTGCAGCAGTCTACCAAAGAGAAAGTTTTACTGTGTACCAGGATGTCAATGGATGCTTTAAAAGTGGAAATATGTGGTTAAAACTGAAAGAAACCAAAATATTCCTCCGTAATATACTAGGGATTGTAGAGCTGAAGATTAAAGGGCAGGGGACACTCTACCCTTCCCCCTGCTTGCCTGATGGCAGGACGGCAACTTACAAAGACAAAAGGTCTTCCTGCCTCCTCTCTGCCTTTCCCGCCTAAAGACGGGCTTTTGCAGGGTTTGCTTATAAGCTCATACACAAAAGCGCCAGAGACTTTACTCTTCCCATAGATTTACCTTCTGACATTTTCCTACCTTTTGGAAACCTGAAGATGCTCTCTTGTCACTATAGGATTTATGAGTCTTTGTTAAAATACTATTTAAGCAAGGCCCCTAAGCCACTGCCTTGAGAAAGAAATCCATTTGAACTGAGAATCCTTTCCTGTGTGATGGGTACAGCAATGACTTAATACACTTTTTTTTTTTTTTTTGAGATGGAGTCTTGCTCTGTTGCCCAGTCTGTAGTGCAGTGGCACGATCTTGGTTCACTGCAACCTCTGCCTCCCAGGTTCAAGAGATTCTCCTGCCTCAGCCTCTTGAGCAGCTGGACTTACAGGCCACCACACCTGGCTACTTTTTGTATTTTTAGTAGAGATGGGGTTTCACCATGTTGTCCAGGCTGGTCTCAAACTCCTGACCTCAGGTGATTCACCCATCTCGGCCTCCCAAATTGCTGGGATTATAGGCATGAGCCACAGCGCCCAGCCAAACTTCTGCCGACTTTTATTTTTAGGAGGCCGTTTCAACGAAGAACCTATGAGAGAAAGAAAATAAATTATATTTTCTCCCCTAGAAAACACAGAATCACTCTTAGAGTTGTGTGTGTGTGGCTGTGTGCATATGTCTGTGTGTGTGCTGTGAAATATGCCCATTTAGTAGTTTTTGTAACCATAATCATTTTTCTTAGTGTTAAATGACTCTTTTGGGAATTAATATCTCTAGTAGTAAAAAAAATTCCTTTAATTTCACAAATATGTCATTTTCTGTTAACTTTAAGTAAAATAAAATTTAGGAATTTCTATTTTAAGACGCGTGTGTGAATAATCTCCCTTTCATCTCTGTATTACTCTAGCTACCTATGTCTTTAAAAATAAATAAATAAAAATAAAAAAACTAAAAACAGGGTCTCACACTGTTGCTCAGGCTGGAGTGCAGTGGTGCGATCATGGCTCACTGCAGCTGTGACTTCCTGGGCTCAAGTGATCCTCCCACCTCAGCATCCAGGTAGCTGGGACTACAGGTGCGTGCCACCATGCTCAGCTAATTTTTGCATTTTTTGTAGAGATGGTGTCTCATTATGTTGCCCAGGCTGGTCTTGAACTCCTGGGCTCAAGCGATCCTGAAACCTTGGCCTCCCAAAGTGCTGGGATTACAGGCATGAGCCACCACTATCTATGTCTTCATCCATCTTTTCATTGGTATACATTGTCAACTGAAGAATAAGGCGGTTCATAAATCTGGAAAGGAGAACTTTATTTCTCAGAAAGGGTTGCAGCCTGCAGGTGGCCATTCTGACAGGCTGTGAAGCACAGCCTCCTGCCAGAAGCCAGAAACAGACACTTCAAGGGAGGGGCAAAGGGAACAGGAATGTATGCTGGACAGTGTGGCCAAATATACATATTCAATAAGCTATAGGAGGAGTCATGAATATTTATGAAAGGAGAAACACTGAGCATCATGCCCCTTCATGGGTTCCGTGAACAAAAAAATGGCCAGGATGGCATGATCTGAAGGTGGGGTTTTTGACCCTCTGATGTCCAAATGTGAAGCAGAGGAGGTGAAAACCCTACTGGGTCTTGGCCGGGCGCGGTGGCTCAAGCCTGTAATCCCAGCACTTTGGGAGGCCGAGACGGGCGAATCACGAGGTCAGGAGATCAAGACCATCCTGGCTAACACGGTGAAACCCCCTCTCTACTAAAAAAATACAAAAAAACTAGCTGGGCGAGGTGGTGGGCGCCTGTAGTCCCAGCTACTCGGGAGGCTGAGGCAGGAGAATGGCGTGAACCCGGGAGGCGGAGCTTACAGTGAGCTGAGATCCGTACACTGTGCTCCAGCCTGGGCGACAGAGCGAGACTCCGTCTCAAAAAAAAAAAAAAAAAAGAAAACCCTACTGGGTCTCTTACCAGGTCAAAAAAGAAAGGGCAGCATCCCCATTGGTTGACATCAGTGGTGGAATCTTTTGAAAGAGCTGGTTTCTTCTAAGTCCATAGGGAAGAAAGGTTAATCATAGTTAGTGAGGGAGGGCATATAAGGAGGTGTGCCTGATCCCCACCCTGTCTGCCCAGGCTGGAGTGCAGTGGCATAATCATGGCTCACTGCAGAACTGACCTCTCAGGCTCAAGTAATCTTCCCACCTCAGTCTCCCAAACAGCTGGGATACAGGTGTGCGCCACCAAGCCCAGCTAATTTTTTTTTTTTTTTTTTTTTTTTTTTGAGACAGTCTTGCTGTCACCTGGCTGGAGTGCAGTGATGCGATCTCGGCTCACTGCAACCTCCACCTCCCGGGTTCAAGCGATTCTCCTGCCTCAGCCTCCCGAGTAGCTGGGACTACAGGCATGTGCCACCACGCCTGACTAATTTTTGTATTTTTAGTAAAGATGGGGTTTCACCGTGTTGGCCAGGATGGTCTCAATCTCTGGACGTCGTGATCCACCCTCCTCAGCCTCCCAAAGTGCTGAGATTACAGGCGTGAGCCACCATACCCGGTCAGCCCAGCTAATTTTTAAATTTTTTTTGTAAAGATGAGGTCTCACTGTGTTTCCCAGGCTGGTCTTGAATTCCTGGCCTCAAGAGATCCTCCTGCCTTGGCCTCTGAAAATGCTGGAATTCCAGGTGTGAGTCACCATGCCCAGCCAAGAACTTCATTTTCAAAGTTACTCTGGGGTCCACTTGGCCAATATGGGGTCTGTTCAGTTACTTGAAGGGGCTTGGGATTTTTTTTTTTTTTTTTTTTTTTTTTTTAGACAAGGTCTCACTCTGTTGTCCAGGCTGTAGTGCAGTGGTGTGATCATGGCTCACTGCAGCCTCAAACCTCCTGGGCTCAAGTGATCTTCCCACCTCAGCCTCAGAAGAAGCAGGGACTAGAGGCGTGCACCACCATACCCAGCTAATTTTTTTTGAAGTAAAATTTGTATTATTTTAATTACTTTTATGTACAAAAAACTCAACAGTGTACATTTAACCCAGTTTAGTGGCAAGTTCTTTAGCCTTTGCCTTTTCAAGCTTGGCGATGCGAGCCACAGACTTGGGACCCAGGACATTGCCGCCCCAGTGATAGCGGATCTCATCGTGTTTGTCGTTGTAATTGGTCCTGATAGCGTCCACCAGCTTAGCCAAAGCGCCTTTGTCTTCCGAGTTCACCTATGTGAAGGTGACAATGGAGCAGGTCTTCCGGTGGACTAGACGTCCCAGTCTTGCCTTCCCCTTGATAATGCAGTAAGGGACCCTCATTTTACAACACAGAGCAGGCAAGAAGACAACCAGCTGGAAGAAAGCATTAGCTGAAGAGTGGATTTTGACCAAAAGCAGTAAATTTCAAAGTTAATACCCAGCTAATTAAAAAAAAAATTTTAGTAGAGATAAGGTCTCACTATGTTGCCTAGGCTGGTCTCCAACTCCTGGGCTCAAGAGATCCTTCCACTTCAACCTTTCAAATTGCTAGCCTTATAGGCATGAGGCACCAGGCCCAGCCAGGGTTTAGGATTTTGTTTTTACTTTAAAGGTTTGACACCTGTCCAGTAACACAGGCTAAGGATCAGGTGCAGCTGCCCCACCGCTAGTGGGTCAACACCAAGGCTGCCTGGCTGGTCTCAAGAATGAATCTGGTATCTTAGGAGGGGCAGAAGAACAAAATAAAAAACAAACCGAGGGGCTCATGGACAGGATAATACGACAGCGAGAGAGTACAAACAGAAGCGTTCCTCACTTGTGTGGGCTAGGTGCCACAGTACAAAGTGAAGGGTGCCTCCGTATGTGTTTATGGTTGGCTAACAATCACTTTACTCTCTCTCTCTGGAAATGGACTGTGCCTGCACATCCTACCAGATTAAACAGGCATAAACTAAAGGATGATGGGTTAAAAAAATGCTTTAAAGTTATAATCACCAGGGAAAGGATTCCATAACCATCCATTGGTTAATGGATGGTATATTATTGCATTGAATCTCTTGGTATCAGAAAACTGGGCGAGATTTAAGATGTGACCCCATATTATAAAGAACCTGACTGCATTTTTGGTGTTCTACGACTGAAAACTTTCAAGCTCCACTTCCACGATTCCCTCTTACCCACAGGTAAGTGAGCCGATAGAAAGCGCATGCACTCCGGCCGGGCGCGGTGGCTCAAGCCTGTAATCCCAGCACTTTGGGAGGCCGAGACGGGCGGATCATGAGGTCAGGAGATCGAGACCATCCTGGCTAACACGGTGAAACCCCGTCTCTACTAAAAATACAAGAAAATTAGCCGGGTGAGGTGGCGGGCGCCTGTAGTCCCAGCTACTCGGGAGGCTGAGGCAGGAGAATGGCGTGAACCCGGGGGAGCGGAGCTTGCAGTGAGCCGAGATCGCGCCACTGCACTCCAGCCTGGGGCAAAGAGCAAGACTCCGTGTCAAAAAAAAAAAAAAAAAGAAAGCGCATGCACTCCTTCTCTTGGCACTGTAGGGGGAAGTTCAAGCCACACAAAGCCTGGGTCCTTGTGCAGGAATGCTCACCCAGGTTCCACCCCTAACTGCAGTAATCCCAGGGCCACTTGCTTTTGCTTTGTCAAAGCCGTTTTTGGACTGGCTTAGGCACCTGATCTGCTCTCCCCAAAAGTTTCAAAATGTGAGTAATGCATTTCTTTTTCTTTTTTTTGTTTTTTGGTTTTGTTTGTTTTTTTCAAACAGTTTCACTCTGTCACCAGGCTGGAATGCAGTGGCATGATCATGGCCCACTGCACACTTGACCTCATGGGTTCAAGCAATCCTCCCACCTCAGCCTTCCAAAATTGCTGGGATTACAGGCATGAGCCACCACATCCCACCGTCAAAAAATTTCTCAGTCTGGTGTCAAAATATGTAATGAACCTGAATTCACATAAACAGGTGGATATAAAAAGTAAAACGAATTTTCACTGCTTTATAAGCTCTAAGACACAAATTGGGAAAAGAAAAAAAAAATCTTATATTGGGAATACCAATTCTTTTAAATTGTGAGGCTAAGACAGACATGAAGTGAAACACAAATCACATTCCACTTTCCCCTTGAACTATGTATTCATCTCTTGAAACTACTTGCTATTGGCTGGGAGCAGTGGCTCACGCCTGTAATCCCAACACTTTGGGAGGCTGAGGTGGGTGGATCACGTGGTTAGGAGATGGAGACCATCCTGGTTAACACAGTGAAACCCTGTCTCTACTAAAAAATACAAAAAGGAATTAGCCAGGCATGGTGGTGGGCGCCTGTAGTCCCAGCTACTTGGGAGGCTGAGGCAGGAGAATGGAGTGAACCCCAGAGGCGGAGCTTGCAGTGAGCTGAGATCACGCCACTGCACTCCAGCATGGGAGACAGAGCAAGACTCCATCTCAAAAAAAAAAAAAAGAAAGAAAGAAAGAAAGAAAGAAACTACTTGCTCTTGCAACAAGTAGCAATAAATTAACCTAACAATGTCACAGGACACTATAACCCATACCTTATAGTTTAACAGTGTATAGCTAATCACTAATCAATGTTAATTTTGTAAGCCAGTGAGAATTCCTGACAACTTTGTATCGCCTACCACCTGCCCCCACCTTTTTACTTTCAAAAATCCTCTTATGGCTGGTTATGGTGGCTTCCACCTGTAATCCCAGGCTGAAGCAGGAGGATAGTTTGAGGCCAGGAGTTTGAGGCCAGCAAAATAGGGAGACTCCATCTCTACAAAATATTAAAAAATTAGCCAGGCATGGTGGCACACACCTATGGTCCCAGCTACATGGGAGACTGAGGCAGGAGAATCGCTTGAGCCCAGGAGGTTTGAGACTGCAGTGAGCCATGATCACACCATTGCACTCCAGCCTGGACAACAGAGCAAGACCTTATCTCAAAAAAAAAAAAAAAAAAATTCCACTTTTAAGTGCTGCTAATTAGAGTGCATAGTCAGGACAACTTGAATCTATGCTCCCAGGCTGCAATCCTCAAGCCTGGCCCAAATAAACTCTCTACTTACATTAATTTTGCCTCAGCTTCTTTCTTTTAGGTGAACATAATTATCAAGAAGAGATGACTAGAATGCAGCCCGGGAGCTGGTACTGGGGGAGGCTGTCAGATTATTGAACTGCACATTTGTTACTTTCCCTACCCAGCATCCCCTCTCTTTCTCTCTGTCTCTGTCTCTCTGTCTCTTTCTCTCTGTGTTTAAGTAATAGCACATTGATTTTGGTTTCCAGAACTACCCCTTCCCCACTGTCAGTCTACATGACTGGGGTAAAGCTGATTCCACCCCTGGTAATTATGGCAGGGATGTAACCTAGGCTTGGCCAGAGTGATGCAGGATTTTTCTCAGTCATTTTGCCAGCCAGGGTCCTCCAGCTGGTGCAACCTCCACCTGGGCCTTGCTCAGGCATGCTACCTGCTGCAGGAGGTGCCCTGCCTACTCGGTCTGCCTGGGCCAAGTCTAGCTTGTGCATTGGCTCAGCCTATGGCTGGGCCAGGTGTGTCCCAGCTCTCCTGTGTTATAGCATGTACATGCATTCAGCGGTTCCTAAGCTCCTGTCCCATGTCCGAGAAGAATGAGGATACACTGACAATTGAAGGGTGAGGAGGGTGGAGAAGAACTTTATTGAGCAATGGAATAGCTCTCAGTGGAGAGGGGATGCAGAGGTGGTCTCCCACACACCCCCCCCACCCTGTCAGTTGGTTTTGCTCTCAGTGTGGCTGAGTCTGGGGCTTTTATGTGCTCAGAATAGGGAAGTGCATGCTGATTGGCTTGTGAGTATGCAAAGAAAGGCTAAAGCAAAGGCACCCCTCAAAGGTGGGTATGGCAGTGTAGAAAACCAATTAGGAAAGGGTAGGCATATGTAAAATAGGTGAAGGGTGGGGAATCAATCAGAGGAAAGCATGTCAAATGGGAAGATGGATTCTCAATCTGGTCCATGGATTTGACCTGTAGCTTGGCTTTCAGGTTTTAAACTGTCTTCAGCATGAAGGTGGGGTTTCTCCAGGGACCTGCCCCTATCTGCCTAGGCATTTGTCTGCCTGCTGCCACTATAAAGAGCACTGCATCTCTCTGACCACAGGGATTTTTTCTTTCTTCAGAGCTGCATGATGCTTGCTGAGTCAATGAGTATAACACATGGAAGTTTTTTGGAACTAAAATTTCTTTCAGTGGAGGCTGCTAAACTGGTGGCCATCTATGCCTTCTAGTGCCCATCTTTGCCACCACCATGAGAGAACCTACCTGAAAATAAATCAATACAAAGGAAGGTGAAGCTGAGAGAGGGAGAAAGTGCTGACTGTATAATTTCAGCACCTAGATACAGTCATTCCTGAAGCTTCACCCCTGGACATTTCACATATGTGAGCCAATAAATTCCTTTTGTTTCCCTTAAAACAGTTTGATTTGGATTTTAGTTCATTGTTATTTTCAAAAGAGCCTTGACTGATAGTTGCTTCAGTGGAAATATTGATCCCTGGGTCTTCTTGGTGAGAAAATAAATCATGTTGTTATATATCTAACATGGCAAATATGTGAATCATTCAAAACTCTTTCAATTGCAAGTGAGAGAAACCTGACTCAATTGGTTTCAGCACAAAATTATATCTTAACATTTTTAGACTACTTGCTTGCTGACTCTAAGCTCACTGGTTGTGCCTGGACAATTTCTTTCTTTTCTTTTACCCTAAAGGGATTAAATAAAAGGGTTCATGTCTATAATCCCAGCACTTTGGGAGGCTGAGGTAGGAGGACTGCTTGAGCCCAGGAATTCAAAGCTAGAACGAGCTGTGATCATGCCCCTGCACTCCAGCCTTAGCATAGCTAAAATTAATGTCTAATTGAACACCTTTTTAAGAAATATAAAAAGAGGGCCAGATGCTGTGGCTCATGCCTGTAATCCCAGCACTTTGGGATGCCGAGGTAGGCAGATCAATTGAGGTCAGGAGTTCAAGACCAGCCTAGCCAACATGGCAAAACCCCATCTCTATTTAAAATACAAAAATTAGCCAGGAATGGTAGTGTGTGCTTGTAGTACCAGCTACTCAGGAGGCTGAAGCATGAGAACCACTTGAACCTGGGAGACAGAGGTTGCAGTGAGCTGAGATTGTGCCACTGTACTCCAGCCTGGGTGACAGAGTGAGACTCTGTCTCAAAAAAAAAAGGCCAGGCATGGTGGCTCCCTATTTTGCTGGCCTCAAACTCCTGGCCTCAAACAATCCTCCTGCCTCAGCCTCCCAAAGTACTGGGATTACAGATGGAAGCCACCATAACCAGCCAAAAGTGACATCTGTGATGCCAGCACATGGGACGCCGAGGCAGGCAGATAACCTGAGGTCAGGAGTTCAAGATCAGCCTGGTCAACATGGTGAAATCCTGTCTCTACTGAAAACACAAAAATTAGCCAGTTGTGGTGGTACGCGTCTATAATCCCAGCTGAGGCAGGAGAATCACTTGAACCTGGGAGGCAGAGACTGAAGTAAGCCAAGATCATGCCACTGCACTCCAGCCTGGGCAACAGAGTGAGACTCCTTCTCAAAAAGGAAACAAACAAACAACAACAACAACAACAAAAACCCAAACAACAACAACACCACCACCACCACCACCATGTCATTTTCCTGCATTGGTATTCTTTCTGTCTGACACTCCAGAAGCTTTTTTTTTTCTTTTTAATTAATTAAAGCTTAATTTGCCTGAAGAAGCCAGAGAAGTTTCTCACTAGTTCAAAAATAATTATGTGTATGGAAGTTTAAAAAGACACTTATGTGACCAGGCATGGTGGCTCATGTAATTCCATTGCTTTGGGCGACCAAGGTAGGAGGATCACCGGAGGTCAGGAGTTTGAGACAAGTCTGGGTAACATAGTGAGATCCCTGTCTACAACAACAACAGTAAAGACACTTATGTCTTTACTGTTGCTGTTCAGTGATACTGTCTCCACTAAATCTGTGGTCTGTATATGAGTGCATGTGAGATGGATTTCTGCATACCTCAAACAACAAAGAAACATGGCACAGAAGATGGGAAAACGTAATAGAGAATGCTGTTGGTGTATACTGAATCATAAAAGAATTTCAGAAAGAGTGGCGCTTCATAGAAAATGAATGTGAACATATTCTCCAAGAAGAACCATGTTCTAAAAGGGGAAAAAAGCAACTATTTATCTTGATGCAAGTCTTCAAATAATCATAAAATTGGCCAGCTCTTATGGACTATCTCCATGCAATTGCCCATGATCTATCCCTGTAATACACTGTAATTCCACTTACTCAGGAGGCAGGAGGACTGCTTGAGGATCGGCCTGGGCAACATAGTGAGACTTCATTTCTAACAACAACAATAACAACAAAAAATTAAATTAAAAGAGAAGGAAAAGTGAAGAGAGCCTAAGGGACCAATGGGACATTATCAAGTGAACCAATTTATGCATTGTGGGAGTCCAGGAATGAGGAAAGAAACAGAAAGGGGCACAGAGACTATTTAAATAAATAATGGCCCAAACTTCTCAAATTTGATGAAATGTGTGAATATAAAAATCCAAGAATTTCAACAAATTCCAATTAAGATGAACTCAAAAGAGATTCACAACAAGACACATTACAGTCAAACTTTTGAAAGACAAAGACAAAGAGGGTATCTTTAAAGCAGCAAGAGAGAAGCAACTCATCTGACAAGGGATCCATAATTAGATTATGTGTAGATTTCTCATCAGAGACTTTATAGGTCAGAAGGCATATGGCTGATATATTCAAATTGCTAAAAGGAAAAACCATCAATCATATGTCCTATATCGAGCAAGACTGTCCTTCAAAAATTAGGGACAAATTCAGACATTTCAAGATAAACAAAAGTCAAAGACGTTTATTACCACTAGACAAGCCCTGAAAGAAAGGCTCAAGGAAGTTTCACAGGCTGAAATAAAAGAACACTAGGCTAGTCACTGTGGCTCATGCTTGTATTCCCAGCACTTTGGGAGGCCAAAGCAGGTGAATCACTTGAGGTCAGGAGTTCAAGAACAGCCTGGCCAATATGGTGAAACCCCATCTCTACTACAAATACAAAAATTAGCCAGGTGTGGTGGCATATGCCTGTAATTCCAGCTACTCGGGAGGCTGAGGCACAAGAATCGCTTGAACCCTGGGGGTGGAGGTTGCAGTGAGCCAAGATTGAGCCACTGCACTCCAGACTGGGTGATACAGCGAGATTTTCTCAGAAAAACAAGACAAAAATAAATTTTAAAAAAGAAGAAATGAAAGAAAGAACACTAGACAGTAAGTAGAAGCTATATGAAGAAATAAAGATCTCAATAAAGATAAATAATCAGGTAATTATAAAACCTTGTATTGTAACAATGGTTTGTAACTGTAGTTATTTTCTTTCTTACTTTCTTTCTTTTGTTTTAGATGGAGTTTCACTCTTGTTGCAAAGGCTGGAGTGCGATGGCACAATCTTGGCTCACCGCAACCTCCACCTCCCAGGTTCAAGTGATTCTCCTACCTCAGCCTCCCAAGTGGCTGGGAATTACAGGCATGTGCCACCACACCCAGCTAATTTTTTGCATTAGTAGTAGAGATGGGGTTTCTCCATGTGGGTCAGGCTCGTCTCGAACTCCTGACCTCAGGTGATCTGCCTGCCTCGGCCTCCCAAAGTGCTGGGCTTACAGGCGTGAGCCATTTTAGCAAGTCTCTAAAGATAAATAAAAAATAAAATCTACCACCAAAGAAAAGCTCTGGACATAATTGCTTCACTGACAAAATCTACCAAACATTTAAAGAACTAACACCAATTCTTTTCAACCTTTTCCAAAAAAATTAAAGAGAAGGGAAAATTTCCTAACTCATTTTGAGGCTAGCATTACCCTAATACGAAGCTAGACAAAGACATTATAAGAAAACTACACCCCCAAATCACTTATTAACATTAATGCAAAAATTCTCAACAAAATGGTAGGGAAACAAGTTGAATATCTTATTAACAGGGTAATGCACTATGACCAAATGGAATTTATTCCTGGAATGCAAGGATGGTTTAACACACACAAATCAATAAATTTAATATGCCACATTAACCTACTTGCACCTACTTGCTGCAAAACAAGTAAGAGGCCCAGGGAAGGTGTCCCTTTAGATTCCATATGAATTTTAGGATTGGCTTTTCTATTTCTGCAAAAAAAAAAGTCAGTGGGATTTTGCCAGGGATTGCACTGAATGTGTAGATCACTGTAAGGGTGGTAATAACACTTAAGTTTAAGATTAAAGACATTCTTATTAAGGGTTTAGCTCATTGACTAGTACATAACAAGTGCTGTGTATGGTAGCTTTTATTTTCATCTCCACAACATATACCTTGCTAAATACAATATACATTGACTATGCTTTAAGCATGGATCATATGACCTGAAAATTGGAGAATTTACATGCAGAGTATTGCTTTCTTCCAAAAATGGCTGAATCGTATTACTATGTAATGAGCAGCTCCCATGTGTCTTGTCACTGGGGACCTACAAACATGACTTGCACAAGACCCCTTGCCCCGGTCGGAGACCTCAAAGGGGCAGGGAGGTGGGTGTGGCCCGGGCGGGAACCCTGAGGCTCCGGGAAGCTCCCCCAGGCTCCCACCCAGGGCTCCGCCCCGCCTCGGCTCCAGCCGCCGCTAGGGGGCGCTCCCCGCCCACCGGCAGCAGGGGGCTAGCGGCTGGGCTCTGGGGCTCTGCGCACTGACTTGGGGCCGGCCGCTGGGAAGCGAGGATTTGGCGGCCGAGGCCGGGACTTCGGGTCCCCTCCCGGGCGAGTCGCGGGGCGGGGGCGGGAAGGGGCGCCGCGCGGAGGAAGTGCCCTTTTGGTCGCAGCCAGAGCCGCGCCGCGGGTGCCGCGATGTCGTCCCAGCCGGGGCGCGAGGATGAGGGGGCGGGGGGCGCGTGGCGGCCGCGGGAGCCGCCGGATCAGGAGCTGCAGCGGGCTCGGGAGCAGAAGCGGCGGTGGCACGGCGCGCAGCAGCTGCAGCAGCTCAAGCACCTGGAGTCCTTGTGAGTCTCTAGCCGCTGTCTGAGCCGCAGTCCGCGCGTCGCCCGTCTTCAAAATTAGGGACAAAATGGGAACAGGGGCGCCGGGCGCCGTGGTGGGCGCTGGGCCGGGTCTTCCAAGCCCCCAGGAGCAGGCAGGGCTGCGGGCCTGTGAGGAACGTGGTGTCTGCGACGGGACTTCTAGTCCTCACTGGGTGGGGAGCGAGGCCCGCCCGGCCACGGAGGGGCCCTGGAGGCCGCGGCGCAGGTGGGCTGAGGCCTGGACCCGGGGAGGCGGCAACGGTTTGCGCTCCTCGCCCCCGCTTTGGTGTGGGCGTCGCCTCTTTTGGGGGAGTCAAGCATTTGTGGACCGAACAGGCAAGTTCAGCCCAGCACGCTGCCCCCACGCTCCACCCGAGTTCCCTGAGCCACTGTGACGTGGAGAAACCCCGTTCTTTTCATCCTCTGCTATGGAGAAGGGACGAGGACACGGGTCCTGCAGTGTTGGTGTGGCGAGGCCGGGAAGAAGAGAGAATGGGCGGCGGGGACTGGCCACGTCGATGCCAGGTAGAACAAAGGCGGAATTGTTCTCTCCAGGTTGGAGGGATTTTTTTTTTTTTTTTTTTTTTTTTTTTACCGGGGTCCTGGGTGGGCATCCAGGGAGCCGCCACCACCAATTCCGCTCGGCACCACGCGGAATTCGGGCCCTGACTTGGGAGGCCCTGCGCTCCCCTGGCTCCAGTTCAAGGAGGGTCCAGATGACCCGGGAGAGTGTGGTGTCAAGAAGATTCAAATGTAAAGGAGGGAAATATGGCTTCCTTCTATCCTTCTGGGTTCTTTAGCTGACAGATTAAATTGTCGTAAGACAATTAACAGGAGAAAAACTCTTTTTTTTTTTTTTTTTTTTTTTTTGAGACGGAGTCTCGCTCTGTCGCCCAGGCTGGAGTGCAGTGGCCGGATCTCAGCTCACTGCAAGCTCCGCCTCCCGGGTTTATGCCATTCTCCTGCCTCAGTCTCCCCGAGTAGCTGGGACTACAGACGCCCGCCACCTCGCCCGGCTAGTTTTTTGTACTTTTTAGTAGAGACGGGGAGAAAAACTTTTCACATACCCATGCACTGGAGGGCCACAAAAATGGGAGACTGAAAGAAGGGCGTGGGCCTTTTGGGGCGTGGTGGACACAAATTATGGAAGGGTCAAAATGTATGATGAATAAAGGTTGCTTTGTAAGGCTCTCAGGTGATGAAAGCTGTCTCCAGGCAGCTGTCTGTCTGATACAGATACGTTTACTCATGGAAATTTCCTTTAAAGATGTAAATTTCTCTTTACAAAACGGGAGCAGTTGCCGGCGAGGTGAAGTTTTCCTGTGTTGGCTGGTTCTCAGTTTCTTTTAGCTCAGAGTCATCAATATGTCGGGGTGGCATATTTTGGTGCCAATTAATTTGAACTTTTTCATATATTTGGTAATGAAATATGACATGCTGTAACGCATATAAACATAGACATACAAACAGAAGCAGATCTTTTATCTTTTATAAGATTCTTCACTAGCCAGTTTTCTAATAGTCTGTGCCCACTTTAGATGATCGTCTAAAGTGATCATCCACTAAGATCGTCCACTTAGTGATCGTCCACTTTAGACTATCAGTCTCTTGATTATCTGTTCCACTACACTAAGTAATTGGTAACTAGGCAACCCTAAGTTTGCACTTTCAAAAGCCTATTAAACAAAATAACAAATAAAAAAACTAATAACAAAATTTAAAAATTTACATCTAAAAGACACAGAACTTGTACCTAAACAGAATTATTTGCTGAGACAAAGAAAGGCATAGGTTAAAAACTGGTTAAGATAAAATTACCAGGAAAAGTATTTTAAACAGAGGTACCGTACCGTTTGTTATGTAAACTTTAAGCCAATGTCTTCCCCATCCTGAAATTTTCTAGTGGTTTAGGTCCACCAAGGGAGATGCCCTTACAAATGGAACTTTTTTTTTTTTAATAGATGTAGATTTCTTTTTTTTTTTCTTTTTCGTTCCTTCTTTTTTTTTTTTTTTTTTTTTTTTTTTTTTTTTTTTTTTTTGAGACGGAGCCTTTCCGTTACCCAGGCTGGAGTGCAGTGACACGATCTTGACTCACTGAAACCTCCGCCTCCCAGGTGCAAATGATTCTCCTGCCTCAGCCTCCCAAGTAGCTGGGGTTACTTACAGGTGTGCGCCACCACACCCAGCTAATTTTTTTGTATTTTTAGTAGAGATGGGGTTTCACTATGTTGGCCAGGCTGACCTCAAACTCCTGACCTCAGCTGATCCACCCACCTTGGCCTCCCAAAGTGCTGGGATTACAGGCTTGAGCCACCGTGCGCGGCCATAGATTTCTTTTATAAAGAGCTTCAGGCCGGGCGCCCGTGGCTCACGCCCTTAATCCCAGCACTTTGGGAGGCTGAGGTGGGCAGATCACTTGAGGTCGGGAGCTCGAGACCAGCCTGGCCAACATGACAAAACCTTGTCTCTACTAAAAATATAAAAGTTAGACAGGCTTGGTGACGCTCGCCTGTAATCCCAGCTACTGAGTAGGCTGAGGCACAAGAATCGCTTGAACCCAGAGGCGGAGGTTGCATTGAGTCCAGGAGTGGTCTGCACTCCAGCCTGGGCGACAGAGCAAGCCTTTTTTTTTTTATTTTTTTATTTTTTTGGAAAGAGTTTCAAATTAGCCAGCTAAATGTCAGGAAATTGCGTTTTGTCAACTGATTTAGTTTGATAGATTGTTTCTTCGTCCTTTTTTTTTTCCTTTTGTTTTTGAGGCAGAGTCTCCCTCTTTCGCCCAGGCTAGAGTGCAGTGGTGCTCTCTCAGCTCACTGCAACTTCTGCCTCCCCGGTTCAAGAGATTCTCTGCCGGGCACGGTGGCTCACGCCTGTAATCCCAGCACATTGGGAGGCTGAGGTGGGCGGATCACGAGGTCAGGAGATCAAGACCATACTGGCTAACACGGTGAAATCCCGTCTCTCTAAAAATACAAAAAACTAGCCGGGCATGGTGGTGAGCACAGGTAGTCCCAGCTACTCTGGAGACTGAGGCAGGAGAATGGCGTGAACCCGGGAGGCCGAGCTTGCAGTGAGCCGAGATGGCGTCACTGCAGTCTGGGAGACAGAGCGATACTCTGTCTCAAAAAAAAAAAAAAAAAAAAAGAGTTTCTCGTGCCTCAGCCTCCTGAGTAGCTGAGATTACAGGCGCCTGCTACCACACCCAGATAGTTTTTGTATTTTTAGTAGAGTGTTTCGCCAAGCTGGCCAGGCTGGTCTCGAACTCCCAGCCTCAAGTGATCTGCCTGTTTCAGCCTCCCAAAGTGCTGGTATTACAGACATGAGCCAGATAGATTGTTTCTTAATGAGATTACTGACTTCAGGATGGAGCCTCTTAGTGAATAGGGCAGTGAAAGAAGTTGCAGTTGTCAGGGCCTAATATTTAAATATGTGAAAAGCAGGCAGAGCTGAAAGGCAGAACATTCAGATCTTTAAAAATCAAGGATCCTACTTTTACATTGAATCCCAGGTCCCCAAGAAGAGGGAAATACCACCGAACCGGTGTGAATTCTTTCCACAGTTTTCCTCAATACAAGGACGTTTCACAGAGGCTGGTGGGTGACCTGACTCCATCAGTCTGCTCTGCAATCAGCCCCCCTCCCACAGGAGTCTTCAAGTGTTCAGAGCACGCCTTTTTAATCTAAACAGGGAAAGAAACAAGTTGCCTCCTTCAGTAATGACCATTCACTGCAATAGCTGTCAGCCACTTCTAAAACTGCAGCTTTTGCCAGTGACTTGCCAGCCATCGCATATGCAAATGTCAAGTTCTCCCCTGCAATGCAAAGTAATACGTCATACTCCAAAAGCCAAAGAGATCCAGATACTCTGTGCAAAATAGAGCCGAGCCATAGACCTGAGAGAAGCCTACTCATGACTCTTAGATTCCATGAGAAAGACTGAAGACCCCAAAAAAGGGTGGGCATGGCCCCTTTTTCCATGTCCTCCAGGGGTCTCAGGAGTGCCAGAAGTCTCCTATGTGTTACCAAAGATGGCAAAAGGGAGAAGGAGCAGAAGTGTAAGGAAATGGAAGAGTTAAGTATTAGGCCAGTTTGGGAGATTTTCAGCTTTCTAAAAGGCCAATGAAATTTTACATTTTTCTCCACCAAAATCATGCCAACAAGGTAGGAAGCAAACAGTGGCCTCCAGCATTTTTTTAAGGGGGTTTCAGTTGACTGAAAAATATTATCAGGAATAGGATCGAAAAGAGAAAAAGCAGAAAGGCCTTTTTTTAGTTTAAAAAAAAAAAAAATTATAGCCTGAATATCAGCCTTTAATTAAGCAGCTGACTGTGACCAGAGAGCTTTTTTTTTATTATTTTTTTTTTTTCTGAGACAGAGTCTCACTTTGTCACCCAGGCTGGAGCGCAGTGGCACGATTTCGGCTCACTGCAACCTCCGCCTCCCAGGTTCAAGTGATTCTCCTGCCTCAGACTCCAGAATAGCTGGGATTACAGGCGTGTGCCACCACGGCCGGCTAATTTTTGTATTTTTAGTAGAGATGGCGTTTCATCGTGTTGGTCAGGCTGGTCTTGAACTCCTGACCTCGTGATCCACCTGCTTCAGCCTCCCAAAGTACTGGGATTACAGGCGTGAGCCACTGCACCCGGCCAACCACAGAGCTCTTTAAAAAAATTTTTTTGTGTCTCTTACGATCAGATTTCAGCCAGGACAAACAGAAAGGAGATCTCCCATTTAATTTGTCTGATTCTAAACCCAGCTTTTCCCAATTGTGCAGAAAATTGAATTACTTTAGGCATTTTAAAAGACCCCCAATATTGGCCATCATAATTTGTGGTCCTCTCGAGTCATGTGGGCCAATGTGTGCAAATACTTATAAGATGAAACTAAGCGGGTGTTGCACATAAAACCAGCTGGTGTCTCCGAGGGAGGCTGCCTCCATGGGGAGTCCTCAGACCTGGATGATTTGTTACCCATAATTTAGAGATCTGAATCATTCATGACTCTGGGCAGTGTTTTGGGCCTAAATGTGCCACTTGTGAGTGTATCACTTCAGTGTGTCACCACCGAGTTAGGTCTCCTCTCTTACGTGCCTCAGAAACTCTGAATCCCCTGAGGGTCACAGAGGGCTCACAAATGCAAGATGACCAGCCTTTACGCATACTCACTGGCAGAGTGAGAGGGTACAGAGATTCTCACAGAGGAAAGAAACCCTGTAAGGCCACTGAATGTTATGGACAAAGTCCTGGCACTTCGCCAAGTCTCTAATTATTTAGGGTTCCCTAATGGGCCAGAGGGAGCGAATGCCTTTGAGTGCCTTTAATCTTCAGAGGGAAGTATTCATGATCATAAATTAGGAAAAGCAACTCCAAGAGAGGTTGGTCCAGGGTGAAACAAGCGCAATTTCCATAATGAAAGGTCACAATGCAACAAGACTGTGGCCCCAAACCAAAGCAAATTAAACATCCTGATCCCCTAACTTAGGAAAGTCAGAGATAGGAGTTCATGCTGAGTGCCACTTTCAGAGAGAAACACTGGGCAGTGGTGGAGGGAGGGAGCTATTCTCCCGACTATGCCAGATATTTTGACCCAAAGGAAAAAACTGAAGCTAAATTAAGTATAGAGTTCATTTGGTCCAAGTTTGAGGGCTACCACCCAGGAGTGTATATTCTGGACAACTTAAATTGATACTCCCAGCTTGCAGTCCTCAAATTTGGCTCAAATAAGCTCTCTACTGACATTAATTTTGCCTTCTGCTTTTTCTGTGGGTTGACATAAGTGTGATGTTCACTCAGTCAACAGTTTGTTTCTGTCACAGGCACCTTTTGTTACCTATGCTATATGGGTCATGTAAGGAAAGGTCCTCAAGTTGAAATCCTTCATAATCAGAATTCTGGGAGACTGGATACAAAATGCATTTTATTTTTGGTGGAGTCTGGCCTACTTTTTGGTGGCCCAAGAGCTGAATGACTTTTCACCTTAACAGGGCAGTGGTTGCAGGATAGAGACCCTGTGTTGTGGGCATCCACATTACTGGGCATTTCAGCCCTTTCAAGTCACCAGGTGGTGCTCTTGGTCTCCCACGCAAGACAGATGTTTAAAGATCTTTCTCTAGCCTAACTGCAGGCAGGGTCTGGCCCTGCCCGACGCTCAGTATATTTAGCTGTAGGATGCCACACAGTGGTTAATACCATGTGTTTATTTTGTAGCTCCTAGACAGCAGAGAGATTATAACCTACTTTTGCAAATGATAAAATGGAACCTCACCAGCTAAGTAATATAGATCTATAAACTAGCAAAACCAGATGTTTACTTCTGCTATGGTTTGAATGTGTCCTTGAAGTTGATGTATTGGAGAGCTGGGCATAGTGGCTCATGCCTGTAATCCCAGCACTCTGAGAGGCCTGGGTGGGCGGATTGCTTGAGCCCAAGAGTTTGAGACCAGCCTGTCCAACATATTGAGACCTCATCTCTACAATAAAAATAAAGATTATCTGGGTATGGTAGTGTGCACCTGTAGTCCCAGCTATTCTGTAGGCTGAGGTAGAAGGATCACTTGAGCCTGAGAGGTTGAGGCTGCAATGAACTGTGATCAGGCCTGCACTTCAGACTGGGCAACAGAGTGAAACTCTTGTCTCAAAAAGTTCATTTATTGAAATTTAATACCCAATGTAACAGTGTTGAGAGATAGGACTTTTAAGATGTGATTATGTCAGGAGGGCTCTGCCCTTTTTTTTGTTTGTTTGTTTTTTGAGGTAAAGTCTCACTCTCTCGCCAGACTGGAGTGCAGTGGCGTGATCTCGGCTCACTGCAACTTCCGCCTCCCAGGTTCAAGCGATTCTCCTGCCTCAGCCTCCTGAGTAGCTGGGACTACAGGTGCACGCCACCATGCCCAGCTAATTTTTCTATTTTTAGTAGAGACAGGGTTTCACCATGTTGACTAGGATGGTCTCAATCTCTTGACCTAGAGAGCCACCCGCCTCAGCCTCCCAAAGTCATGGGATTACAGGTGTGAGCCCCCACACCCAGCCAGCTCTGCCCTTAATAGGCACTCTTATCTCAAGAGTGGATTAATTATTGCTGAAGTGGGTTACTGATAAAAACATGAGTTTGCCCTCCACCACCACCCATGCTGTCTCTTGCTCTTCTGCCTTCTCCTATGGAATGATGAAGCAAAGAAATCCCCTGCCAGATGCTGGCCCCTTGACCTTGGACTTTCTAGCCTCCAGAACTGTAAGAAATAAATCTCCGTTCCTTGTAAATTGCCCAGTCTCAGGTATTCTGTTATATCAGCATAAAATGAACTAAGATTCTCAGAGCACTGGGATTTTCTAGTTTCAGAGATTTACAACTGACTGGACGGACTCTCAATATGTTTCCTTTGGCTAGTTCAGAGACTTGTTTGCTTTTAAATCAAATGTTATTCATTCCAAAGTAATACGTCATGCAATTTAAACTGTTTAATCAAATAGTATCGGGGGAACCCCACCCCCAATATTTAACGTGGGTTCTTTTCTATTTCCCTAAGTGTCTTGGCTGGTTTGAGAAATAAAGGGAAAGAGTACAAAAGAGAGAAATTTTAAAACTGGATGTCCGAGGGAGACATCACATGTCAGCAGGTTCCATGATGCTCCCCGAGCCATAAAACCAGCAAGTTTTTATTAGTGATTTTCAAAAGGAGAGCGAGTGTACAAATAGGGTGTGGGTCACAGAGATCACATGCTTCACAAGGTAATAAAATATCAGAAAGCAAATGGAGGCAGGGTGAGATCACAGGACCACAGGATGGGGCGAAATTAAAATTGCTAATGAAATTTCAGGCACGCATTGTCATTGATAACATCTTATCAGGAGACAGGGTTTGAGAGCAGACAACCTGTCTGACCAAAATTTATTAGGCGGGAATTTCCTCGTCCTAATAAGCCTGAGAGTGCTACAGGAGACCAGGGCCTTATTTCATCCCTTTGGCTTCGACAGTAAAAGACAGCTGCCTCCAAGAGGGCCATTCATAGACCTACCCTCAGGGGCGCATTCTCTTTCTCAGGGATGTTCCTTGCCGAGAAAAAGAATTCAGCGATATTTCTCCTATTTGCTTTTGAAAGAAGAGAAATATGGCTCTGTTCCACCTGGCTCACTGGCAGTCAGAGTCCAAGGCCATCTCTCTTGTTCCCTGAACATTGCTGTTTTCCTGTTCTTTTTCCAAGTTGCCCAGATTTCATATTGTTCAAGCACACATGCTCTACAATTAATTTGTGTAGTTAATGCAATCATCACAGGGTCCTGAGGTGACATACATCCTCCTCAGCTTACGAAGATGATGGGATTAAGAGATTAAAGACAGGCATAGGAAATCACAAGGGTATTGATTGGGGAAGTGATAAGTGTCCATGCAATCTTCATAATTTATGTTCAGACATTGCTGTAAAGAGAGGCATAAGAAATTATAAAAGTATTAATTTGGGGAACTAATAAATGTCCATGAAATCTTCACAATTTATGTTCTTCTGCCATGGCTTCAGCTGGTCCCTCCGTTCAGGGTCCCTGACTTCCTGCAACAGAATAGTACCAAAGGCTTTTTTTTTTCTTGACCCAAGTGAACTCACAATGAAAGGCTAATTTAAAAAAATTGTGGTTTGAAGGCCGGGCGTGGTGGCTCATGCCTGTAATCCCAGCACTTTGGGAGGCCGAGGTGGGCGGATCACGAGGTCAGGAGATCAAGACCATCCTGGCTAACATGGTGAAACCCCGTCTCTACTAAAAGTACAAAAAATTAGCCAGGCGTGGTGGCGGGCGCCTGTAGTCCCAGCTACTCGGGAGGCTGAGGCAGAAGAATGGCGTGAACCCAGGAGGTGGAGCTTGCAGTGAGCCGAGATCATGCCACTGCACTCTAGCCTGGGCAACAGTGCAAGACTCTGTCTCAAAAAAAAAAAAAAAATTGTGGTTTGAGACCCCAGTTACCCTGTATATTCTCTGCACCTCTCTCCCCCATCAAGACTTCTGTGAGGAAACTCTTAGTTTTTTCATCTGGAAAGTAACTGCTTATTTTATTATTATTATTATTATTATTGTTTTGAGACAGAGTCTCGCTCTGTCACCCAGGCTGGAGTGCAGTGGTGCAATCTCGGCTTACTGCAAGCTCCGCCTCCCGGGTTCACGCTATTCTTCTGCCTCAGCCTCCCAAGTAGCTGAGACTACAGGCACCCACCACCACGCCTGGCTAATTTTTTGTTTTTTTAGTAGAGATAGGTTTTCACCATGTTAGCCAGGATGGTCTTGATCTCCTGACCTTGTGATCTGCCCGCCTCAGCCTCCCAAAGTGCTGGGATTACAGGCATGAGCCACCATGCCTGGCCGTAACTGTTTATTTTAAAATCATGTTTCTTGCCTTTCTTTCTTTCCCTCCCTCTCTCCCTCTTCTTCCCTTGCTTCCTCCCTCCCTCCCTCCCTTCCTCCTTTCCTCCCTGGTTTTTTGAAAGAGGGTCTAGCTGTGTTGCCCATGCTGGTTTTGGACTTAAGGATTCCTCCTACCTTGGCCTCCCAAAGTGCTAGGATTGCAGGCATGAGCCCCCCTGCCCAGCCTTATATTGCCTTTTTTGATTCCATAATGGACATTACCTATTTAAGGGGAAAATTTTTTTTCCTTCTACTCTTCTAAGGTCCAGGGTCCCTGTAACAGAAGGTTAATAATAATAATAATAAACATTGCCAGGCATAGTGGCTCATGCCTGTACTCCCAGCACTTTGGGAGACTGAGGCAGGTGGATCGCCTGAGGTCAGGAGTTTGAGACCAGCCTGACCAACATGGAGAAACCCTGTCTCTACTAAAAATACAAAATTACCTGGGCCTGGTGGCACATGCCTGTAATCCCAGCCACTCAAGAGGCTGAGGCGGGAGAATCGCTTGAACCTGGCAGGCGGAAGGTTCAGGCGGAAAAAAACAAGCAGAAGTTTATTACCATGTATATGTTCTATATACATGGGAGTTACCCAGTGGAATGAAAAATCTCAAAGAAGTGGTTTTGGATTCAGGCTTAAACACCATGTTCAGCTAAATCAAAGAAAGATATGGGGGAACTGAGCTATGGTATAGTGACCAAGAAAAGTATAATAAATAAAGTTAAGGTTTGTTATGCAGGTTTGTGTCTGTGCTTTCTCCATTGTTAGCATTCTCTTGTGATTGAGAGACATTTTTCTCTTTCTTGTATAGAAAGGGTCTCACTTGTGGCCAGGCGCGGTGGCTCATGCCTGCAATCCCAGCACTTTGAGAGGCTGTGGCAAGCAGATCATGAGGTCAGGAGTTCGAGACCAGCCTGAGCAACATGCTGAAACCCCATCTCTACTAAAAACAAAAAAAATTATCCGGGCGTGGTAGCATGTACCTGTAATCCCAGCTACTCAGGAGACTGAGGCAGGAGAATCGCTTGAACTGGGAGGCAGAGGTTGCAATGAGCAGAGATCAAGCCACTGCACTCCAGCCTGGGTGACAGAGAGAGACCCCATCTGAAAAAAAAAAAAAAAAAAAAAAAAAAAAGGATCTCACCTGAAATGGAGATTTCCTTTATCGATGAACATTTCTCTTACAAAAGGGTGACTTCTGCTGTCTTTTCAGAGTTTCCCCTGTGTCTGCTGTTTTTCAAAATGATCCTTAGCCAAAAAGGTGTACTTTGAGGTAGCATATTCTGGTCTCTACAGCTATTCAACTGAGGACAGAGTAGGTAAGATTTTAGTTGTTTTACTACCCTTGTCTCCATCCTTCCTATGTAGCCATATTATAATAATTTTTGCTAAATTAGTAGTTAATATTAGCATAAGTATTACTATGCAATGTCATTCACTTTTGCATCAAATAGTAGTGGCCTATGATTTATTTTGTATTTTTAAAGTAGTTAATAAGAGCCTGAGTTTTTTTCATTTGCTTAATTTTTTTTTTTTTTTTTTTTTTTTTTTTGAGATGGAGTCTTGCTCTGTCGCCCAGGATGGAGTGCAGTGGTGTGACCTCAGCTCACTGCAACCTCCATGTCACGGGTTCAAGTGATTCTCCAGCCTCAGCCTCCCTGGTAGCTGGGACTACAGGTGTGTGCCACCATACCCAGCTAATTTTTGTATTTTTAGTAAAGATGGGGTTTCACCATGTTGGCCAGGCTTGTCTTTAACTCCTGACCTCAAGTGATCCATGCACCTCAGCCTCCCAAAGTGCTGGGATTACAGGTGTGAGCCACCATGCCTGGCTGAATATTGTTTTAAACTTTGGAAATATCTTAATCTGCTACATAAACTAATGAATTGTTTAGTCCCGGGGAAAAAAGCATCAGTCCCCCCTTAAACTGGTGGGAACAGTTGTAAAATGGACTATTGAGGAAATGCCATTGCAAATAATAATAGAATTCAGAATGTGCAGTTCTATTGTATTCCTTTTCCATCTAGGCAAAATAGTTACATATTTTTCAGGAATTTGGAACTTAGTTTGGCCATATGTTGTTTTTCAGCTCCTGTGGCAAAAATAATTATTTGTTGGATTATTGGATATTTTCATAGAGTTTACCACCTCCCTTCCAAACTTTCTTAGGCCTCTGTGCATAAGGTATAATATTTTTTAATTTTTATTTATTTATTTATTATTTTTGAAACAGAGTCTTGCTCTGTTGCCTAGGCTGGAGTGCAGTGGTGCGATCTCGGCTCACCACAAGCTCTGCCTCCTGGGTTCACGCTATTCTCCTGCCTCAGCTTCCCGAGTAACTGGGACTACAGGCACCCGCCACCACGCCCACCTAATTTTTTGTATTTTCAGTAGAGACGGGGTTTCACCATGTTAGCCAGGATGATCTCCTGACCTCGTGATCCACCCGCTTCAGCCTCCCAAAGTGCTGGGATTGCAGGTGTGAGCCACTGCACCCGGCCCTTTAATTTTTTATTTTGTAGAGATGGGGTCTTGCTATGTTGCCCAGGCTGATGGCAAACTCCTAGCCTCAAGTGATCCTCTTGCCTCAGCTTCCCAAAGTGTTGGGATGACAGGCGTGAGCGGCCAAGGCATAGAATTAACACCTCTAAAGGATGGCTGCAGGTAGACTGTATCATCTTACCATTATTCTTGCTTATGACACACCATAGCTTTCCATTAGAAAATATTTTAAGTATTTACTTTGGAAAAGCACTGTATCATACCTAAAAAGCTAATTCCGCTACTACCCAGTTGTTTACTATGTAATCTTTGTGGAGTAGGTTCTCCTAGTCCATGGATCAGTGATAGTGAGGGTGAGAGGAGTCCTTTGACAGTGTCCACAGATGAAGCCAAAGGGAAATCTTTCTTGCTGTAGGGAACTGTGCCATTTCTCCTCCATACTCTGGCAAAGTCCTTTTCTCTGACACCTTGGAGGCGAATGGAAAGGAAAGCATTTCACTTTTTCCTTAGTCTGTTCTCCCTAATCCCTCCCTCCTCCAATATTTACTGTGTTCCAAAAGGGTCTCTAAAATCAGTTCATAAGGAATAGGTCAGGATGAAGAGAACATTAAATCATTAAGTGTTCCTATACTTTGCAGCCATTCTGAAGTATTAAAATGAGTACTTCCTTGTAGGTTTAGAGGGTTAAGGCACAGATCTGAGCTACTAATATTTGTCTTACTTTTGTTGGGGAGGTGCGAATCCCTCTAAGAATCTGAGTTGCCCTTTTGAGTGCACGAACCTCGCCTGCAGAATTTCCTTCTCATCTCCCCGCCTGTCCCAAATACAGATTTTGCGTGCTCAGCATTCTGGGTCTCCCTCAGGTTCAGTCCCTGGATGGAAATAAGGAAGGCCTGGCCAGTCTCTGGTGGCAGGTGCTGCCTAGCACAGGGAGGAGAAGCGTTCTGCCCTTCCCAGGTAATACCTGTCTGTGTAGGGGAAGGAAAAATGGCTTCCCTACACCCTTCTAAATTATTTGTCTAGGCCACCAATTAAATGAACATAAGACGGATTAACAGGAGGGAAAAAAAATCTTAATTACATGTCTATGCATGGGAGTCCCCCAAAAATATGAGACTCAAAGAAGCACCAGAGGAACTTTATATAGCATCCCCAGCTGTGGGAAGAAACAGGGGATTGGGGCTTCTGGAGGAGGGGTCGAGATAAACTATGGGAGGATGGGGGAGGAAACATGGTGAATAAAGTTTGCCTTTTTATGTAGCTAAAAGTCTTTCATGTAATAACATTTGTCTAGGAGCAGCTCTTTTCCTGATGCAAACTCCCTTATTTTAATGTAAATTTCCTTTATATAATCAATGTAAATTTCTCTTACAAAATGGCAGCTTTTCAGGGCTACTCCTTGTCTACAGTTTCTCAAAGTAATCAGCTTGAAATAGTTAATATGCCAGTGAGGCATATTTTAGGGTGGCATATTCTGGTGCTCTGCAGTCATTTTTGGGGTGCTGTGTCCTGGCCTCAACATCTGTAAATCTGGTAGGCAGGCGGGCGAGCGGGCGGAATTGGAGCTGGTGTTGCAGGCCCATGGGTGAGGGCGCCTCTGGGACAGGCCTGTCCATGTAGCTCTGTGCATCCTCCACTGTGCCACCCACATTGCGCTGGAACAGATTGCACCCGTTTCCCCCAGGAGCCTGTTCACTGTTGAGTATGTGGATGTTATGCTAGGTCAGTAACCTGAGAAAAACACAGTGATGTTTTGGAACCAGAGTACCCACGGTCTTCTCACCTCATATTCTCCCTGCAACCTCTTGCTTTCCTTTCTCCTCCAAGAAAGATCATTGTGCTGAGAGACATTAGCTATTTCAATGAACATAATTTCTGGATCTCTGCAGGATGTGTTATCTCATCAGTTTATTTATATGGGATCCGGAATGCTGAGCATATTTTATTAACTGTTTTAGATATAATATAGTAAATGTAGTTTTGAATTTTCACTAAGAATATCCTTTTTATTCTGACCTGGCTGCTGCCTTTTGTTCATAAAAATATGTTATATTCCCATTAAAATGGTTGATGGTTTTGTTTTTTGTTTTCCAGTTATGAAAAACCTCCTCCTGGGCTTATCGAGGTTAGTGTGAAGTTTGTACTCTTGGTTATTCCACTAGACATACTTACAGACTCAGTAACTTGTTATGAAAAATGGTTGCATGACATTTAAATACCCTTTTATGAAAAGTCTGTTTCTTTCCTGCAGATGACTGAGGAGTCATAATTTTTAGTGTTGTCACAAACCTCTGCCTTTGTGGAAATTTCATCAGCCATGTTTCCCTTCCCTGAGGAACTAATGCAGGCCCACATGGGTTCCTTGGCCATGGCCCCCTTCTCTCTGACTGGAGACAGCATCTTTAAGCTCAGCTGCCTCCTTTTCTTGTCAGCCTTGCTTGGCTCAGCCCCTCGGTCCATCCTGTGTTGGTTTCTTGAGTATCAGCAGCTCAGAGAGCAGTAAAGTCCGAGGAGACCCGACAGCTCATCCAGTCCCGCTCCCCGGTGCAGGTATCCTTCCTGCAGCTCCCTGGCCACAGCACCAGGGTGTGTGCGCACGAGGGAGACTTAGAGTGCCAGGCCACAGCAAAGAAAACTTGCTGTTTCATAACTCTCAATGAAGAAAGATTCTTTGCCAAGCGCAGTGGCACATGCCTATAATCCCAGCACTTTGGGAGGCTGAGGCAGGTGGACCACCTGAGGTCAGGAGTTCAAAATCAGCCTGGGCAACATGGCAAAACACTGTCTCTATTAAAAATACAAAAAAAAAAAAAAAATTAGCTGGACGTGGTAGTACACATCTGTAATTCCAGCTACTCAGAAGTCTAAGGCACAAGAATCTCTTGAACCTGGGAGGTGGAGGTTGCAGTGGACCAACATTGCACTGCTGCACTCCAGCCTGGATAACAGAGCAAGACTCTGTCTCAAAAAAAAAAAAAAAAAATTCTTAAAAACCGTCCTTCTATTGAAGTTTAATATTCATAGAAACTTGGAAAAAATTACAGCATGCTTGTGACTGTAAAATATGACAGGGGCCTTCAGGGTATAATAAGCTATTCTAGCCTAACATGCCCTTTCTGTTATTCCAGGAACCCTGGTTTACTTTAATTCATATATCTTACTTCATTCTACATTTTGAGGTAGTGAAACCTTTTTTAAAAAAACCTTAGAATCTAATTTACATCAAAATTTGGAGCTCACCAGTCATTGCTATATAAGGACAGATTTTTTTCTGCTTCACCAGTAACTTCTCTAAGAACAGCTACACTGTTTTTGGTATAGTTCTTCTGGTACATTTGTTTCCTGTTTTTTTGATCAAGTGTAACTGTCTTTCTTTCTAGTTTTGAGGGGTAATTAAGATGACGTTGGCACCCACAGCCCAGGAAAAAGCCAGATGAGGGTGACTCCAAGGGAAGTAGGAGAGAATCCCAGCGCTCTCTTGCCATGCTGTTTACACCTTGTTCCCTTTGTTTAGGAAGATGAGGTTAAGCCAGAAGATTGCATACCAGGTGTACCAGGCAATGAACATGCCAGGGAATTTCTGGCTCATGCGCCAACTAAAGGACTTTGGATGCCACTGGGGAAAGAAGTCAGAGTTATGCAGTGTGAGTGTGGGAGAGTTTCCCTAATCCATGCAACTTACACACCGCAATTTACAAAGCATGTTTACTTCTTTTATTTAACTTGTTCTCACCACAGCCCTCTTATAGCCACGGCATGTTCTCCGTCTTCTAGATGAGGACACAGATGTGTGCATGTCAGTAAGTGGTCCCAGAGAAGATGTAGAGCAAAGCTTTGACTGTAGAGTTCCTGATTCCAAGTCCAGCAGTCTTTACTCAGGACTGTCACTGCCTTGGGAGTAAACTCTTTGGTATTATTCCTGTAATAGAAAGGACTTTCTGTGGTGGAAATGCCATGGGAGTGAGGGATGCATTAGAGGACGGGTCTTTTTGGGTCTTGCCTCTGTTGCGTGCTCTCTATCAGTGGTGCTTTGTCCATGTAACTGAGAGAAGCTACCATGGGAGGATGGGTCTACACAGGTAGAACTCTCTGTGCACATGCCCTGCCCCTCCATAGCAGTTAACGCATTCGAGAGGGTATGAAATCACTCTTCCATTGGGAGGCTGAGGCGGGTGGATCATGAGGTCAGGAGATCGAGACCATCCTGGCCAACATGATGAAATCCCGTCTCTACCAAAAATACAAAAATTAGCTGGGCATGGTGGTGCGTGACTGTAATCCCAGCTACTCAGGAGGCTGAGGCAGGAGAATTGCTTGAACCAGGGAGTCAGAGGTGGCAGTGAATTGAGATCACACCACTGCACTCCAGCCTGAAGACAGAGTGAGACTCCGTCTTGAAGGAAAAAAAAAATCACTCTTCCAAATAGTTGAGCTTTTTAAGTTGGTTGTTTTGATGTTTATCTCCACATCTTAACCTCATAGTTGCATTGTTGCTCCATGATTTTTCAGGTTTGGCCATTTTCTGTTGCCTCTGTCCAGTGGAAGATGAGTATGTAATTCTATCTCCTGCTCTCACCACACATGTGTACCCTTCTATATCTCATTTTCCCAGTAATTATTGTATCATAAACTTAGTAACATAAGTCTTTGGTATTTACTATGATTATGACCAGAGGTGAGCTGTATCTTGCGAAATGTGTCCACTCAAAATGTGTCCTGTATTTATTGTTTTTCAGCTTTTGTTATTATTATTATTGTTTTTCCTTTCATGTACTGATCTCTAATTCAACCTCAACATTTTTCCAAGCTTCAAACTTAAGACCTTCAATGCATATACTTGAGATGTTCTGTCAATTTCATCTTACTGAAGGTGGCTACTTCCATGCTTATCATCCAGGCATCTCCCTTGACCAATATATGATGGACTGAATGTTTAGGTTCTCCCCATAATTTGAATGATGAAGCCTCATCTCTAATGTGATGACATTTGGAGATGGGGCCTTGTGAATTAATTAAGGTTAAATGAGATCATGAGGTTAGGGCCCTCATGACATGATACCTTTCAAAGAAGAAGTACTGGAGATCACTCTCTCTCGGGCAGGCCCAGGCTCATATACGCATTCTCGCTCTCGCTGTCACTCTGTCCTGTCCTACCCCCACCCCCTTGTGCCATGTGAAGAAAAAGTAAGAGGGCTGCCGTCTCAAGTTAGGAAGAAAGCTGTCACCACAGACCTACCTTGCTGGGACGTGGAACTCAGATTCCAACCCTCCAGAGCTGAGAAAATCAATTTCTGTTGTTTAGGCCACCCGGCACACAGCATTGTTATTATGTCAGCCCAGGTTGAATAAGACACCATCATTCTGCAGGTTCCTTTAGCCTCTCTCTTGTGTTGGATCACCCATTTTCCTGTATCTGGAATGTTCTTTGTTACTATATTCTGTTCTTATGGTGTAATGAATCCTAGGGCAATTTCCTTCCAAATGGGTTTATAGGAGGTAGATTTTTTTTTTTTTTTTTTGAGACAGGGTCTTGCTCTGTTGCCCAGCCTGGAGTGCTGTGGTACCATCTTGGTTCACTGCAGCCTCGACCTCCTAGACTCAAGTGATCATCCCATTTCTCATCCTCCCAAGTAGCTAGTACTTACAGGCATGCACCACCACGCCTGGCTAATTTTTTTTTTTTTTTTTTTTGAGATGGAGTTTCACTGTTGTCGCCCAGGCTGGAGTGCAATGGCGCGATCTCGGCTCCCTTCATCCTCCGCCTCCCAGGTTCAAGCGATTCTCCTGTCTCAGCCTCCCAAGTAGCTGGGACTACCAGTGTGCGCCACCACACCCAGCTAATTTTTGTATTTGTTGTAGAAACGGGGTTTCACCATGTTGCCCAGGCTGGTCTCAAACTCCTAGGCTCAAGCAATCCACCCACCTCAGCCTCCCAAAGTGCTGGGATTACAGGCATGAGCCACCATGTCCAGCCCCTGGAATTTTCATTTTATGTTTTTTAATTTGCCAGGATATCAAATTCTAAGTTAAAAGTTAGCTTCCTTTAGATTTTGAAGGCATTGCTTCATTTTCTTGATTTTCTAGAACAGCTATTGGGACGTCCAAAGTAATTCCAATTTTTGATCTTTTCATAAGGCCTTTATTATTGCTTTGTTTTTTATTTTTCTTCTCTGGAAGTTTATAGCATCTTCTCATTCCTGGTGTTCTAAAATTTCACAATGGTGAGCCCTTTCAATCTGAAATGTAGGTCTCAATTTTACAAATTTTAAAAATTCTTTCCTCACCTCTGTGTCTGCAGTTCTATTCTTCAGATAGGTACTATCCTTACAGCAGTTAGCCCTGTTCAGGGTAGCAGGGACTACACAAGGGTGTTCTTTTTAGGGATCAACAATTATTAATTAGGGTCATTTTAGAGAGTGGCTGCCACAGTATTCTTGTTTTTTAGTGAGAGATAAAAAGTTGATTGGTAGCCCTAAGTGCCTGAGTAGGGCTTGTTGATCCCCCATTGCAGGGTGATTTTCTAGGTAATTGGTTGGGGAACATCTGAGTTCAGTTATCTATTGGTTTTTCTTCTTTGAGTGGCTTGTATTTTCCCAGAGAAGGTTCACACATGGAAGGGAAAGCCATTCTGTGAGTGTTCTGGGAGCTGAGTGGAGGGAGTCTGGGAAATCTGTCATTGGTTTTCCATTCATTCGTATGATCCTCTGTGTCTATTGCCACAACTTCCTTGAGATCCACCTGACGTCTCCGTGGCCAGAGACCCTTTGTTATACCTTTTCCACATACTAAACAAACTTCTGCCCAGACCAAGGAGAACTGCCTATGGACATTTAACCAATCCTCCTTATTTTAACTGCCCCTTCACCTCCAGAGGTATCTGGTGCTGCCAATTGCTGAGCTTTGGAGGTTCTGCAAGTAGAAACTGAATCAGTTCTCAGATTCTACCCTCTGCTGCCTTAAACTTTAGTTTTCTGGGATCTGCTTTTCTTTTATTATTCATCTATCCGCATTATAACATCCCACATTTTTTTTATGTGACTGTTTTATGGTTTCCCAGTCCTTCTGTGTTTATGGCTTCTTAAAAAATGTTTTTTTGTGATTTTGGATGCCCTCAAAATCACCCTTAAATAAATGTGTAATGCAGTGACATTTAGTAACTACCAAGTGTGTGCAACCATCATCATAAATAAGTGTTAGAACATTTTCATCCCTACCCCTCACCTTAAGATCTCTCAACCCATTTCCAGTTCATACCCATTGATAGCCCTAGGCAACAATTAATCTACTCTCTTAGTGAATTTGGCTTTTCTGGACATATATAAGTGATCTGACTCTTTTCATTTAGCGTGTTTTTGAGGTCCAGCAATGGCATCATTTATTATTTCCTTATTCTGCTTATCTTTGGTCTGGGTTACTCTTTTTCCTGATTTTTATGATAAAGACCTAGATTATTGATTGAGACCTTTCTTCTATTATAAGAATTAGAAGCTATAAATTTTCTTTTAACCACTACTTTATCGGCATTGTGTAAATTTTGATATGTTGTGTTTTCTTTGCTTGTTTGTTTGTTTGTTTGTTTGAGATGGAGTTTTGCTCTAGTTGCCCAGGCTGGAGTACAATGGCACGATCTCGGCTCACCGCAAGCTCCGCCTCCCAGGTTCAAGCGATTCTCCTGCCTCAGCCTTCCCAAGTAGCTGGGATTACAGGCATGGACCACTATGCCTGGCTAATTTTGTATTTTTAGTAGAGACAGGGTTTCTACATGTTGGTCAGTCTGGTCTTGAACTCCCAACCTCAGGTGGTCCGCCCGCCTCAGCCTTCCAAAGTGCTGGGATTACAGGCGTGAGCCACCGCGCCAGCCTGTTGTGTTTTAATTTTCTAACATCCCCTTTGACTCGTGGATTGGTTACACTTGTGTTATTCAGTCTCTACATATTGGATTCTTCAAATTTCCTTATATTGTTGCTTTGTAATTTGAGTCCATCCTAGTTGGAGAATATACTCTGCATGGTTTAAATCCTTTTAATTATATTAATTCTTGTTTTATGGCCTAATATAGAGTCTCTGGATAATGTTCCATGTTGACTTCAAAAAGTGTTTACTCTATTGTTGGGTGGTAGAGTGTTTCATAAATATCTGTTAGGTTCAGTTGATTTATATTATTGCTTAAGTCTTATAATTCATTGCTGATCTTCTCTCTAGTTGTTGTATCCATTATTGAATGGAAAGTATTGAAATCTGTATTATTGTTACATTGTTCTTTTTTTTTTTTTTTTTTTGAGATGGCGTCTTGCTCTGTTGCCCAGGATAGAGTGCAGTGGTGTGATCTCCACTCACTGCAAGCTCTGCTTCCCAGGTTCACACCATTCTCCTGCCTCAGCCTCTGAGTAGCTGGGACTACAGGCACCCGCCACCACGTCCGGCTAATTTTTTGTGTGTACTTTTAATAGAGACAGGGTTTCATCGTGTTAGCCAGGATGGTCTCCATCTCCTGAACTCGTGATCCCTGGGACTTATCCTCCCAAAGTCCTGGGATTACAGGTGTGAGCCACCGTGCCCGGCCTATTGTTACATTGTTCTATTTTCCCCTTCAATTCTGTCAGTTTGTGTCTCAACTATCTGGCCCTCTTTTGCTAGGTTACATACATACTTATAAATGTTGTATCTTCTTGATAGATTGACCCTTTTATCAATACAAAATGTCCTTCTTTGTCTCTCTTAACAGTTTTTGTCTTATGGTGTATTTTGTCTGAAATTATTGGAGCAGCTTTAGTTCCCTTTGGGTAACTGCAGCATATATTCCCGTTCCATCCTTTTACTGCCAACCTAATTGTGTCTTTAAATCTACAGTGTGTCACTTATATCCCGCGCTTGGATAGCATTTTTCCTTTTTTTTTTTTTTTTTTTTTTTTTTGAGACAGGGCCTCTCTGCTGCCCAGGGTGGAGTGCAGTGGCACAATCACAGCGCACTGCAGCCTAGACCACCTAGGCTCAAGCAATCCTCCCACCTCAGCCTTCTGAGTAGCTGGAACCACAGGGGCCAGCCATCATGCCTGGCTAAGTTTTAAAAATTTTTTGTAGAGACGGGGTCTCATCTTGTTGCCCAGGCTATTCGCAAACTCCTGGGCTCAAGCAGTCCTCCTGCCTTGACCTCCCAAAGTGTTAGGATTACAGGCATGAGCCACGGCACCTGGTGGATAACATTTTTATCCATTCTATAAATCTCTGCCTTTTGACTGAAGTGTTTAATCCATTTGCATATAATGTAATTACTGTTAAGGTAATTACAAACCTATGCACACATTTTTGATTTTACCAATTTTAGTGTTAATTAGAAAAGTGGTTCTCCCACTTTGATATTTCTACAAATAAGCAGTAAATATTTTAAAATTCAGGTTATGTGTCTGTATCAGGCCCAACCCAGAAATACTGAATATCCAGTATTTGAATATCCAAAATACTGAATACTGAATATTCAATATTTCTGGGTTGGGTCCTACACCCTGCTTTTCTAACAACCTTCCTCATATTGTTGAATTTGCTGGTCCACGGACCACGCTTTGAATAGCTGGGATCATCTTTCCATAATAAAAGGATTTTGAGCGGAAATGGTATCTTCTGGATATCTATACATCAATCCTTGTTCCATGGCATTTCACATCCTTTCAGCTTTGCCATAAAGGCAGATATTAGTTCGAAAGAGTGTAGTCCTTCTTTCCCAAACTTTAAATGGTGAGGGAGATAAGGATAGGGATAGCTCACAGGCTATCAATAGAAATCCACAAACTTAGGCCTGGCACGGTGGCTCACACCTGTAATCCCAGCACTTTGGAAGCCTGAGGCAGACTGATCACAAAGTCAGGAGTTCGAGACCAGCCTGGCTAACACGACGAAACCCTGTCTCTACCAAAAATATAAAAAATGAGCCGGGTGTGGTGGCATGCATCTATAATCCCAGCTACTCAGGAGGCTGAGGCAGGAGAATTGCTTGAACCCAGGAGGCGGAGGTTGCAGTGAGCCGAGATCGCGCCACTACACTCCAGCCTGGGCAACAGAGCAAGACTCTGTCTCAAGAAAATAAAAAAAAAGAAAAGAAAATCCACAAACTTTATTTTTTTTCAGTGGTTTCCTGCATTCAATCCTCAAATAAAAATAAAAAGGGAAAAACTTTTCTTGCCCTGTCACTGCGTGTGTTCTGTAGTTGCCAGCATAGAGCAAAACTTGGCTGAACTTACTTAAATCCCTCTTCATGCTTCCTGACCAACTTGCTTAGAATTGCTGAATACTCAAACACAGGGTCTCATTCACCATTCCCATACGATGTCCTGATTTATACCACATCCAGTTGGTGCTGAGAGAATATGAACAGGTGAGAGAAGTAACAAGGATCTCATCCATTCTTGCTTTGCTCACCACTTCCTTTTTCTCAGATGTCAATGCCTGATGCCAGGTCCACTCATTGAAATTCCATAAAGACTGGAATTTGTTGCCTTGGAGCATGTATATACATTCTCTTGTTACTATCCTTCCAGTTCCTCATCAGGACCTTCTGTTGCTTCTAATAGTTAACCTCTTTAAATAGGACAGTTTCCCTCTTCTGCAAGTAAAGTTGCAGTAGGGTTCTGATGACATTAACATTTTAAGAGAACTTGTGATTTTGTTTACTTGAAAGTTAGGGATGTGAACAGAGGTCGACTCAACCTGAGAAAGAAGCTGCCTTAGCCTTCCCAAGTAGCTGGGATTACAGGCATGGACCACTATGCCTGGCTAATTTTGTATTTTTAGTAGAGACAGGGTTTCTACATGTTGGTCAGTCTAGTGACTAAATTTATAAATGAGATTCAGAGCCACTTGATTAATAGAAGATATATACTTTGAAAAATACAGTGAGACACACTGAAAAAAAATTCACCTTTTGCAGTACTTTTCATTGGATTGCTTCATAATTTCTTGGTGTTGGAAAATTAATTCCTAAAGCAACAAGATTAAAGGATGCTTGGGTAAGCAATTAGTTTACCTGTCTTTTCTGGGACCTTACATGGTTCATCCATGATTGCATTTTCTTTTAGAATTGGAGTTTAATGAATAAAAACTTTAATATAATCTCTAAGCAATTAGTTTACCTATCTCAAAAAACTATAAGCAATTAGTTTACCTGTCTTTTCTGGGACCTTACATGGTTCATCCATGATTGCATTTTCTTTTAGAATTGGAGTTTAATGAATAAAAACTCTAATATAATCTACTGATTCTTTATCTCACTTAGGTGAAACACTCTTATCTTGCAGAAATATTTCCCCTTTGCTTGGCTTTTAGGTTGACATTGCAAACGGTATGGTCACCAAACAGGCTACAAAGAATGCCCTTTCTTTATCAAAGACAACCAAAAGTTAGAACAGTTCAGAGTAGTAAGTAAAACCATACAATGTCATTTTACCTTAATCAGAGATGGTGAATCTTAATTAATCCGATAGTCACCAGCGAACTGAATGTTCACATAAAGTACATTCCCAGAAGCCTTTTGGCCAAGATATCTGCTGTTAACCATTTGTGAGACAAATTTAGCTCTTCAAGAAAAAACTAACATTTATAAAAGTGTTCTTTGTTTATACATTGGGTCAGTGATTCTTTTTCTGAAGAAGACTTTGTTCCCTATTCAACTCCCCTTTTTAACATTTATTATATAAAAAGTCATGTCTCATAACTAAAATCAGAGTTTTAGTTTCCCAGACTTTTTTTTTTTTTTTGAGATGGAGTCTCGCTCTGTCACCCAGGCGGCTGGAGTGCAGTGGCGCGATCTCGGCTCACTGCAAGCTCCGCCTCCCAGGTTCACGCCATTCTCCTGCCTCAGCCTCCCGTGTAGCTGGGACTACAGGCACCCACCACCGCGCCTGGCTAATTTTTTGTATTTTTAGTAGAGGCGGGGTTTCACCATGGTCTCGATCTCCTGACCCCGTGATCCACCGCCTTGGCCTCCCAAAGTGCTGGGATTACAGGCGTGAGCCTCTGCGCCCGGCCTAGTTTCTCAGCCTTTAAAGAGTAGATGTCTGTCTATTACAAGCTAGAATTGTGTATATTTCCTCTTAAATGACAGACAGATCTATCATTAGCATGATCTATCAATCATTCTCCACTTTAACATAGAGTCACCTCCCAGAGGTGTTAATTCACTGTTCAGTAACCACTTCTGCCAAGTGAAATATGCTGCCTTGTGGCTCTACTGGAGTGATCAGCATACAGTTGTCCCTTGGTATCCATGGGGAATTGGATCCCAGTATCCCCTGGGATACCAAAATCTGCAGGTGCTCAAAGTCCCTCAAATAAAATGGTATAGGCTGGGTGCAGTGGCTCACGCCTGTAATTCCAGCAGTTTGGGAGGCCTAGGCAGGTGGATCACCTGAGGTCAGGAGTTTGAGACTAGCCTGACCAACATGGTGAAACCCCAGCTCTACTAAATATACAAAATTAGGCTGGACACAGTGGCTCACGCCTGTAATGTTAGCACTTTGGGAGTCTGAGGTGGGCAGATCACCTGAGGTCAGGAGTTCAAGACAGCCTAGCCAACACAGTGAAACCCTGTCTCTACTGAAAATACCAAAATTAGCTGGGTGGGGTGGTGGGCACCTGTAATCCCAGCTACTTGGATGACTGAGGCAGGAGAATCGCTTGAATCTAGGAGGTGGAGGTTGCAGTGAGCTGAGATCACACCGCTGCACTGCAGCCTAGGCGACAGAGTATGACTCTGTCTCAAAAAAATAAAAATACAAAAATCAGCCAGGCATGGTAGCACATGCCTGCCATCCCAGCTACTTGGGAGGCTGAGGCACGAGAATCACTTGAACATGGGAGGCAGAGGTTGCAGTGAGCCAAGATCATGCCACTGTACTCCAGCCTGGGTGTCAAAGTGAGATTTTGTCAAATAAAATAAATAAAATAGCATATAAGCTGTGCACACATTCCTGTATACTTTAATCATCTCTAGAGTACCTATAATACTGAGTAAATTGTTGTTACACTGTATTGCTTAAGGAATAATGACAAGAAAAAAGAGTCTGAACATGTGCAGTACAGACAAATCCGTCCTTTTTTTTTTTTTCCAAATATTTTCGATCCTTGGTTGAATCTGGACGTGTAACTCTTCAGGATACAAGGGCCAGCTATATATGAAACTGAAGTCAACAGACGTTCTTTTAACATTGTAAGGCATTTAAAGTTTTGTGTTTTTGTCTTAATCTGAAAAACAATTATTCTAGATCAAACACTTTTAGGTGAAATGTCAGTTTTACAGATAGTATAAAACAAAGCTTGTTGATAAATCTAAAAAATTTAGCATAGTTCTTTTTGACTCAGAAATTCAACTTCTAAGAATTTACCCTAAGGATGTAACAGAACATCAATTTATACAACTCTATAAGCATAATGTTCATAATTGTGAATTTTTTTTTTTTAATTTTTTTTTTTTTTTTTTTTTGAGACAGAGTCTCGCTCTGTCGCCCAGGCTGGAGTGCAGTGGCCGGATCTCAGCTCACTGCAAGCTCCGCCTCCCGGGTTTACGCCATTCTCCTGCCTCAGCCTCCCGAGTAGCTGGGACTACAGGCGCCTACCACCTCACCCGGCTAGTTTTTTTGTGTGTATTTTTTAGTAGAGACGGGGTTTCACCGTGTTCGCCAGGATGGTCTCGATCTCCTGACCTCGTGATCCGCCCGTCTTGGCCTCCCAAAGTGCTGGGATTACAGGCTTGAGCCACCACGCCCGGCCTAATTTTATTTTTTGAAACAGGGTTTTGCTCTTGCTGCCTAGGCTAGAGTGCAGTGGTGTGATCTTGGCTCACTGCAACCTCTGCCTTTCGGTTTCAAGCAATTCTCCTGCCTCAGCCTCCCAAGTACCTGGGATTACAGGTGCCTGCCACCACACCCAGCTAATTTTTGTATTTTTAGTAGAGATGGGGTTTCACCATGTTGGTCAGGCTGGTCTCGAACCGCTGACCTCGTGATCCACCCGCCTCGGTCTCCCAAAGTGCTGGGATTACAGGCATGAGCCACTGATCCCCACCCATAATTGTGAATTTTAAGTCATTTTTCAATTATAGAATATAAGAATACAGTTTATTTGCCTTATTAAGCAAAATGAAGACCTCATAGTAAGGCTTTTACCACCAAGTCCAATCTTGACTTCCTCCTGAGAGTGGCTTTGCAGCAAATAGCTTGATGTGTTTATTTCCAGACTTCTTTGGGATATGTTTTTTTTTTTGAGACGGAGTCTTCCTCTGTCGCCCAGGCTGGAGTTCAGAGGCGCGATCTTGGCTCACTGAAACATCTGCCTCCCGGGTTCACACCATTCTCCTGCCTCAGTCTCCTAAGTAGCTAGGACTACAGTCGCCGGGCACCACGCCCAGCTAATTTTTTGTATTTTTAGTAGAGACAGGGTTTCACCGTGTTAGCCAGGATAGTGTCTCGATCTCCTGACCTCGTGATCCACCTCCCAGTCTCCCAAAGTGCTTGGATTACAGGTGTGAGCCACTGTGCCCGACCTGTAACATGTATTTTTGAGTACTTATAAATGATCATTCCTATGTATCATTGAGCAACTCCTTTGTTTTGCTTAATACTAACTTTTGGTCATCTAACCCAATAGAACAAAGAGAATTACCTCAGTATTTCTAAACTTGAATACTGTTTTATAGTATGACTCTTCCAGTTTATGCAGTTATTTCCTCATGAAGAATATTATTTCGTGTATTTTCTCATTAGGAAATCCTTTTTATAGCCTTAGCGAGTTATCAATAATGCGACCCTTAAAAGGATTGAAAGATGTTGAGCATACGACTGCATCAAACAGTAAAAAAAGGAAAAAAAAACTGTTTTCTGTAACATAGGGGTTTCATTTTATTTAACTTGTGGTCCATGAAGCCTAACCAAACCTTAACCTTCTCTGTCCCTAAAGGCACATGAGGATTTCATGTATGACATCATACAAGACAATAAACAATATGAAAAGGATGTAAGGTGAGATTGTCCTGTTGATGATATCTACTTAGAAGTTTTAAATTCTACAAAGTTGGAAAAAAAACATTCTAGCACTAGGAGAGTGATATAGTAAACATGGTACTTCATTTGTGAAATGTTTATTGGGTAGGAGTCATGGCTGACAAGACCAGTGTTGGGGAATGAGCAGGCCATCCTCTTCCTACTTGGGTTGGCTTAAAGCTGTAGGCTTGGTCCAGCTTTCTGACCACTGCGGTTGATATTAGCAACCCCTGTTGTGCTGTCTACTGGCATGGTACAATTGGTACTTTCATGTAATTCAGTTTATCTCCTCCAGCATCTTTAAGGATCTGAGCTTTTGTTAAAAATTACACCTAGACAAGATTAGAGAGTGAAAAATTGGGAGAGTTTGTTTTCTCAAACTGGTTACATTAAATTATGATTGTTGAGGATGTAGATTATCTATTAGGAAACTGAGCAGTTGGGGGAATGGTTTAGTAAAGTGTGTATCTGTTAGAAATTGTAATTGTAAGTACTGTGGAAACCTACAGAAATGACTAGGACAAGGAAAAGAATACAAAAATGGCTTGTACAACGGTTACAGTCACATAAAAATAAGCATTCAGGTAGAGAAGAATGGAGAAAACAGGTAAAAATAAAAATAATCACTGTCTTTGTGATGTGGCTATTCATGTTCCTTCTATACTGCTTTTGAATGACATACTTAAGAAACTTTCCAATTAAAGCAAAAACTCACTGTTTGATCAATTTTGAATGTTTAGGATACGGCAGTTAAAACAGTTACTGGAGGATTCTACCTCAGATGAAGATGGGAGCAGCTCCAGTTCCTCTGAAGATAAAGAGAAACACAAGAAAAAGAAGAGGAAAGAAAAGCATAAGAAAAGGAAGAAAGAAAAGAAAAAGAAGAAAAAACGGAAGCACAAATCTTCCAAGTCAAATGAGAGTTCCGACTCAGAGTGACAAGGATGTGACTTGTTCAACGTTCTCTTCTCAAGAATCAAACACTGTGGCCAAGGAACAGAGGAAGATGCAGTCAGAGAAAGTAGCAGGATAGAGACACAGAGAGGAGGATACGTGGGTCACAGCAGTGAGCTCCCACCCGCCTTCCAGTGAAGATGTGACTCCAGGAGAGGGAGTGTCTCCTTCCAGGTGCTAGCTCTGGACAGCGGCTGATTTTAGGCAGGACAGTTTCTTCGGTGTTGTCCTCCCTGCTGGTCACATGAGTTTACGATTCCTTTGAAATGTCTCCCGCAGGGTGGCAGGACTGGGAGAATCTTTGAGGCGTTTCTTCCAGGCCCTCCCACAGCTTGTGCCCTCCACAGTGTGGAATTGAACACCTGGCCTCATGTGATCCTTCCACCTTGGCCTCCCAAAGCATTGGGATAACAGGTGAGAGCCACTGCTTGGCTAAAAGTGCACATTTATATTCATCTGACATGATTTATTGATTTGGGGGCTAGGGAGTTCTTAAAATAACAATAAAAAATCTTGTCTGGCTAGCATTCTACTTAACTTGCTTTCTACTGCCAGAGTCCCGTGATTTTCACAGAGTGACTCAGAAAAGGTTTAGGAATACAGGGGGATTTCTATACTGGGTCAGGTATCCACATCCCAAAATCCATCCCTCCCTTTCTTCCTCTTCCTGTTGCCTGACCACAGCCCATCTGTGCTCTTGTAGCTGAGACTAGGCCACAGTAGAGGCATCTCAGGAGGCCAGGGTGTGTCTGCAGCTGGAGGAGAGGAAGTCTGTCCTTTGCTGAGCCAAAGTGAAGCTGGATCTTGCTCATAGGCAAGTGTGTTCCTCTGTGGCCAACACTGGACTCTTGCTGCTTTAGGCACTCAGTCAGGGTCCCAGAAACTGCCATTTTCTGCCACTTTTCATGGAGATTGCACCTTTTTAAGATTGCACCTCTTTAAGGAACAGCCAAGCCAGGCCCAGACTGACCCTTCTTCAAGTCTCATCAGTCAATGCTCCTGTTCATGGCCTTGGAATACCACCTCAGGAAAACAATCGGTTGAGATTGGAATGGCCAGGACTTATTATTTCTGAAAACTGTAAGGCCAGTGGATTCAGCCTTGCCTTACACTTATCCTTGTCATCATTGCTCAGCACGCAGAACACAGGCCATCTGTCCTCTGCCATATGCTCAGCATTTCCCACCCAGGTACAGCCGGTCCTCTTCTTCCAGGAATTGGCTACTGTCCCTCCGCAATCCCATTCATGATAAAAGCATTCTTACACAACATGAAAGATGCGGCATCAATGATTCTCAAACCTCCAAGACATCCAAATGAGTAGCGTGCTTACGATGCAGATTCCTGTGCTCGACTCACAAACTTCCAGAATTTTCCATCCCCTAGGTCTGAGGTGAACCTGGGAATCTGCCTTGCTAACAAGTGATGCTGATACGGTGGATTTGGGGACCCCACTTGGAGAACCTGTGCTCTAGATCTCTACCCTCTTACTGAAGCCTTCTTCCACTTCCTGCTTTAACTGGAATCCAGCCGTCCACTCCTGCAGCCCTTGCAAGGGAATTGTCCCTTTCCCCTCACTCTGTTTTTTTCTCCTCTGTTTCTAGCCTAGATTCCAAGGAACATCACTTTGGCCTGTCATCTCCCCTGATCTGTGATGCTTTTGTCCAAGCTTTCCTCAAAGAAGCGTCAATCAAAATCTTCCGCTTTGCTCCTATAGACAGACTACAGAGGAGAAATCCCAGAGCCCCTACAAATCCATCTCCAAACTCAAATGAGAACTGAGCTCAAAAAGCTCACTAGCAAACCAAAAGTGTGCTTGTCACCCACTTAAACTTTCTTTTTCAGACATCTCTTTCAGGTATACATTTTCCATTTCTATCCAGGGAGACAAAATAAGCCCTCAAACCTCCCTTCACTAAGGCGTCATATAATGAATGTCAGACATCCTACTAATATGGTTTGGATGTTTGTCCCCTCCAAATCTCTTGACGAAATGTAATCCCCAGTGTTGGAGATAAGGCCTGGTGGGAGGTGTCTGGATCATGGGGGTGGATCCCTCATGAATGGGTTAGTGCCATCCCCTTGGTGATGAGTCAGTTCACACCAGATCTAGTTGCTTAAGTGTGAGTGGCACCCCTCCCTCCCTCTTTTGCTCTGGCTGTCACTGTTACCGTGTGATATGCTGGCTTCCTCATTGCCTTCCACCGTGACTGTAAACTTCTTGAGGCCTCACCAGAAAAATATTCCAGCACCACACTTCTTGTACTGTTTGCAGAACCTTGAGCCAAGCAAGTGTCTTTTCTTTTTAAATTACCCAGGCTAAAATGGCATCATGATTTCTCCCACTAATCTTCAGGACTGTTAATAGGATGCACTTTACTCCTGTGACTAGATTATGTTACCAGTACAAGGAAAGGGGGACCATCTGGATGTTCCTAATCAAATCATGAGAACCCTTTGGAGCTCGAGTTGTCCCTGGCTGATAACCAAAGAGAAGGTCAGAGAATCCAAGCCTGTGAAAGATTCCACACATCATTACTGGTTTTAGAGTTGAAGGGGCCACATGGTGAGGGATGCAGCAAACTCTCATCAAAGATTCCTGACTCACAGCCAGCAAGGAAATGGAGCTGTCAGTCCTACAGCTGAAAAGATCTGAATTCTGCCACCCTCAATGATTCTGGATGCATATTCTTCCCCAGAGCCTCCAGATGGAAGCCCACCTCTGCCGACACCTTGGGTTGGGGCTTGTGAGATGCAAGGTCGAGAGCCCAGTTGAGCCTGCTCAGGCTTCTGACCTACACCACCATGAGGTAATCAATGGTGGTGGTTTTGAGCTTTTACGTTTGGAGAAAGTGTTAATGCAGCAACAAACTGATCCAGAAGTTTAATGAGCTTTCTCTCCTCCTCACAGGCCAGTCCATCACCTGTGCTCTGGACCCCACCATCAGCCAGCAGTAGGGGGCAGTGACTGGAGCACTGGCCCTGCATCCAGACAGCCTGGCTTTGAATCCCAGCTTTGCTAGCTGTGGAGTTGCTCCACCTCTCTGTGCCTCCAAGTCCTTGACTAATCATATCTACCTCCCAGACTTCTAGTAAGAATGAGGGGACTTGATATGCGTAAAGCATTTAGAGCAGGGTGTGGCACATCTCAACACTCAGCCGGAGTGTTACCTGCTCCTGATGCTATTGCTGTCACCATCATCTAATCCTCAGGGAGCTTCCTCCTCCTCTGTCCCATGTCATTCACATCTTTAAACTCTTCCTTTCTATTGTGAGGTTGCCCCAGTGTTTAAAAATTGTTTTAGGCCGGGCACGGTCACTCCTGCCTGTAATGTCAACACTTTGGGAGGTCAAGGTGGGTGGATCACTTGAGGTCAAGAGTTCAAGACCAGCCTGGCCAACATGGTGAAACCCCATCTTTACCAAAAATACAAAAGTAGCGGGGCATGGTGACACACCTGTAATCCCAGCTACTTGGGAGGCTGAGGCAAGAGAATCACTTGAACCTGGGAGGCGGAGGTTGCAGTGAGTAGAAATTAATGCCACTGCACTCCAGCCTGGGCAACAGAGCAAGACCCTGCTTCCCCAAACCCTGCCAAAAAAACCCCAATTATTTTAAAATTATAAAATACATGCCCATAAAGAGTTCACAATTCTGAGCCATTGGGGAATAAAAAGTGAAAAGGGAGTCTACTTATGATGCTTTGATACAGTGCTCCAGATCCTGATGAAAATGTATTAGCAGACACACACATGTAAACGTGGGGTTTTTGGTTAGCTTTACATAACTGATAAACACTAGTAATACTGTTCTGTGACTTCATTTCACTCACCATATGTTGGCAATCTTACTGCTCACTACAAGCTTCAAATGGCTACGAAATTCCTTGGTTTGAATATGCCATGATTCGTTTAACCATTAGTCTATTTATCAGAATGCAATTGTTTCCCATTTCTCATTCCTACAAAGAAGACTGAAAATAAAAATATTTTAGTAAATATCTTTGGGTTTTTTTTTTTTTTTTTTTTTGAGACGGAGTCTTGCTCTGTCGCCCAGGCTGGAGTGCAGTGGCATGATCTGAGCTCACTGCAAGCTCCGCCTTCCGGTTCACACCATTCTCCTGCCTCAGCCTCCCAAGTAGCTGGGACTACATGCACCTGCCACCACACCTGGCTAATTTTTTGTACTTTTAGTAGAGACAGGGTTTCACCATGTTGACCAGAACGGTCTTGATCTCTTGACCTTGTGACCTGCCCACCTCGACCTCACAGAGTGCTGGGATTACAGATGTGAGCCACCTCACCCAGCCTTGAGCAAGTATCTTAATGTACGTATGCAAGTATTTCAATAGAATAGTTCACTCATAATGGAATTACATATGTTAGTTTGTAATTCTACAAAATTAGCTTCCAAAAGAGTCTACCAATTTACCCATTCTCTTACAGTATATAAAGTGGCCCATTTCCCGATCCAGCAGCATTTAAACAAGCTCAAGTGTCCCTTAAGAGAAAAAAAAATCCTGAGGCCACGCACAGTGACTCATGCCTGTAATCCCAGCACTTTTGTAGGCCAAGGCGGGAGGACCACTTGAGCCCAGAAGTTTGAGGTTACAGTGAGCTATGATGGCGCCGCTGCACTCCAGCCTGGGCAACAGAGTGAGACCCTGTCTCTGAAAAAAATAAAATCCTCCCTTGATCCAATGTCTCTAGCACTTTTCTCTCGTTTACAGCAGTTTCGTCAACCTTGGACTCATTTATTTTAGGGATTGAATAATTCTAAGTGGTAGGGTTCAATTCTGTGCATTGTAGTGTATTCTGCAGCATCCCTGGCTTGTAACCAGTTGATGCTAGTAGTATATCCTTCAGTGGTAGCAACTACAATTGTCTTTGAATATGCACATGCAAAAGAATACAGTTGGTCCCTTACACTATACACAAAAATCCACTCAAAATGGCTTAAGGACTTAAACTAAAATCTGAAACTGTAAAACTTGTAGGAGAAAACAGGGAAAAGACTACTTGACATTGGCCTTGGCAGTGGCTTCTTGGATTTGACATTGAAGGCACAGGTAACAAAAGCAGAAATAGACAAGTGGGATTGCATCAAACTAAAAAGCTTCTCAGCAAAGGAAACATCAACAAAACGAAAAGGCAATACATGGAAAGGGAGAAAATGTTTGCAAACCATAAATTTAATCATGGATTAATATCTACAAAATATAATAAACTCCTACAACTCAATAGCAAACAACCAGATATCCCATTTATTACAAAAATGGGCAAAGGGCCAGGAGTTCGAGGCTGCAGTGAGAGCCATGATTGCACCACTGCACTCCAGTTGAGGAAACAGACCAAGACCCTGTCTCAAAAAATAAAATTTAAAAAATAGGCAAAGAGCCGGGTGCGGTGCCTTAACACCTGTAATCCCAGAACTTTGGGAGGCTGAGGTGGGTGGATCACCTGAGGTTAGGAGTTTGAGACCAGCCTGAACATTATAGTGAAATCTCATCTTTACTAAGAATACAAAAATTAGCCAGGCATGGTGGCTTGTGCCTTGTAGTCGCAGATACTTAGGAGGCTGAGGCAGGAGAATGGCATGAACCCAGGAGGCAGAGGTTGCAGTGAGCTGAGATCGCGCCACTGCACTCCAGCCTGGGTGACAGAGCGAGACTCCGTCTCAAAAAAATAAAAAAAAGGCAAAGAACTGAATAGACATTGATTCCTAAGAAGAATGACCAGTAGGTATATTCAGAGGTGCTCAACAGCAGTAATCACTAGGCAAATGCAAATCAAAATAGTAAGGAAATGTCACCTCACGTGTGTTAGGATGACTGTTTTTAAAAAAAAAAAAACCAGGCCGGGCATGGTGGCTCACGCCTGTAATCCCAGCACTTTGGGAGGCTGAGGCAGGCGGATCACGAGGTCAGATGGAGACCATCCTGGCTAACACGGTGAAACCCCGTCTCTACTAAGACTACATAAAATTAGCCGGGCGCGGTGGCGGGAGCCTGTAGTCCCAGGTACTCAGGAGGCTGAGGCAGGAGAATAGTGTGAATCCAGGAGGCGAAGGTTTCAGTGAGCCGAGATCGCGCCACTGCACTCCAGCCTAGGCAACAGAGCAAGACTATCTCAAAAAAAAAAAAAAAAAAAAAGGAAAGAAAGAAAACCCAGAAGATTACAAATGTTGGTTAGGACATGAGGAAAGAGCCCTTGGGCACTGTTGATGGGAAAGTAAAGTGGTGTGAGCACTGTGGAAAACAATATAGAAGTTTCTCAAAAAGTTAGAACTACGATATGATCCAGCAATCCCACTTCTGGGTATATCAGAAGGAATTGAAATCAGTCTTGAAGAGATGTTTGCACTCAGGTTAAGTGCAGCTTTATTCACAGTAGCCATGGCATGCAAGCAAACTACACATCCATGATGAGTGAATGGAGAAAGAAAATGTGGTCTATCCATGTATGATGGAATATCCTTCACCTTAAAAATAGAAGAAAATCTAGCCATTTATGACAACATGGATGAACCCAAAGGACATTATATAAAGTGAGATAAGCCAGACACGAAAGGCCAAATACTCCATGATACCACTAACAAGATGAAACTAAAATAGTCAACTACTGAGGCCACAAGTTTTGACACCAGGCTGGGCAATATAGTGAGAACCCATCTCTACAATAAATAAAAGAAAAATTGGCCAGGTGTGTTAGCACATGCCTGTAGTTCCTGTTAACTGGCAAGAAAGCCCTAAGTGGGAATGGCTGAGGCCTTTGTTGTGACTGTCTCACAGCCCAGCTTCTCCCTCTGCCCAGTCACATTCTCTTTGCCCTCTGAGATGTTATTCCCAACAGCACCAATGTGAATTTTCCCACAGTCTCCCTCTCAGAGTCTTGTTCCCACACATGCAACCTGCCACAGGAGTCCAACAGCTTCCAAACATAACCAGACTTTTCATCTAGCCTTTAGGATAAAGGTCCAACTATGGGCAGAACTACAAAGCAGAAGTATCCACTGATTGGCCCCATTCTATTTTTGTGCTTCTTATCCACCTACTGTCAATTTTTCCAACCTTCTAGAGTCCTGACATCTTCCTATTGTAAAGACAGCCCCAGTCCACCGAAGTAACTACTAAGTACTACTAACATTGAGTCAGTTTTTTCCACACTACTTGTACTGGTATTGTACAAGTGTTAAGGCAATCAGATTCAATGGCTTCACACCAACACATTAAGGAAAATTCACTCCCTTTCATCTTGCCATGTAATCTAAGGAAGTAGGAATTGGATGGTTTTAATAGGAAGTGGAATGTCTTTCCAGATCCTACAACAGAAGCAAAGATGTTGGGTCACCTATAATCAAGAAGCCTTCACAAGAACCCCACTATGGTCTTCCTACCCCAACCTTCTGTGATTCTGGCCAACTCATTCCTAATCTCAGCCTCTGCACATCGTGTTGTGTTTGGTGTGGAATGCTGGTGGAAACAGGGACAAGGCCAAATGAGTCCTCTAAGGTTAAGACTACATGATCCATTCCACAATGACCTGGGTGTATACTCTTCACGAGGCTCCACACTAACTACTCCATGGGGATGCCACAGGGGCTACAATAACCATGGCCCTAAGAAACAGATGGAGTCTGGTTGAGGACAGAATTGATGCCATGAGTCTCCAGAGTCATGACCTGAAATAGGCTATCAAAGTGTAATAACAGGTGCTACAGGATCATATCAGGTCACCTAATCTAGCCTTGGGTTAGAGGGGGTTTCCTGGAGTCTCTAAATCGAGTACTGAGGTAGGCACTACTTAGGCAGGAAGTGAGGCCTTCTCAGGACAGCAGCTTTGGAAAAGCTCTTCTGCTTGCCTTTGGGATGTCATCTGGCAACACTGTTATCACTTCTCACCATCTCCTCCAACCCCATTTTAAGGTGCTTGGTTCGGACAGTGAGTTACAGTGTAGCAGGGACGTCTTCATCACAGCTTAATTTGGAGGTGACATGCAGGGGACCCATCTATGTGCACCACCATCCTTTTCAGTCTACCACCCAGGGAGTTCTTGGAGGCACCTCTGCCCTCTCCCACATATACAACGCCATAAATCCAATGGTGGTGTGTTCTTTCAGATAACCTTGGTATACCCCTCAACCACACTACACCTTTTTGGCACCTAGTCACCAACTTAACGTGTAGTATTTATTGGAAGATGATTGTGTCAATTGACTAAGTCCTAGGTTCTGAGTATAAAGAAGTTGCGTTTACTAAACAAACATTTCTTTGTTTCTAGAGTGTACAATGGTTGAAAGGGAAGAACATATGATACTCCAAATCACTGCTGCCTACATCTGTCAGTGTTATTGTAGCAGGATGAGCAGCAGACAAAACTCCTTAGACACCGAGTTAAAGAAGGAAGGGGTTTATTCGGCCGGGGGCATCGGCAAGACTCCTGTCTCAAGAGCTGAGCTCTACGAGTGAGCAATTCCTGTCCCTTTTAAGGGCTCACAACTCTAAGTGGGTGCGCGTGAGAGGGTCATGATTGAGCAAGCAGGGGGTACGTGACTGGGGGGCTGCATGTACCGGTAATTAGATCAGAACAAAACAAGATAGGGATTTTCACAGTGCATTTCTATACAATGTCAGTAATCTATACATGACAGAACCAATTAGGTCAGGGGTCGATCTTTAACTACCAGGCCCAGGGTGCGGTACCAGGCTGTCTGCCTGTAGATTTCATATCTGCCTTTTAGTTTTTACTTTTTCTTTCTTTGGAGGCAGAAATTGGGCATAAGACAATATGAGGGGTGGTCTCCTCCCTTATTATTATCACTGTTATGTGTCAGGTCTTTATTTGTAAAAATGAATAGGACATAGACCCCATCCTCAGGGCAGTTCCCATCTGTCTGCAATTCATCCCTCGGCTTGATTTGACCCCATCATTTCCCCTTAGCTAAACCTCCCTGGAGATGAGGCAGAAGTACATATGGCAACCGGCATGATGGGTATTGATTTGGTATCAGTGATAGTCACTTTGAGCGAGAAGGTAAAATGGCTTAAGAATCACACAGACATGCAATTCCATTTACTATTTTAAAACTTCTAGTTGAGGCTGGGCACAGTGACTCAGGCCTGTAATCCCAGCACTTTGGGAGGCTGAGGCAGGCAGATCACGAGGTCAGGAGTTCGAGACCAGCCTGGCCAACATAGTAAAACCCTGTCTCTACTAAAAATACAAAAATTAGCTGGGCATGGTAGTACACCCCTGTAGTCCCAGCTACTCAGGAGGCAGAGGCAGGAGAATCGCTTGAACCCAGGAGGCGGAGGTTGCAGTGAGCTGAGATTGCACCACTGCACTCTAACTTGGGTGAAAGAGTGAGACTTCGTCTCAAAAACAAACAAACTTCTACTTGAAAAGGTTTTATATATCCCATTATTTAACTTGTTCACTGGTATACCAAAGCTTTGTTAGTTGAAATGAAGAAAGATCTTCCTAACATGACATTGGCATTAGTAAAGTCTTCCTTTAGGTGGAACGCAGCAATTTGTTTCCTAGGAAATAATGGAAATCAAAACATTTTCTGAAATATCTCATGTAATAGATGCAAGATAAGTTATACAGAGAATTACTATCAATGTATCTTTAGTTTCCATTTTATAATGAAGCTAAAGGCCTTATCTTGACATTTTGCCTGAATTTAGTTAGTCTTTATGATCGCTGCAGGGCAGATACGACCTCTGAGTCAAGGGACTGCTCTTTAACAGCCCAGCACAAGGGCTTGGAGAGTGGCAGGGATACTCAACACCAAGACTCTTTGGTGCCGCTTGCTCTCTGACTGGATGAGCTAAGCTTCCAGTGCTCACCTCTAAACTGGGACATTGTAATAGTGAAGTCACTGGGGTAACTTACAAAATCCTATGTGATCCATGATAAGCAAGTTGGACACTTGCACAGGTGTGCCAATAGAAAAGGGCTACCTGAGGCCCAGGCACGTTAAACATGGAGGCTCCATCTTCCCTTTTCTTTGTCACCACGTGTACAGTAAAGGAACAGGCAACATGACGCCAGCCAGGTAGAAAACCCATCTGCATAGGAAAAGATTAGGGTGGGGCAGCCAGCTTCTTTGTGTGCTATGCAAATAACACACCTGGTCCGATCAATCTTTCATGCCCTATGTAAATCAGACACCACCTCCCCAAGCTCATCTTTAAAACCTTCTGCATTTCAGCCGGGCGTGGTGGCTTACGCCTGTAACCCCAACCCTTTGGGAGGCCAAGGCAGGCATATCACGAGGTCAGGAGTTGGAGACCAGCCTGGCCAACATGATGAAACCCCATCTCTAGTAAAAATACAAAAAATAGCTGGGTGTGGTGGCAGGCACTTGTAATCCCAGCTACTAGGGAGGCTGAGGCAGGAGAAGAGTTTGAACCCGGGAGGCACAGGTTGCAGTGAGCCAAGATCGCACCATTGCACTCCAGCCTGCGCAACAGGGCGAGACTCCATCTCAAAAACACCACCACCACCACCTTCTGCATTTCATTGCGGAAGCAGGAACCCATTTTCTCTGGGACCCGTCTCTGTGCAGAGAGCTTTTTCTTTCGCCTGTTAAACTTCCTGCCTCAGCCTCCGGAGTAGCTAGGACTACAGGCACCCGCCACCACGCCCAGCTAATTTTTTGTATTTTTTTTTTAGTAGAGACGGGGTTTCACCGTGTTAGCCAGGATGGTCTCGATCTCCTGACCTCGTGATCCACCTGCCTCGGCCTCCCAAAGTGCTGGGATTACAGGTGTGAGCCACTGCGCCCGGCCAAATCCAAGAATTTTTTTTTTTTTTTTTTTTTTTTTTGAGACGGAGTCTTGCTCTGTCGCCCAAGCTGGAGTGCAGTGGTGCAATCTCGGCTCACTGCAAGCTCCGCCTCCCAGGTTCACGCCATTCTCCTGCCTCAGCCTCCCGAGTGGCTGGGACTACAGATGCCCGCCACCGCGCCCGGCTAATTTTTTGTATTTTTATTGGAGACGGGGTTTCACCGTGTTAGTCAGGATGGTCTCGATTTCCTGACCTCGTGATCCACCCGCCTCGGCCTCCTAAAGTGCTGGGATGTAAGCCACCGCGCCCGGCCTCAAGATTCTTTACATACAATTACCTGGTGGTAAGGTCCAGCACTCTCTATCTAAAGCACATAAAAACCTCAAGTTATGTGATTATAAGATTATTTTGTAGTAGCCTCCCAAGGGCTCCTTCTCCTCTCCTCCAACATAACTTTTCCAGATTTTTGTTTCACTTGCCATTATAGACCTCAAAATTAATCTGCTAGCATTTAAATTATGATCTCGCAGATAGAATGAACTTATCTGATACGAATGCCAATTTTTCTATTTCAGAAAAGGGGATGCAAAAATTTACCTCTACCCTGAGGGTTTTTAGCTGAGCCTGATAATTAAATTGCCATAAATAAAAAAATAACAAGAGAAAAGCATACAAATGTATATGTTCTACATGACACGGTGAGGTAGGAGGTGGGATTCCACAGGCGAGGCTCAAAAGAGGGGACCAGATTGAGGAAACAGCTTTCCATAAGACACGCCCACCAATGTGCCATGTCAGTTTACCATTGCCATGGCAACACCCAGAAGTTGCCATCCCTTTCCTGGTAATGACCGTACCACTGGGGTTGTTTTCCTAGAAACGTCTGCATTTCTTTTCCTAGAAACTTCTGCATAATTCACCCCTCAATTTGGATATAATTACAAGTAGATATGAACATGACTACAGACCTGTTTTTGAGCTGCTACTCTAGGCACACACACTACCTGGTAGCCCCACTCCACAAGGATTAGTGCTTCGCTGCTGCTGTGCACTGCCGCTTCAATAAATGTCGCTGTCTAACACCGCCAGCTCACTTTTGAATTCTTTGCTGGGTGAAGCCAAGAAACTTCCTGGGCTAGGCCCCGATTTGGGGGCTCACCTGCCCCGAATCATTTAGAGTCCTCATAAGGAAATGAACACCCAGAGAAGTGGCGAAATCTAAATGCTTTTATATTAAGTTGAATAATGAGAGGCAGTTGTGGAAAAGTGACTAAATTATGTGTGGATGCTACAAATAACTTATATATATACATATATACACGTATATGTGTGTGTGTGTGTGTGTGTATATATATATATATAGCTAGGGTTACAGGCGCCCACCAAAATAATAATTATTTTAACAAGGTCTATTTCTATGAATTCTCTCAGCTATGATGTCCCATTGAAGAATGTTTCTTTTCTCCTGGTACAAGGAAGGCATCTTTCATGTGGGAGTTCTTATTTCCTGTTTTCGGGAAGAAAAGAGATCAGGATGCCCTTCTTGCATCTGATGTTTTTCAAGCAGCTCAAAATAATCCTTATACTAAAGTGGCATATTTTGGTGTGGCATATTCTGCCCCTCTTCACAGTAAATAACTTTTTTTTTTCAAGATAAAGTGTCGCTGTTACCCAGGCTGGAGTGCAGTGGCGCAATCACAACTCACTGCAGCCTTGACCTCCTGGGCTCCATGATCCTCCCACCTCAGCCTCCTGAGTAGCTGGGACTGCAGGCACGCAACACTACGCCTGGCTAATATTTTTGTGTCTTTTATGGAGATGGCGCTTCACCATGTTGCCCAAGCTGGTCTCAAACTCAGGCAGTCCACCTGCCTTTGTTTCCCAAAGTGCTGAGATTACAGGTGTCAGCCACCTCACCCAGCCAATAACTTCCTTTGAAAAATACTTTTTTCCCCTTCCCAACTCCTCCCCTGAAAAATAGTTTTCAGTGGCAATCACATCTTTGAATTATGAATGTATTACAATAAATGAAGTAAACTGTTGGTTGAGGACAGTTGTATTTATAGATCAGAAATGCTGGCCAGACGTGGTGGTTCACACCTATAATCCTAGCACTTTGGGAGGCCGAGGTGGGTGGATTGCCTTTACTCAGGAGTTTGAGACCAGCCTGGGCAACATGGTGAGAACCCCTTCCGTCTATACTGAAAATACAAAAAATTAGCTGGGCATGATGGCATGTGCCTGTGGTCCCAGCTTGGAAGGCTGAGGCAGGAGAATTGCTTGAACTTGGGAGGCATAGGCTTCAGTGAGCGGAGATCACTGGCACTGCACTCCAGCATGGGTGACAGAGTGAGACTCTGTCAAAAAAGAAAAAAAGTGCTGGGAAAGATTCTTGATAGTTTCTTCATTTACTTGAGAAATAACCTCACAGTTTCAGATTTTTACTTCTCTAGTTTTTACTGAATTTATATATCTGTTTTTATATTATTGTTACTACTTTTCTGTCACTGAAAAATATGTGTATTCATGTATACACACAAATATTTTGCTAGAATAAAGTTTCTATTATAATAATTGTATCCGAACTTCTTTTTTTTTTTTTTTTTTTTGAGACGGAGTCTCCCTCTGTTGCCCCAGCTGGAGTGCAGTGGCGGGATCTCCGCTCACTGCAAGCTCCACCTCCCAGGTTCACACCATTCTCCTGCCTCAGCCTCCCAAGTAGCTGGGATTACAGGCACCCACCACCACGCCCGGCTAATTTTTTTTTTTTGTATTTTTAGTAGAGACGGGGTTTCACCATGTTAGCCAGGATGGTCTTGATCTCCTGACCTCGTGATCCGCCCACCTCAGCCTCCCAAAGTGTTGGGATTACAGGTGTGAGCCACCGTGCCCGGCCTGTATCTGAACTTCTAATAATAAGGAGGGAAAATAGGAAATTTGTGGATATTTGTAACATGCAGATCCTTATCAGGGATTTCACATGTGATTGAAAAATTAGCAATAAATGGCAAGTGAAGGAAGCAAGTATATTAAAAACATAGCTGACCCTGTTTAAATTGCTATATTTATTTATTTTAGCTAAAGATTGTGATCTTCCAATGGCTGCAGGAGAGAAAAATAATTAGCAAAATAACAAATAGTCTTGTTTATGGTCTGGGAAAGATACTTTAAGTTTTAAAAATCTATGCCTTAACTTTCAAATTATGTTTTAATAAGCTTCAGAACTTGATTATTCATCATAATACTGTACTATCACCATTTTATAGTTGAGGAAACAGGCATGTAGATATTAAGTAGCTTTTCCAAATTCTCTCTAACTATGAACACCAGGATTTCAACCAGATCTCTACAATTCTATTCTCAAGGCCAGAAAAATAATCATATCACAGCTGTAATTAAAATAGCCTGTGGTAGGAAGACACAGGAACTCAGTAAATAGTTGTTGCCTGAATGGTTAGATTTATAGATTATTGTTTGCAGATTACTGTCAACTACTAATAGGTTCAAACAAATTTGAAGTATCTTTGAATTTCATTAATGCATTAGTTACCTATTATTTTTTAAGTTTTAATTTTTTTTTTTTTTTGAGACATAGTCTTGCTCTGTCCCCCAGGCTGGAGTGCAGTGGGATGATCTTGTCTCACGGCAACCACCACCTTCCAGGCTCAAGCCATCCTCCCACCTCAGCCTCCCAAGTAGCTGGGACCACAGGAGCACACTGCCAAGCTGGGCTAATTTTTGTATTTTAGTAGAGATGAGGTTTCACCATGTTGGTCAGGCTCGTCTCAAATTCCTGGCCTCAAGTGATCTGCCCGCCTCGGCCTCCCAAAGTGCTGAGATTACAGATGTGAGCCACACCAGGCCCAGCCAGTTATCTATTATTATGTGGCAAATTATCCCAAAATTTAGCAGGCCGCATAAGCCTATAGTCCCAGCTACTCAAGAAGCTGAGGTGGGCTCAACTCCAGTTGAGTCCAGGAATTCAAGGCTGCAGTGAGCTATGATCATGTCACTGCACCCCAGCCTGGGTGACAAAGTGAGACCCTATCTCAAAACAAACAAAAACAAACATTTATTATCTAACATTGTCCAAGGGTTAGGAATTGAGAAGTGGATCACCTGGGTGCTTCTGGTGCACGGTCTGTCACAAGGTGGTAGTCATCCCAAGGCTTGACTGGAGCCGGAGAATCAGCTTCCAAACTCGCTCAAGTTGTTGGTCAGCCTCAGTTCACCACTGGCTGTTGGCCAGAGATCTCATCACTTGCACCTCTCCAAAGACTGTGTGAGTGTCCTCATGACATGGGGGCTAGCTTCTCCATGTACAAGTGATGAAAGAGAGGGAATGGGGATGGGTGGATATAAAACATCCCAGAGAGAAAGACAGACTGAGAATGAGAGCGAGAGCTAGAGAGGTGGGGGGAGAGAGAGAAAGAGAGAATGCTCCCAGGATGGAAGCTACAGTCTTTATAACCTAACATTAAACGTGATACACCATCACATCTGCCCTATGCTATTGGTCACACATACCAAACTGGACAATGTGGGAGAGGACTACACAAGGCAAAAAATACACTGGGGGGCTTTTTTTTTGTTTGTTTGTTTTTGGAGACGGAGTCTCCTTCTGTCGCTCAGGCTAGAGTGCAATGCAACTCTCAGCTTACTGCAACCTCCACCTCCCAGGTTCAAGTGATTCTCCTGCCTCAGCCTCCCAAGTAGCTTGGATTGCAGGCTCCCACCACCATGCCCAGCTAATTTTTGTATTTTTAGTAGAGGCGGGATTTCACCATGTTGGCCAGGCTGGTCTTGAACTCCTGACCTCAAGTGATCCACCTGCCTCAGCCTCCCAAAGTGCTGGGATTACAGGCATGAGCCACCATGCCCTGCTTACTAGGGGCCATTTTTAAAGCTAGCTACCACAACTAGCTTTAGAAATTTGGAAGGAGGTGTTCTAGAAGTAGCATAGACCCCAAAGCTGGCTTCTCAGTGATCATCCCACTTTCTAAATGGGGAACATGTGATCAGAAGAGAATAAACAATTAATATTTCACCATTATTACACAGTTAATTAAGAGTTGAACTAGGATCCACTTCTCCTAAGTCTTGTTCCAAAGGTCTTTCCTGTATACCAATTAATGACCCATGGGTTGTCAGATTATGGGCTTTATGAGAAGTAAGGCATTTAGCCTGGAATGTAAACTCAGGTACCAGCTGGGGTCATTCCATACTTTGAGATTTAAATACAATTTAGCTCTTTCCCCCATTCTATACACATTGGGAGGCCTATCATCCCTTATAAATATCTGTTTGGAAATCTGGGACATGTTTCCTTTTAGATCCCTGATTTCAAGTTCCTGCTTCTGGCTGAATCCTAGGTCTCCCTTACATGCTTCAATAAGGACTTTCCCTTTTCATGCTCTACACTGATAGACTTTGTCCCCTCTCTTTACCCCCTTGAACACAGAATCAAAGTTGTGCACCTAGCGGTTTAATCGTGGCCAGGAAGGCCAGTATTGGAGTGTATTTATATCACAGAATAGTACAGCAAACGATTTATTTTATTTTATTTTATTTTTTGAGATGGAGTCTCGCTGTGTTACCCAGGCTGGAGCACAATGGCAAGATCTTGGCTCACTGCAACCTCTGTCTCCCAGGTTCAAGCAATTCTCATGTCTCAGCCTCCGAGTAGCTGAGATTAAGGGCACCCACCACCACGCCCGGCTAATTTTTGTATTTTTAGTAGAGACAGAATTTCAACATGTTGGCTAGGCCAGTTTCGAACTCCTGACTCAAGTGATCCGCCCGCCTCAGTCCCCCAAAGTGCTGGGATTGCAGGCTTGAACCTCCGCGCCCGGCCAGCAAACAATTTAAAAATGAATCCTAGAAATCCTCTCCTAAAAAGTCCTTCCACCGTCTCCACCACCAAGACATTTTGTCTTAGGATTCAGCCACACTGCTCTCTACCCTTTCTCTACCTGCTCAGCTACCTTTTTTTTTTTTTACTAGAACCTCAGAAATTCCTGTTCATTTCTCACGCAGAGCATGTCTCATCCAGCCTGTAGGCCCTCATCTTAAGAATAAATATGCCCGTTAAAACATTTTCCTAAAATAGAGGGTTTTCCCCTTGAAAAGACAAAATATGTGGCCAAGCATCAAAAATAGTACATTTGATCTCTGCCACTGTCACAGTAACAATTTTGCTAGATAATGTACTAAGGACATTCATGATTTTTAGAATTAGAGTATTTTCCCTTAAAGCTAGGAAGAATTAAGCCTAAGACAAAGTAATACTTTGCCAAGTTACCTCATTTGAACTTCATAAAAGACCCAGGAAGTAGGTACTATTATAATTTTCAATCTATAGACCTGGAAACTGAGGTTTGGGTAGGTCAGGTAACTTGCCTCAGGTCACAGGTCTAGTAATTGGTAAAGCCAGGCTTCTGTCCAGTGCTTTTTTGTTTTGTTTTAAACTTTTCTTTGCTAAGATACTATAGGGGCAGGAAAACTCTACCTTCACCCTCTTAGGGTCCTGGCTAGGCCTGAGAATTAAATTGACATAAGATAGATTAACAGGAGAAGAACATTCAAAGTGTTTTTACAAGGTTTGTGTGACACAGGAACCCTTATAAAGAAATGAAGACCCAAAGAAGCAGTTAGAGTCAGTTACTTCCATTCTGGATTGGACAAAGAACAGTAAACTGTGAAAATGTGATGAAATTATGTGGGGGAGCATAAAAGATAAGTTATTCTTGGTCAGGCATGGTAGCTTATGCCTGTAATCCCAGCATTTTCAGAGGCTGAGGCAAGTGGATTGCTTGAGCTCAGGAGTTTGAGATCAGCCTGGGCAATGTGGCGAAACCCCGTCTCCACAAAAAATTAGCTGGGTGTGGTGGTGCCCCTGTAGTCTTAGCGACTTGGGAGGCTGAGCTAAGAGGATGGCTCGAGCCTGGGAAGTCAAGGAGGCAGTGAGCCAAGATGATGCCACTGCACCCCAGCCTGGCAACAGAGCGAGACCCTGCCTCAAAAAAAAAAAAAGTGTTATTCTAACAAGGTCTGTACAGTATTCTCTCAGTTTCAACATCTCATTCTTGAAGATAAGGATATTGTCTTTCCTTCTAGAACAGGGAGAGTATCTTTCGCAAGGGAATTTCATCTTCTGCTTTTAAGAAATAGCACAGGCCGGACGTGGTGGTTCACGCCTGTAATCCCAGCACTTTGGGAGGCCAAGGTGGGTGGATCACAAGATCAGGAGTTCGAGACCAGCCTGGCCAAAATGGTGAAACCCTGTCTCTACTAAAAATACAAACATTAACCGGATGTGGTGGCGGGTGTCTGTGGTCCCAGCTACTTGGGAGGCTGAGGCAGGAGAAGTGCTTGAACCTGGGAGGTGGAGGTTGCAGTGAGCCGAGATCGTGCTACTGCACTCCAGCTTGGGTGACAGAGCAAGACTCCGTCTCAAAAAAAAAAAAAGAAACAGCACAAAGTTCAAAGTGATCTTTTGCACCCGCTGTTTTTCAACTGTCTTTAACTTAAATAGTCAAATATTTAACCCCTTCAATATACATAAAATTTATCATTTTAATAATTTTAAGTGTACAGTTCAGTGACATTTAGTATGTTTACTACAATGTTGTACAGCCATCACCACTATCCCTTTCCAGAACTTTTTCATCATCCCAAACAGAAACTTGGTACCCGTTAAACCCCTGGTAACCTCTATTCTACTTTCTGTCTCTCTAAATTTGACTATTCTAGGTACCACATATAAATGTAATCATAATATTTGTCCTTGTGTGCCTGGCTTATTTCACTTAGCATAGTGTTTCAAGGTTCATCAGTATTTTAACATGTATCAGAATTTCATTCATTAAATTTTTTTTTTTGTTTTTGATCCAGGTGGAGTGGCACCCACACTTGTAGTCCCAGCTACTTGGGAGACTGAGGCAAGAGGATCATTTAAGACTAGGAGTTCAAGGCTGTGGTACGTTATCATGCCTGTGAATTGCCACTATACTCCAGCCTGGGCAGCATAGCAAAACCCCATCTCTAAAAAAACAAGATACACACACACACACACACACACACACACACACACAACTTTACTCTCTTAGGGTCTCTGGCTGAGACTGAGAATGAAACTGACATAAGATAGATTAACAGGAGAAAAGCCTACATATTTCTACAGGCACATGGGAACCTCCACAGGAAAATGAAGACCCAAAGAAGTGGCAAAATCTAAGTGGGCATATATCAGGTTGAACAAAGACAATTGTGGAAAAGTACCTAAAAGAGATGGGGAGACTGAAGGAAGACAAGAGGTACTTTAACAAGGTCTGTTTTTATAGAATACACTTAGCCTGGACTCCCTGCCTCTGCTGATAAGAATGTTTTCTGCAGGCCAGGTGGGTGGGTCATGCCTGTAATCCCAGCACTTTGGGAGGCCAAGGCAGGTGGATCACCTGAGGTCTGGAGTTTGAGGCCAGCCTGACCAACATGGAGAAACTCCATCTCTACTAAAAACACAAAATTAGCAGGGCGTGGTGGCATATGCCTGTAATCCCAGCTACTTGGGAGGATGAGGCAGGAGAATTGCTTGAACCCGGGAGGCAGAGGTTGCAGTGAGCCAAGATTGCACCATTGCACTCCAGCCTGGGCAACAAGAGTGAAACTGTGTCACAAAAAAAAAAAAAAAAAAAAATGTTTTCTGTATCTGTTAAACAACATCTCCTCATTCTCCTCTCCCACCATTCCCTGGCAACCACTATTCTACTTTTCTGTGGCTGTGAATTTGATTACTCTGCATACCTTGTAAGTGCCTTATACAATGTTTGTCTTTTTGTGTTCCACTTATTTGACTCAGAATAATGTATTCATGGTTCAGGTTATAGCATATCATAATTTCCTCCTTTTAAAAGGCTAATATTCCATTCCATTGGAGTAATATTCCAATTTAGATACATTTTGTTTATCCATTCATCCATTGACAGACAATTGCTTCTACCTTTTGGCTATTGTGAATAATGCTTCTATGAACATTGGTGTACAAATGTTTACTCAAATTGCTGCTTTCAATTATTTTGGGTATCTACCTGTGAAAACTGATCATACGAATTGGGTCATTCTTGTCATTTTCAACTAAAACAGAGTTGAGAGGCCAGGGAAAAAAGCCCTTAGGGCACAAAACATTGCTCTAAGAATGTAATTCTCTGTAAGCTGGCTGCTGAAACTGCCTGAAACCAGTTTTATCTAATAGCTACTAAAACAGCCTGCTGCAATTCTGTGACTAATTTTACCCACCGCTGTCTCTCACTACTCAGAAGTTGCCAGCTTCTCAAAACTTTACTAGTGCCAATGCAGTTTCTTTCAAAACAATACATAACATTTCTCCTTTTTATAAAACAGCCAGCCTTCTCTTTCTTCTTTGGACATAGCAAAAATCACTAGGTCTGTACGTATGCCCTGAATTGCAATCCTTGCTTCCCACATAAAATGTTTTAAATTTAGAGATTTATCTCTGTCTATTTTTTTAGGTCAACATACCTAGAAATGGAATTGTTGGATAATACGGCAATTCTATGTTTAACATGTGAGAAAGAATATGATATTAAAAACTATTTTTAATAAATGCTTAGTATGTGTTAGGCACTTTGTTACATTGTCTTGAATCCTCATTCATTCTTTTTTGTTTTTTTGAGATGGAGTCTCCCTCTGTTGCCCAGGCTGGAGTGCGGTGGCACGATTTTGGCTCACTACAACCTCTACCTCCCAGATTCAAGCGATTCTCTTGCCTCAGCCTCCCCAGTGGGTGGGCTTACAGGTGCCCAACACCACACCCACCTAATTTTTTTTTTTTTGTATTTTTAGTAGAGATGGCATTTCACAATGCTGGCCAGGCTGGTCTCAAACTCCAGCCTGTGTTTGAGATCTGCCTGCCTCTGCCTCCCAAAGTGCTGGGGTTACAGGCATGAGCTACCCGCACCCGGTCCTCATTCATTCAGCATAATATGACCAGGTTCAGATAGGTTAAATAAACTTGCCAGAATCATATAGCTACTGAATGGCAGATTAAGGATAAAACCCAGTTTGGTGCTTATACACTTCCATTTCCTATGTGGGTCTCACAGTTTGATTGTCTTTGTGGGAAACATGGTTCGTGGTCTCATCTACTGCTTCCTTGTTGAGAGAACCAAGATGTTGTCCAGATTGAAGAAAAAAAAAAAAAACAAAAACAGAAAAAGGAATGTGCTCAGAGAAAGGGAAACTCTTTCCTCTCTCTCTCCCAACTAATGACTGGAGACCATTAACAACAATCTCATTATCCTGGCCAAGAAGACATAAGGAGTACTCTGTTCAAGATTCTGAGAAATATTTTTCCTACCTGATAAAAGGAGAGAAGGGAGAAGAAAAATCACCCCCTTTTCCTTTCTGCTCATACTACTTAAACTATGTTGCTGAGATAATATGGCAGTTTCTAAGATTTGAAGTGATGCTGGGAAGCAATTTGGTAGGAGGACAGAAGGCAGTAAAGCAGAGTGGTTAAGATCATAGATGCTAGGTGGAACATAGAGGCTCACATCTGTAATTCCAGCACTATAGGAGACTGAGGCCAGAGGGTTGCTTGAGGCCAGGAGTTCGAGACCAGCATGGGCAATGTAGCAAGATCCTATCTCTACAAAAAGTTTTTAAAAATTAGCCGGGTGTGGTGGCACATGCCTGTAGTCCCAGCCAAGTGGGGGGTGGAGGTGGGAAGATCACTTGAGCCCGGAAGTTCGAGGCTGCAGTGAGCCGTGATCATACCACTGTACTCCAGCCTGGGCGACAGAGTGAGATCCTGTCTCAAAAAAAGAAAATGCAGCCTTGGCAACATGGCAAGACCCGTCTCCACAAAAAATACAAAAATTAGGCGTGGCGGTGCACCTGTAGTCCTAGCTACTCTGGGGGCTGAGGCAGGAGGATCTTTTGCGCCTAGGAGGCTGAGTTTGCAGTGAGCTGAGATCCAGACACTGCACTCCAGCCTGGGTGACAGAGTGACACTCCGTCTCAAAAAGAAAAGAAAGAAAGAAAATCATAGACTTGAATCAGGCAGCCTAGCTTTGAATCTTGGGTCAGCTAATTTACTACTAGTGTTGAGAGATGAACCCGGCTGGGCTTCTGGATCAGATGGGGACTTGGAGAACTTCTCTGTCTAGCTAAAACATTGTAAATGCACCAATCAGTGCTCTGTGTCTAGCTAAAGGTTTGTAAATGGACCAATCAGCACTCTGTAAAAACGGACCAATCAGCACTCTGTAAAATGGACCAATCAGTGCTCTGTAAAATGGATCAATCAACAGGATATGGGCGGGGCCAAATAAAGGAATAAAAGCTGGCCACCAGAGCAACCAGCGGCAACTGCTTGCTACCCTTCCACCTAGTGGGAGGTTTGTTGCTTCGCTGGCTGCAGTAAGCTTTGGGGCTGCTCCCAGTTTGGGTCGCACTACTTTTATGAGCTGTAACACTCACTGTGAAGGTCTGCCGTTTCACTCCTGAAGTCAGCAAGACCACCAACCCACCAGAAGGAAGAGACTGCAGACACATCTGAAGGTCAGAAGAAACAAACTCCGGACACACAGTTTTTAAGAACTGTCACACTCATCATGAGGGTCCGCGGTTCATTCTTTAAGTCAACGAGACCAACAACCCACCAGAAGGAACCAATTCTGGACACAGCGTGACCTAGAATGAGGTTCTTAACATCTTGGTGCCTCACTCAGCTTACTGGTGCAGTGGGGATAGTAGCAAGCTCGTGTAGTTGTAAGGATTAAATAAGTGCTTTGTACGTAATGAGGACTCACCAAATGTTAGCTATTTTTTTGTTGTGATAGGTACAAAACAAAAACCTAGGACACGTACGCAGCAGCTGGCAGACATACAATCCCTGGAGTGGGACCTGAAATTACTAAAAGCCTGGTTTCCTTTCCTTTAAAAACACACTACTCAGGTTGTATTTTGACCTTTTAAAACATTGCTACATTTTGCTTCTTCTATACTATTTTTCATGTTGTTGTTTGTTGGTGGCCTGGTTCAGGTTCTTGATTTTGCTGCACAAAAGGATTTGGGGCTGGGTACGGTGGCTCATGTCTGTAATCCCAGCACTTTGGGAGGCCGAGGCAGGCAGATCACGAGGTCAGGAGATTGAGACCATCCTGACTAACACTATGAAACCCTGTCTCTACTAAAAATACAAAAAATTAGCTGGGTGTGGTGGCGGGCGCCTGTAGTCCAAGCTATTCGGGAGGCTGAGGCAGGAGAATGGCATGAACCCGGGAGGCAGAGCTTTCAGTGAGCTGAGATCGCACCACTGCACCAGCCTGGGGACAGAGTAAGACTCGATCTCAAAAATAAAAAAAAAAAAAAATATTAAAAAAAGGATTTGGGCTGGGTGTGGGGGCTCGTGCCTGTAATCCCAGCACTTTGGGAGGCCAAGGCAGGAGGATTGCAGCTTGAGCAACATAACGAGACGCTGTCTCTCGTTGATAAAAATTTTCTTAAAAGAATTTGAAGAGTGAGTCCAAAGTAAGAGTAAGCAAAAAAGTTTATTGCAAAGCAAAAGTACTCTCTGAGAGGCAGAGCGGGTTGCTCAAAGGGAGAGATAGCAGCTAGTGTCTTTAGAGGAATTCCTTTTATGGGCTCTGTATGTGAATATTTATAAAATACTGGTGAGGTCCGGTAGGCACAGGTGGACCCACGGTTGGAGCATGCGCTAGGTCTCTATATGCTCCAACACACATGTATTGTTAGCATATAAAATCTCCACTAGGGGTGTTTTTTTACTATTAAAGTGAGGAAAAGGTTACTATAAGCTAAACCTGGAGCCTAGCTGCACATGCAAGACCCAGAGACGTCCTTGGCCCCTGCTCCCACGGCAAGAATTTGTAGCTAATAGCTTCCTGGGCTTTTGGTACTGATTGGTTGGAGATTGGGGAAGTTACATTAGGAATAAGGGACTTTTGTTCTCTTTCCCTGGCTGTACTAGGTATCAGAAACTTGTAACCATGTGGCGGTCGGCTGGTATCCTGTAGAACTGCTTACCTTGCAAAAGAGTTAGGTGCTGACACATTAGGGTGCTAGCAAGAGGAGCCTGCTGCCAAAGGGGCCCACTGGGCTTCACACAAGGGAACAAGTCTGTATGGCCTCCTAACATTACTTACCCTGCCTCGTTATCTTCCTAAAGTACACGTTATCTTCCTAAAATACAAAACTAATCATGTTCTTCTGATAGTTCCCCATTACCTTAGAATAGAGTCCAAACTTACCATATGAGTTCTTTCACGATCTGTATCTATCCCTCACCTTCTTCTCCAGATGTCCTGCCATTCCTTCATATGTACTCCATGTTCCAGGCATGGCCAACAACCTCATTCACTCAACAAATATTAACAAGTACCTAGACAGAAACTGTAAAACTAGTGAGTCAACAGGATATAAAATTGGTTTCTGCCTTCAGGGAGCTTACCTCATAAAAACATTTAATTATTATATAATCACGATAAGGGCAATGACATAAAAGTACTGTATGTAATAAAAACATAATGATAAAACTTACCAGAGCTCATTTAAACCTCTGTATCATGATCCCTGTATGTTCTTCTGCTGGTTTTCTTTTTCCACCCAACCTGCTTCCCTTTTCCTGAAAATCCTTTCTTGATCTACTTGTTCTTCTGTGCTCTCATAACACCCTGTGCATATTGCTTTCAAATAATGTATCCCACTGTTGGTTTGCTTGGGTTTTTCCTTCCAACACACTCATTCCTCTATGGGTCTCTTATCTCTGTATCCCAGGGTATTATATATTTATTGAATAAATAATGTCCATGTTTTTGACTTTTTAACTTTTTTTTTTTTTTTTGAGACAGTCTTGTTCTGTCATCCAGGCTGGAGTGCAGTGGTGTGCTCTCAGCTCATTGCAATCTCTGCCTCCCAGGTTCAAGACATCCTCCTACCTCAGCCTCCTGAGTAGCTTGGGACTACAGGCACACGCCACTACAACTGGCTAATTTTTGTATTTTGTGTAGAGACGGGGTTTCCCCATGTTGCCCAAGCTGGTTTTGAGCTCCTGGGCTCATGTGATTCTCCCACCTGGGCCTCCCAAAGTGCTGGGATTACAGGATTACTTTTTTTTTCTTTTCTTTTTTGAGACAGAGTCTCACTCTGTCGCCCAGGCTGGACTGCAGTGAGGTGATCTGGGCTCACTGCAAGCTCTGCCTCCTGGGTTCATGCCGTTCTCTACAGGATTACTTTTTATCTTGACTTTACCATAAGACTCACAAGAAGTAGCAAAAATAGTACAGTGAGTTGCTTGTGTACCCATCTTCCAGCTTCCCCCAATGGTAACATCTTATAAACTATAGTACATTATCCATAAAGGCGGCTCTGGAGAAGCAAAAGAAAAGAAAATAACAACAATAAAAAGAAACTCCAAAAACTATAGTACATTATCCAAATTAGGAATTTTTTTTGTGTGGCCAAAATTTTGTTATTTACTAGGCTTGACTTGGAATTTTTTTTGGAAAAAAAAAAGCCAAGCATGGTGGCTTACGCCTGTAATCTCAGCACTTTGGGAGGCGAAGGCAGACAGATCACTTGACCCCAGGAGTTTGAGGCCAGACTGGGCAACACGGCAAAACACCATCTCTACAAAAAATACAAAATTAGCCAGACATGGTGGCAGGTGCCTGTAGTCCCAGGTAGTCGGGAGGCTGCAGTTGGAGGATCACCTGAGCCCAGGGAGGTCAAGGCTGCAGTGAGCCGTGACCATGCTACTGCACTCCAGCCTGGGTGACAGAGTGCAACCCTGTCTGGGAAAAAAAGCTGGCCAGGCCCAGTGGCTCATGCCTGTAATCCCAGCATTTTGGGAGGCTGAGGCAGGATCTTACTGGATTTCATCATCTCTTATATGAACTAATTTCTTGCTGTGTATTATGTATTAAACATATATATGTTTGTTCTATAACATTTTATCATATGTTGTTATGGTTTGAATATTTGTACCCTCCAAATCTCATGTTGAAATGTGATCTCTAATGTTGGAGTGGGGCCCTGGTGGGAGATGTTTGGGTCATGGAGGTGGCTCCTCATGAAGGGCTGGGTGCACTCCCACTGTAATGAGTTCATGTGAGAGTAGTTTGTTTAAAAGAGCCTGGCACCTCCTTCCGTCTCTCATCATGTGATGCACTGGCTCCCTTTTTGCCGTCCACCATGACTGTAAGCTTCCTGAGGCCCTCACCAGAAGTAAATGCCTGCACTATACTTCATGTGCAGTCTGCAGCACCATAAGCCAAAATAAGCCTCTTTTTGAAATAAATTACCCAGTCTCAGGTATTCCTTTATAACAACACAAAACTGACTAACACATATGTATACATTTACACATAGTCAAGATACAGAACTGTTCTGTTACCACAAAGACCTCCCTTGTGCTACCCATTAATAATGATGTCCATTTTAACTGGATTTTCTCTGTATTATTACAGGGAAGATATATTGCATATTAGCTCTGCATTGCATTCTCCCCCTCAGAAAGGCTCCTGGTAACATTCTCCCACAAATCTAAGATTTTTAAGTAGGTTAAAATAGGGTTAAAAAAAATTCTGGGCTGGACATTGTGGCTCATGCCTGTAATCCCAGCACTTTGGCAGGCTGAGGCAGGCTGATCACGAGGTCAAGAGATGGAGACCATCCTGGCCAATATGGTGAAACCCTGTACAGCTCTACTCAAAAAATTAGCTGGGCATGGTGGTGCGTGCCTATAGTCCCAGCTACTTGGGAGGCTGAGGCAGGAGAATAGCTTGAATCCAGGAGGCAGAGGTTGCAGTGAGCTGAGATCGTGCCACTGCACTCCAGCCTGGCAAAGGGCAAGGCTCCATCTCAAAAAAAAAAAAAAAAAAAAAAAAAAAAAAAAAGAATTCTGACAAACTCAATTTAATAGAGTTTAAATGAGCAAAGAACAATTCACGAATTAAGCTGCCTTCAGAACTAGAACTAGAAGCGGGGCTAAGCGCAGTGGCTCATGCCTGTAATCCGAGTACTTTGCGAGGCCAAGACAGGAAGATCACTTGAGGCCAGGAGTTTGAGACCAGGCTGGCCAACATGGTGAAACCCCATCTCTATTAAAAAATTTCTTTCTTTCTTTTTTTTTTTTGAGACAGAGTATCGCTCTGTTGCCTAGGCTGGAGTGCAATGACATAATCTCAGCTCACTGCGAGCTCCATCTCCCAGGTTCACGCCATTCTCCTGCCTCTGCCTCCCGAGTAGCTGGGACTACAGGCGTCCGCCACCACACCCGGCTAATATTTTTTTTTTGTAGTTTTAGTAGAGACAGGGTTTCACCATGTTAGCCAGGATAGTCTTGATCTCCTGACCTCATGATCTGCCCGTCTCGGCCTCCCAAAGTGCTGGGATTACAGGCATGAGCCAACGCGCCTGGCCAAAAAAATTAAAAAAAAAAAAAAAAAAAAAGATAAGAATTAGAAGAGATTCAGAAAGTTCTGTTCTGCTCTTCAATGTGGGCAGGAAGCATTTATGGACAGAAAATGTAAGTGAGTTACAGAAACAGCTTGATTGGTTACAGCTAGACGTTTGCCGTATATGGGAATGGTCTGATCAGTATGCTGCCTGTGATTGTCTGAAACTCAGTTGTTACAAAAACATATACTCCTAGTTAGGCTTTCAGTTTGTTCCTATACTGTTAGGCTGAGGTCATTATGTAGGGACTTAAGGTTGGAGGCATTCTGAAGGCAAATTTAGTTTAACAATATTAAAATTAACTTTAATTGTATCTTATCTCATCAATTACAATCTTAAATGATTTGTAACAGTCAGAAACAGTTAAACACTTAATTTTAGAAAATTTTTAGTCTCATGTTTCTTTTTCTTTTTTTTTTTTTTTTGAGATGGAGTTTAAGTCTTGTTGCCCAGGTTGGAGTGCAATGGCACGATCTCGGCTCACTGCAACCTCCGCCTCCCAGGTTCAAGTGATTCTCCTGCCTCAGCCTCCTGAGTAACTGGGATTACGGCGCCTACCACCACATCCAGCTAAGTTCTGTATTTTTGGTAGAGATGGGTTTTCACCATGTTGGCCAGCCTGGTCTCAAACTCTCTGACGTCAGGTGATCCACCCGCCTCGGCCTCCCGAAGTGCTGGGATTACAGGCATGAACCACCTGTGCCCGGCTGCATGTTTATTTTTCTAGGAATCATTACTGTCTTCTTTCTGTTCCAGAATCATGACAATGTTTAAAGTACAGTTTTAGGATGATACTTTTTGTGGCCATCAGTTGAAAGGAAAGATGCCTTGTTAACAATTAAAAGGAAAGATGCCTTATTAATGGAAAAGGGTTGCATGAAATAATGTTTTGCATACGGATCACAAAAGAGATGCTGTACGTTCCAAAAAAGTTTGTGTAATTGCTGGAAAATACTGATTTATGACTCCCTAAAATGGACACTGGAACTTGCTGTGATCATTCAGAGCTTTCTAAGCTCAGAGACAAGATGTCTAAGGGAGTTAAGATGATGTTTTAGGTGGACCATCAAATTAATGATGCCAAGCACCTACAGTAATTCTAAGATGGCAGCTGCAAAAGGAAAGCTGAACGGGAGTCACCCTCCCCTAATTCCAGCAGTCCCTTCTTCCTCATTGTTCCAGTCCCCTCTGAGACTTTGTTTAAGGGGATGGGAACCTTGAGATAAGGGATGGCAAACAAATACAAATATTTGAGTATAAATGTTCAACCTGTTCTTTTCCCAGTTAAGATAACACACCAAAACGATTGGCCTTTTTTGAAACCCTAGAAACATCAATCCATCCTACCAGTTCTCAGGGTTTTAAGTGTTAAAGAAGGATGCTTTAAATATTAACTAACTAGCCAACTGCTATTTCTGTGACTTGTCTGACCCAATATCCATTCCCAGTGTTTTTCTCTTTTGTAATCTTTATAGGTGGCCAAATTACAATTCTAGACAATGAGATGTTTGTGGAAGTCTGCTGAGTTTGGGAGATGTAGTATCCTGAGAAAGCTTTCACTTTCCTGAAGAAAAAAAAAAAGACCATGGATGGTGGAAGCCACCCCTTTTCCCCTCTTCCTGCCTTGAACAAAGGTGCGAAGGCTAAAACTGCTGCAGCCGTCTTGCAACCATGAAGTTAACGTCAAGAGAATCACAGAAATGATGGCCCTGTTGTTCTTGAGCTGTTGAACCAACAAAGGTAACGACCTACCTGTAGATTTGAGGTCTTATTTAAGCTATTATAATGGAATCTTTTCGAAAAAAATGTGGGCCCAAATACATTCCTAACTGTACAGCCGTTAAAAGGACATCTTTCAGTCCTTTTTCATCTTCACAATTCATTACTCCTCTTATAGTCACTGATAACACCATCTAATCACCCTAACTAAAAAACTCAGTTATCCTTGATTTGTTATTTCTCCTCATCCTCTAGGTAATCAAGTCTTATTTATCATAGCTGGCTAGTTTTCAAATCTATCTCTGCTTCGCCATTCTCACTGACACTGTTAGTTTGGACTTTCTCTCCAACTCATGTCTGGACTGCATCAACAGCCTCCTAACTAGTATCCCTGCTTCCAGTCTACTATCTACCATGCTTCCGAATTTTTTCTCTAAAATCTTATCAAGATATTCTACTGATTAAAAATCTTAAGTGCCTTTTTTGTTGCCCACAGGATGAATACAAACTCCTTGCCACAGGTATCATTTGTTATTGTCGTCTGCATGTTTAGACCGCATCTCAAACCCAATCTGGCACAAAGTAGGTACTCCAGTGTGTTTTAAAAGACTTTAATCTTTTGTATGGCTTCTTTGATATCATACCACTTAACTATTTAATTAGACTAAGTACAGTGGTAGCATGCTGGAAACTCAAAGGTTTGTTGAATGTAGTTTCCAGATTCTACTGTAAAACAATCCTTTATCAGTAGTTCCTGATAACACGCATCTTGGTGTGCATTCAGTTGATCTAGCCTAGTTTACAGGAAGAGGCTCCCTTCAGTAATGTACTGTATGGCCTTTCAGATTATAATTAGTCATCTATATTCTCTAGATTGGGCTTGTGCCAAGACTGTAAGTTAGGAAGGTAGGTGGAGTCTGTGTGGGCATTTCTGACAATTTTTTGATCCACGAATAGCTTCTAGCAAATGAGAGAGCAAATTTACAGCCTGCCTGCCAGCAAGCTGTGCCAAGTTAACTAAACCAGCACGGGCCACAGCCATTAGCTGCTGCTACAAACGCTTCGCTTTGTGAAGCAACGCTGAAGGCGCTCTTTTGGAACTCGGGGGGTTGCGGTGCAGTCACTGCATTGCAGCACAAAACGGAAGGCTTCACACGCCGGGGTTGCCGTCCGCACCCAGACGCCTCTCCTTTTTCCCCTAACCTCTACCAACTGAGGGCCCTTTCGGGTGCTGCTCTGAGTTCTTCCTTAGCCTCGGAAAAAGCCGAAGCGGCGCCGGAGAGAGGAGGGCATGATCTGGAGAAGACGTGCTGCGGGAACAAAGCGACCCGCCCAACGCCTCAACTTTCTCCTGCCCCCGGGCTGGTATTGTTTAGTCCTACTCATTCCCACTCTCCGAGCCAGCCTGCAAAAATCTGTATTTCAGGGGAAATTCCAAGGGGTAAAACATCTCCTTCGGCAAAACAATTGGTGTTTTGCTGTCTATATTTCCTATCAATGAACTTGTCGGACCTCTCCATCCGCCAGTCTAAGCCCGAGGCCTCGGCTGCCGCGGCTCCTCGGAGCGCCCTTCTGCCGTGCACGCGCCCCTCTAGGGTTCTCCCGTGACCTTTCCCGGGAACCCCCTTCAATTACGCTTCCCGTCACCTCGCGCCGCCCCCACCCTTCCTGCTCTTTCCGTTTCCTTTTTCGCGCCTGCGCGGCCCCAATTGTTTTGGCTTTCCGGTGGTATCCGGCAGAGGAAAAGGGCGGGGGCAGCTAGAGTAAGGGAGGGGCGGGGGACAGGCGCGAGGACCCGGGAAACTGCAAAACTGCCGCTAGTGCCGACAGGCGCGCGCGCGCGAGGCGGGAGGGCAGCGTGGCGAAGGCGGGCGCCGCAGGCGGGCCAACGGTCCGCTGCCCGCGCGTTCCCGGGCCGCGGGCGGGGGCGAGAGCGCGCGGCGGGGGGCGAGAGCGCGCGGCGGGGGGGGGCGGGGCGGGAGCGGCGGGGGCGGGGCGGGAGCGGCGGGGGCGGGGCGGGAGCGGCGGGCCCGGCGTCTCGCGGCCCCGGGCTGACGAGGCGGCGCGGGCGGGCGCCGCGGCTCCCGGGGGAGGAGTCTGGCGGTGGTCGGGCCCTGAGGAGCGCGCGGCGGCGCCCGCAGAGGACGCTGCTTTCCGCGTTGGACTGACCGAGCGAGGGAGGGTGCGAGGGGAAACCGGAAGGAAGAGGCGGCGGCGCCAACCTTTCTCGGCCGGAGGCGGAGGCGAGACCCCGGTCGAGGCCGCGGCAGGAGGGCCACGCCCCCGCCGCCGCGCCGGAGGGGCCCAGTGTGGACGGGGCCGCCGGCTGGACCGGATCTCACCCCTCAAGACCGAGGGACGCGGGTGAGCAGGCGACGCCAGCATCGGGCGGGCGGGGAGCCCGCGGCGACCCGTGGAGGGGCCGGGGAGGAGGGCTGTGGCGGGAGGGGGCTCGGCCCTTTGTGGCTCCGCTGGTGGGGGGCGGCGGCCGCGGCATCTTTCAAACCGGAGTCGCTTCCGTCGCGGGCGGGGGAGGGGCGCGGCCGACCGGCGTCGCCCTCCGCATCCCGCGGCGGCCCCAGGGCGGCGGGGCTCCGGGCCGGTCCGCGGGGAAGGGGCGGCCCGATCCGCAGCTCGCTGGGCGTTTCCGGCCCCGGCACCGGGCGCCTCGGCGGCCGCGGGGCTCCCGGGCGGCGCCCTGGCCTCGGCTCGCGCCCGCCCTTACCGAAGTAGTGCTGTTTCTCTTAAAGACTCGCGACGTGTTCGCGACATGGTGGGCCGAAGGGGGACACCCGTTTCCTTCTGTGTTTCCCCCCGGTACATCTGAGTACCAAGAGAGGTCTAGACGAACAGAGCTCCTATTGCGGGCTATATCGACTTAAAAAAGAAAGCAGAAACTGCCCTTTGAAACGGAAAATTGTGTACGTGTTTACTTTGTGAAATCTTTGACTTCCTTGAATTCGACCACCTCCCTCTCCCTACGAATTGAGAAACCGGGAAATAGAAAAATGTCTTAGTATGATGTGGAGTAGTTATTTTGAGTTAACGTTTTTTTTTCCCCTGGGCTTAGCTATCTAAGAACTCTTTCTTCACCTGCCTCAAAAGGTAGAGGAGTGTCCGTTCCACGGGCTACCACGGTGACGCCTACCAGTGAAAACAGGAAAATAATTCAAAATACAAACGAACTTTAAGAAGGGATGTTTGTGTGAACTATTTTCTGTGTCAGTTAGCCTCCTGAAGACGTAGGGGACCGGACTGGTCACGTGTTGTTTATACATGAATCTGTACGTCGGGCTCACTGAGCATTCAGGCATTCAGAAACGAAACCCTATCAACGCTGTGCACTGACCAAAAGGATATTTTCTTTTTATCGAGGCAACTAATTAACAGGGATTCCCCCGCTTCCCTCTGAGTTGTACATTTTTGCCGAATTTGAGTAGTATGGATCTTAGATCCCTTGTAATTGTGAATGACTTAGTTTGGTTAACCTTTGATAAGGACTTTTTTTCCCGACTGTTTTTTCTGACCTAAAGTAAATTGAAAAGCCAGTCGGTTGTTTTCCAATCTCGATGATGTGGAATTTTGCTATTCTTTCCATCTGGCTGATAACTAAGCTTACTTCTTCCCTTTGATCTTCTGTTGGCTTAGTGCTTATTGAAGCCCTTTTAGGTTGGGGCCTGGAATCCTCAAGAGATTGTCTTCTGTCAGTAACTCTGGAGTGCTGTGGCCTTTCTGTTGAGCATGCTCTGTAGTCCACACGTTTCCACATAGTGCTGTTTTCTTTGCACAGTTTTGTAGGAAGACTTCATGAGTGCTATAACTCTACTCCCTTTTTTGTTCCCATAAGAAGCATTATAAAATCTGTTAACTTATGTTATTCACAGGGCATGTAAGGAGATGGGAGGGAATAGAGGTATCAGTACATATGTCCATGCTCCTCCATAGATTTTCTTCTGGTTGGTAGAAATGTCGAGCTTTTCATTCCTAAACATTGAACATTAAATGTGCAAGGTAAATTCCTAGAAACTTGAATGCAGTCTTAAAAGCCAAATGATACATTGGTTTTTCCAAAGATGTTACACATTTAAAAAAGAGTCCCCCTTCCCTTCCCCTCTTCTCTTTGCCCACTTTCCTAAGGCCAGGAAAAAGGATTGGTTCTGGTGTCGTAAAATATGAGTGAAAATTTTGAAGTTGTTAGCTTAATGTTTTCAGTTTTGTAGAGTTTCAATAGACCAAGTGATACTTAAATAACTCAGTATTAGAAATGACAGGTTGATCTCAAGTAATTTTTTTTTTTTTTTGAGATGGAATCTCGCTCTGTTGACCAGGCTGGAGTGCAGTGTCATGATCTCGACTCACTGCAACCTCCGCCTCCGGGGTTCAAGCGATTCTCCTGCCTCAGCCTCCTGAGTAGCTGGGATTGCAGGTGTGTGCCACCAGGCCCGGCTAATTTTTGTATGTTTAGTAGAGACAAGATTTCACTATGTTGGTCAGGCTGGTCTCGAACTCCTGACCTTGTGATCCGCCCACCTCTGCCTCCCAAAGTGCTGGGATTACAGGCGTGAGCCACCGCTTCTGGCCCATCTAAAGTAAGTTTTTTTTTTTTTTTCAAAGAGACGGAGTGTCCTCTGTCGCTCAGGCTGCCCTGGCTGGAGTGCAGTGGCGCGATCTTGGCTCACTGCAAGCTCCGCCTCCCGGGTTCACCCCATTCTCCTGCCTCAGCCTCCTGAGTAGTCCACACCCGGCTAATTTTTGTATTTTTAGTAGAGACGGGGTTTCACCGAGTTAGCCAGGATGGTTTTGATCTCCTGACTTCGTGATCCGCCCGCCCGGGCCTCCCAAAGTGCTGAGATTACAGGCGTGAGCCATCACGCTGGCCACCTTTCCCCAGCTTTCTTAAGTCACTGTGCAGAGCTGAGAGGAAAAAGGAAAAGTGATATCCAAAATAAAAGGACATACTATACTCATAATTATTGTATCACAGGTGGCATTGCCTTTATGTTCTTGTTTAATTTTTTAGAAGTGAAATAACTTATTAATCATAATATAGTATAGCTTATACTTGTGACCTGAATTTACTTAGAGTGCTGAGCATAATTAACCTGATGGAGCCATGTCATCTCTCAGTGTGATTGGAAAGAGAACACAGAGGAAGAGACCTAAGCTCTGAATGTGACTAGAGTAAGTGAGGCTATGCTGAAAAAAAATTTTTTTTTTTGAGACGGAGTCTCGCTCTGTCCACCAGGCTGGAGTGCAGTGGCGCGATCTCGGCTCACTGCGAGTATGCTGAAATTTTTAAAACTTGATAGATTCTTCAAAAGGCCAGGTTTTTGGTTTTTTTTGGTTTGTTTTTTAATTGATGCCTGTCACAACTCCAAGAAAATTCTGTTTGTATAGCAGTTGACAATCTAAAGACCAAATGGTCTTTTCCAGACATTTCTCAACTGTCATGGTTGTTTTGATAACTTGAAAGCATACTGTTTCTAGCGCCGATCTCTTGTCCTTCCTAAGGAGAAAACTATCTCATTGAAATAAAGAAAGGTTTGTTTTATGACTGGTGCCTTCCTGGACTCTGATTTAGTTTTTTACACTGACATCAGCCTTCTCAAGATTAGTCTCTTTTAAGCGCTAGTTTGTTTCATTATTTGTACCATCAAAATATAATGTGTGAGAAAAGGAAAAAAGAAAAAAAAATCTTATTATTTTAGAACACTGAATTCAGATTTCAAATGTCAAATGTTTGCAAAAAAGCCCCAATATTCTCTAAGAACATTGGATTTCTCTTATGTAAAATACCATTTAGACAGAATAAAAAGAGAGTGCTGAGACCTTGAAATTGGAATCTTTTTTTTTTTTTTTTTTTTTTTTTTTTGAGACGGAGTCTCGCTCTGTCACCCAGGCTGGAGTGCAGTGGCCGGATCTCAGCTCACTGCAAGCTCCGCCTCCCGGGTTTACGCCATTCTCCTGCCTCAGCCTCCGAGTAGCTGGGACTACAGGCGCCCACCACCTCGCCTGGCTAGTTTTTTGTATTTTTTAGTAGAGAGGGGGGGTTTCACCGTGTTAGCCAGGATGGTCTCGATCTCCTGACCTCGTGATCCACCCGCCTCGGCCTTCCAAAGTGCTGGGATTACAGGCTTGAGCCACCGCGCCCGGCTGAAATTGGAATCTTTAGACCTGGTGTAGGTGGGGAATCCAGGAGTTGGGAAAGTGCTACAAAAGCTTCACCAGTGGGTGGGTTAATACAAATAATTTCGAATATTTATGTAGTAGTGCTATGTATCAGGTACTGAACCAAGTATGAAATGTAACCCTAAAACAATTCATTGAGAGTTCTACTTTTAACCCCATTTTATAGATGAGCAAACTGAGGCATAGAGAATAACTTACAAAGGGCCGCAGAACTATTAAGTTGCAGAACTGGAGCTTTAACCCAAGTAGTTTGGGTTTGTACTCAATTTTTTTTTTTTTCAACAGTTGACCTCCATGGAGAATGACTTGGATCTTTTCCAAAAAACATTTTTAATCTTCTCTGTTAACATTTGTAGCATTGGGAGATGCAGCAATCCCTAAGTTAGTAATGTACAGTTTGAATGTGCTTCCTACAGGTGAATTATTTATAGCCGCACTGCCGTTCCTGGGGGGAGACCTATCCTTCATTCCTACTATATAATTTATTTTATTTTTTAGTTGGCAAATAATAATTGTATGTATTTGTGGGCTACAATGTGATGTTTCAATCTATGTACACATTGAGGAATGATGAAATCAGGCTGTTAACATCTATCACCTCATCTACTTTTTTGTGTGAGAACATTTAGAATCTTTAGCAGTTTTGAAATATGTGATATATTATTGTTAACTGCGATGATCACCATGCTGTGTAATAGATCACTAAAACTCCTGTCCAGTGGAAACTTTGTACCTACTACTGTACTTACTATAGCAGGCCTTGCTAGCAGCGTCTTTCCCATCTTTTTATCCTTTCTTCCTTTTTCATCCACAGCTCAGTTAATTGCTGATTGGTCTCTTTATCACGTTCAATAGTTCTTTAATCCTTTATTCGTTCCTCGATCTCTATATTCTGCCTGGTTAACATTGGAAAAGTTTGCTTTGCTTCTATTTGTGTTTCCAGGCTACTCAGTGGGAGGATGCTACAAAGTACACACCTCTAGGAATGAATACTTGGTTTCAAAGTGAAATTAGACATCTATCATTCCCCCCCCCACCTCACCTCAAAAAACCAAAACACTGCCATCAACCTCTGATACTTTAAAGTATTTGGGATTTTTTAAAATTTCAACATTTCATACCTTTCATCTTGGTTCCTTATCCTTTAATATTAATAATCAGAATCTGTAAAACAAATTCACTGTCACTGTTATCTCTTTATGAGTATTAAAGTAGTATTTGCTTTGTGTAAATTTTCTTTGCTGATACACTTTCGGTCATATTTTGCTGCTTACAGTGAAAAGTTAAACCTCTTTTTAATACTGTTATTTTATAGGAAAGTTAAGTGAGGAATTCAGACAACCAACTTAAATTTGTTGAATAGAAACACAGTTGTCTCTTGGTTTCAGTGGAATATTAGTTCTTAGATCCCTTTGGGGTATGAAAATCGAAGGACACTCAGGTCTCTGATATAAAATGCCGTAGTATTTTCAATATCCTCCCAATACTTTAAGTCATCTCTAGAAATAATTTACTGTGGGAAGAGTTTCAGATTTTTAAGTAGAATTGTATATGTTACTATCGATTGCTGACCTAATCCTGACAATCATTTAGTAACAATGTTTCATAACTTTTATGTGGTGGAATTCACTCAGTAGAACCTTGGAGACTTGGACGTCCTAGAGAAAATGTATTAGAAGCATTTGTTTTCAATCAGTTTATAAATTTTTGACTTCTGTAGGAAGTCGTCGGATTTAAAAATAAATAGGACTTTGTCCCCTAATAATTCGTAGAAGTCAGTGGGTAGAGGCCGGACATGGTGGCTCCTGCCTATAATCCCAGCACTTTGGGAGGCTGAGGCAGGCAGACCGCCTGAGGTGAAGAGTTTGAGACCAGCTTGGCCAATGTGATGAAACCCCATCTCTAAAACATGAAAAATTCGCCGGTCATGGTGGTGCATGCCTGTAATCCCAGCTATTTAGGAGGCTGAGGCAGGAGAATTGCTTGAACCTGTGAGATGGAGGTGGAGGAACCTAGATCACGCCATTGCACTCCAGCCTGGATGACGGAGCAAGACTCCGTCTCAAAAAAAAAAAAAAAAAAAAATACGTGTAGACAGTGGAGGAGAGGATTTCATCCTGTGTATAACATTTTAACCTTATCTTTGCCATTCTGTGCGATCAAGCAAATCAGTCAAAAACACTGAATTGAGCCCAGGACTTAAGGAATAAGAATATGTACACTTTTTATGTCAAAGTATATTGCACTTTATTAAATAGATTCTGAATTTTATGCATGACTGATTTAATTCCTATGCTGGTTAGCATTTTTTACTATGGAATATATTCTAATGATTAGTGTTAGAATATAGGACTTTCTTATTAATCTGGAAGCACCTGATACCAGGAATTGTGGCATGTAACAGGGATTTCCCAAAGTAATCTAAGTGTTTTTGAATAGCCGTTTCTCATTATGGATTTTTATTTGACATTATCTTGGGGAGAGATGTTGGTTTTTTTTTTTTTTTTTTAACCTTAATTAAAGGGTACTCACACTAGATAAGAACATGTTTCAGAAGTTCCGTGGAATTAGCAGGAATTGGGGAAAGCAGTTGTGTGACTAGGTAAAAGATGTTAGAATACTTTGGTTGAGAAGAAAAGTGGAATCTATGCAGATTATATTAATTATATTTAATTCATTATTCAAGAATTTAAAGTTTGTGCTTTTCCTTGTTTTTGTGATCTGAAGAGAAACATGCTTCTTGCAGAAACAACTTGAGGTATGTATTTTAGTCACTGATTAAATATTTCATCAACTAAATATTTCATCAAGAAGCAGTGTAAGGCCAGGTACTGTGGTTCACGCCTGTAATCCTGGCACTTTGGGAGGCTGAGGCAGGTGGATCGCTTGAACGTAGGAGTTCAAAACCAGCCTGGGCAACATAGTGCGATCCTGTCTCTTAAAAAAAAAATCAAAGTGTGTGTGTCTGTGTGTGTGTGTGTATATATATATGTATATATATATAAATAGAAATTTTTTAAAATAAAGCAGAGGTTGGTAAATGTGGCCTGTAACCTATTCTTGTAAATAAAGTTTTATTGAAATAACATTGTTTCCATATTGTCTTTGGCTGCTTTCAGGCTGCAGCAAGAGTTAAATCTTTGGGATAGAGACCTTATGGCTCCCAAAGCCTAAAATATTTTGTCTTTGTTATGAGAAGAGAGAGTAGTGTACCTTTTGAAGTTTTATTACTATTACTATTTTTTTTTTATGTTTTTGAGACAGAGTCTTTTGTTGCCCAGGCTGGAGTACAGTGGTGCAATCTCGGCTCACTGCAACCTCCCCTTCCCGGATTCAAGCGATTCTCCTGCCTCAGCCTCCTGAGTAGCAGGGATTACAGGCACGCACCATCACACCAGGCTAATTTTTGTATTTTTAGTAGAGATGGTGTTTCACCATGTTGGCCAGGATGGTCTCAAACTCCTGACCTCAGGTGATCTGCCCACCTCAGCCTCCCAAAGTGCTGGGATTACAGGCAGGAGCCACTGTGCCCAACCTTTTTTTTTTTTTTTTTTTTTTTTTTTTTTTAATTTTAGAGGTAGAGTCTAGCTATCGCCCAGGCTGGAGTGCAGTGGCATGATCATAGCTCACTGCAGCCTTGAACTCCTGGCCTCAAGGTACCCTCCGCCTTGGCCTCCCAAAATGCTGGGAGTACAGGCATGAGCCACCACACCTGGCCAAAAGTTTATTTTGTAAAAACCAGGTAATCATTGCGTATATTAATAAAATCCAGAAGGTTTAAATAGGTCTTCAATGTTTTTCCTTTCTCCTGTGTGATCCACTGTAGTAGGGCTGAGCACCAGATACCTTTGCTTATTTTATCTGTACTACAATTTTTCTTATGGTGAAGAGTAAAATTTCTTGCACTCATGTCTCTATTAAAAGTTTGGAAGTAAAATATCAAGATAGCTACATTTCAAGAAAAATGTTTCTTACACCCAGCTTGCCTCACTCATTTGCTTGCTTCTTGGCTTTTGAGTTTGTCTAGAATAGCTCGTTTTTAAAACACCATGTTTTTGAATGACAGCTGTAGTTTTGGCTGTGATCTGTAGTAAGAGTTTTTTTTTTTTTTTTTTTTTGAGACGGAGTCTCGCTCTGTCGCCCAGGCTGGAGTGCAGTGGCCGGATCTCAGCTCACTGCAAGCTCCGCCTCCCGGGTTCACGCCATTCTCCTGCCTCAGCCTCCCGAGTAGCTGGGACTACAGGCGCCCACCACCTCGCCCGGCTATTTTTTTGTATTTTTTTAGTAGAGACGGGGTTTCACCGTGTTAGCCAGGATGGTCTCGATCTCCTGACCTCGTGATCCACCCGTCTCGGCCTCCCAAAGTACTGGGATTACAGGCTTGAGCCACCGCGCCCGGCCTGTAGTAAGAGTTTTAAAAGCCCTTGGTGTTTTGGAGCTTTAGTGTTTGGCTTCTCTCAATCCGAGTATGTAAAGTACGATGATTGGCACTTAGTATTCAATAAACTTTTGTGGAATTAAATTTAAGTAGCCATTCATTCAGCAAAGAAAATTAAGTCAGCAGTTTGCTTGATGCCTGAGAATTAATCTGGGGAAGCTAGCTTCCACAGATAACAGGGTTTGTGACGTTTTGATGCTGATTTTAGATATAGAATGATACACAAAATATAATTATTGAAAAGAGAAAATGTAAAATATGTCCCATCGGTTGGTAATATGGTACATGCTGAAATGCTTCAGAGGATTTAGGGTATTGGTTTCAAGGTTTGTTTTTAGGAGGGAAGGAGTCTTTTACAGAAAATGTTTGTGTTGTGGGCATTTGAAGATTGTTGGTTGATCATCCTAAACTTTGCACATTTTCACATTTTTATTTTTATTTTTGTAAGACAGAGTCTTGCTGTGTTGCCAAGGCTGGAATGCAGTGGTGTGATCTCAGCTCACTGCAACCTCCTCCTCCCGGGTTCAGGTGATTCTCAGCCTGAAGCAGCCTCAGCCTCCAGAGTAGCTAGTATTACGGGCATGTGCCACTGGCTAATTTTTGTAGTTTTAGTAGAGACAGGATTTTGCTATGTTGGTCAGGCTGGTCTTGAACTCCAGACCTCAGGCCTCAAGTGATCTGCCCTCCTCGGCCTCCCAAAGTGCTGGGATTACAGGCGTGAGTCACAACACCTGGCCAAGCTTTCATATTTTTAGTTAATACCTTTTGAAGTCTATACTCCCAGAGGGGTGAGCTACTTAATTTTATTTATTATTTTTTGTTTTGTTTTGTTTTTGAGACAGAGTCTCGCTCTGTCACTCAAGCTGGAGTGCAGTGGCGCAATCTCAGCTTACTGCAACCTCTGTCTGCCAGGTTCAAGTGATTCCCTGTCCTCAGCTTCCTGGGTAGCTGGAATTACAGCACGTGCCACCAGGTCCAGCTAATTTTTTTGTGTTTTTAGTAGAGATGGGGTTTCACCATGTTGACCAGGCTGTTCTTCAACTCCTAACGTCAAGTGATCCACCAACCTCAGCCTCTCAAAGTGCTGGGATTCCAGGCATGAGCCACCACTCCAGGCCTTAAATTTATTTTTAATTGCACTTATTTACTTAGTGTCATATCTGAATGACTTTCTTTTTCTGCCTATTTTAAAGTAACTTTTATGTAGACTACCTCTCCAGGAAGAAAACGTATCCTGGATCACAAAAGAAGAGTGGGAAATAGGGGAATCTAATAAGGCTGTGTTAATGAGTATAATGACTTTGTAATTTTTTAGAAGCAGACTTCATTTGTTTTAATACAGTTTCATGGATACGATAAAAAATCAAATCTAGCAAAACCCAGTCATAAATGAGGCGTCCCCAAAATCACTGCAGAAAATCATCTTATTATATAGTTAATGAAATGACCAGAGTGAGCCTGTACAGGTAGCCTGCAGGAAATTCTGGGGTCTAGTGACATGATTTAAGTCTGTCTTGGCCCTGACCACCAGTTGCTGTTACCTTGTTTAAACATGGATGGGGACAATTTTGAGTCTAGCTACTGGGATTAGGACTTTTACTTTATTAATGCATATATTTTTGTAAAATATATTTCTAGAAGTAGGATTAATATATTAGATTGGTATTAAGCATTTCCAGTGTCAGATACTATATTTTCTATGATACTTGCAATTCTAAAATTCAAAAAACTCTGAAAAATCAAGTTGTTAAAACAAAACAAAAAAAACTTCGCTGGTAAAACCTGACCTGAAGTAACATGAGGCTATATATAGTCTTTATTTTTCACACCATTCATAGTTCCCTCAGCAAAGATAATATGTTTGATTATCCATTGCTACCTGAGACTTCTTGAGAGGGTTTTATAATATAGGGTACATGTGTCACAATACTTGTATAAAATCTGGAGAAGTCTAAATTGTGGAACGTGTCTTGTGTCAAGAGTTTTGAATAAGGAATTGTGGGTATGTATCAGCTTACTCCTCTGTGTAAGAATGCTTGTTTTTCCACACCCTCAACAACACTATGCCTTGTTGCATTATTAATGTGTGGAAATAGCCAGTGATTTTAAGTATTATTTGCCTTAGAGATTATAATAGTAGAACTCAGATTTATAGTGTAACATGCAGTTCTGGAAGAGCAAAGTTATTACCTTAAATGACCCAGAGTCTCACTCTGCCTTTGCACCTGTTTTAGTTACTTTCACAGTTAACTTGGTTGGAAACTTGACTGTATATCAAGTTAGCAGTTACTGTAATAGTATAGTTTGTCAGGAAGTATATGTGATATTCTCTTTGACATAATGGATGGTATTTTGTGAGAAAAAATATTAGTGATTCTAATGATGGAGTCATTTCTCATTATGGTAACCAAGGGTCATCTTAAGAGTTGGTGAAAAAAGAGGTGGTAGTTTTTATAGTTAGCATATTAGTAGCATTCTATTTGGGATTTTCCTCTTTTCCTGATTTGTAATTCCTTTGCCATGTGTTGTGAATACTGAGTTCCAAATAAATTTTTATTCAGCTGGAATTTTTTTTTTTTTTGATGAATGGTATGCAGTATGACTAAAGCTTAATTTGAAATACCATATTTATCTTTATCATATCTAATTTCTTTCTTTTTTTTTTTTTTTTTTTGAGACGGAGTCTTGCTGTGTCGCCCCAGTTGGAGTGCAGTGGTGCGATCTTGGCACACTGCAATCTCCACCTCCCGGATTCAAGCAATTCCCCTGCCTCAACCTCCCGAGTAGCTGGGATTACAGGCATGCACTACCACAGCCAGCTAATTTTTGTATTTTTAATAGAGATGGAATTTCACCATGTTGGTCAGGATGGTCTCGAACTCCTGACCTTGTGATCCTCCTACCTCAGTCTACCAAAGTGCTGGGATTACGGGTGTGAGCCACCGTGCCCGGCCAGTCATATCTAGTTTCTTATGTGTACTTGGGTTTATGGGCGTTTTATAATAGATTTAATATTTTCATAAGAATCATGAAAAACTTGGCCTTCTTTAAATATCTTAGCAACTTTTGTGTATTCTTCCAGATAAATCCCTTGAATATAGGATTTAGATTGGATTTGAATTAAACTTACATATTAATTTGGAGAACATTCATATTTGTGTAATACGGAGTATTCTGGGTAGAAACATATATCCATTACATTTTATGTTTTTTTTTTTAAGTAAAATTATATGTTCTTATTCGTAAAGATTCCTAGGAAAGAACCACTCTTCAAAGAAACAGATTACATATACTTCTCTTACTGAATTGAATGGCAAATTTGAGAATAAACAGTTTGAATCTATTTACCGTATAGTTTAAATTAAATATGAAGACTTTGTGAATGTATTTAAAATATATTCAGAGAATGAGAAATCTCTATGTAAGGGAACAGAGTTTTTTAAAAAATATTTTTTCTTATATATTATGATCATTTGTTGCTACCATATAAGAGATCTGGCTTTGGTAATTTATCTATTTTGAAAGAGCTGTAAAAATGTGTACTTATTCATGTATTCGTTATTTTCTGTGACAGTTATATTTTGTATAGAAAGCAAAAGTTACCTTGAAATTACAACTGGTAATTTTCTTCTGTTTTTTAATTTTAAATATAGACTAAGGATCTTCATTTTTGTCATGTTTCGCTTTTATGGTAATATCTAAAGTTGAACTTCAAATAAACATGATTTCTATTTAAGGCTGCCATTTTAAACGTTATATTCTAAAACTGTACTGGCCTAGATACTACAACTTAACTTTCTTTCTTTTTAGTGACTCCACAGGATCCACTGAACATAGGATGTTGCCACAAAATCTACCTCGTGTATTTTTCTCTTTCACTCATGAGCTGCGCAATTGCAGATTTGAGCACAATGTCTGCAGACTGTGTTGAAAAACTCTGAAGAACCTAATTAATACAGGATGACCTAGGAGTGATTCTAAGTCTGTAACAAGATATTACTCATTAGTGAAATGTGTCAGTCTTGGTACTGAATGCTGCAGATAACAGCAAGTGGTTTCTCCTTTATTTCTCAAGTATTCACTTGACCTTCCATTAGTAAGACGGACTTTTTAAATCTGTTCCTGGAGATATTAATGGAATACAGTCATGTCCACTCAAGACGAGAGGCAGATCAATACTGAATATGCTGTGTCCTTGTTGGAACAGTTGAAACTGTTTTATGAACAGCAGTTGTTTACTGACATAGTGTTAATTGTTGAGGGCACTGAATTCCCTTGTCATAAGATGGTTCTTGCAACATGTAGCTCTTATTTCAGGTAAGTACTTTTAATGTTTTAAATGGAAATTCTTTGAAATGTTATTTAATTTTTTAAGAAGCCACATCTCAATTTTTGTTTTTAAGTTTTGCTTAAGTTTTCTGTTCAGATGATGTAGTACTTGGCAAATCTCATTCTTGCATGTGTAAGGGACACATGAAAGAAGTTTTATAAAGGTTTGAATACAAGAAATGTGTTAAGGTAAAGTTTTAACGTTGGGAAGGCGGAAAAGTTTAGAATATTCTTTTTCCATTAAAAGAGAAAGAAAAATGGGATAATTTATACTTTGAGGTTTTAAAATGCTACCTTTAGAAAACAGTGATCCCTGTTTTTAAACTGACAAGTTATCATAGGCTCAAATAGTAACTTTTAGAGAGTAAAAATTGGTGCTGTTAGATACCTTAAGACTTTTCTTTTTTTTTTTTTTTTTTTTTTTTTTTTTTTTTTTTGAGACGGAGTCTTGCTCTGTCGCCCAGGCTGGAGTGCAGTGGCCGGATCTCGGCTCACTGCAAGCTCTGCCGCCCGGGTTTACGCCATTCTCCTGCCTCAGCCTCCCGAGTAGCTGGGACTACAGGCGCCTGCCACCTCGCCTGGCTAGTTTTTTTTTTGTACTTTTTAGTAGAGACGGGGTTTCACCGTGTTCGACAGGATGGTCTCGATCTCCTGACCTCGTGATCCGCCTGTCTCGGCCTCCCAAAGTGCTGGGATTACAGGCTTGAGCCACTGCGCCCGGCCTCGTTAAGACTTTTCTTTACGAAATGTATTTTTTCTCACTCTTTGCTATTACCATTTGTCATATTTCTTTATACTAACTAGACTCTTTGCCAGATTTAAATATTTAATAACTAGTAACATTGTTGGTATTCTCTGTGCCTCTGAATGTAGAAGTGAATTTAGTTACTCTTTGCTAATACAGATACATAAAGCTTAACTTTACATTTTTATGATCTTCTGCATCTTTGTTGTACGTTTCCTGAGCAGAATAGAAGCCAAAGCATAGAAATTGCTTAATTTGTTCTTTGCTTTTAGGTAATTTTGACTTAATATTTGAAAGGGACAGAAAGAATAAAGGTGAATTAAATGTGGACCAGTATATTTCTACTACAAATATTAACAGCCATAAGCAGCAATCATTAGTGAGTTTGGTCCTGCTGTTCTTTTTTTTTTTTTGAGATGATCTTGCTCTGTCGTCCAGGCTGGAGTGCAGTGCAGTGGCGCGATTTCAGCTCACTGCAACCTCTGCCTCTTGGGTTCAAGTGATTCTCCTGCCTTAGCCTCCCAAGTAGCTGGGATTACAGGCGCGCACCACCACATCCGACTAATTTTTGTAATTTTAGTAGAGATGGGGTTTCACCATGTTTGTCAGGCTGGTCTCAAACTCCTGATCTCGTGATCTGCCCGCCTTGGCCTCCCAAAGTGCTGGGATTACAGGCGTGAGCCACTGCGCACCGCCTGTTCTACTGTTCTTTAATGGCAGCTGTAGACAGGACAGATTTCATTTGAACTTTGAGGGCTGACTTACTTTATATGAAGGTATAGAAACTTCACATTCCCTAACACATCCCATGACGATTTCAAAAGCTAAGGCTCAATACCAGTTGTTGCCTTTGCTGTGCCTACAATCTTTTTTTTTTAAAGACAGAGTCTGTCACCCAGGCTGGAGTGCAGTGGTGCTATCTCGACTCGCTGCAACCTCTGCCTCCCAGGTTCAAGCGATTCTTGTGCCTCAGCCTCCCAAGTAGCTGGGATTACAGGCACACACCACCATGCCTAGCTAATTTTTTGGTGTGTTTTCAGTAGAGACGGGGTTTCACTATGTTGGCCATGCTGGTCTCAAACTCCTGACCCCAAGTGATCCACCCGCCTCGGTCTCCCAAAGCGCTGGGATTACAGGCGTGAGCTACTGTACCTGGCCAAGTCTGGGAAATTTCTTAACCAACCAGTCCCCCACAGATACCAAGGGATAACTGTATATTATCCCTAAAACAAATCAGATATTTATTAAATAAATAAAATAGTTCAATATGTGTTTGGGATTAAAGCCACCCATCATTAAAATCTTGTGCCTGGGACAGTCTCATATCCACAGGATATTTCCCAAGTGTTCTTCAACTAGATTCCGCTCCCAGAATTGTAGATTTCAAGATCTTTACATGTAATGCTCCTACACATCTTTAATGTTAGAGATTTTGCCTTCTGAACTAAATACATTCTTCCTTTGTAGTTTGAGTTACCAGTTCTGTCTGTCCCACCAAGAATTAGTAGGTACCCCTGAATAATAGTTTTAATATTTTTTGGTAACATGTATAGTTCATTATAGACCCAAAATGAGAGAATTGCTTGAGAATTACTCAGCACTTCTTCTGTTGTGGTACTTCAGCCTGTTTCAGTATTATGAAATTACGTATTTGCTGTTTCTGGTTGGGCGTGGTGGCTCACACCTGTAATCCCAGTGCTTTGGGAGGCCGAGGTGGGTGGATCACGAGGTCAGGAGATTGAAACCATCCTGACTAACATGGTGAAACCCCGTCTCTACTAAAAATACAAAAAATTAGCCGGGCGTGGTGGCGGGCGCCTGTAATCCCAGCTACTTGGGATGCTGAGGTGGGAGAATCGCTTGAACCTGGGAGTTGGGTGTTGCAGTAAACCGAGATACCACCACTGCACTCCAGCCTGGGCGACAGGGTGAGACTCCGTCTTAAAAAAAGAAAAGGAAAAAGAAAATCACCAGATCCTGTTGGCTCTTTATAGTGGGTTTTGTTTGTTTGTTTCTTTTTGAGACAGAGTTTCACTTTGGTCACCCAGGCTGGAGTGCAGTGGGTCGATCTTGGCTCACTGCAACCTCTGCCTCCCAGGTTCAAGTGATTCTCCTGCCTCAGCCTCCTGAGTAGCTGGGATTACAGGCACCTGCCACCACATGCAGCTAATTTTTGTATTTTTTAGTGGAGATGGGGTTTCACTATGTTGGCCAGGCTGGTCTCAAACTCCTGGCCTCAGATGATCCGCCCACCTTGGCCTCCCAAAATGCTGGGATTACAAGTGTGAGCCACCAAGCGCCGGCTATAGTGGTTTTTGTATTCATTTCTGCCAGTGTAACTCAGTTTCTTACCTCTTAGGTATATTATTGTCATAGCATCATGGCCAGTTTTCCTGTCTCTAGCTTTTAGCTCTGAATAGCCTGTCAGCTTAGAGTATTCATCCTACATTTATCACTTACATTTTGTCGTGCTAAATTCAGACTTGAAACCCTTTGGTTTTCCCCACTATCTACAAGGAAAAGCTCAGACTCTCTTGTCTCATTTAAAGGCCCTCTGTGATCTAACTGCCCTCCATTTTTCCCATTCATTTTCTGGTTTCCTGCATAAGCCCTTATGTTCAAGCTATGCCCCTTGAACAATCGCTTCTTATGTTCTACCCCGTTTTATCCATTTTGAATGGCTTCTTCATCTCTGTCCTTGAGGGGCCAAATTAGTGACTGTTGTGACACTCAGTGTTGACCGCTACATGCAGAGGCTTTTCTCCCCTGTTTTCATCTCTTACCTATATATGGGCATTCTACTTTGTATTCTTCATCATGCCAGTTGCCTTTCCATCATGATTTCCTGTATATAATAGATTTTTAGGAAAGTGTCCTGCATATTTTTAGATAATGGTTTGAGTAAATGAATTTTTAACAGCTTTATTGAGATGTAATTTGCATACCACAAAATCTACCCATTTTAAGTGTATAATTAAATGAATTTTAGTATATTTACAGAGTTATATAACCATTTCCACAATCTAAATTTAGAGCATTTTCATCACTTTGTGTCTATTTATAGTCACAAACCCCATTCTTACAGTTCTAAGGAACTAGTAATCTACCTTCTGTCTCTCTATATTTTCTTTTTTTGGACGTTTTATATAAATGGACTCATACACTATATGGTTTTTCTATGTGGCTTCTTTCACTGAGCATTATGTTTTCAGATTCATTTATGTTAAAGTATATATTAATACTTAGTTTCCTTTAATTGCTGAATATTATTTCATGGTATGAATATAAGGAGTAAATAGAATTTTGAGATTTTCACTCAAAATGGCATGATGGAATAGTCTGGTATATCTTTGGGACTGGATTTTATTCGTATCTGTCTCCCTAAAAATTTCATTGGCTAGGCACAGTGGCTCATGCCTGTAATCCGAGCACTTTGGGGGGCTGAGGTAGGAAGATTGCTTGAGCTCAGGAGTTGGAGACCAGCCTGGGCAACATAGGGAGGCCTCGTCTCTACTAAAAATAAAAAAAAAAAAATAGCTGGGAGTGGTGATGCATGCCTGTAGTCCCAGCTACTTGGGAGACTGAGGAGAATCGCTTGAGCCCAGAAGGTCGAGGCTGCGGTGAGCCATGATCGCACCACTGCACTCCAGCCTGGGGGACAGAGCAAGACCCTGTCTCAAAAAACAAAAAAAAGGTTCACTTATAAGTAAATATCCTAAATGAACACCTCTTGTTGTCTAATTGTTCTTTTCAGCTCTACATTTGTTTTACACAAAACCCTTACAACTTTATTTTCTCCATCTCCCCTGTAGGGCCATGTTTATGAGTGGACTAAGTGAAAGCAAACAAACCCATGTACACCTGAGGAATGTGGATGCTGCCACCTTACAGATAATAATAACTTACGCATACACGGGTAACTTGGCAATGAATGACAGTACTGTAGAACAGCTTTATGAAACAGCTTGCTTCCTACAGGTAAGCATATAGATACTTTTTGAGACGGAGTCTCTCTCTGTTGCCCAGGCTGGAGTGCAGTGGCGCGATCTCAGCTCACTGTAACCTCCACCTCCCAGGTTCAAGCTATTCTCCTGCCTCAGCCTCCTGAGTAGCTGGGATTACAGGCGCTAATTTTTGTATATTTAGTACGGGATTTCACCATGTTGGTCGGGCTGGTCTTGAACTCCTGATCTGGTGATCCACCCATCTTGGCCTTCCAAAGTGCTGAGATTACAGGTGTGAGCCACTGTGCTCAGCCTACAGGTAAGCATTTTTTTCCTCAGTTACATACATGAGTTGTGGCTTACTGGTTTATTATGTGGTTTATTTTGTGAGGAAACATTGTTAAACCTTATTTATTTATGTTTTCGAGACGGGGTCTCGTTTGGTCACCCAGGCTGGAGTGCACTGGCAGTCATGGTTCACTGAAGCCTTGAACTCATGGGCTCAGGTGATCCTCCTGCTTCAGCCTCCTGAGTAGCTGGGATGACTAAAGGTGCTCACCACCATGCCCAGCTAGTATTTTTATTTACTTTATTTATTTATTTATTTATTTATTTATTTTTATTTATTTGAGACGGAGTCTCACTCTGTCGCCCAGGCTGGAGTCTAGTGGCGCGATCTCGGCTCAAATGCAAGCTCCGCTTCTGGGTTCATGCCATTCTCCTGCCTCAGCCTCTCGAGTAGCTGGGAGTACAGGCGCCCATCACCATGCCTGGCTAATTTTTTATTTATTTATTTTAATTAATTAATTTATTTATTTTTAATTTTTTTAACTAATATTTTTAGTAGAGACGGAGTTTTACCATGTTAGCCAGAATGGTCTCAATCTCCTGACCTCGTAATCCGCCTGCCTTGGCCTCCCAAAGTGCTGGGATTACAGGCGTGAGCCTCTGCACCCGGCCAATATTTTTATTTTTTATAGAGACAGGATCTCACTGTGTTGCCCAGGCTGGTCTCAGAAATCCCAGGCTCAAGCAATTCTCCTGCATTGACCTCTCAAAGCCTTGGGATTACAGACCTGAACCACCATGCCTGGGCCAGTAATGTCTTTTATGTATGTAACTTCTTTATTAACGTATTTTAGAAGGTAAAAGGTTTTTTTTTTTTTAATAAAATGTGTAAGCGAAAAACGATAGGATTTGATTACCCAGTAAACTAAGTAGTTTTGTGATGGGAATGTAAATCTGTTAATAAAAGAGATAGGTGAAAATTTTATACTGGTTTTGTGTGTTTTACTGCCTAACATACCTGAGAATTTTGATTTCATGTTAAAGTAATTTGTTTTTGAGACGGAGTTTCACTCTTGTCCAGGCTGGAGTGCAATGGCACAATCTTTGGTTCACTACAACCTCTGTCTCCTGGGTTCAAGTGATTCTCCTGCCTCAGCCTCCCGAGTAGCTGGGATTACACCATTCCCGGCTAATTTTTGTATTTTTAGTAGAGTCGGGGTTTCGCCATGTTGGCCAGGCTGGTCTGGAACTCCTGTCCTCAAATGATCCACCCGCCTTGGCCTCTCAAAGTGCTGGGATTGCAGGCATGAGCCACCACCACCCCCAGCCAAATTAAAGTAATTTTTAACAGTGTTTATTAAATTTAAGTGTTTCGATTTTTTTTTTTTTTTTTTTTTTTTTTTTTTTGCTTAGAGCTTAGATGTACTAATTTTTCATGATACTATTTTTCACAGAAAACTTGGAAATTATGATAAATATTTATAATGGCTATGTGACCATATTGAGCAATTAAGGAGAAGTATTTAAACAAAACAAGTGATGGCTGATATATTTATGGATGACAAACTGTTTTACTCTTTATTTCCCCATCATGTTCTCTTTTTAAATTTTAAGAGGAATATAAGTTTTTTCTTCATTTCATCTCCTGTTTTGGAATACCGTTGTATTTCACAAAGCTTCTTCAAAGGGAGAACCTTTAGACCAAAGGTTAAATTTGGAGAGCACTGTTCATGATATTTGTTAAGTACTTAATAAATATGCACTGAATGAATATGCATGACACTGGTTGAATGCCAACACCTGGGTGTAATTCTGGAAACCAGAACTCAGTTCACGCTTTATGTAGTTTCCTTCCTTTTTAGTCTTCCATAGGTTGATTAAAACCTTTATCCAAAATGGTTGGGACCAGAAATCCAGTTCAGCCAGTTTCAGATTTCAGATTTTTTCAGATTTTAGGATATTTGCAGCATTATATTTACTAGTTCAGCATCCCTAATCTAAAAATCTAGACTCTGAAATACTCCAGTGAGTATTTCCTTTGAGTGTCATGTCAGTACTCAGGGTATTTCAGATTTTGGAGCATTTTGTATTTTGAATTTTTGAATTAGGGATACTCAACTTTTACTTCTTTTTTGTGTGTGTGACAGGGTCTTGCTCTGTTGTCCAGGCTGCAGCACAGTGGTGAGATCACAGCTCACTGCAGCCTCGATCTCCTGGGCTCAAGTTGTCCCCAGCCTCAGCTTCCTGAGTAGCTGGGTCTATAGACGTGCATCACCACACTTGGCTAATTTTTTAATTTTTTTGTAGAGACAAGGTCATCTTATGTTGCTCAGGCTAGTCTCAAACTCCTGAGCTCAGGCGGTTCTCTCACCTGGGCCTCCCAAAGTGCTAGGATTACAGGTGTGAGTTACAACACATGACCAACTTTTACTCATTATTACCACTAACCTTATTGTTAGTGTCCTACTCTACCCACAACTCTGGGGAAATTGAGGCTTGGGTAGCTTGCTGTTGCGCTAGTAATTCCAAACTTAAAAGGGAGAAATGTTTACTGTAAGCACTGTCTTTATATAGCTTGCGAGTTGTCATTACTTTTTATTTTTAGAGACGTGTCTTGTTCTGTTGCCCAGGCTGGAGTGCAGTGGCATGGTCATAGCTCACTGCAATCTCGAATTGCTGGGCTCAATAAATCCTCCTTCCTATAATCCCAAAGTGCTGGAATCATAGGCATGCACCAGCACACCCAGCTAATTCTTTATTGGTCCTTCTTTTAAAAGCAGGCATTTCTCGAATTCTTAAGGCATTAAGGAATTTTAAGAAAATCTAATCCCAGCATACTTTGTTACTGTAAATATTGACACTGCTCCTTATAGTTTTTTTCTGCCATTTTAATGAAAACCGTATACTACATCTGCTTGCTCAAATGCAAAACAGGACTCTGCCTCTTAGACTGTGTTTCCCTGGCAAGCCTGAGATGGGGCATTCTGTGACTACCAATGTGACTTTCACTATCAACCACATGAAGTGATCATGTGTTTCAGTACCAGATGCTGTACTAATAGTTTACATATATTCTCATCTGATCCTTGCAGTGTTCATTTGAGGTAGATAACCGTTATTTCCCCATTTTATATAAGAGAAAATTGAACTTTAGAGATTTGAAACTTCTTTCCTAATAAGTAGTTTAATTGGCTAATTTAAGTTTTAAATCCAAGCAACCTTTTAAGCTTTAAATCCAAGCAACCTGACTTCTCAGTGTAAACAGTTTCTTGTTAATCACTATGATGCTGCATAAATATAGTAGGTAGCACACCTGATTTAACTGAGATCTACCTTCTTAAGAAAAAACAAATCTAGGAAGCTTACAGTGTCTAAGATGGGTCATTTAAATATAGGTAATTTATAACTGCACATAAGTCTATTTCGTGTTGCTTTGATAACTTACCTCTCTAGATAAGAATGGCAAATAACTACTACTCATTGTGCATGATTTGCTGGTTTTATGTGACTGTCTCGTCCAAGTTGAGGAAACCAGAATCCAGTTACTCAACAACAATTTTCTGTATACTATGATTTGTTTACATTTTTTCGTATAGTTCTCTCAATTATATATGAAGTCTAGGAAAGTATGACTTATGTATGAATTTCCTTGCCTATTCTTTAAGGCTGTTTTGTTTTTTAAGAACCTGTTTATTGTTGTACTACTGGTTCCTAAATAGAACAGTTAAGTAGGCCACTGAGCAGGAAAAATTACTGCAAAATTATATAGTCTTCTGATTTTATTACTACCAGAAGACCTTATCTCTTAGCCCAGATGTGTGTATCTGAAAATAAAAATTACACTGTGGGCGTCTGATTAATATACTTAATGTCTTACATAAAAGTAAAATGTGTCTGTCCTGGCCCTATCAGCCTGTTTTTTTTCCTTCTCCTTCTAGGTAGAAGATGTGTTACAACGTTGTCGAGAATATTTAATTAAAAAAATAAATGCAGAGAATTGTGTACGATTGTTGAGTTTTGCTGATCTCTTCAGTTGTGAGGAATTAAAACAGAGTGCTAAAAGAATGGTGGAGCACAAGTTCACTGCTGTGTATCATCAGGACGCGTTCATGCAGCTGTCACATGACCTACTGATAGACATTCTCAGTAGTGACAATTTAAATGTAGAAAAGGAAGAAACCGTTCGAGAAGCTGCTATGCTGTGGCTAGAGTATAACACAGAATCACGATCCCAGTATTTGTCTTCTGTTCTTAGCCAAATCAGAATTGATGCACTTTCAGAAGTAACACAGAGAGCTTGGTTTCAAGGTCTGCCACCCAATGATAAGTCAGTGGTGGTTCAAGGTCTGTATAAGTCCATGCCCAAGTTTTTCAAACCAAGACTTGGGATGACTAAAGAGGAAATGATGATTTTCATTGAAGCATCTTCAGAAAATCCTTGTAGTCTTTACTCTTCTGTCTGTTACAGCCCCCAAGCAGAAAAAGTTTACAAGCTATGTAGCCCGCCAGCTGATTTGCATAAAGTTGGGACTGTTGTAACACCTGATAATGATATCTACATAGCAGGGGGTCAAGTTCCTCTGAAAAACACAAAAACAAATCACAGTAAAACAAGCAAACTTCAGACTGCCTTCAGAACTGTGAATTGCTTTTATTGGTTTGATGCACAGCAAAATACCTGGTTTCCAAAGACCCCAATGCTTTTTGTCCGCATAAAGCCATCTTTGGTTTGCTGTGAAGGCTATATCTATGCAATTGGAGGAGATAGCGTAGGTGGAGAACTTAATCGGAGGACCGTAGAAAGATACGACACTGAGAAAGATGAGTGGACGATGGTAAGCCCTTTACCTTGTGCTTGGCAATGGAGTGCAGCAGTCGTGGTTCATGACTGCATTTACGTGATGACACTGAACCTCATGTACTGTTATTTTCCAAGGTCTGACTCATGGGTAGAAATGGCCATGAGACAGACTAGTAGGTCCTTTGCTTCAGCTGCAGCTTTTGGTGATAAAATTTTCTATATTGGAGGGTTGCATATTGCTACAAATTCCGGCATAAGACTCCCCTCTGGCACTGTAGATGGGTCTTCAGTAACTGTGGAAATTTATGACGTGAATAAAAATGAGTGGAAAATGGCAGCCAACATCCCTGCTAAGAGGTACTCTGACCCCTGTGTTAGAGCTGTTGTGATCTCAAATTCTCTATGTGTGTTTATGCGAGAAACTCATTTAAATGAGCGAGCTAAATACGTCACCTACCAATATGACCTGGAACTTGACCGGTGGTCTCTGCGGCAGCATATATCTGAACGTGTACTGTGGGACTTGGGGAGAGATTTTCGATGCACTGTGGGGAAACTCTATCCATCCTGCCTTGAAGAGTCTCCATGGAAACCACCAACTTACCTTTTTTCAACGGATGGGACAGAAGAGTTTGAACTGGATGGAGAAATGGTCGCACTACCACCTGTATAGTTGGGAAGTTCAGGGAGTGCACGCCTGAGTTATGTGCTTTGTCATTTTCTTTGCTAAACAAAAGAGGCTATGAAAGAACTAAATATGACTACATAAAAATCTATCTTTGATAAATTTTATTTTTATGCCCTACTTAATATTTGCATCAGTATAATATATATCAGTGAGTCTTACAGAAAGATATGCTTCCATAATATGAAATAGATTATTCAATAATTGAGAAACTTTATGTGTAATCATGAGAGTATAAGAATCTGGATTATCTAACATTGTTAGCCCTGTGTATGTACAGTTCAAAAAGTTCATTTATAAAAGTAGTTTCCTGTTCCTAGTGTGGTATATCACAAATTGTGCTGAGGTTATTTTAGTATGTGTATTTCATTTCCGTGCTTCTGTTCTGAAGTCCTGGAATACAGTTTTCAGTGTAATTAATTCAACTGCACTTAACACTAATGTCCATGTTGGTATAGAAACGTCTAAATCCTATACTCTAGTTGAGGAAGATCTTCCATAATTTTATGGTATTACACAGGGAAAGCTATGACTGCAGGATCAGTCTAACTATACTATTAGGTGCATGTATTCTCTTTTCACTAACTTATACTTGTCTATCTAGAATACAGGTCTTCCGGTCAGCTGGTCATTTACCAGGTGTGGACTTACGTTGCTGGGCTTGCAGTAAGAATTGCCAGCCCCTCATTGTGCGGGTCTGCGTGGAGCTTTAATCAGTAAAAGCCTCCACTTTCTGTATTATGTTAACATTGGCTCATGCATATAACTACCTGCTGCTGATGTAGTTCTCCATCTTCAAGATTTAGAGTGGGTTAACCAGGTCATTACATCTTAATTTAATAACAAGCATTACTGTAGAGTGATTGTGTATAGATCTGTTAGCTGTCAGGGTGTGTTTTTTTTAACCTGTTGTGTGCGTGTGGGGGTTAGGATTAGTAAGGTGAACTGTTCAGGAATTCTCTGCACTAGCTGTGCAGAAGAGCAGATAACTAGCGCTGCTCTGGCATTAATCCCAGGAACCACTAGCAGTAGTGGGGCGCCGCCAATCTAACATGAGCACAGGTGCTTCATGACAAACATTACTAGCATGTTCAACTGCATCATGTTCTGGCACTGTATTTTGAATGACATTAATTTATTAAATAAATTGTATATATTCAATATCTATATTTCTTTCGTTATGGGAATGGTCTGCTTTTTAAATTTTGATTTTACTAGGTCAGCCTAGCTAGTTACAGGTGGTTTCTTCCAAATTTTGTTTGATAAAGATTGAGAGATATGCATAGGCTTTCCTTAGACTAGTGTCTTTCTACCCTGCTGGCATGTTAGAATCATCTGATTCTGATCACCATCTTTAGAAGCTTGAGATGATGCCTGAACCTCACCTCAAACAAAATGGTTTCTTCTTAGAGCACATAATTGATCGTGTTTATAGACTTGAACTGCCTCTCCACTGCCTACTGAATGAAGTCCAGATTCCTTACCACATTTAAGGCTCTCTCTAATTTGGCTTTAAATTATCTTTACAGCCCTATCTTGCATTGTTTTCCCATAAGCCTTATCTTCTGATTAGGCTTTTGCTATGCTTTTTTATGCTATTCATGCTGCTCAGAATGGTTTCTTTATCCCAGCTTTACTTGCAGCTGTCTCAAGAGCTATTTAAGGCAGTTTTTAAAGAATGGTTCCTGATAACCATGTCTTACCATGAAGTGAAAAGTATCCTTTCTCATGTTCTTAACTACCTTGTACCTAGATCTTATTAATTGTACTGATCATTCTATTGACTATTACTAGTTTTGGCCATGTGTGGTGGGTTATGCCTGTAATCCCAGCACTTTGGGAGGCCCAAGTGGGAGGATTGTTAGAGCCTGGGAGTTTGAGACCAGCCTGGGCAATATAGGGAGACCTTGTCTGTACCAAAAAAAAAATTGTCATGGTGGCGTGTAGTCCCAGCTACTAGGGAGGCTGTGGTGGGAGAATCACTTAACCCTGGAAGGTCAAGGCTGGAGTGAGCCTTCATTGTGCCACTGCACTCCGGCCTGGGTGACAGACTGAGACTCCATCTCTAAAAGATAAAATAAATGAATATTACTAGTCTTCATGCTTTTCTACAAAATGATCAGTGTTGATTTTCTTTACGGCTGCATGCCCCTGCAGTGTAGCACAGCACACTGTATAGTTGGTGATAAAACTGTTGAATTAAAGCAGATAAATTCAAAGTGCTTTGGAAAGTTTGAGAGTCAAACCCAATATGCCAGTTTTTAAATTCTCAGTAGTTCCATTAGTCACCTTTTAATTTACCTCTCCATCCAACTTAGATCTGTCATCTTCTGCCACTATCATAGCAATATCGTAAACTCCTTTGCCCTATTGCCTTTTTTAATTTTTATTTATTTATTTTTTGAGACGGAGTCTCGCTCTGTCACCCAGGCTGGAGTGCAGTGGCCGGATCTCAGTTCACTGCAAGCTCCGCCTCCCGGGTTTACGCCACTCTCCTGCCTCAGCCACTGGAGTAGCTGGGACTACAGGCGCCCGCCACCTCGCCCGGCTAGTTTTTTGTATTTTTTAGTAGAGACGGGGTTTCACCATGTTAGCCAGGATGGTCTCGATCTTCTGACCTCATGATCTGCCCATCTCGGCCTCCCAAAGTGCTGGGATTACAGGCTTGAGCCACTGCGCCCGGCCTCTGCCCTATTGCCTTAACTTATAACTGACAAAACCTGAGCGTTACATGAATTCAACTCCATCTTCCTTACCTCTTTTTTCTTTTTCTTTCTTCTTCTTCTTTTTTTTTTTTTTGAAAAGCTGCTGTGTGATGACAGAGGCAGAAAATAGAGTTATGTAGCTGCACACCAGGGGACACCAAGCATTGCCTGCAACCACAGAAACTGGACCATGAGCATGGCCACTGATATCGTTTGGCTCTGTGTCCCCACCCAAAATCATGTCAGATTGTAATTCCCAGTGTTGGAGATAGGGCCTGGTGGGAGGTGATTGGATCATGGGGGCAGAGTTCCCATGAGTGGTTTAGCACCATCCCTCATTAGTACTGGTTTTATAGTGGGAGAGTGCTCATGATCTGTTTTTTTTGTGTGTGGCACTTCTCGACTCTCACTTGCTCCTGCTCTGGCCATGTTTTAAGACATGCCTGCTTGTCTTCTGCCATGATTGTAAGTTTTCTGAGGCCTCACCAGAAGTAGAAGCCACCATACTTCCTGTACAGCCTGCAAAACTGTGAGCCATTAAACCTCTTTTCTCTATAAATTACCCAGTCTTGGGTATTTCTTTATACCAGTGCAAGAACAGACTAATACAGAAAATTGGTACTTAAAGTGGTGCATTGCTATAAAGATACCTGAAAATGCGGAATCAACCTTGGAATCGGGTAATGAGCAGAGGTTGGAAGAGTATGGAGGGCTCAGAAGAGGACAGAAAGATGAGGGAAAGTTTGAACTTCCTAGTGACTTATTGAATGGCTGTGACCAAAATACTCATAGTGATATAGACAATGAGGCCCAGGTCTCAGACAGAGATGAGGAATATATTGGCAACTGGAGAAAATGTCACTTACATGTTAGCAAAGAGCTAAGGATCTGTGGGACTTTGAACTTAAGAGTGATGATTTAGGATATCTGGCAGAAAAAATTTCTAACCAAAAAAGTATTCAAGATGTGACCTAACTGCTTCAAACAGCCTATGCGTGCACATGCATGAGTAAAGAAATGACCTGAAACTGGAACTTATATTTAAAAGGGAAGCAGAGTGTAAAACTTTGAAAAGTTTTCAGCCTGGCCATGTGGTAGAAAAGAAGAACCTCTTTCTGGCAATGAATTTAAGCTGGATGCAGAAATTTGCATAAGGGGAGCCAAATGCTGGTAGGACAATGGGGAGAAGGCTTTGAAGGCACTTCAGAGAACATTGTGGCAGCCCCTCCCATCACAGGCCCAGAGGCCTAGGAGGACTGAATGGTATTTTTAGTCCAGGACCAGGGCCCCACTGCCCAACCCAGCCTCCAGACACTGCTGCCTGCATCCCAGCCAGTCCAGCTCCAGCTGTTGCTCAAAGGGACCCATTTATAGCTCAGGTGGCTGCTCCAGAGGGTGCAAGCCATAAGCCTTAGAAGCTTTCACATAATGTTAAGCTTGCAGGTGCACACAATGCAAGAATCGAGGTGTGGGAACCTCTGCATGGATTTCAGAGGATGTATGGAAAAGCCTGGATGTCCAGGCAGAAGCCTGCTCCAGGGGCAGAGCCTCATGGAGAACCTCTACTAGGGTAGTACAGACAGGAAATGTGGGGTTGGGTAGTGGGGCACTACCTAGTGGAGCTGTGAACAGAGGGCCACAATCCTCCAGACCCCAGAATGATAGATTCACTAGCAGGTTGCACCCTCTACCTGGAAAAGCTGCAGACACTTAACATCAGTTCTTGACAGCAGCTGCAGAGGCTGAACCCTGCAACACCACAGGGAGCCCATTCCTTGCACCAGTGTGGATGCAATGATGTGAGACATGCAGTCAAATGAGATTATTTTGGAGCTTTGAGGTTTAATGACTGCCGTGCTGGGTTTTGGACTTGCATGGGGCCTGTAGCCCTTTTATTTTTGACCACCTTCTCCCTTTTGGGAGTATTTACCCAATGCCTGTACCCCCATGGGAGTATTTACCCAATGCCTGTACCCCCATTGTACCTTGGGAGTAACTAATTTGTTTTTTTATTTTACAGGATCAAAAATGGAAAGGACTAGCCGTGTCTCAGATGACACTTTGGACTTTGGACTTTTGAGTTAATGTTGGAATAAGTTAAGCCTTCAGGGGACTGTTGGGAAGGCATGATTGTATTTTGAAATTTGAGAAGGACATAAAATTTTGGGAGGGAGCAGGTGTGGAATCGTATGATCTGGATATGTGACCCTGTCCAAATCTCAAGTCTAATTGTAATTCCCAGTGTTGGAGGTGGGGTCTGGTGGGAGGTGACTGGATCATGGAGGTGGAGTTCTCAATGATTTAGAGCTATCCCCTTCGTTATGGTATAGTGAGTGAGTGATCACGAGATGTCATTGTTTAAAAGTGTGTGGTACCTCCCACCTCTCTCTCTTAATCCTGCTCTGGCCATGTAAGACGTGCCTGCTTCCCCTTCACCTTCCTCCATGATTGTCAGTTTCCTGAGGCCTCCCCAAAAGCAGAAGCCACTATGCTTCCTGAACAGCCAACAGAACCATGAGCAATTAAACCTCTTCTTTATAAATTACCCAGTTTAAGGTATTTCTTTATAGCAGTGCAAGAACAGACTCATAGAACTCTGCTGACACCTTCATTTCAGAATCCTGCTCTCCAGAACTGTTTGGGAATACACATCTATTGTTTTAAGCCAGTCAGTGTGTGGTATTTTGTTAGAGCAGCATTAGCAAACTAATACATCAACATAAGGAACGCAATTAGCAAATGAATAGGCACTGAAACAAGATGTGTGGTGGGAATTACCAGCCTTAAAAGTGGGAACAGTAAAGACAACCCTCTTAAAGCCACTGGGGCACAGAAGGCAAGATGTGCTTTATAGACTTGGAGTCTGGAGAAGCCTGTAGGAGCCAGCCACACAAGACCTTAAGTGAGAGGCCGTGGATCCTGAGCCTAACTAGGACCACAGAAATAAGGTGCGAGAGGTGACAGCTGCCAGAAATATACAAGAGACAAAAGTGGCAAGATCTGTTGATTGGTTGAATGTTGGGACAACGCAGTGGGAGAAACTTAGGTGGATGGTGATTTTGCAGTAAAAATGAGGAATAAAAGCCAGTTTGGGGAATAAAGGGAGTTGATGAGTTCAGTTTTTGACATGCTGATTTGGGGAAGCTTATGGAATATATAAATATGTTCAGCATACAGTTGAATGTATAAATCTAAAGCTCAGGGAGATGTAATACACAAAGATAAATGTTTGGGAGTCAACAGCATGGAGGCCATTAAGATCAGAGAGTAGGCAAAGACTGGAAAAAGCAAGTGTCAAGGGGAGAACCCTGAGCAACATCATGAATGTGGTGGGCAGAGGAGCCCAGGCAAGAGACGAGAAAGTGACAGGCAAAGCTGAAAGGGCAGCACTGGGAGTGTAGGGTGTCTTGGAAGCTGTAACAGCGTCAAGAAGATGAATGTGGTCAGTGTTGTAAAAAGGGCAGAAACCTGGGAAGATACAGCATGAAAAGTCCGTGGTTTAAAAATGGTAGATGTGTCCTGGCTAACACGGTGAAACCCCGTCTCTACTAAAAAATACAAAAAAACTAGCCGGGTGAGGTGGCGGGCGCCTGTAGTCCCAGCTACTCTGGAGGCTGAGGCAGGAGAAGGGCGTAAACCTGGGAGGCGGAGCTTGCAGTGAACTGAGATCCGGCCACTGCACTCCAACCTGGGCGACAGAGCGAGACTCCGTCTCACAAAAAAAAAAAAAAAGGTAGATGTGATGGGTGGCGGTGTTACCAGTCGAGGGAGCAGAGGGCAAGTGGCCCTGGTTCGGGTTGAGTGGTAGATGAGAAAGTAAACATCTAAAAGATGCGTGGCAGAGAATGAAGGAGAAAGGGGATGTCACCAGAGAGAGATGGACCACAGTCAAGGGCAGAGGAGACTTCAGCAGTCTACAACTTAGAGACTCCTGGCAGACTTTGATGACATAGAAGGGTCAGGATAAAGTGTTGGGGCAAGGGAGGAAGAAGAGGGGATCAAGTCTCCTGGGGAGCACAGATCTTAAACTGGGATGTATTTTAGTTTCTTCACCAAGAGGAAGGGTTAGGGTGATTTCGAGGCAGATTAATTAGTAAAGAAAGCTGAGGTAGATCATTTTTCAAGGGATTTTTTTGTATTGGGATTTTATTTTTTGAGACAGGGTCTCTGTTGCCTGGGCTGGAGTGCAGTGGTGCAATCACAGCTCACTGAAGCTTCAACCTCCCAGGCTCAGGTGATCTTCCCACCTCCCAAGTAGCTGGGACTCCAGGTGTGAACCACCATGCCCAGCTCATTTTTTCTATGGTTTGTAGAGATCGAGTTTCATCCTGTTAACCCAGGCTGGTCTCAAACTCCTAGGCTCAAAGCTAGCTTTCCAAGGTGCTGGGATTACGGGCATCAGCCACCACGCCCAGACAGGATTTTTTTTTTTTTAAGTACAATCTGTTGAGAAAGGGACAGAATGGGGTGGGGGTGGGGAGGGGATAAAGATTTGGAACTGATTCACAGGAGAGCAAGAAAGCAAATGGAATAATTTGCCCTGGGGGCCTTGTGGAGGCTGCAGCCAATGCACCTCTGGGGGTGCTGTCTGAAGGGTTGAGTAATTTAGGGTCTTACATCATCAAGGTGGGAGGAACAGGCTCACCATAGAGCACCATACGAGAGGAATTCGGAGAGGTTTGGGGCCGTAGCCCACTCCTGGGCTTCACTCTGTGCTTCACTCTCAGGTTGGTTGTGACCTCCCTGTTCCTCATGCTTATTCACAGCTTCTGTCCCCTGCACCCCCTGCCAGCTTGACCCATAACCCATACTCCCTGAGCCCCCATTACCACTTCCTCCCCACCCATTTTTTTATTGCCTATTGTTTCGTCTCCCATCCCTGACTCAACCCTGCCCTCATGCTTCCCTTCCCTGACGCTTCTCTCCTCTCCTTGACCCCCTGCCCAGGTGTCTGTGCCTACTGGCGGGTCAGACCCTCTGGTATGAGAGTGTTTAGAACAGAAATGGGGGAGCAGAAAATGAGCAAAAGGAGGGAGACGGTGATTGGAATCGAGCGAATCCTTGAATGATGGGAGTCGGGAATCTCTGGCTTCTGCTAAAGGAAACAGCCGGTGCTAGAGCAAAGGCTAGGTCATCACCTGCCTGTGCTGGATCATTTCCAACAGCACTCAAGCAGCCTCCAAACAAAACAGACACCATTTTTGCCCCATGTGCTCCTCCGGCCATAGCCCTATTGCTCCCTTTTCCAGAAGGCCCCTGGAGGGATCATTACACACACAGGGACCCCATCCCTTACCCTCAGTCACTCCTCAGACCCCCATCTGGCATCCACCCTGCCATGCTTCAGAATCTATTCCCCTTTCCTTTCTCCCCGGGAATTAATTCTTTTTCAGCCAGCTCTAGCTAAAGCATTTTTATGTCATTTGAGATAAGGACTGACTGTTGAAGTAGGCAATTTCCGATTACACGGCTTGTTCATAACAGCCTGGTGTCTCACACAGCAGCCAGATGTTTGTGTTTGCTTCCTTTCTTGGGTGTGTCCCTGCTGCTACCACCTTTGGTTCCAATCCAAGCTTGGCCTCCCAGTCTCCTGGTCTATTCTCTGGTTGATCCTCTTGTCTTGGATTCATAACCTGCTTCCTGGGGGTGGCCCCCAGATGTCTTAAGCAATTATTGCCTGTGTCTAAGAGACAAGACCTCTGAGCAGAGTCACTCATCAGCATCTTCCCCCCACTCCCACTGAGTGTTCCTCATTTATTTTCAAGTCTTTCCTAAGCAGATCTCCCTTTGGGGCACACTAGCTTATGGCAAAGCTCTCTGCTTTCTGTCCCCACGTCATTCAAAGTGCTCCATTTCTTCTCTGCCCCTGCTTATAGTGCATGATGCTCTGCTTGAAAGAAGGAAGCATATGACCTCATCCACGTTCACATTTGCTGTCCTCAAGTTTTATCCTTGGCCTCCAGAGATCACATACTTGTGACTTTCCATGTGAGCATTGACATACTCACACTTTACAAAACTTGTAGGACCATGGAGAGCTTTCTGGGGAAATATTCAACTGTGGCGGGGCCACAGGGAGGAGGGGCAGAGCATGGATAAGAGAATCCAAAGTTAGATAGAACCAGGGAAATGGCACAACGCAATCATTCTGGGCATTAAGAAAAAGTAAGAAGGAGAAAAAGAGCAGCAAGATCACTTGGCCAGGACGGTGAAGATGAGCAGATTCAGGTGCAAGGGAGAACTCAGAGAGCTGCTAATGTGGGCCTAGACTAGCAAGGGGGTGCTGGTGCTGGCATTTGATTTGGTTTCCAGTGTGGGTCAGATGAGGTGGCATTGCAGGGCCGAATTGTGCAGGTGTGCTGTGGTCTCCCATCACACACCACCAGCTGTGGTCCCCTGTTGCAGGGTGAGTAAGAGCCCCCCAAAAGAAGTACATGCACTAATCTAGGAACCTGTTACCTTATATGATAAAAGGGACTTTGCTGATATGATTGAAGTAGGGATCGTGGGCTGGGAAGAGTATGCTTGATTATCTAGGTGGGCCCAAGGTCACCACAAGGGTCTTCATAAGAGGGAAGCAAGAGGATCAGGATGAGTAGGAGATGTGACAACAGAAGCAGGAGGTCAGAGTGAGGTGGGGAGGGGGCCCTGAGCCAAGGAATGCAGGTGCTTCTAGAATTTGAAAAAGATGAAGAAATGGATTCTCCCTGATGCCTGAAGAAGGAACACAGGCCCACTGATACCTTGCTTTCTTCTGTCTTCCAGAACTGTAAAAGAATAGAGTTGTGTCGCTTGAAGTCGCTAAGTTTGTGATAGTTGTTTTACAGCAGCAATAGGAAACGAATACACTCCCATATAGTGGAGGGGGTTTGATGGGTGCACATGGGGGACTTTGGGCCTTTGCCAAAACTTCAGGGGGCAAGATATGCTGCTGGGCAGCTCTGTATATGGCAGTGTCATCCCTTTCTGAGGCCTCACCCCTTCTCTCCAGGCCAGACCCCTCTGAAATCCTCCTCCAGGTTGGCAGTTGCACTTGTTAGTGCCAGTGAGGCACAGCTACTCAACCACTCACCACACCTCTTAATTCAACCATGGGCTGCCTCACTCTGCACTGTGGGGGGCACTAGGGAGTCTGCTCTTCTTTCCTGACTGACACTTAGATAGAGCAGAGAGAGCCAGGGATGGCAAGTTCAGGCCAACGGTAAATGAAAGGAAGGCCCAGATAGCCCATGAGGTCAGCATCCAGCAACAATGTTCACTAACTTGTAGTGAACATGCACAACTGTAGCCGGCATCCTAGGCACATGCACAACGAAGGCGAAGAGACAGGAGACCTCCGGCTGCCAGCAGGCACGCTTTCTTTACTCCATGTGGCCCATTCTCATCCTAAAAGCAATTTCCAAGCTACCTCCCCGCAGAGCATTAGCCTAACAGGCTGAGCCCTGACAGTATGTATCATCCTGATTCTTTCATTTGAAGCACATATTCATTATATAATTTCTTTCAAATCATATTGCCATTTCTAAAGGAGAATATCTGGGCTCATGTGACACCCCAAGGTCAAGGATAACAGCACCACAGTCTCCATTCCATACCAAGGCAGCACTAGGGTCTTCCTGTCAAGAGTTGGAGCATGCCTGCAACCGTATTAGGTTGGTGCAAAAGTAATTATGGTTTTTGCCATGAAAAGTAATGGCAAAGACCTCAATTACTTTTGCACCAACCTAATAGCTGTGTTCCTACTGTGCTCCTAAAATAAGGATCATTGTATGTTCCAGGGATTATTAGTTTGTAGGCACCTACCCTGCTTGAAGTGGTCTGGAAGACCGGGTTTTAGGATGGCAGTGTGGAACCGCAGTCCAGGCTCCAGCAGGCTGTAGAAGGCAGTCATCTCAGGCAGAGGTTATGTGGATGATACTTTTGCCCAAGGCCCCCAAATTACTGCATGCCTCCTAAGAGTGTAATCTGGGGCTACCTAAATTCATGTCAGCCAGTCTTTTTTTCGCCTAATTGTCTAAGTTGGGTTAAGGGAGCACTGCCTAGTGATCATTGATTGGTCAGAGCCCAGGGCATCCGCCTGGCCATATTTTATTAGTGCGCCGGGTTACTGGGCCTTAAAGGTCCATGTTCCTGTGCACTCACTCATGCATGCCCCTGCTCCCCGTGGTAAGCACACCTGGTTGAGCCGCCTTCTCAGGGAAGGCTAGTCAGGGCTCTTTCTCTCCACCTCCACTCTGCCTGTAACTGAGGGGCAGATTTAGGCTGGTGTCTTAAACTTTCAGGGAAGGAGAGCGAAGTCTCTCTGGGCTCTCCTGTCTCTGCATTGGAAGTCATTGCATCCGGCACTTAATGAATATGCATATTGATTTCCACTTGGCTATTAATCCTTGTGTATAAGCCTCTCACTTGGTAATCACAGTGAGAGGCAGGCGTGGCTGAGCCCAGAGCTGTTAACAACTTCTACAGCTCGGAAAACAGTGCCATCGGAGGTCATGTGGCAGGCCTTGGTCAGTGAGTAACTCTAACTGAAAGGAAATGAAATCAATTACACAGTTTGAATGGTCCACACTTAACTGTGGTGAAATCACATTATAGTATTTGGGCATTATTGAAATGACTTGAACATGGGTCAAGTAAAGTATTGGCTACAACTCAATAGTAAATCAAATGTATTTACTGGCTTGATGAATGTATTTACTGGCTTGATTTACCGGCTTGATAAAGCCAGTAAATACATTTGATTTAGGATTGAGTTGTGGCCAATACTTGCCTAACCAGGGCAGATCCTCTGTGGTAGGCAAAGTAGTGGTCCCCCAAAATGTTCACATTCTAATGCTCAGACACTGTGAACATGCTGGTTACACGGCAAAAGGAAATTATGGATGCAAATAGGATGAAGGCAGTTAATCAGGTGACCTGAAAATAAATAAATTATCCCGGCTTACCTGGGTAGACCCAATGTAATCTCAAGATTCCTAGTAAGTGGAAGGAGGTATATGAGGGAGAACCCGAAAGACACTAACCTAAGATGGACTTGGCAAACGTTGCTGGCTTTGAAGATGGAGGACTGGAGCCACAAGCCAAGGAATGTGGTGGCCTCTGGAAGTAAAGAAAGGCAGGGAATAGATTCTCCTCAGAACCTCCAGAAGGAATGCAGCCTGCTGATACCTTGATTTTAGCCCAGAGAGACCCATTTCAGACACTGCCCTCCAGAACTGTAAGATGATAAATTTGTACTGTTTTAAGCCACTGTGTTTGTGGAACACCGTGGCAGCAGCACTGGAAGCAGCACACAGGAAACCGATACACTCTCTCAACCTGGGTTTGTCAGCTTCAGCAATATTTCCATTTTTGTCTGGGAAATATTTTGTTGTGGGGCTATCCTGTGAATTGTAGGATATGGAGTAGGATCCCTCACCTCTACCCACTAAATACCAGTAGATTCCTCCTTCCCAAGTTGTAACAATCAAAAATGTCTCCAGACTTTGCCCAGGGGATGGGAGTGGGAGAGGAGGGATGGAAAAAATCACCCCTGGCTCAGAACCGCTGCTCTAAACTCAGCATGGTTATGCATTTACTCTACACTTTCCCTCACCCACTTGGGATTCTGGCCACTGCCCTTTTATATATGGCTGCTTCTGGTTAAGGCCTTTGATGCTGGTTGAAACTTAAGTGCCTGGGGAGGTAACACACAAAGCTGTCATCAGCCTCAAAGTGAGTTTCCATCATTTCAGCAAAGCTGGTTTGAAGGGAGAGAGAAAAAGGAAACTGAATGTGCTATTTAGTAAAGAAAAGGACATAGAACTGAGATCTAGAAAGGTACAAGATTTCCTCCTTTTTTTTTTTTTTTTTTTTTTTTGGTCCACTTCATGCAATATTCTTCATACCATTTGTCTTATGTGTAAGTCCCAAGCTGGGCTCCGTGCTGCAGTGTGCAATGAGAAAAACATGACTTCTACTCTGAAAGACTTCACTGTCTCATAGGGGAGACTTGTACATCATTTTGTAAAACCTTCAATAGAGATGGAAAGGGCTATAAATATGTCATAGTCACATATTCTGAATCAAGGATCCACAATCTGGCTCCAAGGTATGAGAAAGTATAACAATGGGGCCAAGTATTTAAAATCAAGACTGTCTCAGAAAATGTGGTCATGCCACCTGTAAAACGCATATGCAAATTGCTACCAGAAGCTGCCCAGAACAGAGGACGTGTGACTCAGGACTTGCATGGGAGGAGGAGGAGGAGGAGAGAGGCACGATTCATGTGAGAGAAACGTGTGCACAAAGACACAGGACAGGAAAGCTCCACATGGCACACCATTTAGAATTAATCAATGATTTCAGATTGATGTGACCATTGGAAGATTTCAAGTATGCATCACTAAACTTGAAAAATAAGTAAAACAAAACAGGAATAATTTTTATTTAAAAATAACAGTATTGTATTTTAAAACAATAGTACAGGTCAAGAGATTCTTCAAGAGCAGTACTGCCAGGGGTTTAATCTAGCATCCTCTTTCTTGCTAATCACACACCATGTAACCTTGCATAAGGTACTTCTCTGTGTGTTTCCACATCTATAAAATGGGAATAATTGTGTCTACCCCAGGTTCATTGAAGGAGTCCTGTATACATGCAAAGCCCTTGGAAGAGTGCCTAGAATATAATAAGTGGTTTATCCTTGTTCTTGTTAATATTATTGAAAATATTAGTGTTAATAGTGCTTGAATAGTTGATAGGCTGCAGTTAACTTGCAGGACACCTTGGTACAGGGTGGGTTGTTGGGTTCAATCCAACCAAGACACCAGCATGCACTGGTTGGGGAGAGCAGCTATGGCCTGGGAGCACTACCAGGGGAAAGGCAGCTGGTGGAGCACCTTGGAGGAAATTCAAGCCTCCTTGGCAATTAGGGAAGATTGATTGTGTGTTTACAGCCGTGATCACCCATGTGCTCTGTGGTCTCAGACTTCCATGTCCCTGCCCTTATCGCACAGGGGCGCTGCAACATGGCAGTCACTGAGGACTCAGTCTGCAGCTGAGATAGACTTTAGGGAGTGGTGAGGTTTGTGGTGAACCAAAGGTGCAGATGCCTTCGGAAGGAGAAGGTCACCCCTCAATTTTAGCCAGTTGTTGTCATGTCAGAATGTTAACAAATCATCTTGTTTTTTCGAGTATGAAAACTAGGAATTCTGTGGAGAACTTCCCAGTTTAAAAATGCAAGAAAAATTAGCTCTTTGTCTACAAGCAAGTGTCAACCTACAGGTCACAATTGTGAACCCCCAGATGACAGACTCATAACATAATCCTCTTGCCATGCCCTTTGATGCGCAAGCACCACTGGCAAGAAGTCTGGATACTTTTCTCGTATGATTCTAATCAGTCCCAGAGGAAAAAAAAACCTATTTCTTACTTTTCTCTGGAAGAATTTATACGTTGATTAAAGGAGTGTTACTACCTTAAGACCACTTTTCTGCCACTTTTACTGCCTCAGTCTGCAGCTCACCAACCTGTTCAAGGCTAGGAGCTGGAAGTCATTTGCTATCCCCTTCTCCTCGCCCTCACAGCCAATCCATGACCGAGTCTTAAAGAATGGATCACTTCAGAACTGCATTGCATAGCCCATGGAGAGCTATGAAAGGTTTAAAGCAGAGAAGAACCTTGCCTTGTCTAAATTCTATGTCTCAACACTCTGCTTCCTTCACAGCACTTATGGAAGTCTGTAATTATTTCATTGACTTGTTTATTTTTTCCATATCTTCCACTAAATATCAAGCTATGAGCAGAAATAAATTGTGTCTGTTTTGTTCACATTTACTTCTCGACTACCCTGTAAGTCCCTGGAACATAGTATAAATTCCATAAAAGGTAACTGAATATATGGGTAAATGAAGGATGAATGCAGGAATGCATAAGTAGAATCAACACAAAATTAACCATGGGTTTCATTCAACACATACCTCACCACTCCTGCCTGTATATAAGATTCTTCTGAAATATACCAAAATAAAATGCAAATTATAGTGAAGCTTGGATGCAACAGAATACAGCAGCAATGACTGGACCTGAATGATGTGCATCTTACTGAGTAGTGCACAGGGCAGAGCAGACACTAGCAAGTAATTAGAGCCATAAGACCTTCACTAGTGCACATATGCCAGAATTAATGGAAAAATCTGCTCATTTTTACTGGGGGCATAAATGTCAGGATTTGGTTTCAGCTCCACCTGTAAGCATGTAAAATAAAGAGAGCTCACAGTCTTTATTAAGGTCTTCTTTCTTTTAATTCAAATAAATCAAGTTATTCAGACATACACTGAAATGTTATTGGGGTCTTCTTTGAGTAGTGAGATTTTCTCAATTGTCCAAAATTTTATTAATAAGCATGTATTACTTTAAAAATTAGAAAAACAATGAAGATTTAAGAAATGATTCTTGAGAATCAATTTATAATGCATTGTTTGAAGCCCTACAGTTGATATTTTTCAAACTCATTTAATAACATTTTGATCCTTAGAACTACAAATTTTTAGAGTAGGTGGAAATCTTGCCAGACCATCTGATATAGCTCCCTGTTGTTTCACAGGTAAATTTTTGACCAGCCAGGGTCCCTCCCCAACTGCATGAGATTCTAATGAGACTGTCAATCATGGAGATAGGTAGGGAGTCAGTGAATTCAGAGAGGCTAGAGAACAAAATCCAAATTAAGCTACACTCTCAGAGCAACCTAAATATTTATTTCTCTGGAAACTAATTAATCCAGAAGTGTTCACATGACTCAAACAGGGATGATCAGACTATTTCTATTGAGAAGAGGATTGTTCCCTTTATCTTGGCTCACAAGTCAACAGAAGATGTGTGTTTGGAAAGTCATTCAAACTTTGAGTGATAGATCTGCTTGGCCCAACTCTTTGGACTTCCCAGGAGTTGTATTAAGCCGAAAAGTTGTGTGTGTGTGTGTGTGTGTGTGTGTGTGTGTGTGTGTGTGTGTGTTTGCTGAAGATTTGAATTCATTTTCTGTCACATACATCAGAAGGAATTCTTAATAAATAACCCCTCTTAACTAATGCCATCTGTCCCCTTTGTTAAGATCTCCAAACATGAGGACCCTACAATATTCCTGGGTCTCTCAATTCAATGGTTTTTGTTTTTATAATAAGTGGTAGCAAAACCAAAATTACATTTAACTTAAAATTTCTGCTCAAATATAAAGTTAAGAACTTCTGTTTCCACCAGATATAGAGTAACAGGAACTGAATATATGTTGGATATATGTTCTTACTGAAATAACCAAGAAAAACAGAAAAAATATATGAAACAAATATTTTCAACTTACTAGATATTAGGCAACAAATACAGTGATTCCTGAGACGACTAGCTAATGAGGTGAGCCCTGTCATTGTCCCATAATACCTTTTTCAGAGAGTTTACAGGCTACAGCATTAGGAGGAAAAGTCTGGATAGAACTTGACAAATTCCTTGAAGTCAGGAAACATAGCTGAGAGTCTAGAAAGATGAAGAGAGGTAGAGTTTGCAAGACAGAGTACCAAAAAGGCAAGAACTGCACAGAGAGTGATCTGTGGAGGTTCCTTTTCAAGTATTTAGCAGAGCACAGATTAGCATATGTTTTTAAGGAAATGACCTGAGGCTGAGGGAGAACCACCTGGAAGGATCAGAGAACAGTGTCCAGGGCACACACAGGATAGTGAATAGTGCCTGTTCTAACCAGCCAGACTGGAAAAAAATATGATTCGTGGTAGATTGGTGGAGTACTCAGGAAAGTCATGCCTTAGTGGTAGGGAATACATAGCCCTAGACTAAGCACTGCTCTGGACCCACCTAAACAATGACAAAATCAAGACCCAAAAGGATCAAACTGTTTCAGAGCAACTTGACTGCATCCCAGAATAAAGTTCAAAGATATTTATAGAGATATAAAAATAATCAGCACCAAGCAGGGTACAATTCACAATGTCTGACATTTAATCAAAGGTTATCGAATGTGCAGTGCAAAGAAGCTAAAAAAATATGACCCAGAATGAGAATAGTCAATCACTAGAAACTGACACTGATGATGGAGCAGGCAGAAAAGGACATTAAGTGTTTGTTGTAACTGTACTCCAGTGTGTTCACAAAGTTGAGTAGAGACATAGAAGATGTTTTTAAAAGATCCAAATAAAATTTGAGGAAATGAAGACGATCATGTCTTAGATAAAAAATACTCTGGATGGCATCCACAACAGATTAGAAATTTCTAAAGTAAAGATTACTAAACTGAAAGGCATAGCAATAGAAAATATTCAAAGTGAAATACTGAAAGTAAAAGGGACCCCTCCTCTTTTTCCCCCTAGAAAGAAAGAAGCATCAGTGAGCTGCAGGGCAATTATAAGAGCATAATACCTATGTAGCTGGAGCCGCCAAGAGGCAATGGAGAGAGAAGTGTGGACAGAAAACATATTTTAAGAACTAATAACTGAAAATGTTCCAAATTTGATGAAAACTGTGTATCTATGGATCAAAGAAGCTCAATGAAACATAAAGAAAACTATACCAAGACACATGGGATCAGATTGTTTAAAACCATTGAAAAGGGGCAAATCAAACCCTAGAAGAAAACCTAGGTAATACCATTCAGGACATAGGCATGGGTAAGGACTTCATGTCTAAAACACCAAAAGCAACGGCAATAAAAGCCAAAATTGACAAATGGGATCTAATTAAACTAAAGAGCTTCTGCACAGCAAAAGAAACTACCATCAGAGTGAACAGGCAACCTACAGAATGGGAGAAAATTTTTGCAATCTACTCATCTGACAAAGGGCTAATATCCAGAACCTACAAAGAACTCAAACAAGTTTACAAGAAAAAAACAAACAACCCCATCGAAAAGTGGGCAAAGGATGTGAACAGACACTTCTCAAAAGAAGACATTCATACAGCCAAAAGACACATGAAAAAATGCTCATCATCACTGGCCATCAGAGAAATGCAGATCAAAACCACAATGAGATACCATCTCACACCAGTTAGAATGGCAATCATTAAAAAGTCAGGAAACAACAGGTGCTGGAGAGGATGTGGAGAAATAGGAACACTTTTACACTGTTGGTGGGATTGTAAACTAGTTCAACCATTATGGAAAACAGTATGGCGATTCCTCAAGGATCTAGAACTAGATGTACCAATGACCCAGCCATCCCATTACTGGGTATATACCCAAAGGATTATAAATCATGCTGCTATAAAGACACATGCACACGTATGTTTATTGCGGCACTATTCACATAGCAAAGACTTGGAATCAACCCAATTGTCCATCAGTGACAGACTGGATTAAGAAAATGTGGCACATATATACCATGGAATACTATGCAGCCATAAAAAAGGATGAGTTTGTGTCCTTTGTAGGGACATGGATGCAGCTGGAAACCATCATTCTCAGCAAACTATCGCAAGAACAGAAAACCAAACACCGCATGTTCTCACTCATAGGTGGGAACTGAACAATGAGATCACTTGGACTCGGGAAGGGGAACATTACACACCGGGGCCTATCACGGGGTCTGGGCGGGGAGGGAGAAGGGATTGTATTGGGAGTTATACCTGATGTAAATGACGAGTTGATGGGTGCTGACGAGTTGATGGGTGCAGCACACCAACATGGCACAGGTATACATATGTAACAAACCTGCACGTTGTGCACATGTACCCTAGAACTTAAAGTATAATAAAAAACAAACAAACAAAAAAAAAAACAAAAAAAAAACCAACCAAAAAAAAAAAAAAAAAAAAGAAAAGGGGCAAATCCTGAAAGCATCCAGAGAATAACAATGTATTACACAGGAGAAACCAAGACGAGAATTACAGCAGATTTCTCCCTGAAAACAGTGAAAGTAGAAGGATAGTGGAGCAACATCTTTAAAGCACTGAAGGAAAAAAAAAAACTGTAAACTTAGAGTTTATGCCCAGTAAAAATATATCCCAAAACGAGAGCAAAATAAAGACATTTTCAGTCACGCGATAGCTGAAAGACTTCATCACCACTAGACGTGCACTCTAAGAAATGTTAAGGAAGTCTTTCAGGCAGAATGAAAATGACAGCAAATGGAAATCTATATTTACACATAGGAATGAAGAGTACTGGGAATGGTAATAACGTGAACAAATATGGACTTTTTTTCTTACTATTAAATATTTACATTTTAAGTTACTCTTTCTCACCTGGTCCTCCATGATCTCCAATTCTTCATTAAAGTCCTTTATATAAATGGAGATCAATCTAACGCCTTTTACTCATCTTTCCTTTTCATTTAACATCCTTTTACTATGATTTTTCTCTTCTCACGGGACTCGCTTTCTACTTCTTCGAGACTTATGCTGTTCCTCTTTCCACCTCCTTTAGCTTCTCCCCACCTTCCTGAACTGTGTAGCCAGATGTCCAAAACAAGCATCGTTTGTGTCAATAAGGACACAGTGGCTTGGATGTCATCTTTTCCATTAGAATCTTTTTAGTTGCTTATGAAAACTTGCACGTTAACTTTGTCCTGGAAAGTCAGGTGCATATTGGCACATTAAAGTTTCTGAGAAAGTCATTGCCGAACTATTCTATGTTATAGATCCCAGGATTTTCCCAACATATTGTCTACAAGATCTTTGGAACACAATTTGAAAATTATTAATCCCATCCTATGGCCTCACTTTATAAGAGAGAAAACTTAGGCCCAGAGAAGTAAGGAATTTGTCCACGATCACACAGGATGTTAGTGTCAGAGCAGCAGCTAATACTGAAGTCTCTAGAATAAGACTACCTTTCTTTCCTCAGCATTCACCCAGAAATCTTGGTATTCTTGAAATTTCCCTTAGGAGTTTTCTATTGTTCCAAATCAAGCTCATGGCCTACAACTTTGCCTTTCACTATCAAGTTTGATTGCTTCTTCCTAGCGTAAAACTCTACAACTCTGTGAATTAGTGGATGCCTGGGCATTTGGACAGGAATCCAGTCGGGTCCTCAGGCTCTGTAGCTAGCTCATTGTGAAAATGCCATCTGAAAAGACAATGCTGTGCCTTCTCAGAGGTGGCAGTTCTACTTGGAATTGGCAGCTATTTCTCTGTCATCACTTAGTCACTTCCCTGCTCAAGCTCTGAAGACAGCCCTGGCTCTGCTGGGAGTGACAGACGCTGGGCTGAGCAGAGCCCCCGGCTACCCCACCCAGCCAGGCCCACTATAAGCAAAGGCTGAGTGAAAGGGGCAGATGTGGGGCCCAGACTATTTTGACAGAAGATTCACTTTCTCCCCTCTCCCCTCCAGAAGACTATTGCATCTCCATATGTGTGGGTGAATTATTTCTATTCTCAATGAAAAGCAAAGAGGAACAGTAAGAAATGATTCTGGATGGCACCTGAGAGGAAACGCACACAAGGAAAACCCCAGGGGTTTATGGTATTAAAATGGTTAGTAATCAGACCCACCCAGCCCACAGATTTGCTCATCTGCGCCTGGCTTTGGGATTAAGGAAACGGAAGGGGGTGAGGAAATGTTATTTTTGAATCTGCCTGCTATTTAAGCTTGATGGTCAGTGAATCAATCTTTAAAAATAGTTCTGATTTTCTGGCTGGGAAAAACAACTGAATTGACGCATTTGATTATGAACAGGAAGCCTCCTAGGAACAGATAACCTAGATAAGAAAGTAAGACAAAAAGGAAATAAATTGTCCTGCATGATGAAGAGGGATCTAGGATTTGGCCAGAAGTGGCTCCTAAGTGACTGGAAGTGGGGGTGGGGTCTCTTGGGCAGTGGAGGAATGAGAGTGAGGGGGAGCAAAGCACAGTGCCCCACAGAAGGGCAGTGGGCAGGGGCCAGGGAAGAAACATAGTCAGCAAGAAATTCCTTGTGGCAGAAATGACAACATGATGGCTGTAAGTGTGACCCATCCCTTCCACTTGTCCCAAACCTCAGTGCAAGTCTGTGACATGCTGCGTCTTGAGTTGGCAGTGTTTGGAGGGCTTAAAGGAAAACAGGCTGCCTGCAGTGCAGGGTGAGAAGGAGAGAACAGCCATAGGAAAGATGCTGCCGCTGTGGTCAAAGGCCAGCAAGAGCAAGCCGTGCACCTGTGTCAGGATCCCCAGCTGTTTTTATTGTTAAATTAAATGGAAGATTAAGCACTGAGAGCTGGCAGTAACTTGGTAAGAAAAATAAGCTCTCATTTAAACCTCACACCTGGGCCGTACGGAATCATGATGCTGTTTTACAGACACAGAAACAGAACTTGAGAAAGTGAATTCATCACCTAAGATCACCTGGCCTTTGCCTCTAGAGCATGGCAAAGCCAGGCTGCCTACCCTGCTCCGACCCACTCCAAGACACGTGCTCTTAACCAGTCTGCTTTTGATAAAACTTGTATGTCCTTGAACTTAACTGTGGATCTCCTTGATGGCAGGGAGTGTGACTTACTCACTCTGTAATGCCTGGTGCCTGACATGCAGCAGGCGCTCAATCTGAGTATGGTAAATTGGAACACAGATGTGAAATGAAGTCCTACTAGTTCTGTCATGAAGAATATTCCCCAGCTAGCTCAAAGGTAATTAATTTGCCTGAGTCATACAGCAAGAATGTGATGCTCTGTCATGTGACCCCTGTCAGCCCTAAGCAAACTCTCACTGAGGACATACTATGTGCAGGGCGAAGCTAGTCAAGCAGATAAGTAAAGAGGGGACTACGAGTGAGGTATTGCAGGCACTAGGGGAGCACAGAGGAGGATTCCCAGCTGAGCGGAAGGAAGAGGGGATAAGGACTAGTTACTGGGCAGGTAACACCTGTCACCTGACCAATGAGTGAGAGACGCCAAGTGCCAAGTCTTCAGTGAAGGCAAAGGCTGAAGCAGGGAGGCATGGGAGGGAACAATGGCTTCTTTCTCCGGATAATGTGGGTCAGTTCTTAGAATTTCCAGCACAGACGTCCATCTCAATTGGTCCCAGACCTCCCTGCCTGAACTTGAGTCTCAGGAGCTGTCTGTCCTTACTCTATCAAATAGAATCAGTTCAAGGGTCCTCAGCTCCTGCAAAATTTAAACAGCCTGACTCTTTAGGGCTGCACTGTCCAATATGGTAGCCACTAGCCGCATGTGGCTATTTAAACTTAAATTTAAATTAATTGAATTTAAATAAAATTAAAAGTACTTCTCGATCACACTAGCCACATTTCAAGTGTTTGATAAGCACTTGTGGCTTGTGCCCAGCTTACCGACAGCACAGTTGTAGAATGTGCCATTGTTGCAGAAAGGTCTGTTGGACTCCGCTGCTCTAGGGCTTCTTTGCCTTCCCAGGGTGGCCTGGAACTCTGGCCTGGAAGTAAACGGCATATTCTCTCTGGCCAGTTTCCCATTGTTCCCTGATTTTTAGTCTCCCCTGGTTCCCAGTCTGAGGAGTTTGAGTCTGGGCTGCTCTCTTCTGAGTGTTTCAGCCCCGCTGCCCTGCTCACCTCTTGACCCTCATAGTGACGTCAGGTTGCCACGCATTTTTCCGAGCTCTTCTCCCAGCCCACATTCCTCAGCAAGCTGTTCAGCTGAGTACTGTCTTGTTCTTCCCCAGCCAAGCAGCCTAAATGGCAGTTCTTCAAATGAAGCCTAGATTTTCTCTCCCCAAGAGATGAAAGCTCCACCAGAGGTTTGAGGCATGCTTCTGCCCCTTAGGGGGTGAATCGAATAACTTTGGGCAAATCACTGAACTCTTCAGCAAAGCACAGAAATACATCAGAAGGAAATGATGAAGTTTCTGTAATCCTACAAAGTTCCCCTCATGGTCCTTGGTCTACATTCTCTTCCTGTGAGATGGTAGTCAGAAATCCTCCTGGCTTCTCCAGTGAAGGCATGACACATCTTATTGAAGGCTCTACCTGTTAACCCTTTCCTTTCACATCACCCCTCTTCCCTGCCTTAAGATGCCCTCTGGTCTGACCCGAGTCTCATGTGTGCCACTTGTTCCTCTGGGGACCCGTCAAGGCCTTACCTTGCCCAGAAGTCATCCCAGGTGGGACGGTGCTCCTGACTTGTGGAGAGCTGAGTGACAGTTCTTGGCCAGGACAGAGGCTGCTCCTGTCCCATTGGCTCAGCTGTCTTTTTGCTGCCTGTTTGCTGCTTCAGAACACAGTGTGTCCAGAGTCCTGACATCACTCCCTAACATTAGACCCACATCAAAGTGGATGTCTATTAAGAAGAACGCGGTGCCTTCTCCATCCAGCCTCCTTAACAAGGGAGACTTTCCACAAAGATGTTGACAATTATGGTGTCTATGTATAGGATCCCTTTGATGTGAGTGCTGGGCATTGCATTGGGTTTCTTGTTGCTGCCTCTCACAATAACCCTGCGAGCTAAGTAGTATTGATTCCATACTTTCTGATGAGGAAACCGAGGCTCACAGGAGTTCAGGATTTCAGATAGTAAATGGCCAAGCTAGAATTAGAAGCCGGGTGCACCTGGCTCATGACTTTGACCTTTCCATTGGCCCAGCCTCTCTCTACTGCTGATTGAGAGGGGCTTAGTGTGTTATACCTTCAGGGGAATTTGCTTTCTTTTTCAGAAAGTACTGGAAATGAGTCTTAAAGACTGTCTTTCTAATGATGGGTTTATAGACACCTGGATAGGCAAGGGAGTCATATTTTGGGGCAGCAATCTGCTTGGTATCCTTCGGCCAACCTCCCAATGACCCTGTGTGGGCATCAGAGAGCCCCAGCCTCCCACACCTCTGCTTAGGGCCAAGCAAAAGGTCCTGAGTCAGAGCTGACAGATGGTGTCACATAGTGCCCCCCAAAGTAGGCATATGCCTGCCAATCCCTTTCCATGCAGGGTGAGATCCCAAAGTCAGGGCAAAATAAGGGGCAAGGAGAGGCGGAGTAAAGGGAGAAATCAACAAAGGAGTCCGTTTTTCTTTAAAAAAAAAAAATCCTTCGCACAGACTGTGAATGATAAAGCCTCCTGGCTTCAGGAAATTGATTCTGGCAGAAATCTTGGTTCAGCTCGATTCTTTTAGTTCCCATAGGGATCTTTGGGTGATAATAAAAGCTCTGTGTCTGGAGCAAACATGGAGCCACAACAATTATTTGCAAAGTGAATGTCTAGTCATCTGGAACCAGAAATAAATTCAGTATGAGTATCAAAAGTAAAAGTCAAGGAGTATAAAACACTTAACTAGAAACACCAATATGCCCTCCTGTGCGTAAGCACACCCAGAGAAGTCCTGGGCTCTTTATCTGTCATTGGAGTATGGTGCTTTCCTGCCTGGGTGTGTGTTCGGCTGATGACACCATACCATTTCATCCTACTCCCCTTCTGCTGCTATCATGGGCAGGATGTAAAGAACCAGGATTCATTACACTTGGATTATAAACTTTTGCATACAGTACTTCAATGCAAATGTCCTAACAGCCATATGAGATGCTGCTCATTATTTCTCATACACATTTCATTCAGGAGGCAATGTGACTTCAAGAACGTAATTGACCTGTGCTGGCTCACAAAGCTAAGTGTCAGTAGATTCAGTATATCCTCAGGCCCATGGTGAATGGGGTGTCTTGGTTAGAATCCAGGGACCAATTTTTAAATTTCAACTCTACTACTAAATATTAGTGTGAGCTTGGGAAAATCTCTTCCCCTCCCAGAGCCTCAGTTTCTTCATTTGTAAAAAAGAAGATATTGGCTTCAATTTTGTTGGCAAACACTTTCATCTAATAGCCTGTGGTTTTATTATCCTACGTAGCCACTGCTGGCCTCATAAATAAGACAGTATAAACGAACTCACATCACATGTATTCTTCTGCAAATTATACGTACATATTTTTGCTTAACAACATCTTCCTGAGTCATCAATATTGTTGCCTATCGCCATTTTACCATTTTACATATTCGATAGGATCATACTGGATGATTATACTCAATGTCTTTATCCTTTCTACTATTTACTCCAGGCACACATTCAAGTGATTTCTGGGTTTTCTGCTTTTTTGAACAATGCAGCTGTGAACATCTGAAACATGTCTGCCAATCCCTTTCCATGCATACCTGTAGGAATTTTTCTGGGGTATGTATCTAAGGAGTGGAGATGCTGGGTTGTATTTATTAGGTAATGCCATTTATGTCCAAAGTAGTTACCCTCCACTGGGAGTAAAGGAGAGTTCGTGATGTTCCACGTTTCTCAATACTTAAAAATTTTGCCCATGTTATGAGTTATAAATATTGTTTCATTTTGCATTTCCCTTATGAGGTGTTTGTATTTCTTTTTTGGTGAAATGTCCGTGTCTTTGGAGTTTTTCTAAAGGGTTCTTTGCATTTTCTTACTGTTTGCAGTTCTCTTCTCTAATCTTCTGTCAGGTACTCAAGTTGCAAATACCTTGAACACATCATGACTTACCTCATTCTCTTTTTGATATCTTGTAGTGAACAGAAGTTATTAACCATAACAGTGAATGTATTGATCTTTTACAGGGAGTGTTTTTTGGGTCTCAGGAAGTCTTTCTTTAAGGAAATCTCCTTGAGAAGGTAAAGATATTATTCTATATTGTCTTCTAAGTTTTACAATATTGCTTTTCATGTGTGGATGTTTAATTTCATCTGGGGACTTTTATTTTTGTGTATAATGTGAAGTAGGGGCTCAATACCATTGTTTTTGATATGGATAATCAATTATCACAGCCTCATTTATTAAATGTATGCACACTTGCTCCCAAGCCATCTATTCTGCTCTATTAGTCAATTTTTTGTTGTTGTTGTTGAGACGGAGTCTCGCTCTGTCGCCCAGGCTGGAGTTCAGTGACCGGATCTCAGCTCACTGCAAGCTCCGCCTCCAGGGTTTACGCCATTCTCCTGCCTCAGCCTCCTGAGTAGCTGGGACTACAGGAGCCCGCCACCTCACCCGGCTAATTTTTTGTATTTTTTAGTAGAGAAGGGGTTTCACCGTGTTTGCCAGGATGGTCTCGATCTCCTGACCTCGTGAGGTCTCAATCTCCTGACCTCGTGATCCGCCGGTCTCGGCCTCCCAAAGTGCTGGGATTACAGGCTTGAGCCACCGTGCCCGGCCCTCTATTAGTCAATTTTTAAAATATTCCTGTGCCAATACTTCTACAGGTCTTGTAATAAATCTTGCCATCTTATAGGAAAAATGCCCTTATCTCATGTTCTTCTGACTTATCTTGATTATTCTTTACCTATAAAAATTTTATATTGTTTGTTGGGCTCCATAAAAAGTCTTACTGAAATTTTGATTAAAAATTTAGATAAATTTGAGAAATGATATTTTTATGTCTTGTTAAATTTATTACTAGGTTCTTGTTTACATTTTTATTAATGATTGCAATAGACATGCAATTTTCCTTTATTGCATTGACCCTACTGAGCTCTTGGTATTAATGTTGCAGTCACCTAAAGAACTGAGTTTATTTGCTATTCTTTGGATGTTTGTGTAAGACCAGAATAATCAGTATCTTGAATGTTCAGTAGGAAAAGCTTGTAAAACTGGATATGTTGTTTTCTTCAGGGGAAGATTTTAAAAAGTTGTTAATCCAACTTCTTTCCAGGGGATGACTGTTATTTCTAATTTCTATTTCTTCTTGGATCAGCTCTGTTTTTTCTAGGAATTAAAACATTTTGTGAAAGTGTCCAAATTTATTGACAAAGTTTGTTTGTAATATCCCCATTACCTGTTTACTCTCTGCAGCTTCTGTAGTTTGCCATTCCTTATTTTTTATACCTTCTCTCTTATCTCCTGATTAAGGTTTCAAACAACCAACTGATATGGTTTGGCTGTGTCCCCACCCAAATCTCATCTTGAATTCCCACATGTTGTGAGAGGGACCCTGGTGGGCAGTAACTGAATCATGGAGGTAGGTCTTTTCCATGCTGTTCTCGTGATAGTGAATAAGTCTCATGAGATCTGATAGTTTTATAAGGGGGAGTTTCCCTGAACAAGCTCTCTGTCTGCTGACATCCATGTAAGATGTGACTTGCTCCTCCTTACCTTCGGCCATGATTATGAGGCCTCCCCAGCCATGTGGAACATAAGTCCATTAAACCTCTTTTGCAAATTGCGCAGTCTCAAGTATGTCTTTATCAGCAGTGTGAAAAAGGACTAATACACCAACTTTGATTTTGTTCATCTATTTGTTTTCTGTTTCATCAATTTCTGCTCATTATTCCCTTCAAATTGGGGTGGAGGAACTATTCTGTTATTTATATTCCTGATATAGATGTTTATTGATTTTTGGCTTAATGAATGCATTTTAGACTAAAGGCCAAAAAAAAAAAAAAACTCTAGAACTGCTTTAGTCATATTCCACATGCAATTTGTATCGTATAATTGTTCTATTTCTCTCAAATTTTCATAATAAATTATGAATTAATATTTAAAACTGTTTCATTTGTGCTAATTTCCAACTGAAGGATTTTCAATCCTTAAGGTTGTTTCCCCCCCTAAGAATTGCCATTTGGCCCCAGGTATGATCAATTCTTTCCTTTAACAAATATTGGGCACCCACATGTGTCAGGTGCTATTCTAGATGCTTAGGTTACATCTGTAAACAAAATAGGCCAAAATGTCATGCTTTCTTGGAGCTCATGTTCAAGAGTTTTTGTTTTTTTGGAGGCAGGGGTCTCACTCTGTTGCCCAGGCTAGAGTTCAGTGGTACAATCATGGCTCATTGCAACCTCAACCTCCTGGGCTCAAGTGATCCTCTCACCTCAACTTCCCAAGTAGCTGGGAATACAGGCACATACCACCCTGGCTAATTTTTTGTAGATACAGGGTTTTGTCATGTTGCCTAGGTTGGTCTCAAACTCCTGGGCTCAAGAGATCTGCCTACCTCTGCCTCCCAAAGTGCTAGGATTAGAGGCATGAGCCACTGTGGCTGGCCAGGAGCTCATGTTCTACTGTCAGTTCTTGGAAAAGTCCCATATACCTGAATAGAATGTATATTCTTCACTTGTGGGTGCAGTTCTACATATGACTGTTAAGTCAAATTGCTTTTATTACTCAAATCATGCATTTCCTTACTGATCTTTTTGCTTGCTTATTATCTCAATTTCTAAGGAGAGGTATATTAAAATTTCCTGCTGTGATTGTTCATTTGTCTATTACTCTTGTTTCTAATTACTATCCTAAAAGCCATGTTCTTTTAAAAGACAAGAAACTGATGTTCAAGAAACATGCCCTATTTCACTAAGTTTGTAAAGGATGGATTATGGATTCCAGTGTGGTTGTCTCTATTATGACAATATTAATTGTGCAACTGTTGTCATCTGTTTTGGCTAATATCTACACCCAATAATAACACACCAGTCCCTTCCCATCCTTTGGGAAATCCCTCTTCCCAGACTTTTAATCAAATTACCAGAGTTCCTTGCTCCCTGTTCAGCAGCAAACGTGTCAATGGCTCGTCACCATAGTATCCTGAGGCATACACTGAAATTGGGTCAATGAGTCCCGCCCCGGACATATGTATCTGTCTTTATCATATTGCCTTCCAATAAATTCACACGGTCACTAGCCATGTCTGAAAGTACCTACCAAGGATATGTTATGAGGTTAATTATTGTTTAGCTGTTTGACAAGGATATTTTCCCCTATCCTATTTATCTCATCTGATGATGTCCTGCATTTCCTTGTTATTTCTTCTCCATGACTGGAAAACATAAACTGTCTTTTAGTCCTAAAAATAACTTTTATTGCCATCTGAAATGTACTGCATTGTTGAATAAAGTATGGTCTATTTCAAAAAATCATTAAGCGGTACTAATTTCCAGGAACTGTGCTAGGAGGCACTGTGGATTCAGAATGGAGTAAGGCGTGTTCTTTTTATGAAGAACACAATAGAGTGGGGGGAAAGTCATGTTGATAAATGTGTACAAAGGGGTTATGGGCACGTGGGCAGTGGGAGGCAATGCACTCAACCAATGGCAGGCAGTCAGGAAGGCTTCACAGAGGAGGTGACATTTGAGTTGCATCTGAAATACATACTAAGAAAAGTGTATTCTAGGAGGGGCAAAAAGCATCTGCAGAGAAGACACATGATTCCTCACACATTAAATTTTCAAAGTGATTTTTATTCTTTTTCTTTTTGCTGCTATATTCCCATTTCTTCTTCACACTCTAATCAGGGTTTACAAATACGTGGCACCTGCACTGCCACTCGCCCCCTTCTCCCTGCCATTGGCAGGCATCTATAACTGAAGGCAGAATTCTTTCCTAAAGAGTCTACTCAACACTAGGTGCCATGATTAGAAATAATGTAGAAATTAATAATCATGATTAATAAAGTGTACATGACAGACGCTTGCCATTCCTACTTTGACTGGGTGGAGATGTGGAAACCTTGTTATTCAGAGGTGAAGTAGGGAGGGCAAGTTCTAAAATGTTAGCCCTAGGGCACTAGAATCACTGGGGATTAAAAAAAATCTCAGGCCACACATCTCTAGGGGTGGGAAAAAAGCTTCAGGGTTTTTTGAGGCTCCCCAAGTAATTCCAATGTGCAGAGAAGTTTGAGAATTACTGCCATAGAAGTCTTTGTTCAAAAAAGTCAAATTTGTTACCCATGTAAAGGGTTCAAGGGATTACCAAATTGTACTCTTCTGGGAAGAAAATTTTCCAGAGCAACAGGAAGGCCTCTGAACCTGAAGTCTGGTCACTAAGCGGAGAGGATACCAGAGTAAAGACCTGAGGAGCTTGGCCAAAGAGCAGGATATCAGCAGCAGGGGGCAGAGCCAGAAGTGGCCTGCAGGCATCTTTCTGTCCCAGTTTTCATGACGTGATGCCAAATCTACTTAGCAATGGGTCATTTCTTATTTTCATTTCTATTTTTTCAGAAATGCATAAGGACTAAGGGTGTCAGGGTCAGCATAACAACCACACGAGCTGAAGTTTGCTAAAGTCAACTCCCCCCGCCAAGATACTAAATTTGCCTACAGGAAAAAAGCCTACCAGGTACTTAAAAAAATCAATGAAATGATATTATGCTGCATTAAAAAGAACATGCCTACGAAACAGAATACCATGTAGTGCTACCATTTATTTGAAAGTCATTTTGACAACACTATGCATACTTAGAGTTTTGGGTTAAAGATAATTGAGTATAGAAAATTATAGAAAACATTGCTTTGAAGGTGGAGCCAGTATCAATGTTATCCTAATCTCTTTGCAGAAAAAGAAAACTATCTCTTAATTACACTACAATTGAATCGAGTCTTCAGCTCTTGTATATTCATTCAGAATTTTAAAATCTCTCTCACAGGAGGAAATGTAAAAGGGAAGTTTTCAAGACCTTTCTGTACCTTAATATCTTTTTCAACTTCTAATGTAAAATGTATTTGTCCTGATACAATGCTGTGAAATAAAGACCAATTCAGGAATGTAATGAAGTTTAATGTAAAAAAGCAACTTCTCTTTTTCTGCACTGAGGACAATTTTATTGATTCAAATTAGAAACTTCTAGTTGGGAGCAGGAGAAAAAGGAGGAAGAAGAGAGAAGCAAGCGATCTGTGACCTAGCGCTGATTATTGGCTGTCCTCTAACACAGGAAGAAGATTCGGATTTCTGGTGCCAAAACAAAAGTAATAAAGTGGAAAATGAATTTTTGCAATTCCCACACATCACTGAATTTATCTATTATCTTCTAGACAAAGTAATCCTACAAAACGAAGTTCTATTTTAAGGATTTTCACTCCTTTTTCATCTCTGAACTGAAAAGAAACAAGGTGCAGTTTGCAGCTTCAAAATATGTAGCTAATCTATAACTCATATCAGTGTTCCGATTAAAAATTACCTAATCTGTTCTTTGCTCCTTGCAAGTTTCATTGAAGCAGCGCCCCCTAACAGGCAAAGACGGTACGTGGTAAAATTCAGCTCCTGGTAGAGTGTCCATCAACCAGGTCTGGTGGGATTGCTGTCAGGCATGGAGCGCCCTCTGGAGGCCAGTCATCCAGCCAGTCTGTTCCCATTGATTAGAGCAGAGGCTCTCAAGTACGGTCCCTGGACTAACAGCATCGACACCACCTGAGAACTGTTAAGAAATCCAAGTTCTGGGGCTGCACCATAGGCCAACTGAATCAGACACCCTTATGATGGGGCCCAGCAATCTACAGGCCTTCCAGGTGCTGCTGATGCCTGCTAATTTTGAGAACCACTGTATTAGAACACCTCATTCCCCAAAGATGTCAGAATCAAGGTGCCATTGTGTTAAGAAATTAATTACACAGGAATGAAGAGAGCTGAAATGTCTTTCTTACAGAGAAAGAACCAAGAAGTGATGTTTGTATCAAGTAAAACATTGAGCTACAATTTAGAAAATTTTGATACCAATGTATTTTTAAAATACATTAAAGCAACTTTTAGCAACTCTTTAATTATTCCCAATATATAGTTTGAATGAATTATTGTGTCCCTTGATGAAAAGGAAAAAGGAATGTAAGTGACTATACCATAAATACAGGAAACGTTTGGATACTCTCAGTACCTACCACTACCAATAACAAGATCAAAGAGACTACTCCCACTGTTGTGATCCCTCCCTCTCTTCTCAGGACTGCCATCTGACTCAAACCAGTTCATGGCTATCTGACTACAAAATGAAGCCGAACTTGATCACAATCAAGGTGGAAATGAAAATAACAATCAAGAAAAATACTTCCCTCATTTTTCATTTTTTAAAAAATTTAACATATATAGTACATGTAAACAACAGGTATAAAATTCATAAAAATACAATACTCCTATGCAATATCACTTTATTCCTGATACATACTTTCATTTTCTCATTAATATCACTGCCTGTTTTAACACTATACTTTTTCAGCCAAGCATTTTTAGAGGCTTATCTTTTTAAAGAAATACAGCCCCACTTTGTTTTCGAAAATGTCATAGCTATAGCTATTTTGATCACCTCTTTGCCCATCCTTACTATCCTCACACTAAAGCAAAAATATTTTTAAATGGTAAAAGTATGCAAAACACTGAGCTTTTTTTTTTTTTTTTTTTTTTTTGAGACGGAGTCTTGCTCTGTCACCCAGGCTGGAGTGCAGTGGCCGGATCTCAGCTCACTGCAAGCTCCTCCTCTCGGGTTCACGCCATTCTCCTGCCTCAGCCTCCCGAGTAGCTGTGACTACAGGCACCCGCCACCTCGCCTGGCTAGTTTTTTGTATTTTTTAGTAGAGACGGGTTTCACCGTGTTAGCCAGGATGGTCTCGATCTCCTGACCTCGTGATCCGCCCGTCTCGGCCTCCCAAAGTGCTGGGATTACAGGCTTGAGCCACCGCGCCCGGCCAACACTGAGCTTTAATACTATTTTGTCACGCCTATGGAGCCTGCTACCACTCTGCATTGCCATCAAAGGTGCGGGTGCTCCACAGCGCTGGTGCGGTGAGCTGTGGCCACGGCTGCATAGCAGGGACCTTCAGGCCTCTGCTCCAGACTGGCTTCCCTAATACATAGCCACATTTTGCTGGGGGTTACATTCCTGAACACTGCTACAAAGGATCCTTCTGGAAAAAGCTAATTTACACTACTTTTAATGGTTCCCAGCAAATGAAGCAGTTATAATAGTATTTTTAATGCTTTTTTCCTATACAGTATTTCTACTTATTACATGTGAACTTATTTGGAAGGAAATTACTGGGGGTGAGAAAAATATAGAATAACTGTAAAATTTTTAAAAATTGTAACTGCTGGATGTACACAATCAGCCACACTCAGGTGAGCAACAGTCACAGATAAGTGGAGCGCACCTCCCTCTCCCCGCCCATGTCGACTCCCATCCTCAGCCTCAAGTGTCCACTGCCCCTTTTCTGGACTGTTGTGCATCATCGCTCAAATGTCGCCTTTAATCTACAAATCACGGGCTGCTTCCCTATTTTCTAAAACTAGCAAAAGCCTAAGAAATAAAAACAGTCAACCAGCAAATGAGAAACAGTGGCCACAAATCTGAAGAACACTGCCAGAGTCCCTCTCCTGGGCCACTCCCAGGGAAGGAGCATCCCTGGGAGCTGCTGCTCTGGGCTCTGGGACAGGGTTGGGGGCGGGGCTTCCCTGAGGCCACACCCCTCAGGCTTTGCAGCTGACCCAGGTCGGCAAGCTGCTGCTTCCCCGAGACCAGGCCTGCCCTTGGGCTCTGGTCAGAAGGTAGAAAGGGAATAGCGGCTTCCAGGAGTGGGCACCAGAAACCATCCCTGAGGACTAAGGTCTCAAGGACAAACCACAATGAGGTTAATCTGCCTGTGGTTAAGAAAGAGAAGCTGGATAATTAAATGTGTAATCAGTCATAGGCATGGTGTGCTTAGAATTTAAAAGCCTAAAACCTTTTCTCAGAGCTATGAGATTTCATCATTTTGAAGAATTTCATTTCACACAAATCAACTTCTAAGAAACAAAAATTCATACAAGGAATTCAAAGAAGGTGTAGAAATTTTTCAAAATAAAAATAAATAGGAAGAAAAAAAACTAAAGAGAAAGACGAAATATACTCATTCTGTCAGGCCTCTGAGCCCAAGCCAAGCCATCGCATCCCCTGTGACTTGCACGTATATGCCCAGATGGCCTGAAGTAACTGAAGAATCACAAAAGAAGTGAAAATGCCCTGCCCCTGCCTTAACTGATGACATTCCACCACAAAAGAAGTGAAAAATGGCCGGTCCTTGCCTTAAGTGATGACATTACCTTGTGAAATTCCCTTTCCTGGCTCATCCTGGCTCAAAAAGCTCCCCCACTGAGCACCTTGTGACCCCCCACACCTGCCCACCAGAGAACAACCCCCTTCGACTGTAATTTTCCTTTACCTACCCAAATCCTATAAAACGGCCCCACCCTTGTCTCCCTTCGCTGACTCTCTTTTCGGACTCAGCCTGCTTGCACTCAGGTGATTAAAAAGCTTTATTGCTCACACAAAGCCTGTTTGGTGATCTCTTCACACGGACGCGCATGACACATTCCTCATACTGAAATGATGGTTTTTAGAACGAAAATTATAACATAAAGCTTAAGGCTTTGTCTTATTAAAGACAGGCAATCTTAAAAGTAAAATATAAAAACTCCATTTATTGTTATTCTTTACCTTTTTGACAGCAAAATTAGTCATATTTTATTGTATCTTAATAGTAAAAGAAAAATTACCATGCACTACAGTCTACTGTTCCACTATAAATGATGTCTACTAAAATATACATTAGTTTCTAGATGCACTATATTTGGAGTTGTTCAAAATGGTTTTTCTTAAGACTGTAAGTAAACATGAAAAAATTTTAAAGTGGTTGCAAGGCATTAAAATATAAACATTTGAATAATGCTAAAAAAAATGAGAAAAATACAATTACCATTAATTTTTTTAAAACCAAGAATAAGTACCTGATAAGCAACTAAATGAGTAAACAGTACTTATTTGACAGAAAATGTGGGGACAAGGAGAAGAGAGCGAGAGAGAGAGACATGGTAATGCCACATGGCTGGCAGTTAAGGGAATTTCCTAACCACAAGGTCCGAGAGTTTGGATTAATAATGGGCAGGAAAAGCTTCATTAACAAGAGAACAGAGAACAAAAAGAGCACAAGGAAGTAAAACAGATAGACAGTTCTACACAGCAAACGTTCTGCCCCATCTACTGTAACTCAAGCTGATGACAGGGGCTGACGTGACCAAAGAACTTACAATAATCACTGAAATGTCCAAAAGACAGAGCGAGAGGCAGAAAAAAGAAGTATTAAAAGTTCTTACACTATAAAATCAGCCCCTACATAGTCAGAATTGTCCTGTATTTTCATGTCACCCTTATCTCAACCCATTGTGTTTTCTTTATACAGGTAGCTTTGCTCACCTTAGCACAAATATCAAAGTCAAGTACAAGCATATACTCATTTGCATAGCAAATTTTAAAGGGTGCATTGAAACAGTAACCAATTGATAAAAGTATAAGTCATTTTTATAATTAAAATGACATTCAAATTGACCAAATAAAACGTTTTCTATTTGAAAACAGTTACCTACAAAAGTTTTTGGGATATGAACAACACATGACTTAGCAAAACATTAAAACCGTTACTGATGTAGTTCTCCATAGGCAGCAGTTCATGTAGCAGTCATTCTTTTACAACTTCTAGGACTTTGTAAACACTGTTCTGGAATACAGTGGTGAAGTGAGGTTTGGAATCCTTCACCAAGAGGTTACATAAGGGAGTTTTCCCAGCATTGACAGGATCTTCTACATCCCAAATTTCAGGCATACTGCAACCAGGCCTAGAAAAATGAATGTACACATTAAAAATCAATGTGCATTACATAACTGCAGATAAAGCAGGGCACTTCTTATATTCCTGACCTCATTTCCTTTTCTCCACTTAAATTACTTTAGTTTTTAAACAATCCTTTCATATAGCTATTTTAAGATTTTATAAGCTGCCATGACTCACTTTAGGACAAGGTGAATGCAGCAAAGGTTGACTATAAGGAAAGACACAGACCTGCAGATACATATATCTAGGTGTTGGGGAAAGAGACACCTCAGTTAAACTCTGCCGCAGCTACTTACCAAGAATGTGGTTCTGGGCAGGTAGCTTCCCTTGGTCTTAGTTTTCACATTTGTAAAATGGGGAAATAAACACCCATGATATAGGTTTGTTGTGAGGATTATGAGAGATCAGGTATCTAGCACCATGCCCAGCACACAGAAAAATGTGTAACATTGATTTTAAAAATTATAATGAACAAATATGCTTAGTTCACAGGGAAGCTGCATTAATTGTACAGATGCTCCTCAACTTAGAATGGGGTATGTTCCAATACACCCATCATAAGTTGAAAATGCATTTAATACACCTAATCTATCCAGCATCACAGCTTAGCCGAGCCACCTGAAACATGCTAGGAACACTTGCATTAGCTGACAGCTGGACAAAATAATCTAATGCAAATACTATTTCATGACGAAATGCTGAATATCTCATGTAATTTACTGAATGCTGTACTGAAATTGAAAAACAGATGGTGGTATGGATATTTGAAGTGTGTTTTCCACTGAATGCATATGGCCTTAACACTGTCACAAAGTCAAAAAATCAGTAGGTCAAACCATCTTAAACTGGACAGTCGATATTCTAGAATGAATCAATTTAAAGACATTCTGGTAGTGTAGAGCATACATCTTAAAAACATAATTAAATCTCAAAAGCAATATATCTTTATAAAGAACAGAATGAGTAAAATTGGCATCATATGACATTTGCCTAAATAAGTTCTTCAAAATAACAGTATCATTTATTTTAAATCAATAACAGTTTTATAGATATAACTGTGGATACTGCTATCTACCTTTTGAGGAATTTTAAAAAACAGAAAAACATATTGGAAAATTATAGAGAATTGACAACTGCTCAAGTTTTGTCATAATTGCTTTCCTTTTTATTTTTAAATAAGAGAAAAAAAATTCCCAACAAGTCCCTCTTAGGTTTAGTAGCAGTCCCTCCCTCACTCTCCACCATGAGGCAAACACCGCAGCAGGGATGTACATCATTTTCCCTTTTTAAATAACATCTTTAATTTAGAAGTAATCAGTCATTATAGAAGTATTAAAATATAGACCTACATACATTTTAAGAAGTGAAAGTCACCATCATCTCCAATAGCACTTCTCAGAGGTGACTTCTATAAACAATTCAGCATATATCCTGCTGGACCTTTTTTTAAAAAAAATTGTTTCAATAGCTTTTGGGAAACAGGTGGCTTTTGGTTACGTGGATAAGTTCTTCAGTGGCAGTTACTGAGGTTTTGGTGCACCCATCACCAGAGCAGTGCCAAGTGCACCCAATGTGTAGTCTTTTATCCCTAACCCCACCCCTTGCTTCCCCCGAGTCCCCACAGTCCATGGCATTCTATGCTTCGCATCCTGGTAGCTTGGTTCCAACTTATAAGTGAGAACATACAATATTTGGTGTCTACTGGATCTTTTGTTATCCAATGTCAGACACACATACAGACACAGATATCATTATATACATAGATACCATGATGGTCAGTATTGAGTATCAACTTGATTGCATTGAAGGATGCAAAGTATTGTTTCTGGGTGTGTCTGTGAGGGTGTTGCCAAGGGAGATTAACGTTTGAGTCAGTGGACTGGGAGAGGGCGACCCACCCTCAATCTGTGTGGGTACCATCTAATCAGCTGCCAGTAAGCTAGAATAAAAGCAGGCAAAAGAATGTGGAAGGACTAGACTGGCTGAGTCTTCTGGCCTCCATCTTTCTCCTGTGCTAGACGCTTCCTGCCCTTGAACGTCAGACTCCAAGTTCTTCAGTTTCTGGACTCTTGGGTCTACACCAGTGGTTTGCCAGGGGACCTTGGGCCTTCAGCCACAGATTGAAGGCTGCCCTGTCAGCTGTCCTACTTTTGAGGTTTTGGGATTCTGACTGGCTTCCTTGTTCCTCAGCTTGCAGATGGCCTATTGTGGGGCCTCACCTTGTGATCGTGTGAGTCAGTACCCCTTCATCAACTCCCTTTCATATATACATCTATCCTATTAGTTCTGTCCCTCTGGAAAACCCTGACAGATGCTCTTGAGTTGTTTTTACAAAAATGGAGTTATTTTGGGACTCTATACTGAACAATAAAATGTGGCACTATTTTTCCATCTCAGTGCATAAAGACCTACTCTATTGTTTTTAAAAACTGCTAGTTCTCATATGTATTAACCAATTCTTTACAGACAGATACTTTAATTGTTTCCCATTTTGCCATTATAAAGCAATGCAGCTATAAGCAGTCTTGTACCGAGCTCCCTTCTACAAGCTAAACCTCTAGAGCAGCGGTCCCCAACCTTTTTGGCACCAGGGACTGGTTTAGTGCAAGACAATTTTTCCATGGACTGGAGGGTCAGGGGGATGGTTTTGGGATGAAACTGTTTCACCTCAGATCATCAGGCATTAGATTCTCACAAGGAGCATGTGCCCTAGATCCCTCGCATGTGCAGTTCTCAATAGGGTTCGTGCTCCTATGAGAATCTAATGCTGTCACTGATATGACAGGAGCCAGAGCTCAGGCTGTAATGCTCACTCACCCTCCACTCACCTCCTGCTGTGAGGCTGGGTTCCTAACAGGCCACAGACCAGTACTGGTCCATGGCCGGGGGCTTGGGGACCCCTGCTCCAGAGGCAGCATTATCACTCTGCCAAAGGACTGCACAATTTTTTCTTACCTTCTCTTCATCAAACTATCCCCTAGAAATGTTTTGCCAATGAGAGTTCCCATGAAGAGGGTTCAAGTGCACACTTTTTGCACCCCCTTGCTGACACTGGTTTCTGCTCACATGGAACACCTATGATCATATGGCTGGACATGGGTTTTCTACCTTGTAATTTTCTCATACACGTCAAGGCTGAACTGTTACAACACTGAGGGCCCATAATGGCAGAGAGTGAGACACACAGAAAGTAGAGAACGACCCATGGTTAACAGCTTTTAGGAAAAAGAGAGGGTGAACAGCTGTCTTGGAGAGCTCTGGGTGACTTGTGCAACACTATTTAGTCCTCATCTGAGTTTCCCAAGGTTTCCCCAGGCCAGCCATCTGCAAATAGCATTAGTGGAAATCTGAATAATTTTCTTCTAAATACATGTATTTTATGTCAACTCTATTATTGGAGTAAAAGAAAGCAGAGAACTGTAGTTAATTAAAAACTAATCTACAATTTGCATGCAAATAGATTTGAGTGTTTATATTTAAACACAGTGTCAAATATTTAAGGAATAATCAAGCCATACAATTAAGCCACTTGTAAATGAGATCATTTAAACACAGTGCTCACCAATTGCCAGGCACAGATTAAGCACTAGATGAATACTGGTCCCTCTTTCCCTTCCTCTCCTGTCTGAGTTCCCCATCTGCTTCCCCCATTCCGACAGACTTTCATGTCCCAGCAGTCTACAGGGGTTTCAGGCTGATCACAACTGAAATGGAGAGTGAAGGCCAAGGAGATAAGGAAGGTCCCAAACCTGGCAGAAAGCTTTGTCAAGAAACTTCCTACTCTGAATGTAAACACTAGGTAAATATTAGTCATTCTTCACTTTCCCCTCCTATCTGAACTCCCCATTTGCTTCCCTGTCGGGACAGAAAGCACAGCTTCTGTTTTGTGTCAAGGTTGAAGCAGAGTGGCCCTGTCCAGGGTTTCCTGCCAGTGCGTCATCAGCCTGGCTTAGATCTTGTACTAGATGGAGAGTGCTGTTTTGATGAGTGGGAAAACAGATGAGAGAGTCACTTTCGTAACTTCCTCCCACTCAACTCCTGCTGTGACAGACACAATAAATGGCAAGTCAAGGTCCAGACGGGGAAATCCAGCACCCCCTCTTCTGCACCCCACCTCTTAGTCTGAGTGCTCGTAAGTGACCTGAAGTCAGTTCAATGTCTGCTATTTTGTTTAGTGTGCAAAGTTTATTGCCATACTTCCTGAATTTGACTTCGTATCCCTTCTTGTGTGGGTAAAACAGTGCTCTGCCTACTCTGCAAACAGCATGAACCCGAACATGAGACTGTTAGAGCTGTGCAAATCCAGGGAGCTCTCCCAACACTCTACAGCACAAAGCCTCTGCAACTTTCACATATTCAGACTCTACGCGGGGGTCTAGGGAAAAATGAACTCTCGAATCAAGGCTCATTGTTAGCTTGAAGAAAAAAGGTTATGAAAATTATTTTTATGTTCCAGTAACTTACAGTTTTTTCAAGAGAGTGAAGCCCACAGAAATAAAGAAGATCCCAATTCTGGTAGAAAGCTATGCTAAGAACTGAGTTCTTCCTATTGCAAATGTCAGCCTACCATTCATTTCATATAATTTCCTGATAAGATCGTCATGAGATGCTTAGAACTTTTCTGTCCTAAATTTATATAACAATGTTAAAGGTGAGTATGTGAATTTCATATATATTCACAAATGCTTAAAACACTTTCTGAATTATTACAAAATAACATTTTCTATAAATCCTGACTGAATTCAAACCACGTAGCACACATTCATAGGAAAATCGTTCTATAATCAATTATTTTAGTTTCCTTGTGAACAAAGCTGTAAATACTATGTCACAGAACTATTTTTCACTCATGACTCAGTATTTAACAATGTTGTCTTAATACCATATGTGTCATTGAAATCTATGGTGGGCAAGTATGATCAAGCCACAAATATAACAATCTCTTGAACGCTTTTGTTTAGTTACAGAGTAGTAAGAATTTAAAAAATATTATAATTTCATAAAATAGTGTTTATTTCTGACAAAATTCTTCCCGTACTGTGCTCTTCATGAAGTGAATGTTTTGGTACTTTAAAAGCAGGCTACTGTCACCTGCTGTCCAGTCACTTACGTGCCACATTTCTAGATAGCTTTAGATTCACATCTGCTTTGAAGATCTTACTGTCACTTGGAGCTATACTCAGCTTAGTAAACATCTCTGTGGAAATAGAAACTTTTAAAAACTATAAACCCAAAAGAATGTGGGTCACAGTAAAGTTCTTTTCCCATTCAAATAAGATGTGAAACGCTGGGAAAGAAAAGTTTCATTCTGAGTTGATGCCGACAGGGTATCCCATCCATCGACAGGACATGGTGTAGCACAGAGACCAGTACGGATAATGCGGCCCCTGGTGCTCAGCTGCCTGACTTCACCAAAAGAGACTCCCTATTACTTGGTTTCAGACCCTGGAAGTCTTTTGAAAGAAAATACATCCAACTTTAAATAGAATTTTTTTTTAAAAAACATCAAAAGCAAATATGAACAATTTGGGAGATTATCAACTAGTGCCAATAAAAATCTCTTTAAGGTAGCACACATACAAATCATTATTTTTAAAAAAGATATTTATAAAGACTAGAAAAGAAAGTCTCCAAATCACTATCTAAAAGGTTTTTTCAGGCCAGGCGTGGTGGCTCACGCCTGTAGTCCCAGCACTTTGGGAGGCCAAGGCAGGAGTAGCACTTGAGGCCAGGAGTTTGAGACCAGCCTGGCCAACACAGCAAAACCCCATCTCCACTAAAAATACAAAAATTAGGCGGAGGCTGCAGTGAGCCCAGATCATGCCAGTGCACTCCAGCCTGGGCGACAGAGTGAGAGCCTGTTTTAAAAAAAAAAGTTTTTCCACGTATACTTTATGTTATATACACACCCCTGTCACCAGCAAAGTATTTGCCATGTGCTTGAATTAACCTTCATGTCTTCTGATTATAAAATGTTAACTGTGTTGATACTCACTTGGATCTTCTTACACACCATGACTCTTCTAGAATGTAATAGTTCACTTTTAACTCTATCAGTTCTCGCTTCACTTCTTCAGCTGCTTTCCGACTATACATTGAGTATACTATTTTCGTTCTGGCTCTTTAAAGAAAAATAATTAGGCACAAAATTTTCAAGATTAAAATGATATAATCAACACATTTGGAAGAAAGCACTGAATTAGACTAGACGACAATGAAGAGGAATCCAGTCAGGAGGAAATTCCCCATGGAAGTTCCGGCTAACGGGCATCAGTGAGGTCAAAAGCAGAAGGCAGAAGGAGGCCAAGTCGTGGGAGATGAGGGTCACCTTTAACGCAACCCTACATTTCCAAACTTGGTCATCTTTGTGTTTGTTCACCTATTTATTTGTCTTAAATTCTTCACTGCTCCATCACATGTAAGAGTGAGGTACCCTGTGTGTGAACAGGGATGAACTATAGCAAACACAACTACAGGACTACTCTGAAGCTGCCACAGTCCCAACTTCGACATCAACAGTAATTCACATTAAACGGTTTTTCATTTTATTTCTAGACTTAAGAAAAACTAAACTTATTTAACAAAATTGGTCTGGAAATTAGCTTGATGAGATTTTTTAATGAAAAAGCTTATTTGTAAATGTACATGCCATTGTTATGCAAAAGAAGATACTAATAAGATTCACCTAATCACTGAGAAAATGAATAGCTTCACCTGCCTTAGAAACTGCATGAAAAATTAAATTAAAAAAAAATTTAGACAACACGTCTCTAAATTATTTTCTAAAGTCTCAAAAAAATCTAAAAAAACAGAAAACACCCAGGATCATTCTAACAGGCTATACTGGTGAAAACCAGAATAAACTCCTCTTTGAATGGGATTCTATTTCAAATGACTTCTCCAAAATCAAGAAGAATCACCTATGAGAAAACCTTAATAAACACTGTAAGCTAAACTCTTCAGGGAGTTACAGGATGAAAAGAACTTGGACATTTTAGAGCCCTGTTAACCTGTGGGAAAGTGCTATAGTATGACTTCCTTTTTCTGCCTGGTAGAGAAGATGGCCCCCAAAGTTGTTGCTTTCCTGCCCTGTGAAGCCTTAACGGATTTGTTTAGAGCTTAGCAGTCTTATTTCAGCCTTCTGCTCCCCGACGCGATAAGCCTCAGTTCATCATATCCTTTTGGAACATTCCTCATTCCTTTGCTGGCGTCCTCCACTCACTGTCTGTTTGCATGGAAGATTTGTTTTGATGATGCAAGACTGTGCACTGACCTCAAGCCTGCGTCTTCATAATGTGGATGATTCACAATGGGCCGAAGTGCAGAGAGCTTAACACTTGCCATCGTGGGCATGGCACCCGCAAACACTACATCTGGAAAGCAAGAGGAAGGTCTCAGGAAGACACTCAGTGAGGGTGAGAAGGGGTCTCCTTCAAGTTTAAATCAATTATTTCACAGGTAGCAGAGTGGAGGCCCAGCAGGTTCATGACTTCAAGATTCAATGGCAGAGCTAGAATGAAGTCAGATGGTTGATAAAGTAGCAGTTGGCAGCCAGGTCTGGGAAAACTATTTTCCTTGGAAAATAGAACTTCATCATCTTATCATTAAAGATTTCTTTCTTTCTTTAAAGAAAAAAATCTTAGAAATCTTTCCTGAATCTAGAAAAGAAGTATCAAATGGACTAGGAAAGCTTTATAGTAACAAGGAATTCTGGAAGATGATTTAGTATTCAATCATTTGACACTCAGATGACAACAAAGACTCCCTTTCCACACATGAGTAAAATATCACATTCCATGAGTGAGTTTATTTCAAGAAGGAATGTGAAGGACTAATATTAAAAATTCATTAAGAAAATAAGCACAGTAAAAATTATTTTATTCCATGAGTGAGTTTATTTCAAGAAGGAATGTGAAGGACTAATATCAAAAATTCATTAAGAAAATAAACACAGTAAAAATTATTTTATTCCATGAGTGAGTTTATTTCAAGAAGGAATGTGAAGGACTAATATTAAAAATTCATTAAGAAAATAAACACAGTAAAAATTATTTTATTCCATGAGTGAGTTTATTTCAAGAAGGAATGTGAAGAACTAATATTAAAAATTCATTAAGAAAATAAGCACAGTAAAAATTATTTTAAATGTGGCATTTATGACTGTGAATAAATTTTGAAAAAATTAAAATCTATAAAAAATGGCAGAATAAATTACTAAGAACTTATGTATAACATTTCCCCTGCAAACCATTTAAACAGGATTGATATCTCCTTTGTTTTAGATATTCTAAAAGCAACATTGCTTAGAAAGAGTAAGATCAGCGGAAGTAACTAGGGTTTAAGAGTTTGCAGTGGTATACAAAATTGTGGGAAAAACAGCTAAAAAATACGACTTTTTTTTTTTTTTTTTACCTGGTTTAGTACTATATTTGATCCACTCTATAAGTTCTTCTTGTGGCAAATTGCTGAACTCCCCTACAATATTCCACTGGGTTTGTGGATTTGCTGAACCTTGTATTCACATTGCTGCTAATATAGCAAAAACAACAGCACCAGGATGTACTTTGCAAAAGAGCCATCCAAATAGCTGAAGCCGAATTAAGAATACATTGGTAATTGTTAGTATAAAGTAGTATGCAATATTATGCAAAACTTCTTCCCAGAGAAGAATGTGGCCTCTGCTAGAGTCCCAAAAAAAGGATTAATTATCCTAAAGAAAAAGCCCCAAAATAATAATCTTTGGGATCAAAAGAATTCTACCATCAGCCTCATGTAAGTGGAACACAATGTACGAAGTTCTTTTCTCAACCTGCTTTCTCTACTCCCAGATTCAAGTAAAGCCACAACCACCTATGCAATTTACAAGGCCCAGTGCAAAACAAAAATGTGAGGTCTCTTGTTAAAAAATTATTAAGACGTTCAAAACAGCAGCAGCAAACATTCAACCAAGTTCAGGGTCCTTCTGAATGCGAGGTCCTGTGTGACCAGCAGGAACCCCACATTTGCAAAACCTGCCTTGGGTGACACTTTCTATTAGATCGGTGCAAAAGTAATTGCGGGTTTTGCTATTTTAATGACAAAACCCGCAATTACTTTTGCACCAACCTATATCATCAGTCATGCTGTGGGATAAAGATTCAAGATTAAAGGCTTCCAACCAGCCTCCTCTCCTGTGCCAGCCTGAAGGGGTCAGAAAGGAGGAGAGTAGTGCCTTTCTAATATAATCAACATTCTGCTTGGGAACCTCGAGGCTGGCTACTTTTTTCCACATTCAAATAGTCCACACTCCATAGCAACACTTTGTTCTCTTGATCTTTCTCTGCATGTCTACAGAGCTAGATTTCAAGGTTTTTGAGGGCTTACAAACACTGGCTTTTGACTTTCCTGTCCACTACTGTATCCTCCATCCCCAGAGTGCACAGTGTAGGTGCTTAGTGACTATCTGCTATGTTTAAGGGAGGTGCTGCTGTTGTACGTAGGCTGGTTGACTGATGGAAAGGTGACACTATGAAGAAGCATCAGTTTGTGAATACAGAGCAAGGAGGCAGTTATCCAGGAAAAATTAGCAGCAAACCCCCAAGGAAGGCTTAAACTAAATTTTAAAATGCACAAGTCAAGAATGTGCACCAAATGTGTACCAAATGAAAAAAAAAGTTTAAGTTTGACACTAAAAAAAAGACCATATAATTTTCAAGCACTTATAACTTGACATTGTTAGAATTCTTCGTGATATGAATGTCAAAACAAAAAAAGTTATTATTTGTACAATTAAGCTCTGCTTTCTATCAGCACCTGCAGTAACCACTCATGAACTCAGTCTGTACTAAATCAGTGTTTGTTGTACACCAACAGCTATTTTAAAGTCTTTAGAAAGATAGAAAATGATCAGCTTTGGCTCTTACCCTTTAAGAAAGATAAGTACAAAACCATGAAGAGCTTTAACTATAATCACTTAAAAGACTTTGTAATTCATTATTTTAGGGCCACTCAATAATAAAGGCTAAAATTATTACAGTAGCTATACTCCAACATAACATGTTACCTGTCTTGAGCAGATCAGTGATGCCATATAACACACATGTGTGGTGTCAAGAAGAGTTTTAGTCTCATAATTAAAATACCAAGGGCTGTATATGCTAACAATTGCAAAGCATGATAAACCAGCTGAAAGAAAGAAGAAAAAATTTTTTACTCCTACTGTTGGTGAAGTTGAAGAATACTAAGCTGGCAATATGTAGAAAGGGGTACGTTCTCCTTAGTAACAAAAAGTACTACTACTACTTAGGTTTCTGAAATTTACAAAACAATTCTTAAAATTCACTTTCAAACTGTTCCATTTTAGTGGAAGGCTAAAATTATCAAGTCATTAAGGCAAGTGCTTCTGTGATTCTCAGAGTCAAACCTGTGGTTAATAAAGCCCACATTTTTGAATCTACCTGGATGCTACCATCAGACCAAGAAAAGACAGTGGTAAAAGAAATGACTGCTGCCTCAAGATCTGAGGGCTCCATTTTGGAACCGCCCTCAAAACCAGACTGGACCACTAGGAGATGGGAGCAGTAACCAATCACATCTCTGAGGCCTCCAGCAAAGTGAGCAGAGAGGAAAGTGATTTCCAGTCATGCAATAGACACCTCACCTATATATCTAAATGGGCTCCAGAAATCAACTGCCATTAGCGTAAAGATGATCAGAGCAGAACAAATGAGTTTCCTAGTTAATTTTAACAAATGAATGGTCAGTGAATCTGCATGTAGCATTCTCATAAAAACACATACCAGGCTATTTTCAAGATGATTGCAGACAATTGCTAACAAAGTTAGAAACTGGAACTAGAAAGGAAAGTCCAAATGCATGCAACTTTAAGATAAGTAAAATAATAGTGATATTAAGTCTTTACCTCTCCATGATCAAACTGGTGTTTTCTGGAACAGAAAACAATATATTGCTACCAATTCATTATTGAAGCACTTACTTCATATATTTGCATTTCAGCTTGCAAATAGGAGTTTACAACTTCTATAACATTCTCTCAGGACACATAGAGGCAAATCAAAATAACTAAAAGTCACATGCCAAAACTAGTGCTATATTCTTTTAAGAAAGTTAATGAAGAAGGACAATGTTGTATTATATCCTAACTATTTGCCTAGATGGGTATTTATTAGGACAACAAAGGCACACTGTGGTGTCCCAGCTCCCTCACTGGTGATACCCCAGCAAAGCATGGAATGAAAAACACCTTTGAGATTTTCACTAGGCAACCAAGTAGGGATGACAAATAGGTGGTTATATGTGTAAATCTCAGTTAAAGGGAGAAGTCTGGGTCAGAGACGGGAATGTGTGAGTTGACAATACACACCTTCTCTTTCTTAAGCACGGATATGTTCCCAAGACCCAGAGTAATACCTGGCACTTAGAGCTCAACATTTTTAATGAATGAACAAGTGTATCAATAAACTGTTAATCCAGGTAGCATATAATCTAATTTGAGAACTTGGCCTCAAAATATATTAGCAAACTCAGGACACATAAGGGGGTAGTGAAGGAGATGAAACAGTTCTTTCTTTATTCTTCTTTCACACCAAGTAAAAACCATCAGTTACCATTTGTTGAGTACTTATAATGTTAATATGCTTAGCACATTCCATTAACTCTAATCCTACAACCATTTATTACCCCAATTTACAGCCAAGGAAAGGGAATCACAGAGCTACTAAGTGGCAGCCAGGACTATATTCTGACTGACTTCAGAACCAATATACTTTTTACTACATCATGCTGCCTCTATCCCACTTTACTTCCTGGGTCTTTGAGTAAAGAGAATATTGGCATTCACATCTTTCATAGTTAAAATTTATGTCCTACTCTTCCCCTTTTTACACGGGCTTTGGTAGTTATGCAAAATAAAATGTCAGCATGCCACTCCTCTTCCAAAAAAGAGCTCTGATCCTATTTGAACTGAAAACCCCATGAAACTCAATGGTTCCCTATAATTGTTTCCACAGGTGAGTTATTATTCTTGAAGGGACAGCTTTGTTTCTGTGAAAAGTTCTACCTTCCTCTTCCAGAGTTGCATACTAGAGCTGAAACTTCGTAGCTTCTTCCTCAGCTCTTCAAAAATAATTGCACCTCAAATGAAGAAAAATTTTGGCATTGTAAACCAGAACCTTTTCTTTCCCCCTTAGTCCTCAACTCAAATGTTACAGGTATAAACAAAGGCATAGTTACAGCAAATTGTTTCTAAATGAGAACAAAGATTCTCTCAGGAGTATGTGCAATAATTTATCATTATGTTGGCAGAGACTTGGAGGTGAGGGAATAATATAAGGGTGTGTATATTCAAATTATAAAAGAAAATATAGGGCCAGGTGCAGTGGCTAATCCTAGCACTTTGGGAGGCTGAGGCAGGCAGATCATGAGGTCACGAGTTCAAGACCAGCCTGGCCAATATGGTGAAACCCCATCTCTACTAAAAATACACAAATTAGCCAGGCATGGTGGTGGTTGCCTGTAGTCTTAGCTATTCAGGAGACTGAGACAGACAAAATGCCTGAACCCGGGTGGCGGAGGTTGCAGTGAGCCGAGATTGTGCCACTGCACTCCTCCAACCTGGGCAACAGAGTGATGCTTGCTCAAAAAAAAAAAGAAAGAAAGAAAGAAAAGAAAATATAGATACATACATTCGACAATCCTTGTCCCCCCAAAATCCCACAAAAGAATAAAAGTAGAGTTAAAAGTACCTTCACTCCATCCTCCAATCCCACACTCTTAATAATTACAGGATTTATCTTTCCAGATCACTTCTATGCACAAACACACAAAAATCTCCAAATTTTAAACAGAAGTATATTCATCCTATACACACACACACTGGCAATTTTTAAAATTCAATAATGTATACTGGACCTATTTCCATAAAGATGGCCTAACATTCCACTCTATGATTGGATCATAGGAGATATTTTGGATGTTTCCATTTCTCACATTACACGCAGTACTACCAAAGGCATTTCTCCCCATCATCTCTGTATTTCTGTGAGCATCTCTAGAGGGTATACTTGCACTGGTGGAACTGCAGGCCCACTACATGTTTTACTGTGTACTGCCAAACTTCCCTCCCATCCACTACCTCCCACTCTTGCAAGCACTGGATATACTATTAATTTTTAGAAATATGAGAAGTGAAAAGGTCTTCACTTTAACCTGAATGTCTTTACCATAGGATCAAGACTACCTTTTCACGTTCATTAGTCATATGTAAATACTCACTCATTCAACTACTATTTTTTACTATCTTGCAGGCACTGTATATAAACTGTGGAACAAAAATGGTCGCTCCCTTCAGGAGACACAGGTCACACATCAACATTTAAGTACAAAGGGTGATAAATGGAAAGAGTAAGATAAAGGGTGTGATGGAGGAAAATACCAAGCATGCTATAGGCCTCTCTAACTCTCAGATTGTAAACATACTCTCTTGGTTAATTTTGGGGTTTTATTTTTTTCCTATACCTAATTTGCTGCTTCATCTGAAATTTATTTTCTGTGAAAAGTGAGAAGTATGAATCCAGTTTTATATTTCCCTGCTCATTTCCCAAAAGGCAGTCCACTGGTCCTAAAACCACTCACATAATAATTTACTTTCCCTGCTGAACTTAAGTACAAAACTGCGTCCTTCGAGTGTAGATTATGGGGAGGGCTACTGTCAGATTGTACTGGATGACATCTGAAGGATGAATAAGTGATGTGCTGTGTTCTACACAGATAGGAAATAAGAAGAAACGCCAAGAAGGGAATGGACCACACACAAAAAAAATTATCAAATATTAGGTACACAACATGTAAGTATAAAATTAATACACTGTAAATATCTATTTAATAAATGAACAGAGGAGGTAATAAAATTCTTGAGAGCATATTTACCTTACATGTGTCTGTTGTTTAGCTAAGACACCCCACGTATCACTAAAAAGCTGTAAATAGATTTTGAAACACTTTAGAAAGGCTGTGTTGGGAAAAATGATATTTTAAAGTATCTTCTAAACTGTAAAACTTTTAATGAAAAATATAAGTATAGAGATAAGAGATAACTCAGAAAATAATAATTACAACAACATAATCTTGTATTTGTGTAGTATCCAATCAAAGTCAATATTCAACAGCTCTGTTGGGTAGATGATATCATCCTCATTTTGTAAATGAGCAACAAGCTCAGATGGATTAAATGATCACCCTGTAGGCAGACAACTACTAAGAAGCACTGCAGTCTTGAAACCAGATCTTCTGGCTTCAAATTCACATTCAGTGCTGCTTCCACCATGCCAACGTTGTTGGCAACACCTCTTCTTAACAGTAGACACAGAAAACTGGAGAGCTGGCTCAAAGGTTGATAATCACCGCTAGAAGCATTCAAAACACAGTCACTGTGCTTTCATACTTAGCAATAACGGGAGGTCATCTAATCTAAAATCCTATCTCCAGTAAAACATTCTCTACGACACTGCTGACAGGTTGTAATCCAGCCCTTAGAAGAACCACTCAGCTGCTGCTTGAATCTATAGCACTTTCCTTATCCGTTGAGATCAGTTCTGGTCAAAAGTCCTACCACCTGGAATTGGCCATGATTCTAAGGAGCCAGATTGTGTGTAACCTTATTTTCAAGGGGCAGGCTTTTAACACATTTCAAAATAATTATCCGCTTTCCATCTGAATCTTTTCTTCTTTAAATGAAACAGCTCAGCTAATGGTTTTCATCAGCTCTCACCACTCAGGTTGCTGTCTTTTGCATATGTTCTGGATGGCCAAAGCTTAGTATTTTTTGAGTACCCACTAGGTGCAAATCCATATAAAGTATATAAAAGTGCAAAGCACACACAAAGCCTAGCACACAGCAGGAACCAAATTTTTTTTTTTTTTTTTAGACGGAGTCTTGCCCTGTTGCCCGGGCTGGAGTGCAGTGGTACGATCTTGGCTCACTGCAAGCTCTGCCTCCTGGGTTCATGCCATTCTCTTGCCTCAGCCTCCCAAGTAGCTGGGACTACAGGTGCCTGCCACCACGCCTGGCTAATTTTTTGTATTTTTAGTAGAGACAGGGTTTCTACCAGTTCCCTACCCTAACATGTGCGGATTAAAAATTCCACATGAGGCTGGACACAGTGGCTCAAGCCTGTAATCCCAGCACTTTGGGAGACGGAGGTGGGCGGATCACGAGGTCAGGAGATCGAGACCATCCTGGCTAGCATGGTGAAAACTAATGTGAGATCACTGGGGGGTGGGGGGGAGTCAAAAATAAAGAGTTGAAAAGAGAAAGTAAGCACCTCTTAGAGCTAACCATTTTTAATATTTTGGTGATTGGCCAGGCACAGTGGTTCACGCCTGTAATCCCAGCACTTTGGGAGGCCAAGGTGGGTGGATCACGAGGTCAGGAGTTCAAGACCAGCCTGGCCAACATGGTGAAACCCCTCCCTACTAAAAATACAAAAATTAGCTGGGCATGGTGGCAAACGCCTGTAGTCCCAGCTACTTGGGAGTCTGAGGCAGGAGAATTGCTTGAACCCAGGAGGTGGAGGCTGCAGTGAGTCAAGATAGCACCACTGCACTCCAGCCTGGTGACAGAGCGAAATTTCGTCTCAAAATAAATACATAAATAAATACATAAGTAAGATTACTTTTTAATATGTGGGAAGAGTCTTGTGTTTTCAAGACCAATATGACAAGTATTCCAATCCTACTAACACTCCTGAAACTTTTATAAGCATACCACTTATGAGCAGATAAGGATTGCTGATCAATCAGATAATTCAATGAGAACCAAAAGATGGGAGTTCTTCATTAGATGTCAAAGTAGACAAGTGGTATTTGTTTGACTCAACCTTCTTTGCTTTAGGAAATCACCTCTTTCCATGTGGGCTTGAGGGATCTGTCAATCACATTGCCTCACCCTCTTGGCAGATATGGAATGCCACTCAACTCAGGTGGGCCACTCAGAATAGGCCCCAACCCTCAGTCTTCAGAGCAGGCCCACATTGTCACTCCATCCTGAGGGTGGGTGGTGATGGGGTCTGTAGGAGCTGGACGATGGTCGTGATCAAGAAATCCATTGAGTAGATATTGTTATCATCCCTGCTAGATGAGAGGAAACTGGGCTCAGTGAAGGACAGTAACTTGCCTGAGTGTTCAGCGCCAGAGTCAGATTTTGAATCTAGTTCTTTCTGACTCCAGAACCTTGTTCTTCACCAGTGTGAAGCACTCACGCTGGACTCACACCAGATCTTCTCCCTTCCTGCCCCAGGGAGAGCAACAGCAGACTCAGCCCTGGCAAGACGGGGCTCTGGCTTGAGAGGGATCTGGGGTCCCCAATGAGAGCCCTGGCACCAGGCACAGGGCCACCTGCAGCACAGGGGAGCCTCCGCACAGCAGCCTCTCCTCCCCACCATGTTGATATCAACCTCAGTTTCCTTGCTTAGCTCTTTCATTTCCTGCTGACTAGAGCCCTATTCTGAATGCATGCCCAGCCCCCCAGCCCCGATCTCCTCCTTAACTACTGTGGGGAAAAAAAAAAAGTCAATATATTAATTTAATCGAGTGAAATGAGTGTTCATTTACAAAACCAGCCATGCAATCTGCTAGTCAGAATGAAGTGTATTGAAACAAACACATACGAACACTCTCCAGAAGAAAGGAAGGGGACAGCACGCCTCTCCGGGAGGCATTGTGTTTCCAGGAAACCCACACACGGAGTCTGAGCTAAGCCACTCTGGGAGTCCAAATATGTCATAATCTGCTCCCCAGCACTCACAAAATCATATTTTCATTATGAACAGAATACGTGTTTATTATAGAAAGTCAACTGAGAAAGGAATAAAGAAGAAAAACCTCTATCATCCTACAACTCAGATATATGCGCATGTGTGAGTGTGTGTGTGTTCACAGAATCGGAGTTATACAATTATTATATACTACAAAGTATATTGCATATATATTTACAAAATCGGACACACTCTTAGCTACCTTTTGTGAAGTCATTTTTAATATTTGGATAGTTGTATTGTTTTTATTGTTTTGTGTAGATCGATATTTTCCAAATTTGGCCGTGCTTCACAATTGTCTGGGGAGTTGAAACATTTTTGCAAATTCCTGGGCTCTTTCCTACATGTTATTGCATCAGAATTTCTAGGTTTACAAGTCTGCCTTCTTTGCTGGGCGCGGTGGCTTACACCTGAAATCCCAGCACTTTGGGAGGCTGAGATGGGTGGATCACTTGAGGTTAGGAGTTCGAGACCAGCCTGGCCAACATGGTGAAACCCCATCTCTACTAAAAATATGAAAAATTAGCCAGGTATGGTGGAGGTCGCCTGTAATCCCAGCCACTAGGGAGGCTGAGACAAAAGAATTGCTTGAACCCAAGAGGTGGAGGTTGCAGTGAGCCAAGGTCGCACCATTGCACTCCAGCCTGGGCAACAATAGTAAAACTCTGTCTCTCAAAAAAGAAAAAAGAAAAAAAGAAGAAAGAAGAAGTCTGCCTTCTTATAGCCCTCCCTGGTGATTCTGAAGCAGCCCATCCTGCTGTGACCCATTTTTGGAACCAACGGTGTCCATGTGCCCTGGTAAGCAGTGAGAAGTGGCAGCAGGCACAGGGCCACCTGCAGCACAGGGTGAGAGCTGTCATCTTGGAAGAGCCCAGGAAGGTACACCCGGCCAAGTACCCTTGCAGTTCTCTCTTTGAGGGCAGAGCGTTAGGGCAACCTCCTGGAGCTGATGGGGAGAGATGACCCTGGGAAAGAAGAAAGGCTTATTGAAATGTATAGGGACCTGGGTCTTCCTATTTGCATAAAAGGAAGGAATGTGTGACCTCATTGTGGTCATTTCTCATAAGATACAGTCTACCTCCCACTCAGTTCTTCACTTTCTACTTAATACCACCACAAATAGCCTTTTATTTTGGGTGACAGCTCTGCTTCGTTCATCTTCTTCAACTCTTTCCTAAGGGCTGGGCCCTGCTGCCTCTTCTGGGTGTCTGTTTTGAAGTGACAACTGGCATTGTGGCCACTCCAGCTGAATGTGGACAGCATCTTTGAGCACCTGACTCAAAGCCTCCCTGGAGGGTTTAGAATTACTCTAGTGACTCTGCAGCCATTTCAGTTTTATAATTCTAATGGGCACCAACATGTTCTCCCACATCTGTCACCAATCCTACCCTGACGGCCACCCCTCAGCCAACTGACCCCTCTGCCTCTGGTCTCCCTCAACTCCTCGAGGGGGTGGACCAGTCCTCATCAGGCATGTGCAGTCTGCTACCTGGGCACTCACTATTGCTCCATCCAGCTTTTCTGAGGCTATGCCTCTGACCATCCCCTTCCCAGACCCCCAAATAGTGCAGTGACACTTGTCCCAACACCCAGGGCCTGGCTGCCACACTCTCTCTAGAAGCTCTTGTCTTGTCTTCCACTGCCCTCTCCTCAAGACTGTCTGCAAGGAGGCAGGAGTGGGCCACCCTCTTTGTGTCAGGTTTGGGATAAGGGGCCCTAGGGCCACCAGTCTGATCTCAGCTTGGCTCTGTGCTCTTGCCACCCCCACACCCCCAAGCATCCAAGTCCTACCACCTGTGGGAACATTACCTTCCTGGCCCCACCCATGATAATTGTGGCTCACCAGTGCTCAGTTACTCCACTGTCCATGCTGAGACCCAGATCCTTTTGGCTAGCAGAATCATTGTCATCTTGGTGGCTCCATCTTGTGGTTCATGAACCAAACGTAGACCTTCTAACTTCCCAGCTCCTTCGGAGCAGTGGGTACAGGTGTCTACTATCCAGGAGTGGGGGGCAGGCCCAGGTTGTGTGTCTGTCTGGGGGACTTATAGGCTCTGCCATGTGACCCGCAGCCCTGACTTTCCCGGGCCTGATTCCCCAGTGATTCCTGCCACCCACTGACCCTCACTACGGGAGTCCTGCAGGGGAGCCCCCAGCATTCCAAGTCTTTTTCTGCTGTCAGGGCATTTCTCTCTAACCTTGCTCAATGAATGCTGGATTCAGATCTTATTCAATGGTCTCAGACAGAGGCTGAGTAGGAAAGTGGTCCCATAGCGGTCATGACTCAAGAGATATCGGCCTAGGTCCTTCTCAGACTTCCTGATACCATTTCCATGATTAGAGAGTCTTTCTTTCTTTCTTTCTTTCTTTTTTTTTCTGAGATGGAGTCTAGCTCTGTCTCCTGGGCTAGAGTGCAGTGGTGCGATCTCGGCTCACTGCAAGGTCCGCCTCCCGGGTTCACGCCATTCTCCTGCCTCAGCCTCCCAAGTAGCTGGGACTAAAGGCACCCGACACCATGCCCAGCTAATTTTTTTGTACTTTTAGTAGAGACATGGTTTCACCGTGGTCTCGATCTCCTGACCTCGTGATCCGCCCACTTTGGTCTCCCAAAGTGCTGGGATTACAGGCATAAGCCATCACGCCCGGCTGAGTCTTTCTTTTGAAACAGAAGCCATTGACTCTTTTGAAGTCCCCACTTAAACACAAATATTAGGTTGTATTAAAAGTAATGGCAAAAACTGCAATAGCTTTTGCACCAACCTCTAATATCTTGGGAGGAATCATGCCTTAAGCCTTTCTCAGGGGGTGACATGGGCAGCGCTGGGGTGGTGATGTATATACTAGTTGACAGGCAAAGGGAAGCAATTTCTAGTTCTTTCTGAACTAGAATTCACAGTTTATGTGTCAAGAACTGTGCTAAGCACTTTCCTATGCTTCATTTCAGTTAATTTCATTGGCATGTCACCACATACAGCTAATATCAGCATCTGCATGTTGCAGACCAGGAAAATGAGATCCAGAAAGCATAAGCAAAATGCCTAAGTCACATAGCCAGTACGTGGGGAAAGGGTTTTGAACTTGGGCTTCCTGACATCCTGCCCCGTGATGGGGGACAGCAGTGATATTTCCCTGCCTTCTTCTTTCTCTCCCCTCTTCCAAGCTGCAGCACAACATTTGCAAATTCTGCTGTCTGCATCCTTCCCTGGTCTGCTTGTGGTCTATGGCTGTTACCTCCTTTCCTGCCTGTCTTTTGCCCCTTCATCTCTCCCTGCCCCACCATCCCTCCCAGTCCCTGGCAAGTTTGCTGTGGCTTTATACCCTTTTCCTCGAGGAGAGACAAATAGTGTGTCTAAGTAGTCAGTGTTTCTGAGGAGGGTGGTGGGGCTCAGGAGGGGCTACAGGAACAGTGGCCATTACAATAGGGCTTTTAGGCCTGGACTAAGCATGGTGCACACACAATGCCTTGACTTTTGTCTCTTAATCATTTCCTGGTCCATTTGGCTGGTTCCTGCCATTGAAATCCTGTAATAAAGGGTAATTGTGCTTCTTTCCCAAATAGAATTGGGTCTGTCATTCCAAATGCAGATAGGAGCCCCGCCTTTTAGTCAGCATGTACAGTGCCACTGTCCCCGCAGCTCCTCATTCTCTCCGAACAATAGCAGCCAGGTGCTGCCAAGAGCATGACTCTGCACAGCTGGAGACCTCCAGGAGGCGCTGGGGCTTGACACCCTCTCAGGGAGCACTTGATTCCTTGCCTCACACTTGGGAATCTCTAGGCCTATCTGGGGTGGAGGGTGGACTGATGATGGAGCTCCAGGGCCAGAGACCTTAGTGATCTGCCTGCATTTGCAGCCTTCCATCTCATTCCTTGAATCAGACCCTTGAGGTAGGGCGCTGGAAGCAGCTAAGCTCTCTGGAAGACGTTACCCCTTAGAACAGGGCTTCTTAACCTTCAATATGTGGGAATCATCTGGGGATCTTGTTAAAATTCAGCCTGAGAGTCTGTATTTTTAATAAACTTCCAAGAAAGACCAATGTTGCTCCAGGGGCCCTGTTTTTACTAGCAAGGGCTCAGGAGCTTGCTCAGTATGGTCACTTTGACCTTTAATTACTTATGTGTGGGACTAGGGCCTGAATTTCATTGTCAGGAAGAGTTCCAGGCATTCATTCATTAATTCATTCATCCAATAAATATGCAAAGACTGTCTACTATTGTTTTGGAGTGATAATGCCACAGGGATGAAGATAGAATATACCTGATTGTAACTGTCAGTGGTGGAAGCAGGCAATTAAGCTGATAACTAGGTATAGTGCATCAGGTGAGATAAGTGAAGTGATAGAGGAAGTACTTCCCAGGAGCAGGATCCTTGAAAAATACATCTGTTGCTGAAAAAAGCGGAGGTAGCGGGAGCCAGGAGAACAGAGGAAAAGGGAGAGCCAATGGTCTGCTGAGCCTTGATGGAGCAGTAAGTCCAGAAAGGGGAAAGGGAACCGACATGGCCTGCTGGGGTCCTGTAACTTGGTACTTCCCACGGGACCTGGGTTTTCCTGTTAGTTGCGCATGCAGGGAAAGTTTGCCTGGCTCTGCTCAGTTTAAATTCTTCTCTCGTTACTCCCTTCCTCCCTCATTGACCATTCCTAGGGTCCTCAGAGGATGTTACCTGGAAGCTCCATAGATCTAACTCTTTCAGCTTTCAGTGGTTTTAAGCAATAAGACAAGACGGTCCCATGGTTTCACTGAGGTTTCATTGAACATCCCATGAAACAATCCATTTCTGACTATTGTGGCCCTTGCACAATTCCAGGGGTAGGACCTGGGGACAACATAAATGACACTCCCACTGACAAATTATCCCTCGTTTTTTTTTTTTTTTTTTTTAACCAGTGCCCATTTTCATCAGGCCTCTACCCAGGAATCTTTGAGTTCCTTGGAGCAGCCTGATGGTAGGGTGAATCTTAGGGTAATGTGAACTCAAATATGACACCACTATGTTTTAAAATATTAAGTAATTTAGTTCTTACAAGAAGATCCTGACAGGCAGTATTATTGTTTCTACTTTACATTTGAGCAAAGGGAGGCGCACACAGATAGATAAGCACTGCAACTTTCCTAGCATCACTGGGCTGGTGGTGGCCAGCGTGCCAAGGCTCCCCTTAGCGGACAGGGTGAGGACAGTCCTCTAGTTCCAAGAGCACTGGGCTGGGGTGGGAAGCCAGATTGCAGTCTCAACTCTCTGCTTGTTGGGAAATTTACTCATTTCTCTGGGCCTCAGTCTTCTCTTTAAAGTTCAGTGATCAGTTCAGTTAGGGGCTGACAATAAAGCCCCTTTGCTGCACTCAGGGGAAGTTGAATGATGAGGAGCCTGCTTTGTTCCCCACTACTTCCTGCCACCTTGTCTTCCTGTCTCCTGTCTAGGCTGTTTCTGAAGGCTGTTCCTGGCTTGCCCCACCTAGTCCAGCTGTCTTGGCATTCATCTCTGTTATGGTTTGGATGTTTGTCCCCTCCAAATCTCATGGTGAAATGTAATCCCCAGTGTTGGAGGTGGGGGCCTGGTGGGAGGTGGCTTAGCTCTATCCACTTGGTGAAGCGTGAGTTCTTGCTCTGGTAGTTCATGTGAGATCTGGTTGTTTAAAACAGTGTGGTACCTCCATATCTCTGTTGCTCCTGCTCTGACCATGTGTCACATTGGCTCCCCATTCACCTTTCACCATGGTGTAAGCTCCCTGAGGCCTCCCCAGAAGTGGGTGCCAGCACCATGCTTCATGTAAAGCCTGCAGAACCATGAGCCAATTGAACCTTTTTTCTCTATAAGTTAGCCAGCCTCAGGTACTTTTTTATAGCAATGCAAGAATGGCATAACACAAAATTAGTACTGAGGAGTGGGGCATTGCAATAAAGGTACCTAAAAATGTGGATCCAGCATTGGAACTGGGTAATGGGCAGAGACTGGAAGAATTTGGAGGTTTCAGAAGAAGACAGGAAGATGAAGGAAAGTTTGCAACTTGTAGACCGGTTAAATGGTTGTGACCAAAATGCTGATAGAGATATTGAAGTCCAGGCTGATGAGGTCTCAGATGGAAATGATGTTATTAGGAACTGGAGTAAAGTCACCCATGTTATGCTTTAGTAAAGAGCTTGGCTGCATTTTGTCCAGGTCTTAAGGCTCTGTGGAAGTTTCAACTTAAGAGTGATGACCTAGGGTATCTGGCAGTAGAAATTTCTAAGCAGCAAAGCGTTCAAGAAGTGGCCTAGTTGCTTCAAACGGCCAATGCTTATATGTGCGAGCAAAGAAATGACCTGAGCCGGGCGCGGTGGCTCAAGCCTGTAATCCCAGCACTTTGGGAGGCCGAGACGGGCGGATCACGAGGTCAGCAGATCGAGACCATCCTGGCTAACCCGGTGAAACCCCGTCTCTACTAAAAAATACAAAAAACTAGCCGGGCAAGGCGGCGGGCGCCTGTGGTCCCAGCTCCTCGGGAGGCTGAGGCAGGAGAATGGCGTGAACCCGGGAGGCGGAGCTTGCAGTGAGCTGAGATCCGGCCACTGCACTCCAGCCTGGGAGACAGAGTGAGACTCCGTCTCAAAAAAAAAAAAAAAAAAAAAAAAAAAGAAATGACCTGAAACTGGACCTTATATTTAAAAGGGAAGCAGAGTGTAAGAATTTTCATGCTGGCTGATATGGTTAGGCTGTGTCCTCACCCAAATCTCATCTTGAATTCCCATGTGTTGTGAGAGACACCCAGTGTGAGATAATTGAATCATGGGGGGATGTCTTTCCTGTGCTGTTCTCGGGATAGTGAGTAAGTCTCATGAGACCTGATCATTTTCTAAAGAGGAGTTCTCTCTCTCTCTCTTTGCCTGCTACCAGCCATGTAAGACAAAACTTGCTCCTCCTTGCCTTCCACCATGATTGTGAGGCCTCCTCAGCCATGTGGAACTGCAAGTCCATTAAATCCTTTTTCCTGTATAGATCACTCAGTCTCAGGTATGTCTCTATCAGCAGCATGAAAACGGACAAATACACAGGCCACATAGCAGGAAACAAAATCATTTTCAGGACAGAAGTTCAAGCAGGCTGTGGAGTAACCACTTGCTAGGGAGATTAGCCTGACCTAAACGGAGCCAAATGTTAATATCTAAGACAATGGGAAAAAGGCCTTGAAGGCACTTTAGAAGTCTTGGGGCAGTCCCTTCCATCATAGGCCCAGAGGCCTCAGAGAAAAGTGGCTTAGGGGGCCAGGCCCAGGGCCTTGCTTCCCTGTGCTGCCACACTGCTCCCTGCATCCTGGCCACTCTGGCTTCAGCCATGACTCAAAGGGGCCAAGGTACAGCTTGCGCTGCAGCTCTAGAGGGTGCAAGTCATGCCTCGGCAGTTGTCACATGATGTTAAGTCTTCAGATGCTCAGAATGTAAGCATGAATGAGGCTTCCACCTAGATTTCAGAGGATTATGGAAGAGCTTGGGTCCCCAGGCAGAAGCCTGTTGCAGCCCAACAAAGAAACTCTACTAGGGCAATGGCAGGGAGAAATGTGGGATTGGAGCCTCTACACAGAGTCCCCACTGGGACACTGCCTAGTGGATCTATGGGAAGGGGGCCACTGCCTTCCAGACCACAGAATGGTAGATTGGAAGCTTGTAAACTTTGCTTGGAAAAGCCACAAGCACTCCACTCCAACCCTTGAGAACAGCCATGTGTGCTGTACCCTGCAAAGCCACAGGGGTGGGTCTGCTCAAGGTCTTGGGAGCCCACCCCTCATACCAGGGTGTGGGACATGAAGTCAAAGGAGATTATTTTGGAGCTTTAAAATGCGATGACTGTCCTGCTTGGTTTTAGACTTGTGTGATGCCTATTGCCCCTTTCTTTTGGTGAATTTCTTTCTTTTGGAATGGGAATGTTTACCCAATGCTTGTACCACCATTGTATCTTGGAAGCAAATAACTTGTCTTTGATTTTGCAGGCTCATGGTGGAAGGAGAATGAGTCTCTGATGAGACTTAGGACTTTGGACTTGATGCTGGAAATATTTGAGACTTTGGGGAACTACTGGAAAGGTATGATTGTATTTTGTAACGTGAGAGGGACATGATATTTGGGGGCCAGAGATGAAATGATATGGCTTAGATGTCTGTCCCCTCCAAATTTCATGTTGAAATGTAATCCCCAGTGTTGTAGATGGGGCCTAGTGGGAGATGTTTGTGTCATGGGAGTGGATCCCTCCTGACTGTTTTAGCCCCATCCCCTGATGATGAGTGAGTTCTTGCTCTGGTAGTTCACGTGAGATCTGGTTGTTTAAAAGAGTGTGGTGCCTTCTCCCTCTCTCTCTCTTGCCATGTGACGTGCTGGCTCCCTGTCACCTTCTGCCATTATTGTAAGATTTGTGAGGCCCTCGGCAGAAGCAAATGCCAGCATCATGCTTCCTGTAAAGCCTGCAGAACCATGAGCCAATTAAATCTCTTTTATCTGTAAGTTACCCAGCCCCAGATACTTCTTTATATCAATGCAAGAATGGTCTAATATAATCTCACTTGCCACCTCTACTACTAAGCCATTCACAACCTCTGCTTTCAGAGATCCATCTATCCATTCATCTACCCTTCCTTTCATCCACCCATCCATCCATCCATCCATCCATCCATCCATCCATCCATCCATCCATCCATCTTACCCACTTCTTCCTGATTAAGCTGTCAAATTAGGCCACGCTGTTTTTTCATGTCTAGATGAGATGAATTTAAAGCTCTAGTCCAAGGATTCTGAAGTATCTAGAGCTTCACAAGATTTTCATAAATTCCTGGGGGGCTTATTAATTGTGGTCACTTCTGGCTCCAGCCTCCTTATTCTGAGGAAATTCAGTCTAGGGATCACCATGCTTGTTGCTCATGTCTTCTCTTCCCTGTTCTGCACACCATTAACTCAGTTATAGAACTCAGCCATTTTTCTTAACATTCACCAGTGCAACCATTTACATAAGGCATTTACATTGTGAATATATCTTGTAGGTATGGAATAATTTTAGCTCAGAAAAGGAAATCTCAGTGTTACATATTACTATACCTAAATATCCCATGGTCATTTCCACAACTTGAGCTCATCTCACCTCATACTTGATTCCTTTCCTAAAATGAAATCTGATGACAGCTGTTAAAATAAGATACATATTTTTTTTCCTGGCTCCAAATGTATTCAACAGGAATTTATTTTAGAGTGGTCCAAAAACTGAGCCAGGCACTATACCAGGGGCTGGGGATATTGATGAGTCACGTCTGACTCATCCCTGGCTCCAAGAAATCTACAGTACAGTGGGGTGACAGTCACATGACTAGGTAAGTGCAGAAGGTGTTCTAGGTGTGCGCACGGTACAGAGGCAGCTCAGAGGGAGGAGGAGTCTGCTCTCCCTCTTGGGTCCAAAACTGCTTTGATATTTGAATTAAGTCTTGAAGGTAGGTATTCATCAGGCAGATGACAAGAAGAAGTGATTTCTAGGCACAGAGAGCAGCCTGGACTAAGGTACAAAAGTATGCTGGTAAATGTTCACGTACCTGTTCTTGAAAAAGAAAAAGCCTAGTGTCTGCTTATTTGTAGTGACTTCTTCTGATTTCCGCAGTGTACATATTCCCATCTAGGTTGATTTCAGGCTACCAAAGCAATATCACTGAATGCAATGTTGGGAAGGGATATGCACCCTTAGTCTCCATGAGCTGGTAAAAGCCCGTGCCCACACCACTGAATGCAGAAGAGCTGAACACAGGGGGTGCTAAATTTTGCCCATAGAATGTAACTTCCTAAAGTCAGGGACTTCTGGTCTTTGGTTTACTGTTCCCTACCACTCTTAACAGTAGTCTGGGATGGAACTGGCACTTGATAAATATTTGTTAAATGAATGAATGAATGGATGGAGGCTGTTATAAGGCCTATAATGTGTGTAGACTTTTGCCCCAAGGGTATAGGAAGTCAGGGAACATTGCTAGAGGTAAGAAGGGCCCCGAAGAGTTTGGAGGTTTACATGGATTGTTGTGAAAGCAGTGGGGAAGTGGAGGAGTGCAGTGAGGTGAGACTGGTGACAGTCAGAAGACTACTGCAATAATCCTAGCAGTAGTTTATTATGTCTGATAGGAGAGGGTGTGTGGGAATGGAGAAAAGGTAAAGATTTTAAACAGGATCTGATGTCATCAAATTTGCATTTTAGACTAATCACTTTGCAGTACTGTGAATCACTGGGCCTTTATGTCCCTCCTCCCTTGAATTGTTCTGTTGTTTCACTTGAATCGTTTCAATGTCTAATCCACGCTTCACTGGTGTTTGCCTCCACTTGGTTATGCAGGACACTTTCTCCCCATGGTTTCCAGAGGCTGTCATTGATGAAAAGTCCTGTCTGCTACCATACTGTGGCAGCCCTGTCATGGAGTAGACCTTCTTCCTGCCAGTGTTGTGGGACTCATTTCCCCAGAACCTTGACCTTAAATGCTAAATAGAGTGGTGCATGCAACATCTTTCCTTTATCAATGATAGAAACAGTAGGTGCAATGAAAGGCAGCAAGGGGCAGGTCCTCAGGAGTGGTTGGTCTCTCCCGCCAAAGTCCTGTCTTCTGCAAGTGGGCTTGGTGCAAGCAGGCAGTTTGTTGCTCTGGGCCACCCCCATTCAGGCCTTTGGAAATTTGAGGGTCAGCAGCACCTCTTTCTCCATCTGTGTTATATTTTGTCATAGGGGGACAGAGTAGTCCTAATGCCTCACAGATTTCTAGTGACCCTGCCTGCCTGCCCCCAGGGTTTAAATGGGAGTCCATGGAAACTGACTCAGGGGACAAACACAGTGACGAAGACCACAGTACTGTGGGAGCTGCCCCTCTTATTTTGAGGAGAAGGTTTGTCTTACTGGGCCAATCTCATGCACCCAGCTCCTTCTTCACTTAGTGGGAGGTTTCTCTCTTCTGCCGAAAGCAAGCTCACTCATCCCCCCGTTTCTGCTGGACAAGCGTAGACACTGCTGTGTCCAGTGGTGCATCCTGCTGAGGGTCATGCTAGATGTTGAGTGCAGCTCTGTGTCCAGATCTCATTCCCTTTCCTTGACTTTGGGGCTTACTTTTTGCAGGTTGACCCTCAACCTTTCTTGGTCAGGAATGCTGAAATTCCCAACTTTGTTTTTCTCCTTACTTGGGTTAGAGTTACTTAGGTCAGGCTAAGGGAGAGACTAATAGGCCAGACGGGAGTAACAGAGGGCTGTGTGGTGCAGAGTGGGGCTGCCGCCTGTTCCCTCCCTCCCCAGGGCTGGCTTTCTGGTGAAGGGGGAGCAGAGGTTTTAGACCCTTCCTAACTCTCACTTTTGGCTACCACTGAGAGGGCCTACATCCCCACATTCCTGGGACTTTGAAACCTGCTGACTTCTTGCTCTTCAATAAAGAAAATTCACCAGGGGTTTATTTAATAACAGTCCACTATCCCACTGTGCCTGCAGATTATTTGGCGATTTGGCTAGTTGAACTGTCAATCTTAGATTGCTCTCATTTGATTTCCTCCCTAGCGTCATTGTTTTTTGGGGAGACTCAGATACTTCAGTATAGTATAGCTTTCCATGTTATAAATTTTAAAGACTGAAAGTTTTTAATAATACTGGCTGGACTTTCTCCATTTAGGGTAGGCATACCTCATTATTTATTCTACAGATTTTGGAGTTCCCCCTTTTCCATAGGTGAGCTTGGAACTGAGTGCCAAACTGTTTTAGACTTATCCTGAAAGGCTGGGAGTACAATGCCACAGACGCCACTGAGCAGGGGAGCCAATTGCTTTATAATTTCTTAAGAGAGATTGCTTCTTAAGGAAGCTATAGTTCTATTCATGTCCCCAGTGACCCATTATTTATTTCCAGAGCAAAAATCAATCATCCCTGTTGCTCCTGGGGTGATACGGGAAATCTTCAGGAAGAAAGATGACACTGCTTCACAGCTATGACAGTTGTGAGTCATGGGGACTTGGATGTGTTTCCAATGGACCCTCTAATGTTGCTGGCCAGTAGGCATTGCCCCAGGCCTGCCTTCCTTGGGCTGAGGAGTTGGCCTGGCCAATTGCCTGTTCCCTCCAGCTGCTGGCTTCTGAGCTCCAAATAGCCTCAAGCCTTTACTGAAGATAGAAACAGGAGGTGCAATGAGAGGCAGCAAGTACCAGGACTTGTGAGGCATCAACTGGGATATCCTATCTCACATGGCACTCCACATCTACCACGCTTTCCACCTGCCACTTTGCCATCCTCTCCAGGGCTTGGCTTGGGAATAAGCCTTCTCACCATCCCTCCTCCCATCTGCTCTGTTTTGGAGGTTCAGTCCACAAAGCCTTTGGCTCTTCAAACTCTGTCAGGACAGTCAGTCCCTTTCTTAGAGACATTCATTGGCTTTGATGATTAGGGTTCTGGGTGCCTATGTTACAGCAGCCCATGTTTATGGGTACTTGTACTCAGAGCCTCTTTCACCTTTGCTTAGAAGGGTCTTATTCAGGCCTCAACGTCCCACAGTGGAAGGGCTCGGTCTTGCTCCTGGATGGAAAGATGACACTGAGGCCTGACTTTAGTTCTCCCATCCCCAGAAGAGGAGAAAGTCACTTTTTTTTTTTTTTTTTAACCAGCACCATGATTTCCTTGAAGATCTCCCATGTGGCTAAAGAATTTTTCAATTTGGCAGGGGTTTTGCTGCAGGAAACTTTTTTTCTAACCGTAACCTCCAAACCTCATAGTAACCTAAAGAATATCCCAATAATTCACCTAGCTTACTCTCCTTTCTCCTTAAAGTGCAAATCTTGCAAAACTATCTAGTGCTTATTCATACCCTTTTCCCAAAGTTTGTAGCTCAAGGCATCTGCTATTTTAGGTAGGAAGAGGAGAAGCCCATATGATCACGGTTTTCTGGATCACTTGTCACAGTCTCATTATGCAGTTGTGCAAATGAGTTGTTTCAATCAGGCAAGGCACAGTGACCTTGACCACCCAAGTCAGGTCAAGGAAAAAGGGGCTTATTATAAACATAGACATGGAAAGAAAGCACTGAACAATGGACAGGTTCCACAATATCTCTGTGAATAGTTTCCTCCAAGCTGTGCATTCTGCCTCCTGTCCCTCTGCTATCCTCTTATCATTTGCATGTCTCTCTACAACTGTGCCATTGTCCTTTCTCCATGAGCTGACTTCCTCCCTTTACTCACGGCTCCTGCTGTCTTATGGTTTTGAGATGGTTCATTGTGACTTATCTCATTTGAATTCTACATCATGAACTTTGGGTTTCAATTCCCATTAACTGGCTTATCTCTCAGCCATAGTGTGCCGACGAATCTATGGGCGTCCACCTCTGCCTCATCTGTTTTGGTTGGCAGGTGGAGACCATGTGGGACCAAACGTTGGTCCATGTATCCAGGGCTATGCAGGACATTGTCCCTCAGTAGGGACTATGAGAATGGCAAGCACACTGAAGTGGATTCATCCCAACATTAGTTTTGTTATGATGAAGGTTGGAGCTTTTCTCTCTCCTTTTCAAATAAAGGCAGGGAAGGAAGGTGGGTCTGAAAGGCAGGTGGACTCTGGGCATTACTGTGGGCACAAACTTCCCTTAGGAAGAGCCTGGTGATTTGTGAGGAAATGACCTCATTGTTAAATAGAAGAATGCATCCAGGATTCTTATTATGTCTGCTGAGAATGACCCTTCATGGACTCTGCAATCTGAAGCAGGTGGGGAGAGAGGTCGGGAAGGGCTGTTTCTCCTGTAACTCTCGCCCAAGCTTGCCCAAAGGCGACCATACGACTGGCGTTCATGGGCTAGTCAGAAGAGAGAAACGTAGTGCCCCTCTGTCTTATACCTGCTAAGGATGCTAAGAGCGGGCGTGTCTTGAGAAACAGTACATAGACTCTGGATGGGGAATAAAGGGAAAGATCTCTAGAGATCAAGAAAAGAGCTGCACAAAAAGAAAACACATTTTCGGTGGGGAGCTGTTTCCTTCCATGTGGCGGGGTGATTATTTTAGCCTCTGGAAAGAAGCTCCCTCACTCCTACCAGGGAAGAAAGAGGGGCTTAAGCTGCTTGGATTGAATGTGGAAAGATTTTACTGAGCATGCTCAGCTCAGCCTGGCCCTCTTTTTCGTGGGGGGAGCTGTCCCTAGGGTCAGAAGTTTCTTCTGTGGCTCTGGATCTCCTGAGCAGTTCACTTCCTGCCACAGGAAACCTGTCCTGCATCAGGGTTTCCAGGGATCTTCTGGGTGTATCAGGCAGGATAGGCTAACCGGTGAAACAAACAACTTGCAAACATTCCATAGCTGAACAAAAATAAATGTTTGTTTCTCACTTATGTCACTGTTCAGTGAGGACTGGTGGTAAAGAAACAGTCTCTATTCCATGCAGTAATGCTGAGACCTAGTGTTCTTCCTTCTGGTGGCTTTGCCCTCTTCTAAGCCCTGAGAGTCCTCTTCATTCAGCTTGCAAATGAGGGGAGGGTGTGAAAGCGTGAAACACACTTGGGAAATTTTTATGGACTGTTAGGAGAGTGCACAGAATTTTTTTCCACATTCCATTGGCCAAAATTCAATCACATGAACAGAGTTAACCATAAGGGAGGCTGAGAAAGATATAGCATAGCTGTGCCCAGAAGAGGGGACAAACACAGACATGGGTGAACAGTAGCTGTTAATGCCACAGTGGGGAAGATCAGTTCTAGAGTTCACTGTTAGCAGGCTTTCTTGCCTGTAGGCACAAGCTACATTTGTTAGTAATAAGGGTGTTGTTTTAGTCTCTTCTCTGTTCTCTTTATTTTATAATCTGTTCAAGATGCTCATGAGGAAAAAAGAAGTGATATTTGGACGTCTCAACTCCAACATTTTGTGCATGGCCTGGGAACATTGAGAAATATAACAAAGCAGTTGAATAAGAAATCGGGATATATTTTGGACATTAATTTTCTTTGAACTTTTAATTACAAGGTGAAGAGAATATGATTTTGGATTTTAACTCCTTTGGGGTTTAATATCTTTGTACGTTAATCATTGAACCATTTAATTTTAATTTCAGAAAATTCATGATGAGAAGGAGTTTATATTCTAATTTGGAACATCTTGTAATTGGTATTTTATTGCTGGAGTATCTTTTTTTGTCATTTTTTTTTTCTTATTATACTTTAAGTTCTGGGATACATGTGCAGAATGCGCAGGTTTGTTACATAGGTATACACATGCCATGGTGGTTTGCTACACCCATCAACCTGTCATCTACATTAGGTATTTCTCCTAATGCTATCCCTCCCCTAGCCTTCCAACTGCTGACAGGCCCCAGTGTGTGACGTTCCCCTCCCTGTGTCCATGTATTCTCATTGTTCAGCTGACACTTATGAGTGAGGACATGCAGTGTTTGGTTTTCTGTTCCTGTGTTAGTTTGCTGAGAATGATGGTTTCCAGCTTCATCCATGTCCCTGCAAAGGACATGAATTCATCCTTTTTTATGGTTGCATAGTATTCCATGGCGCATATGTGCCACATTTTCTTTATCCAGTCTAACATTGATGGGAATTTGGGTTGGTTCCAACTCTTTGCTATTGTGAATAGTGCTGCAATAAACAAATGTGTGCATGTGTCTTTATAGTAGAATGATTTATAATCCTTTGGGTATATACCCAGTAATGGGATTGCTGGGTCAAATGGTATTACTGGTTCTAGATCCTTGAGGAATTGCCACACTGTCTTCCACAGTGGTTGAACTAATTTACACTCCCACCAAAGTGTAAAAGCATTCCTATTTTTCTACAGCCTCTCCAGCATCTGTTGTTTCCTGGCTTTTTAATGACTGCCATTCTAACTGGCGTGAGATGGTATCTCATTGTGGTTTTGATTTGCCTTTCTCTAATGAGCATTGATGATGACCTTTTTTTATGTTTGTTGGCCACATAAATGTCTTCTTTTGAGAAGTGTCTGTTCATATCCTTCACCCACTTTTTGATGGGGGTGTTTTATTCTTATAAATTTGTTTTAAGTTCTTTGTAGATTCTGGATACTAGCCCTTTGTTAGATGGATAGATTGCAAAAATTTTCTCCCATTCTGTAGGTTGCCTGCTCACTCTGATGTTAGTTTCTTTTGCTGTGCAGACGCTCTCTAGTTTAATTAGATCCCATTTGTCAATTTTTGCTTCTGTTGCCATTGCTTTTGGTGTTTTAGTCATGAAGTCTTTGCCCATGCCTATGTCCTAATGGTATTGCCTAGGTTTTCTTCTAGGGGTTTTATGGTTTTAGGTCTTACATTGAAGTTTTTAATCCATCTTGAGTTAATTTTTGTATAAGGTATAAGGAACAGGTCCACTTTCAGTTTTCTGCATATGGCTAGCCTCTTTCCCCAACATAATACATTAAATAGGGAATCCTTTTCCCATTGGTTGTTTTTGTCAGGTTTGTCAAAGATCAGATGGTTGTAGATGTGTGGCATTATTTCTGAGGCCTCTGTTCTGTTCCATAGGTTTATATATCTGTTTTGGTACACAGTACCATGCTGTTTTGGTTACTGTAGCCTTGTAGTATAGTTTGAAGTTAGGTAGCGTGATGCCTCCTTGCTGTAGTATCTTAATGTTGTCATTGAATTTTGCTGTAGAACATACGATGGTCTATATTTAGAGTGACCATATAATTTATCACTCAAACTAGATAGTTTTGAGAGAGAAAGGAGGCTATATTAATGATTTTGCTGGGATAACAGGCAAAAACCTGGACTGTCTTGGGTGCATTGGTGTTTATGGTCACCTCAGTTACATTGGGCAATTCGGAATAGCATACTTTGGAAAGAGAAATGGAATAAGGAATGGATTTGCAGTCTTTTAGAAATTTAATTAGTAAATTTTCTGACCCACATTAGAGCTCCCTGGGGATGAATTTTAACTTGTCCACTGATGTTCCCAAAAGTATCTACAGAGAAGCTGTATGAGTTAGGGTTCATCCAGGCAAGGAAAGAGAAACCACACTAGGTATTTCAGATAGACAGACTCAATGCAGGGAACTTATCCCATGGCTATTGGAGGACTGAAAGAGCAGGAAGGAGGAGTAACATAGAAATTCTAACTGCAGAAAACTGCTAATATTCCTAAGACTGGAGGAACAAAAAGTAAAGGGTAGAATTGTCCTGAGAGTTCAGAAGAGGCCCCAGGGCTGATGCTGGGACTCTGGGGGTGAGCTCCATGCAACTGAGGACTAATAGTGCCTGGATGCTGCTAGTAACTGAGAAGATGGCAAGGCTGGGGCTTGGAGGAAGAACTGCCCACTGCCACCCCTGATCTCCCCCCTGCAATTATGTTCTTGCTTGCTTCTAGTCTCCTGCCTATCTCCTTTTGGCAGACAGTAAGTCAATGATTGAGGTAGTCTGAGAAATTTGGTTTGCAAAGTACTTGCCCCACCATCAAGAGAAGGGAATAGAAAGGTGGCTTTGGAGCTGAGAAACAATAGGGAAATAAAGGGCACAGGTGCAATGGTTGGCACTGGGGGAGTGCCTGTTGAAGAGGGAGCAGAATGCTCTTGCTGGAACTTCTGATCTCTGAGGATCACCACAGGCTTAAACTGAGCATGGGCTTAGGAGTTAAGTGCAAATGAGTAAATAACAGACAGTTGGGGATATCGGGGTGGGTTCTTCTTTTCCATTCCTGATGTCTTCTTTCACTGTGGAGATGTCACATTCCCAATTCCTATTTGCCGTTCAATCACTCTGATGAAAAGGAATGGCTGAACCATGCATCATGAATTTGCAGAGAATAAACCAAGCACGCTCAGCTCTGCCTTCCCCTTCTCTTGGGAGTAGGCTGCTTACAGGAAGCTGATGTTCTCCTCTGCCCCTCCATGTGTAAACATTACCTGTGCGTTCATTGAGTTAATATTTATTGGTATCTACTCAATTTTGGGTGTGATTCTGTCCTTGGGAATACAACATTGAATCAAACAAAGATCTTTGTCTCATGGGAAATATCAACAATAAACAATAAACATAGCCAATAAGCACATCGTACAGTATGTTAAAAAGCAACACATACTACTACAAAAGAAAAATGCCGGATGGTCGGGCATCCGGATTGCTGGGCTGGCAGCTGCAGTATTAAATGATGTAGTCTGGGTGGGCCTCTCTTAGAAAGTACTATGTGGGCAAAGATCCGAGGAAAGCAAGGATGTTGGACAAGCAGATATCTGGGGAAAACATATTGTCAGAGGGGGAAGTGCTCAAGTTCATGGGGAGGTGGCTCAGAAGCTCATTCTGACAAACATGAGTGCTGTTTGTTGCTCAAACTCACAACCCTGGCAAATGCCATCGACTTTGAGGTGAATCTTGACTATTCTCTTCCTCAATTCAAGCAATCACCTGTCCCCAGTAGGAGCAGGGCATCAGGTTCTTGCCCCCAGCAGAGGCGGGTTTAATCACCAGGTGAACCTGCTGAGGTGTTTGTTGCCTGGAACGAAGCCTCAATCAGCACTGGCTATAGTTAGCACTTTCACCAGCTCTGCAAATGGATGCGAATGGTCCCTTAGCTTGCCCGCCTCACCTGCCTCAGCTTTGCGTCCAAGAGAACAGTGTTACAGCAATGGCTGTCTATTGGCAAAGAAAGGAGCACACTGCTCCTTTTGAAGAAGCAGTCTTCAGTCTCCAAAGCATGGTCTAGAACTAGGATGGGGGTGGGATGAGTGGGGAAGGTGGGGCCAAGTCTGAAAATCTTGGGGGTCTGTGAGGTCAAAACTATTTTTTTAACAGTACTAAGATGTTACTTGCCTTTTTCATTTTTGTTCTGTCATGTGTACAGTGGAATTTTCCAGAGGTTACATGGCATGTTATAATGCAACAGATTAAGTGCAGAGGCAGATTAAAACACTCCTTTTTTTTTTGCTAACTACATATTTGTGAGGACTGATTTTCCTTATATATTTCCATCAAAACAGCATATTGCAACAGATTGAATGCAGAAGATAGGAAAATCTGTCTTCTATTAAGTCAAACTTAAAGAGATTTGCATAAAGTTAAAACAATGTCACTTTTTTCACTAAATTTTGTTGAAAATGTTATTTTCATATAATAGATATTTATGTTGATACAGTGAGTTTATTATTATTTGTAAATGATTTATAAACAAACATTTTTTCATTTAAAATTTTTAACATGAATGGATTATAAATATCCATGTAAATAAATATCAATGCATACAATACACATAAGCAATCATAAAGGACTTGTTTGGTCTTTTTGAGGCCAAAATATTTAAGAATGGCTGCTCTAGAGTGCTTTGATAAGGTGTCACATCAGCATGTTGGTGTAGCCCTCAAAACACCTCCGCAGAGGTGTCCTTACTTGTTCCAAGACATCACATCAACACATGGCCATATTTCCCAACTTGGCTCTTGTTTGGGCATTTATATGCATGCATAACTACATTAGATTAAAGTCTATCTTTATGTGAAAAAAATGCATTTAATCTCTAGTGGAAAGAGGAAGAATTAGAGATGTCTTGAGTTTACCAGAAGATATCTAGACGGTTAGAAGTAATAAAGTTGGACTCTTAGGAGATAACATTCATGTTCCAGTTGGACCAGGGGAAACCACTTAGATGTAAGCAAAGGAGGCCTACACAGTTCCTGGCCGTGAGGTACTTGAGCTCTGACCCCCTGGGAGGCTCTTAAGTACCAGTCCATTGAAGAGTTGCATGAGAGCCACCTGGATACATCACCTGGGTGAGTTGCTATAAATATAGATTTCCATGTTCTACCCAGAACCCAGTAAGTCAGAATCTCTGAGGTTGGGGGTTCAGAAATCTGGATAAAAAATAAATTCCTTGAGTGATTCATGATACAGCCAGGTTTGAGAACATTGGATCGGCCTACTTAAAGTCTGTCAGATAATTATGATGATGTTTGAGTTACACTGTTTGCCCCAAATAGCTCTTCCAGTTGCCTACCATGGGCTCAAAGTACCAAGCTTTGGTGATTAGTTCTTTGGGGTTAGGGCAGCAGTATCTCCAGTGTTCCCTATATAGAGGACGAATCCTCTCCTGAGGAATGCTGTGTTCAGCTGTGCTCTGGGGCTAACATCACCACATAGTGGGGTATCATACACTTGAGATCTCCACCCTGGGGGACAAGGAAGGGCAGAAAGAATGAGGACAAGCAGGAGGAGACTCTTTGGATGAATATTGAAGTGGGAAACCAGAAGCAAACGCTTAAGGATTCCAGGTCCCCTCAGCAGGCAAGAAGAGAACAGAAGATGGATATTGATTTCTTCTGAAGTGACTCACAAGGCTCTGTGGAGGAGCCAAGTCGTTTCTGCAGACTTTGAAAAATATTGGCATCAATATTCCTGCTGTCACTGGATGCTAATGATAGATGATGGCTCTGAACACAGAGAAGGATCTTTCAGCCGTCTCTGCTGTTTTCTGTATGTAACTGAGACCCAGTTGATCACCTCCGTTTCTAGTCTGGCTCCCTTCTCTGCACTGCTTCCAAAATAAAGTGAACACCCTTGAATCTGCCACCTAGAGCAAAAAAGAGACTCTGACATCCCCTCTCTGTACATCTTTTCCCTCTCCCTGCAAATATATTTCAGTCTGGACTCTTATAAAAAGTGATTTCCTGCTTTGCTTTAGAGTTTTATCACTGATAGGGTTTGGCTCTGTGTCCCCATCCAAATCTCATCTTGTAGCTCCCATAATTCCCATGTGTTGTGGAAGGGACCCAGTGGGAGATGACTGAATCACAGGGAGGGGTCTTTCCTGTGCTGTTCTCGTGATACTGAATGGGTCTCACGAGATCTGATGGTTTTAAAAATGGGAGTTTCTCTGCACAAGCTTGCTCTTTGCCTGCTGCCATCCACGTAAGATGTGACTTGCTCCTCCTTGCCTTCTGCCATGATTGTGAAGCCTCCCCAGCCATGTGGAACTGCAAGTCCTCTTTCTTTTGTAAATTGCCCAGTCTTCGGTATGTCTTTATCAGCAGTGTGAAAAACAGTCTAATACAATTACCTATGTGTGCACTGCCAAATATCACTTAATTTTGGCTAGTTTTGAATTTCATATAAATGAGATCATATGGTATCTTTAATGACTCTGTCTTTGACCTTTATATTATGTTTTTAAAAGTTTTTTTATGTTGCTACAAGCATATGCAGTTTCATTTTTTTTAGTTGCTATAAAGTATTCCATTGTGTGAAATATACCATAATGTATTTATCTATTCTACTACTAATGGGCATTTGTTTTGCCTCCAATTTGAAGCTCTTATAATTAGTGCTATTATGAATATTTTTTTCATATGTATTATGGTGCACATAATTCACAGTTCTGTAGGGTGTGTACTCAGTGTGGCATTTCAAGGTCACGGGAAAAACAAATCCTTAGTTTTACTAGTTTAAGGCATGTAATTTTCCATAATAGTTGTACTAATTATTCTCCAGTTCACACAAGATAAGCATTTCTGATGCTCTACATCCTCACCAACATTTGATATTGTCAAAGGTTTTAAGTTATGCCAATATGCATACTTATATATCATTGTGATTTAATTTACTTTTCCTCATTTTTTAATGAGATTAAACACCTTTTCATAGGTTTGTTATCCATTTGGATAACCTCTTTTCTGAAGTTAATTCTTGCCCATTTTTCTATGTCTTCTATTGTCTTTTAAAATCTTTTTCTTACTGATTTGCAGTTTTTATATATTACAAATACTAGATCTTGGTCAGTTACATAGTTTGCAAATGTCATTTTCCATTCTATAGCTTGTCTTTTCACATTTTTAATATACTTTGTTGAACAGAAATTTCTAGTTTTAGGTAATTAAATGTATCAATATTTTCCTTCTTGAGTACAGTGGTTTTGTGTTTTGTTTAAGAGCTCTTTCCTTCCCCTGAAATCTTTAAGGATATTCCCTCATATTATTTTTTCGATGTTGTATTGTCTTATGAATTTAGGTCTATAATCCACCTGGAACCAATCTGACATACAATCCAGTAGGTTTTCATTTAAATTTTCTCCCATATAAATGTCCAGTTTTTTATATAATTGAAAAGAACACCCTTTCCTTACTGCTTTGCAATGTTACCTCTGAAACAAGTCGAGTTTACCTATATGTGGGCATCTTTCCCTGGACTCCTTTTCTATTCCATTTGCGAAGTTGTCTACTTTAGCGCCCATACCACAGCTTTCATTATTATTCTTTCATGATAAGTTTGATATGTGGTCAGATAAAATCTCCCATTTTTGAGTCGACAATGTCGCGGTTAATCTTGACCATATCACAAGAAGGAAGACCAAAGTCTATCAACAAACCTGGGCAGATTTTTGTCACAAACAAAAGTCTGCTCTGTGAGCCCAGCAGACTCTGTCCTGGACCATTGTTTTCTTCAAGCCCACCAAATTCCTAAAAATCATTTATTATTCCCCTAAAATCATCCACACTTCCCCATCTCTCTTTCCCCTAAGAAGAAGGCTCTACAAGCATCTGCACCCATTGAAGTATTGGTCAATCACTCTGATTTTCCCCGTGTGCATAGGAGTAATAAATTCATATGCTTTTTCTCTTATTTATCTGCCTTTTTATGACTTGATTTTTCAGTGAAGCCTCCAAGGGCAAAAAGGAAGCTTTCCCTTCATTGCTACAAAACTTTAAAAATTAAATTTTTTATTTATTGCTGTTATGTGGAAAAATATTGATTTTTATATCCTGCAACCTTATTAAACTTTCTGATTAATTCTAATAATTTATCTGTATATTATTTTGGATATTCAGCTATATATTTATATCTATAATGTCAGTTTTTATTATTCATTTGGAATCCATATGCTTTTTATCTTATTTTTTTTTCTTGTTTTACTGCATTAGCTAGGATCTCTTACAACATTGAATAGAAGTGATGATGCTGGCATTCTTCACTCATTCTTTATTTCAAAAGGAACATCTTCAAAGCTTCACCATTAAGTATAGGTTTCCTGTAGCTTTCTTGCAGATAAACTTGAAGGTTTAAGAAATTGTCTTCTATCCCAAGTTTGTGAAAATCTTTTAGCATAATTGGAGGTCAAAAAAATTTATCAAACATTTTTTCTGCATCTGTTAATATATTGTTTTATCCTATAATCTATTAATATAATGAGTTCAGTGATTTTCTAATAGTAAGCCAACATTGCATTCCTGGAATGAAACCAGTTTTGTCATGTATGTTAGCCTTGTTATCTTTTGCTGGATTTGATTGATAATTTTTGTTTTTGGAATTTTTACATGTATTTTTATGGCAAAATTGACTTGCAATTTTTTTCTTATAATGCCTTTGTAGATTTTGGTATTGAAGTTTCTTTAGCCTTATAAATAATCTGAAAAGTCACACTTTTTCTATTTTACTGAAGACTATAAAATTGGTGTTGCTTTGTCCTTAAATTTTGGTAGAGCTCACCAATGAAGACATTCTCTTTCTTTAGCAGTTATGCTACTATTCTGATTTTGTTTCTTCTTGGGTCAATTACATGTTTTCCCATTTATCTATATTTTCAATTTGTTTTGACATAAGCTGGATCATAATATCCTTTTATTATCTTTTGATTGACTCCAGGATCTATAGTGATATCCTTTAAAAAATACTGTTTATTTGTGCCTTCTCTCTTTTTCTTCCTTTGATCAGTCTCATCAGAGGTTTATTAATTTAATTTTTTTCAAGAACAAGATTTGATCTTTGTTGAGGCTTTTTATTATGTTTATTTCTTATTTCCTATTCTTATTATTTTATTTTATTCTTTATACTTCCCTTGAGTTTAATTTGGAAAATTTTTCTAACTTCATAAGATAGATAATTTATTGATTTTTAATCCTTCTCTTTTTTCTTTAAGTATTGTTTTACTTGTATCCCATACATTTAATACATAACATTTTCATTAGCATTCAGTACAATTGTTTTCTAATTTTCATATACTTTCTTCTTTGGCAATAAGTTATTTAGAAGTGTATTTCCTAATTTCCAAACCTATCAGAATTTCTAATTATCCTCTTACTCTTGAGTTCTAGCATAATTATAGCGTGATCAGAAAAACCAGACTCTATGAATTCAATCTTGTGAAAGTGTTGAAGCTTGTTTTATGGCCTGGCGTGTGGTCAACTTTGGTAACTGCTTCATATGTGTTTGAAAAAAATGTCTATTTGGGGGTGGTAAGGTAAAGTGCTCTACCTGTGTTATTCACGTTGTTCAAATTATTCAGATCATTCCTGATTTTTGTCTGCTTTAATTACTGGCATTAAGTGTGATAAAATTCCCCATTATGGTTGTGAATTTTTCTATTTGTTTTATAGTTCTGACAACTTTTAAAAGTATATATTTTGAGGCCATGTTTTTAAATGCATGGAAATTTAGAATTATTACTTCATCTTATTAAACTAAAATGTTTATCATTATGAAGTGTCCCTGTTTAATTCTACTAATACTTTTTGCCTTAAAGTGTATTTAGTCTTTATTAATATAGCCTAACTAGCTTTCTTTTAGCTATAGTTTCCATGGAACACCTGGATCCATTCTTTGATTTTCAAACTTTCTGTATCCTTATGTTTTAGGCATGTCTTTTGTAAACAACAGACAGTTATTTATTTTTTAAAAAATCAGTCTGATAGTCTTTGATTATTAACTGGGGCATTTAATCTCTTTGCACTTATAATTACTATAAGTTTGGATAAAAAAATCCACCATCTTCCTATGTGTTTTCTGTTTATTCCAGCTGTTTTATGTCCCTGTTTCTCTCTTTTCTTGCTTTCTTTCCAACTGTTTGAGTGACTTGTCACTCAGCTTTTCTTCTCTTTTAGTCTGAAAAATATATATGTTTGCATTTCTATTATTTTAGTGATGACCTTGAAATTGTAACATGCATTCTTGGTGCATCAATGACTAATCTTAATCCACATTTTGCATGCAAGACAATTAAGGAACTTGAAACTATTTAACTACATTTAGTCGCCTCTAGATTTCTATGCTATTGTTGTGTGTAAGAATTTTTTTTTTTAGGCGAAGTTTCCCACTTGTTGCCCAAGCTGGAGTTCAATGGTGTGATCTCGGCTCACTGCAACCTTCTCCTCCCGGGTTTAAGTGATTCTCCTGCCTCAGCCTCCCAAGTAGCCCGCCACCATACCCGGCTAATTTTTGTATTTTTAGTAGAGACGGGGTTTCACCATGTTGGCCAGGCTGATCTCGAACTCCTGACCTCAGGCGATCCACCCTCCTCGGCCTCCCAAAGTGCTGGGATTACAGGCATGAGCCACCATGCCTGGCCGTGTAAAAATATTAATATTGAGTCACCTCCTTGGAACAGCTTTGGAGTCTCTGAGCAATCTGAAAACCATGAGACCAGATGATATAAGACTCCATCCACTTTAACATTCTGTAAGCCTGGAATTGCACTTTTAAAATGTTAACTGGACCAGCCCTATTGTGGAAATGTATTCTTAAAATGCAATTGCAGAGAAATGAGGCATGAGTTTTTCATGTTTCCAAAAACACAGAGATTGGCACCTAAACAGTTACAACGGTCTCCCTTCAATTAAATGCAATTGGAAAGCTTCAGGGAACACTAGTCGATCTGCATATAAGATGAGGTATGTTCAAATGATGATGAAAAAATTGGAGTTAGCAACAGGTCTGTAGCTCACCTAAGACAATTCTAGAAGAGTAGAATCACTTTATTTCCTGTTAAATGTATTTTTGTTTTCCTTTTTTCTCTCAGACTCAGGCTTGTGGCCTTTTCTGATTGACACAGCAAGTTGGTGTCTTTTCACTGTCTCCTTGATGAAGTACCTGCATCCAATATGAATTTAAAGAGGCTCTGTAAAGTAATTCAACAGCAGCAAATATGCTACTTAGGAATGAGTCAATCCAAGATATGTAAATCCAAGAAAAGTTTTAGACTGAAGCAGTGGTTTTATAAAATACACACGTCCAAAGACACTTTTTTTAGTGGAGGCAACTTGCTGAAGAAGAATTTGAGAGGATCTTTTAACATTTATAAACAGACCAATTTGCAATTACTTAGAAAATAAGTAGGCTCCAAGAAGAACATACCTATGGCTATCCCATTTTTTGAAGACAAAAATGGAATTACAAAATTAAACAAAGGATGTATTTCATGTTTGAATTTGTAGAAAAAGTCTTAGAGCTGGATAATGAAAATAAATAAAATTACAAATAAAATAACTATGAGATCCTAAGAATTTTGCCACCATCTTTGGGAATAACTAATGCTGATAAACTAGAGGCTAATACTTTGGTGCCAATTCCAACTCCTTGCACTGTACAAAGGGGGAAAAGTATCTTAATGCACAAGAAATTATGAGACAGCAAAAGTAAAAACCAATGTTTTATGCGGAAAGTTTCAATTAAAGTGAAATTCATATTTTAAATTACCAAATTATAAGTGGAAACATTTGTAATGTTTTCAAAATGGTCTTCACTGAACTATCTCTATCTAGCCTGGAGGCTAGAGATGGAACTTAACTATCCACTTAAATTTATATCTATGTATTTGTGCAAAGCTAAAACTTTAAATCTAATAAATTATTTGAATAATTTATTATCTGAATCAATTAAAACGAAGTCATTATTATTTGGAAAACTAAATCTTGACCATGATGAATATCTTAATTATTTTGATATATGAAATGTGCAATTTAATTTTTATGTGGGGTTACATTTGGAATTTTCCTACATTTCATATTTAGTAAGTGGATTTATTATAAGAACAGTGATTTTTTTAAATAATGAATTTAATAAGTGAAAGTTTTGAAATTTTGATTTACAGATCATTATTGCCATCTGCTGTTTCCATAGTTTAACTGCATTTTTTCCCCCCCAATTGCTTTACTAAAAGACAAAGGAAAAACTGAGGCAAGTTTTAGATATCCATAACTGGATTAGAGATCTCTACGTAAGACAAATAATTTGCAGCCAGGTGCAGTGGCTCATGCCTGTAATCCCAATACTTTGAGAGGCAGACGCGGCAGGAGTGCTTGAGGCTAGGAGTTTTAGACCAGCCTGGGCAACATACTGATACCCCATCTCTGCAAAAATAAACAAATTAGCTGTGTGTGGTGGCCTGCACCTGTAGTCCAAGCTATTCAGGAGGCTGAGGCAGGAGGATCTCTTGAGCCCAGGAGTTCAAGGTTGCAGTGAACACCATTACACTTTAGCCTGTGTGACAGAGTAAGACCCTATCTTGAGAACAACAACAAAAAGCTAAATCATGAGGCATCTCTGTTTCAAAGATGATAAGATAATGTAAGAACATATTGCATCATACCTAATTATAATGTGCTATTTTGTCAGTTCATCATAGATTAAAGTATCAGGGTAACTGCTTTAAATTATTGTCATTAGTTAGTATACAGCTAAAATGTGACTCAACCATTCAAAATAATGAGGTCAAAATAAATGACCACTGTTAGAGAGGTTGTAAAAAGGTGAAAACATCCATGATTCTATTTAACCGCACATAAAACTAAGTGTCAGGATTTCCCTCTTATACACAAATCTACTCCTCTCCTTAGTAGGAGTAGGTACGTAATTATTTAGGCAACTATCTCTCAGTTAACTAATGAACCTAAAACATGTATTACTGTTCAATAATTACTAACATATCACTTGGTGACAAAGAAACCAAGTGAGCAAAATATTAATTGGAAGTATTGGCAAAAATAGCAATTACTTCTGCACCAACCTAAAAATACTCACTAGTGCACTATAGGATGGCTAGTCTAGAACATAATAAAGGGACATTTGTTTAAGCATGTGCTGTGTTTTTGATGCTTTACAAGCATTAATTCATTCGATCATACCTTCAGGAAGACAAATATAACCTTCTTCATTTTTCAGATGAGGAAATTAATCCTAGAGTGGCTAAATTACTAGCTCAAGGTCATAAATCGGTAATCTTCCTATATAAGTCCCCTGTGTAAAAGATTTAGAGCAGCATGTGGCACACAGTTAATTTTATGTGTTTGCTAAACATATGAATCATAAAATATATCCTGCTTCTTTTTTCCTTTAACACTATATCATGACTATTTTCCTATATCATTAAATATCTATGCAAAATGACTTTAGTGGCTGTAATGCTTCACTATATGAATGTTTCATAACTGAGTGTTTGACATTGAGGCCATTTCTATTTTTTCAACGATATAAATAATAGCACAATGAACACTCTTATAAAAAGATTAATTTTTTAAATGATAAAAATAACCAGATTTGTACTTTCAAGGGCTAGACCACGGGTAAGAGCATTTTGTATCCCACCAGGACACCAAGAGATGCAAAAGGTAATTGGAAACTCCAGAAAAAACAAACTGACCAAAAAGAAAAACAATCACTCCACTTTATTAGCTGTTAAAACTTGGGCAAATAACTACATCCCTGATGCTTGATTTTAAAATGTGCATATAGTTATTGCATGAATTAAGTGAGAAAACATTTTGAGCACCAAACACAATGCCAGGAATGTAGAAATGCTCCTTGAAAAAATCTCCCAAAACAAAATATGAACAGTAATAGCACTTACTGAATTTAAATGAGTGACAAGATAAATAGTACTGTCAGTTAAGTGTTCTAGACCTTCAGAAAAAGCATAATTAATATGGGCTGGAGAAATGGGCTGGGGCTTGGAAGGTGACAGCATTCAGATGGGCGGGGAGATGAGGATGTAAAAGCCAAGGGGTGACTTTTCCATGTGAGTAAAGGAATTCAGCAGTTATGGTGTCTCAAGCTGTGGACCTCACCTGAAATGACTGGGATGGAAGATTTGTGCCCGAGAAAGTGGGAAATTAAAGTTGAAAATGTATATTGGGCAATTATTGAAGGCATTGGTGAGCAAGCCTAGGACTTGATTTGTGGGCTATGGGGAGCCATGAACATTTTTGTGCTGTGTTGCATCAGGAAAAATTAACCTGACCACGATGAGCCATGATTTAGACGGGTCAGTTAGGATATGGGAGTTCAATTCGATCCATCATCAAACAGATGGGAAGTGAAGCGGTGTGGGCTCCAGCATGGGGCCGTGACAGAGGACACGGAAAATGTCAGCGGTCCCAGTGCGTCTGTGCCAGCCGCTTAGGCCTCCGGTAGGGCTGCGCGGTGACTGGGAGCTAAGCGCTCCCCTCTCAGTTGGTCCTGGCTGGTGCTGAAAGTGCTTGAGCACACCGCTCCTAGGGCTGACGACTTCTCGGAACCTTACTGGAAAAGCATTTTGCTTTAAGATTCAGTAAACGCTGTCCCGTGCCAAGGAATTGGCGTCAACCTGAGGCTCTGGGGTCAGACCCACCGGACTCAGGCCGGCTGTGCCACGTGTTGCCCGCAGTCTTGACCCGTTCCCTCAGCGTTGACAACAGGCACTGACTGTCCGATACCCCCGCGATCGTAGGAGAGCAGAGACGTTCCTAATGCCTGGTACACCACGGGCGGGTCCGTTAGCTTCCCTGACACACTTCCTACAGTCATTTCTTGCAGCTGAGATCTTCCCCTTTAATACTTCGTTAATTAACGTGTAACCTTTTGGTTAAAATGTCAAAGCAAAGACTAAACCCGAAGGAATGAAGCCACGGGAAGTTCTTCAGACTTAGTCGCCAGCAAGGTTATGGCCCGAAGCGGCACGCGGGGAAGCGACCCGCAGAGCTGTGCGCACACGGGGTGCTGCGGGCGCTGGGGAGAGTGTGGAGAGGCTGCGTGGAGCTGCACGCTTGGGGTGGGGGACGGGGGCTGCACTCCCAGCGAAGCGCGTGAAAGGAGAGCGGTGATGGGTTCTGCGCCGGGGGGCTGGCAGCGTGTGGGGAGCTGTACATGGAGCTGCGCGCAAGGTGGCCACTGCACGTGCGGGCTTGGGGACTGGGCGCACTGCGGGCTGCAGGCGCTGGGGAGGGTGTGGTGAGCTGTGCGTGCGGCTGCTCTCACCGGAAGCTGCACGTTCGGGGAAGCGCGGAGGCGGGGTTGCTGCGAGCGGTGGGGAGCACGTGGGCGGACACGCAGGGACTGCCCGCGCGAATGGCTTCGACCGCAAGCGCCTCACCCCACATTTCACAGTCGCCATGACGACCGGGAGGTCCGCAACGGCTGCGGGTACAAGTCCGTTGAGGCTGCCAGGCGAGTCAGGCCTTTCTGAACCTCGCCCGACTCGCCTGGCCTGTGCCTGAAATTGACCCAGCTCCACCAGGGATTATGAGAAAACAAGGAGTAAGCGCAAAGCCGCTACAATCTTCCCGCCCTAGCCAGCCTAAGCGGCGGCGCGGGGCCTCCCCCGCCCGGGAGCCGGAGGTGGAGGAGGAGGTGGGAAGGTCGGCGCTATGCGGCGGGAACCTGCCAAGGGGCACCAGGAGGTCCTCCCCGCGGAGGATCCGAAATCTGAAAGCGCGAAAAGGCTTGCAGTTGGAGGTGATGGCCAAGAGCCTTCTTCTCGGCCCCTTCCAGTTCCTCCGTAATTTCCTGGCGCAGCTCCGGGAAAAGGTGCACAAACTGCAGGCTCCTTGGTTCTCCAGCAGGACCACTCTCGGCATCGGTGAGGAGAAGACTGGAGAGCCCTAGAGGGAGCCGCATGGCGCTTTTCTTGAGTCTTGAAGGAGATCAGTTTAACAAGCAAGGGTTTGTGTGTGCCTAGTAGTAAATAATAGCAAGGCCCGAGTAGAAAGAAGTTGGTCAAAGATCTTGTCACTGAACCAGGGGAGAGAGATGGGGAGTATATTGGTTTGAAGGGCTGTCAGATCGCAGGGTGTTTTAAGGTCTAGGAGTTTTATTTATTTATTTATTTATTTTTGAGACGGAGTCTCACTCTGTCGCCCAGGCTGGAGTGCAGTGGCCGGATCTCAGCTCATTGCAAGCTCCGCCTCCCGGGTTTACGCCATTCTCCTGCCTCAGCCTCCCGAGTAGCTGGGACTACAGGCGCCCGCCACCTCGCTCGGCTAGTTTTTTGTATTTTTTAGTAGAGACGGGGTTTCACCGTGTTAGCCAGGATGGTCTGGATCTCCTGACCTCGTGATCCGCCCGTCTTGGCCTCCCAAAGTGCTGGGATTACAGGCTTGAGCCACCGCGTCCGGCCAGGTCTAGGAGTTTTAAAGACTGAGGGGGAAGGATTAAGGAAAGAGGATGAGATTAAGATTCCAAGAGAGGAAATAATTAGTGGAGCAAGGCTTGGAATATTTGGGAGGGTAGAATTAAAGGCACAAATCTGAGAAGCTAACTGTGGAAAAGAGAGAGAATTCCTTTTCTGAGATGGCAGGGAGTAGAAAAGCGTGGATTACTATACGGAGAAATGTTAAAGTGGAGATAAAAGAAGTTGGGAGTGCTGGCGTTTCAGTGAAGTATGAGGCTGAGTCACCTTCAGAGGTGAGATTGATAGGATGCCCGGGTCCAGGGGACATGCTTCTGTCACAGCTTGGAAAGGGCATGCGATAAGCCCTTCAAGCATTTAGAATGCTGGCATCACTACACCGTATCCTTTTTTTTTCAGATGTGGTATGTGGGTTAAGGGAGGGAGTGAGAGACACAGAAAGATTTTGAGCATCTTTGGAAAGCTGGATGAATTTGGTAGTATATTTGACCTTTTCCTTATATATCATCTGAAGAGTTTTTGCCAGTGTATATAATTGTTAGGAGAATTAGAAATAGGATACAAATATAGTTGAATAGGATAGTCTCTGTGTATTTTTAAATCAATGAAGCCTAATAAACAGTTAATGAGCATCTTTACAACCATTTAAAATTTTCAATCTTTTAAAAATTATAGCGACCCCACTTGCAGACAGTCCAAAAATACACCATAGGCCATACTTTGCCTATCCTGATATAAAACAAGTAAATTTGAGAAGTATTTAAGATAAGCCCAGGACAGTTAGTAATATAGGAAAAGATCTGGATAAACATGGTTGAGAATTTCAACATTGCAATTTTTTAATTTTTTAAAATTTAATTTCTTCAATAATTATTGAATTAATTTGCATTTATTTTGTTAGCCAAGTGGAGTAATTTTTGAATTTTTAAGAGGCTACTATTGGTGGTTTATAAGATGACTTGCCAAGTATATTTGGGATCACCATAAGAAATACCATTATAAAATCTCAGAGGGGAGGTAGGACTTCTGGAATAGCCAAGGAAATGCACTCCTCCATGACGACAATGAAAATACTTGGAAAGTTTTCAAAATCATTTTCTTCAAAACTTTGGAAATTAAGCAAAGGTTTACAACAATCCGAAGGGCATTAATTCAAGAAAAGCTGCTGAACCTCTATAAGAACAGCAAAGTTTGTGGTGTTTTAACTTGTTCTATTCCCCACTCTTCTCTCTCCAGTTCCATGGTACCTTTGAAAACAAGCAATTCCCCAACCAAACAGGGGCACAGGCTGCGTTTGCAGCTCCTGTAAAAGCTCCATACCCAGAGTATTGTCTCCCAGCTCCCTGGTGAAGTCTTACGTATACATGGGGCGCTGGCACAGGTGACTCCAGATTAGTCTCCTAGGCCATCTAGTAGCTCCTAGGTCTGGGCGCTTGCAAAGAGCTTGCAGTTCATCAAGGGTTGAGTTGCACAATGGGGCTTTTAGATGTGCTGCTGAGGAAGTGATTGCCTGCATTTAATCGTCTTCTGATGAATGCTAGGGAAACTGATCTAGAGTGGCTCCTCCTGGTTAGAACTAGTGAAGCATACTGTATATATTTACTTCTTTTAAAAATTTCATATAAAGGAATAGAAAATAAAACTGATAAAACAAAACAAAAAAGGTCACAATCTTCCATAATTCCATCACTCTTACCAATTACCTGAAGTGAAAAAACCCTCTCAAGTCTTTCCCTTTGCTTGTCAAGCCCTGCTGCAAACAGGTAAGCTCTGTTCAGAATTTACTTTGTGTCTTGGATTTTTTCCTATGCTCACAGAGACAGGATTAGCTGGCCATCTTGCTTTGTGTGCTATCTTTCTAGACATGTAAAATAATACATTTGAAATACTTGTTTTAAAGGTATTTTATAATAAAGCAGCTTTTAATAACTTTCCTTTTTTTCTTTTTTCTAGCTGTCTTTGTGGCAATTTTACATTGGTAAGATTTAGTTTCAGTTTGAAATTTTTAAAAACATTTGAATTAAAAATTGTCGTCACTGTTTGCATACATTAAACAATAACTTCTGGCTATATTTGTAGGACATCTTTATGTGTGAAACAGCATTTACAAAATAGATGCATTAGGGGAATAGTAACTTATGAATTAAAATATTTTTGCTTTACCAAATAATTCACCACGTTTCTTTAAATATCTAGCTTTTCTAGTGTATTTTGCATGTGTAGTTCATTTAAAACCCTCCTTTGTTTTATGGTAATTATATGTTGCTAGTGAAATCACTTTTTTTTTTTTTTTTTTTGAGACAGAGTCTTGCTCTGTCTCCCAGACTGGCGTGCAGTGGCGCGATCTTGACTCACTGCAACCTCTGCCTCCCAGGCTCAAGTGATTCTCGTGCCTCAGCCTTTCAAATAGCTGGGATTACGGGTGTGCACCACCACACCCAGCCAATTTGTTGTATTTTTAGTGGAGACGAGGTTTCACCATGTTGGCCAGGCTGGTGTCAAACTCCTGGCCTCAAATGATCCACCTGCCTCGGCCTCCCAAAGTATTGGGATTACAGGCATGAGCCAGCACAGCCAGCCAGTGAAATAACTTTGGTGATAAAGTTTAGAAAACACCTGCCAATTGGAAATCAGGTAAAAAAGAAGATAAATGTTCGGCAGTGGTTATACGGAGTTAAATGGCTTTGAGTCTTTCAGTATGCAAGCCTGTGTACGTTATTTTACAAAAGTGTTTATAAAAATTTGTAAAATAATACTTCCCTCTGGAATATTTTATTTTTACCTGGGCTTAGCGATTTCTACCCTTGGGAGGTATGAGATTTGCCCCTGTGTTCTGTTGACACAGTGCTGCTCTAGATATTTAGTCTGCAGGGAGATTTTGATGTTAGAACTGAGGCTGCAATGGTAGGGAATATTTCTGCAGTTTTTGGTACCCTGGCATATGTCCTAAATGTAAAGAATGGTTAGTGGAAAACAGGGTTAATATATGGCACTTTGCTTTATTTTCAACTTCACTGGAAACTCATGACATGTATACATAAGTTAGCTGTAGCATGATTATTGACTGCAGCTAATTTTGTTTATCACATATGCTCCTTTCTTCACTGCCTACAGCTGTTGATTCACTACTAAAATGTCTTCAAGCACACACCTGCATTCTTTGGCACTTGAAAGTTGATCCCTTATGTGATATTATACTTATTGTAAGTCTGCTTTGATTTAAAGTAATTTTATTCAAAATTATATTCTGAACCCTTTTCAACACTTATGGAGGTATTTCCCAAGGCTGGTATATTAGAATCACTTGAAACTTAAAAAACAAACAATAACCTGCCTCTGTTCTTATTTAGAGGCCTGGGATGGAAGGAAGGGTGAAAAACACCACAAGAATTTTAGTTATACAATTAAGTTCTTTTTTTTTTTTTCCTTGAGACAGAGTCTCACTCTGTCGCCCAGGCTGGAGTGCAGTGGCATGATCTCTGCTCACTGCAACCTCTGCCCCCTGGGTTCAAGCAATTCTCCTGCCTCAGCCTCCCTAGCAGCCGGATTATAGACATACACTACCATGGCTGGCTAATTTTTGTATTTTTGGTAGAGACAGGGTTTCACCATGTTGGCCAGGCTGGTGTCGAACTCCTCACCTCAAGTGATCTGCCCGCCTCGGGCTCTGAAAGTGCTGGGATTACAGGCATGAGCCGACACACCTGGCCACAATTAAGTTTAAAAACCACTGAGTTAAGGAATTTCAGGTGTGTGCCATACTGGATTATAAATGCCTAAAAACATGCAAATTATAAAAATAATATAACAATTTATTGTTTTCTTTTATGTGGCTTTCTTATCACTTATTTTAATGTTGGTTTTGAAACTTGTTCTATTGTAATATGATACTTCATTTTTTTCTAGGTTACATTTAGTAACACTTTTTGAAAATGATCGTCATTTCTCTCACCTCTCATCTTTGGAACGGGAGATGAGTTTTCGCACTGAAATGGTTAGGTTTCTTTTTCTAACGAATTAATTTGTGGTTTAAGAATAGCGAGACTATGAGGTAGAAATGTATTAGGCATTGAAACGAACTTTTGGTGAACTGCACTGTTTCATAAGCTATAACCCAGGTTTATTATTTAAATAGTAAAGTGTTTGAGATTATTTTTCTGTTACTTATTTCATTATCTCTCACTCTTTCCTACTGCAGACTTCTTTTTAAGATAATAAAGATGAATTATAATAGGTGAGGAAGGAGGACAAAGGAAGCACTGAGGAAGTGATAAAGGGGAATGAAATGAGATGCTATCAGAAATTGCTTTCTCTTTGGCTACAGTTGGGAGATCCCATGTTTCACCTGGGTCTTTTAATGGTGATGATTATTATTTGGCTCTCTTTTGGTTTCAAGATAATCTCTTTTAAGAGATAACTTTTGATATAATTTTTAAATAATTTTCTTTTTTTCGATACTTAATATTTAAAATGGAGTTTTCGCCATACACATCTCACGTAATTATTGTGAGGAGTAAGTAGGATAGCGAATGCCAAAATTGCACAATTTTACATTTAGAAGACACCACAATCGTCCATCTTCCAGATCTGCTTGCAGCTGGTCGGGGGCCTAGTGAAGCATTGAAACTGGTTCTCCTCACTCTGGCCATTGCTTTTTGTTTAAATTATAGTAAAATTTAGATTTAAATTTGTAATAAAAAATTTCAATATTTATAATTTCAGCGTACATCTCAGTGACATTAAGTACATTCATGTTGTCTTGCAGCTATTACCACTGTCCACATCCAGAACTTTTTGCTATCCCAAACAGAAACTCTACCCACTAAACACTAATCACACCCAACTCTATTTTCTGTCTCTATGAATTTGCCTATGCTAGGCCCCTCAGTCACTGCTTTTTAATTTTCATCCCTATATTGCCCCTATAAAGTTTCAAAGCATTGGATACATTAACATATGTATGACATTTGAACATTTCTAAAGACAGAATATAAAATATTATTAAATAAAGAGTGTAACTGTGGCAGTCTGGACTTTGGTGACATATCGCTAGATTCTAATAGCAGTTCTGTGCTTTACTCTATGATGGCTAGTCAGGTAACCTCTCAGATTCTCAGTAATCTGATCTGCTCAATAGAAACAATGCCAACCTTAGAAGGGTTTAGGGAAAATGAAGGGGGATAATGAATGGCAACACATAGCAGAATACTTAACACAAAACAATAGCTGTTATTAGTAACTTATTTATATATTTAATATTTCCGTAAATACAGACTTTTGCATATTAGATATCCTTTAATTATTGTATTGCTTTGTTATCCTCCTAAGCAAAAAGGAAAATTCTTTATGAACTCATATTTTGCCAATCAACTACGAGGTAATGGCCTTTCAGACATCAGCTAAAACAGACCTTTAATTTAGCAGTTACTCATATTGGATGAGGCAGATTATAGCATATAGCATTTTTTAGGGAGAGTGCATTTTAAACAATGTGACCCTTTTTTGCTTTTAGATTTTAGGAGCGAAAGCAAGAAATTGAAGGGGAAATAAGACACAACATGCTATTGTTAATCCATGAATTTTAACTCAACAGCACTTTTACTATCCTAATGAAGCCTTTATTTTATATGCTGAAGTGTAAGACACTAAAATAATCTGCTTTTTAGTATATAGCATTTGTGAGCAACAATAGTCAATCGACATTGAGCTTTCACTTTGCACAGAGGATTTGATGGAGCTATGAAGTAAGCCAGAAGCATTGGATTCCTTGCTCATGATGCTTATGGTCATTATATTTCCTAAGAGCATGGGAAAAAAAGAAGTAATTTTCTATATGCAAAGTTGTACAGAGGCATGAAGGCATCCCTGTTTATGATAGAATTAATCAGATGTCAACCTTCAAGCATCTCAAATGTGGGGGATAAAACCAGATTTGGGAAAATTAAACATATACTGTCTACACCTTTTAAGACATTATTAGAGAAACTCTTTAAATCGTTTGACCATCCCTCCAACTCTTTAGTTTGAAAGCCTATAGAAAATTTGAAAGAATAGTACAGTGATCACCTGAAAATACGTGCTTTTTAAAGTCCAAGAATGCAAAACAGCGAGGAGTAATTAGGAAATCTTCTTATTGACCTTTTTTTTCCAGAAAAAAAATGTTCTAAAGAAGTGTTAAAAATAAATATTTTAAAGTTTTAATTACATTGACAATATGTGCCTTTTTTTTTTTTTTTTAATAAAGGGACTTTATTATTCCTACTTCAAGACCATTATTGAAGCACCTTCATTTTTGGAAGGACTGTGGATGATTATGAATGACAGGCTTACTGAATATCCTCTTGTAATTAATACAGTAAAACGCTTCCATCTTTATCCAGAGGTGAGTCATCATTTGAGACAAATATTATTTGTAGAGTGATCCTCTTTATCAGATAAAAGTAGTCAGCACAATCTTGTTAAGAAAGGGAGGGGAGCTTTCAGGTGCATTAAATGTAACAGTTGAGCAGAATGCCGTAAGTTCCTTCGTAAAATTTAAAGACCCCAGAAACTGTTCTTGCATGAACTCAAAGAATGAACCTTAGTGTGTAAATAATGGCCAGGGTAATAGACAAACCAAATGGAAAAGACAGTCATGGGAGCCAAATTCTAAATAGGGATGGGCTTTTGGCTTTGGACACCTCATAGGTGGGCACGATGACCACATGAAGGGACAGTGAGAGTGATGAGCTTGAATAGTGATCTTGGGGTTATGTTAGTAAAGTAAGATTTCTTTAGTCACACAGCCAGAAATCTATTACTATCTTCCAACACTTAGCCTAAAAGAGTATAGTTGTTATAGTAGTCTGTAAATGCTAGAAATTTGAAAAACGGAGACAAAATTAGTGAACTCAGTTTGTGAACTCAAGATAAATGCTAAATTTGACACCATGGTAAATACTACTGTTGAGTTTAAAGTTGTCTCAGAATCCAGCATATTAATTAAAAGTTACTGCTTTCTAATCCTTTATTCATATTTTTATAGCTTTTAAAAATTACTATTCTTTAGATTTTGAAATGCTTAAAACTACAGAGACTTAGAAAATAATATTCAAATATGTGCGATCAACCATCTAAAATAAATAAATGCTGATCTTTGTCATTTTTGCATCAGCTATTTTAAAATAATTAAAATATTATAAATACCTTTGTTCTGCTTCTAGTCCAACTTATACCTTTATTAAAATTTGGTGTGTGTATCCATCCAATTTCTGTTTTCAGAGATTGTTTTATTATGTGCTTTAAGTCCACATAAATGATCTCATACTGAATGTGTCACTGTAGGATTTTTTCTTCAAAATTATATTTTTGAACTTTCTGTATATATATATTTCTTTAATTTTAACCATTTTATGAATTCTAAAGTTTATGTATTTCCCCATCTTAATATATTATTTCCAATTTTTCAATTACAAGCAATGTAATCTCAAATGTGCACTTCTGTGTGATTTTCTTCTGTATATGTGCAGTATTTTGTCTAGGATATATACCTAGAAGTGGACTTGCTGTTATAGAATGTGTGCTTTTTCAGCTTTACCAGATATTGCTAAATTGCTGTCTGAAGCAAATGTAGCAGTTCACACTGCTGTCTAGAATTTTCTCATATCATTATTAGATTTTGAATTGTCCGACCCTGTGATTTTTACTCTTATGATGGCTGTGATATGCTTTTTTGTTTTAATTTGTGCTTCCCTTACTATTTATGGGGATAAATATATTTCCATGTTTAATAAGCATTTGGATTTGTTCTTCTATCAATGACATATATAAATCTTTGTCACCAAATCAGCTTTTTTGAGGTATGACTTACATGTAATAAAATGTGCAATTTTGAGTGTACCATTCTCTGAGTTTTGACAAATGTATGAAGCTATATATCCATCACCACAATTGAATTACAAAACATTTTTAGAATGCCAAAAAATGCTTCATTGTGGTAACTGTCTTTTCCCCCATTGAATTAACTGTCTTGGTATGTTTGTTGAAAATTGATTGACCACATTATGTGTGAATCTGTTTCTGGACTCTATTATTCTCTTGATTTATAATTATGCCAATACCACACTGTCTTGATTACTGTCTTGATTGAAATAAATCTTGAAAGTAGATAGTTCTCTCACTTTGTTTTTCCTTTTTAAAATTGCATTTCTATCTAAATGTTAGGGTCAGCTTATTAATTTCTCAAAAAAAAAAAACCTGCTGGGATTTTGGTTGGTATTATGTTGGATTTGTACATGTATTTGGGAAGAATTGACAACAATATTGAATTTTCTAATCCACGATCATGGTGTAGATCTCCATTTTGTTGATTATTTTTAATTTGTCTCAGCAATGTTTTGTATTTTTTCAATGAACAGTCTTTCCCTGTACTCTTTTATTATAAATTGTATTATTTAAAAATTTTTATTATTCCAGTTTTTGTTGCTTTTGTATAGAAATATAGTTGATTTTGAATATTAACTTTGTACCTGCATCTTGATGAAGTCAGCGGTTCTAGTAGCTTTGTTATAGAATCCTTTGGATTTTTCTATGCACATGATGATATAGTCTGTAATTAAAAGCAGTTTTATTTTCAGTAGGTATACCCTAAGTGTTTTTAAAACAGCTTTATTGAGGTATAATTGACATATGATAGCTGGTCATATAGATGAAGTGTGAAGTTTGATTAGTTTTGGCCCACCTGTAAAACCATCACCACAATCAAAACGATTGGCACATCCCTCATCCCGAAGTTTCCCTGTGCTCCTTCGTAATCCCTCCTTCCTTCATCTCTCTTTGCCCACATCCCATCCCTAGGAAACCACTGATATTCTCTTTGTCATTATGGTTTAGTTTGCATTTTCTAGAATTTTATAGAAATAGAAACAGAGTTGTTCTGTGCCCAGGTCTTAATTTATGCGATTGACTGAGTGATGACACAGATAGATCAGTGCCACCGAAAGAAGAATTTATGATCAATACTTCCATGGAGAAGAGGACAAGTCACATCACACAGAGCCACAGGAGAGAGACAGTTTGGTCAGGCAGAAGCAGTACTGAGGGTAAAGCCTAGGCGTCACTTTTATTGGGGTGTCTATGGGAAAGGCAAAACCGGGCAGAATTTAAAAAAGAAAATAAACAAATTGAAAGACAGTTGACAAACTGGGAGAAGATATTTGTTTGGATTCTTTTTGTTTGTTTTGAGACAGTCTCACTTCATCGCCCAGGTTGAAGTGCAGTGGCGTGATTTTGGCTCCCTGCAGCCTCCGCCTCCCAGGTTCAAGCGATTCTCCAGCCTCAGCCTCCGAATAGCTGGGATTACAGATGCGCACCACCATGCCTGGCTAATTTTTGTATTTTTAGTAGAAACGGGGTTTCACCATGTTGGCCAGGCTGGTCTCAAACTCCTGGCCTCAAAGCCAGGCTGGTGGTCCTCCCGCCTCGGCCTCCCAAAGTGCTAGGATTACAGTCGTGAGCCACCATGCCCGGCCAGGAGAAAATATTTGTAATATACTTTGGAGATGAAGGGTTAATATACCTAATATATAAAGAACTCTTAATTCTTTATATATTTAGCTTCTGGAGGCTTCAGGTGTCAGTTTGGTGATGAAGAGAGCGGGAATGATGACACTCTCATTCCTACAACAAGGAAAATAGCTGGACAAACTGCAAGATAACACCTTTTCTTGAATCCTTCAGAAAACTGAGGTCAGAGGACAACCAAGGCAAAATTTCAAGAAGGACAGGTGCCTGCAGAAGGCAATAGGAACTGAGCATTCTGGAATAGGGACTGGTTGACTGAGATAGATGCTTTTGAATGCCATATAAGCTGGTACAAAGATTAAACCAGAAATTTTTAATGAACAGCATACAGGCTTATTGTGAGCTGGCATGAAATGTGAAGGTGAGCAGGCTCTCTCAGGGAAGATTGGGGAAGTATTTAGAGAAAGCTTTCCTATGATGCTGGTTAGGGGACAGGAAAAGCAATCATTGCTCAGACTCTGCTTACACCCATGCTGTGAAATCTTTCCTAAGGAAAAGAAAGCCATTATCTGCAGGGAGAACGGTATCAAACCCATTGTCTGAGGACACTGGTGGGTATTCAGTGAAGCTGGTGAAAGAGAACAGGCAGGAAACAAACAAAAAAACCCCTAAATGTTAAAAAACAGTCATATTCCTTGAAGAGGGAACACTTATGAAGGGTACAGCCCCAAGTCCCAAATTCACAGTACCTGCCTAAGACTGAGGCTTAATTGGAACATCAGAAAACCTGTCACTCTTCCCCCATTACATTAACAAGCCTTTGGTAAAAATCACAGTGGAATGTGACCAAGTGAGTTTTGCAAGGCATTTTCTTTCTAGGGAGCAGCACAAAGGAAAACCCAAAACCAAGTTCAAAACAAGGTACCATTAGAGGAATTTGAAATCGCTAGTGTCCATAGCAGCAACAAACTCCAGCTTTGGTAACTATAGCAATTACAAACTTCAAATCCAGCCCACCCTAACTAGATTAACACAAATCCCTACAATAAAGACGTAACAGTAAGAAAGATGTTCTTATTTTCAAGCATAAAAATACTGACCTCTGTGCCTACTGTCTTATACAATATGTCTAACTTTCAGCAAAAATTTTGAGGCATACCTAAAGGTAAGAAAAAGCACAGTCTGAAGAGATAGAGCAGCCAGACCCAAAGAAGATACAGATACTGGAACAACTGGACAGGAGATTTAAGTAACTATGATTAATATTTTAAATACCCAAATGGAAAAGACAGATGATATGCAAGATCAGATAGATAATTTTAGCAGAGAGTTGGACACTGTAAGAATCAAAGGGAAATGCTAGAAATAAAAAAAAGAAGTAAAAAACGCCTTAGATGGGCTCATCAGCAGACACAGCACAGCAGAAGAAATAGGTCAGTAGGAATGCAAAGAGAAAAAATGTAGAGGAAGGAAACGATAGAGCATCTAAGAGCTGTGACACCATATCAAATATTCTAATATATGCATAATTAGAATCCCAGTGGGAGAGGAAAGGATGAGGAAGAATAAATATTTGAAAAAGAGAACTTTTCAAAATTAGTGACAGATACCAAACCACAGATCCAAGAAACTCAGAGAACATCAAAAAGGATAAATACCAAACAAATGCATGAATGAATAGATAAACAAACCAAACATGCGTATACAAACCTAGGGGTAAATGTAAACACATTAAAGAGTATGAGACAGAGAGTATCTCACAAAGCCTAAAATACTTATCATTTGGCTCTTTATAGGAAAAGCTTGCTGACCTCTTGTCTAAGAGAATGAATAGACTAGGGATATAATGTGAGTTTCTTGTGCAGCACCAAGGGCTTCATTTGAGGTTGATGGTCTTGAACTGAGAACAAAACCAGCCAACAGAATTGTGTTTCTCCAGCTATACTTAGATTCCCAAGTATGAACACAGAGAAAATGGAGAGTTGGATTTAATCATGTTGGGTCAGCTTTCCCTTGGATGTAGAAAGCCAAAAAGAACATTGCTCGTGGCCTTCCAGCAATGTCAGCAGCAGCAACAACAAAAGCGTCTTCAAATTTACAGAAGCAGTCCGTGAAGCAGTCAGGGAGCTGAGGAGACAGGGCAATCAAATAACCCAAAATAAATTAAAAAGAAAAAGCACGTGCAAGGAGAACAGAAACAAGCATTTAATTACACGGGTCATGCCACTAGACACAATGGTAAGAATTCAGCTCAAATTGTTCACCAGTCAGTCGGTAAATGCCTAGTATGGGTTAGCAAGGGAATTTGCAATTGCTTACAGACATTTTTACACAGATCTTATAAGGTGCTGACAAAAGATTAGCAAGAGTGCTCAGAAATCTTCCTCCATCGTGAAGCCTGGGAGAACAGGAGCCACTTAGAGAAAGGCATGAAACCCACCCACCTGCCTCTTCCCTCTCTCTGCTATGAGTCTTAAACTCTCTTATCTTAAACTGCTGGGGGAACGGTAACAAACACTGTCCTTTTCACATTACTGGTACAAAAATAGGCCACAGATCCTGATATGGTCCCTGAGCCTTACTTTTACTAACCCCTTGATGCTTGTTTCATATCTTCTCTCTCCAGTTATCCCAAACCTCCTCTCCCCCTTTCATTCTCAGCGAATGACCTTGTTTTCTACTGTTTTCCTGTGCCCATTATGTATTTCCTAGCTGTATCCTAGGTGCCTACTTCCTGGAATATGGAGTTGATTCAGTATCATATTTGTTGAATGAATGAAACTATGCAAATTTCCTTGTGCTGCATACTCAGCAGTCAATGGATACAACCTAAGCACAACCAAAATTAGGTTTATCTGTATCCTCACCTGCATTTGGTATTGTCACTATTTTTTATTTTACTCATTCTTACACATATGTAGTGATATATCATTATGGTTTTAATTTGCATTTCCCTATTGGCTAATGATGATGTACATCTTTTTGTGCTTATTTGCCATCTGTATGCGAAACATGTCTTTATGTATTTTGCTCCATTTCTATTTGAATTGTTTGTTTTATGAGTTTTGGGTCTTAGGACGTTCTTTGCATATTATAGATGCTAATTATTTTTCATATATATGGCTTGCAAATATATTTTTCCAGTCTGTAGCTTGTCTTTTCATTCTCTTAAACAGGGTCTTTTGTCAATTTTGGGGGAATTTCTGTCTAGTTCTTCTATTAACTAAGAGAACTAGGTGAAAATACTAATTCTAGTTTTTTGACAGAGGGATTCTGAAGTCTCCTAGTAAAATTATGTATTTGTACATTTCTCCTTTGACGTCTATCTCTTTTTCTTCACACATTTTGTAGCTCTATGTTTGGTGCATATGCATTTAGGATTGCAGGGTCTTCTTGCTGGATTTTTTAAAAAATAATTTAATGGTGACTTTTTCTTCCTTCTCTGATAATTTTGTTTGCTCTGAAGTGTGCTTTTTTCTGATAATGGCATTGTCACTTCTGCTTTCTTTTCATTACTGTGTGTATGATAAATTCATCATTTTCCATCCTTTCACTTTCAGCCTGACTTTATTATTACATTTGTAATGAGTTTCTTGTAGACAGTTGGGTATTTTTTTTTTTTTTTTAGACGGAGTCTCGCTTTGTCGCCCAGGCTGGAGTACAGTGGCCGGATCTCAGCTCACTGCAAGCTCCGCCTCCTGGGTTCATGCCATTCTCCTGCCTCAGCCTCCCGAGTAGCTGGGACTACAGGTGACCGCCACCTCGCCCGGCTAGTTTTTTGTATTTTTTTTTAGTAGAGACGGGGTTTCACCGTGTTAGCCAGGATGGTCTCGATCTCCTGACCTTGTGATCCGCCCGTCTCGGCCTCCCAAAGTGCTGGGATTACAGGCTTGAGCCACCGTGCCCAGCCAGGTGGTATTTTTAAATCCAATCTGTCAATGTATGTCTTAATTGTATATTTACCAGTTGGCCGCTTATATTTAATATGGTTATTAATATGCTAGTGTTTAAGTCTGCGATTTTATTTTGTGCTTTCTATTCTTTGTTTTCAATTTCTGTTTTTTTTTTCAACCTTCTTGTGGCAGAACATTTTATTTGAACATTATTTAGAGTTATATTTTGATTTATCTATTTTTTAAATATATCACTTTACAAAGCTTTTTTAGTGGTTCTAGCGATTATATTAACAATTTATTACAGTCTGTTGCTGCTGTTATTTTACTGTATGTTTTAATCATCAAACTTATTTTAAACTCAAGTTTTACACATATTTTATAAACTCAGGAAGAAAGTGAAAGCCTGTTTTATTTTCTCCATGTTTTTTATTTCTTCCTCTTTGATGTTCCAAGATTCCTTCTTTTATCATTTCATTTCAGTTTAGGGAATTTTCTTTAGCTACACTTTTAGAATAGATGTCTGTTCTAAAAGGTCTGCTGGCTGCATTTTTTGTTTTTTTTTGTTTTTTTTTTTAGTTTTTCTTAACTCAGAGAATGCAGTTTCTTTTCATTACTGAAGGATATTTTTGCTGGACATAGGATTCTGAGTTGATAGTTCCTTTCTTTCAGCATACGGCAAGTGTTGTGCCATTTTGTTCTGGCCCTCCATAGTTTCTGATGAGAAATCCATTGTTAGTTGAATTCTTTTTCTCCTTTAGGTAAGGTTTTGTTTCTCTCTTGTTGTTTTCATTTTTTAAAATTTAGTCTTCAAAAGTGTATCAAAGTAGGATGTTCAAAGCTCAAGTGTTTTCTAAAGTATGTTGTGTTTTAGTATGGATTTGTTTAGATTTTTTCTGTTTGAGATTTGCTCAGCTCCTTGAATATTTAGGTTTGTATCTTTTGCCATATATGTGAAGTCCAGTCATTATTTCTTTTTCTTTCTTTTTTATTTATTGATGTATTTATTTATTTTGAGACAGGATCTCACTCTGTCGCCCAGGCTGGAGTGCAAGGGTGCAATCTCAGCTCACTGCAACCTCTGACTCCTGGAGTCAAGGGATCTGCCTACCTCAGCCTTCTGAGATGGGCAACCACCATACCTGGCTAATTTCTTTGAATTTTCTGTAGACATGGGGTTTCACTATGTTGCTCAGGATGGTCTGAAACTCCTGGGCTCAAGCAATCTGCCTGCCCTGGCCACCCAAACTGCTGGGATTACAGGCGTGAGCCACCGTGACCAGCCTCAGTAATTTCCTTGAATTCTTTTTCAGCCCTGCCTCTTTCCCGTCTCCTTCCAAGACTCCAATGATATGAATGCAGGATCCTTCGTTAAAGTTCCACAGGTCCCTAGGGCTGTTTTGTTTTTGTTTGTTTGTTTTATTCTGTTAGCATCTGTTTTTTCTCTTTTGCTGAGATTGAGTAATTTCTATTGTTCTTTCCTCTAGTTTACTGGTTATTTTCTTCTATCTCTGCCATTCTCCTCTTGTACCATCCATTAAGGTTTTTTATTTTGATTATTTTATTTCTGAGTTCTGAAACTTTTGACTTTTCTTTATGTCTTCTATTTTTCTGCTGACACTTTTTCTTCTTCCAACTTCTGTTTTAGGTTCATGGGGTACGTGTGTGTGTGTTTGCTACATAGGTGAATTGCATGCAGTGGGGGTTTGGTGTATGGAGTATTTTGTCACCCAGGTAACAAGCGTAGTACTCAATAGGCAGTTTTTCAGTCTTCACCCTCCTCCCACCCTTCACCCTCAAGTAGGCTCCAGTGTCTGTTGTTCCCTTCTTTGTGTCCGTGTGTACTCAGTGTTTAGCTCCACTTATAAGTGAGAACACGCAGTATTTAGTTTTCTGTTCCTGCATTAATTCAGTCAGCATACTGGCCTCTAGCTCCTTCCATGTTGCTGCAAAGGACATTATCTTGTTCTTTATAATGGCTGCGTAATATTCGTGGGATATACGTACCACATTTTCTTTATCCATTCCACTATTGATGGCATTTAGGTTGATTCCATGTCTTTGCTATTGTGACTAGTGCTGCAGTGAACATACATGTGCATGTGTCTTTATGGTAGGCTAATTTATATTCCTTTGGGTATATACCCAGGAATGGGATTGCTGGGTTGAATGGTAGTTCAGTTGTAAGTTCTTTGAGAAATTTCCAAACTGCTTTCCACAGTATTTGAGCTAGTTTACATTCTCACAAGCAGTGTATAAGCATCCTCTTTTCTCCACAACCTCACCAGCATCTGTTATTTTTTGACTTTTTAATAATAGCCATTCCAGCTGGGTTAGTGTGGTTTTGATTTGCATTTCTCTAATGATCAGTGATGTTGAACACTTTTTCATATGATTGATGGCCACATAAATATCTAATTTTGAGAAATTTGTGTTCATGTCCTTCACCCACTTTTTTTTTTCATGTTTTAAAACAGTGACATTGTTTTATTACTATCCACAGGTGGGGCCTGCATGATGTGGTGGGTGTGCTGGGCTTAGGGGACGTGTGAGCTGTGAGGAGGAGATGATGACAGAAAGGCTGGAAAGAAAGGGGGTGGGTTTGAAGGCCAGGCCCAAGGGGTCCTCAGGTCCACTTCTGGGAAGGGATAGCCTTAAGGAAGGAGTCATGGCAAGCCACAGCTAGGCCACCAATCAGATTAAGAAATTCTGGGACGTCTAACTGCCCATCACTGTTGACATCCAGTTTCTTCATGCGGTCAAGGACACTGGGGTCCTTGTGGTTCTTTGTGAAGGCAGCCAGCTCTGTATTCAGGAAGCTGAATAACTCTGTATTCATGAAGCTTAGGAACTCCGTCTTGGAGAGACTGCAGTTGTAACCATCCTTTCCAGCATACTTCTGGAAAACAGCAATCAGGGACTTGATGCACCACTCAGTCTCTGTAGGACTGGAGATTTTTGCCATGTTGGAGCTGAGCGAGGCGCGGGAGGCTGTGACTGGGAGTGGCACGGAGTACTCATTTTTTAATAGGGTTGTTTTTTACTTTCGATTTGTTCCTTACGGATTCTGGATATTAGACCTTTGTCAGATGAATAGTTTGCAAATATTTTCTCCCTTTCTGTAGGTTGTCTGTTTACTCTCTCGGTAGTTTCTTTTGCCATACAGAAGCTCTTTAATTAGGTTGCATTTGTCAATCTTTGTTTTGTTGCAATCACTTTTGGCATCTTCGTCATGAAATTTTTGCCAGGGTTTATGTCCAGAAAGGTATTTTCTATGTTTTCTTCTAGGGTTTTCATTGTTTTAGGTTTTGCATTTCAGTCTTTAGTTCATCTTGAATTGGTGGTTGTGTATGGGGAAAAGAAAGGATGAAGTTTCAGTCTTCTGCATATGGCTAGCATCATTATCCCAGCATCATTTGTTGAATAAGAAGTCCTTTTTCCTATTGACTTGTTTTGTCAGGTTTGTTGAAAATCAGATGGTTCTAGGTGTGTGACTGTATTTCTGGGCTCTCTATTCTTTTCCGTTGGTCTATGTGTCTGTTTTTGTGCTAGCACCATGCTGTTTTGGTTATTGTAGCCTTGAAATGTAGTTTGAAGTTGGGTAGTATGATGCCTCTGACTTTGTCCTTTTTGCTTAGGATTGCTTTGGCTATTTGAACTATTTTTTGGTTTCATATGTGTTTTATTTTATTTATTTATGTAACCTTATTTATGCTGAAGGAGTATCCATATATGTTTTAGAATAGTTTTTCTAATTATGTGAAAAATGTCATTGGTAGTTTGATAGGAATAGCATTGAATCTGTAAATTGCTTTGGTAGTATGGTCATTTTAATGATATTGAGTCTTCCTATCCATGAGCATGGAATGTTTTTCCATTTGTTTTTATTGTCTCTGATTTCTTTCAGCAGTGTTTTGTAAGTCTCATTGCAGAGATTTTTCTCCTTTCTAGTTAGCTGTATTCCTAGGTATTCTTTTATAAGTTTTTTATTACTTTTTTGTGGCTATTGTGAATGAGATTGCATTATTGATTTGGCTCCCAGCTTGGACATTGTTGGTGCATAGAAATACTACTGACTTTGGTACCTTGATTTTACATCCGGAAAGTTTGCTGAAGTTTTAAAAAGACATATCTAGGAGCTTTTAGTCAGAGACTATGTGGCTTTCTAGGTATAAAATTATATTGTTTACAAAAAAGATAGCCGGGCGCGGTGGCTCACGCCTGTAATCCCAGCACTTTGGGAGGCCGAGGCGGGCGGATCACAAGGTCAGGAGATCGAGACCACGGTGAAACCCCGTCTCTACTAAAAATACAAAAAATTAGCCGGGCGCGGTTGTGGGCGCCTGTACTCCCAGCTACTCGGGAGGCTGAGGCAGGAGAATGGCGTGAACCCGGGAGGCGGAGCTTGCAGTGAGCTGAGATCGCGCCACTGCACTCCAGCCTGGGCAACAGAGCGAGACTCCGTCTCAAAAAAAAAAAAAAAAAAAAAAAAAAAAAAGATAGTGTGAATTCCTGTCTTCCTATATGGATTTATTTTCTTTCTTTCTCTTGATTGATCTGGCTGGGACCTCCAGTACTATGTTGAATAGGAATGGGGAGAGTGAATATCCTTTTGTTGTTCCAGTTCTCAAGGCAAATGCTTCTAGCTTTTGCCTGTTCAGTATGGTGTTGGCTATGAGTTTGTCATAGATGGCTCTTCTAATTTTGAGGTATGTTCCTTCATTGCCTACTTTGTTGAAGGTTTTTAAAATGAAAAGATGTTGAATTTTATCAAAAGTCTTTTCTGCATCTGTTTAGATAATCATGTGGGTTTTTTTTTTTTTTTTTTTTTTTTTTTTAGTTCTTTTATGTGATCAATCATATTTATTGGTTTGCCTATGTTGAACCAACCTTGCATCCTAGGAATAAAGCCTACTTGATCATGGTGGATTAGCTTTTTGATATGCTGATGGATTCAGTATGCTAGTGTTTCGTTGAGGATTTTGCATCTATGTTCATCAGAGATGTTGGCCTGAAGTTTTCTTTTTTACACTGTGACTCTGCCACATTTTGGCATCAGAATGATGCTGGCCTTATAGAATGAGTAAGGGAGGAATCCCTTCTCAATTTTTTGGAATAGTTTCAGTATGATTGGTATCTGCTCTCCTTATATGTCTGGTAGAATTTGGCTGTAAAGTCATCTGTTCCAGGACTTTTTCTGGCTGGTAGGCTTTTTATTGGTGATTCAGTCTTGGAGCTTGTTATTGGTCTATTCTGGGTTTTCATTTCTTTTTGGTTCAATCTTTGGAGATTATATATTTCTAGGAATTTAGCCATTTCTTCTAGGTTTTCCTGTTTGTGTCCATAGAGTTGTTCATAATAGTGTCTTGGAGTTTTTTGCTTTTCTACGGGGTCAGTGGTAATATCTCCTTTGTCATTTCTGATTGTGTTTATTTGGGTCTTCTCTCTCTTTCTCTTTATTAGTCTAGCTAGTGGTCTATTAAACTTACTTGTTCTTTCAAAGAATCAACTCATGGTTTTGTTGATCGTTTGTATGGTGTTTTGTGTCTCAATTTCATTCAATTCATCTCTGATTTGGTTATTTCTTATCTTCTGCTAGATTTTGGGTTGGTTTGCTGTTATTTTTCTGGTTCCTCTAGGTGTGATGTTAGGTTGTTAATTTGAGATCTTTCTAACTTTTTGAAGTCGGCGTTTAGCTCTGTAAACTTTCCTCTTAACACTGCTTTAGCTGTGTTCCAGCGATCCTGGTATGTTGTATCTTTATTTTCATTAGTTTCAAAGAATTTCTTGATTTCCACCTTAATTACTTTGTTGACTCAAAAAGTCATTCAGGAACAGGTTGTTTAATTTCCATGTAATTGTGTGGTTTTGAGAGATGTTCTTAGTATTGATTTCTGGTTTTTTGCGAGATTTTCTATTTCTTTGGTAAGCTTTTCAATTTTTCCATTTGTTTTAAGCATGCTCATTAAAGTATATTTATTATTGTTGCTTTAAAATCCTTGATAATGCTAATATTTCTTTCATCTCAGTATTGGAATCTATTTATTTTCTCATTCAGTTTGAGACCTTTCTGGTTCTTGATGAGTGATTTTCACTTGAAACCTAGACATTTTGAGTATTATGAGACTGGGTTTTATTTAATCCTGCTATTTTAACTGGATACCTCTGGCATCACTCAAGCAAAGGAAGGGGAAAGGGGGGAAGGCACCATCTTGTTGCTTTCAGGATCACCTGAGGTCAGGAGTTTGAGACCAGCCTGGCCAACATGGTGAAACCCTGTCTCTACTAAAGATACAAACATTAGCCAGACATGGTGGCGGGCACTTGTAATCCCAGCTACTTGGGAGGCTGAGGCAGGAGAATCGGCTTGAACCCAGGAGGAAGAGGTTGCAGTGAGCTGAGATCGCACCACTGCACTCCAGCCTGAGTGAAAAGAGCGAGACTCCATCTTAAAAAAAAAAAAAATGCCCAGGGAACGTAGAAGTCTAGCTTTCCCATTTGACCTTTGTTTATATGGTAGGGGTGGAACCACTTTTTTTTTTTTTTCCCTGTGGCAATTAGTTGGAGCAGAGAGATTATCATCTAAAGGTTTTCTGTATTTCTAGGCTGCCCCTTTTCTGGTCTTTGGACTTTTTTGGTACTTTTTGTATATTTGTCTCAGTCTGTTTTGTGCTGTTTGAACAAAGTATCTGAGACTAGGTAATTTATGAAGAATAGAAATTTATATCTCACAATTCTGGAGTCTAAGAATTCTGGAGTCAAAGGAAGTCCAAGATCAAGGTGCCAGCAGTTTTGGTGTCTGGTGAAGGCTGCTCTCCGCTTCCAAGATGGTGCCTTGATGTTGCATCTTCTGAAGGAGAGGAACCCTGTGTCCTCACATGGCAGACCTGTAAGAGGTGTCCATTACCTCTTACAGGTCCCATCTCTTAATACTATCACATTGGCCATTAAGTTTCAACACCTGAATTTTGGATGGGACACATTCAAACCATAGCAGTGCCCATTGGCGTTTCTGGATTGCCAGCCTCTTTAACTCCAAATCTGAGAAAATGAGGCACAGAGAGAGCCCATGGAACTCATAACCATGTTGTTCTTTGGGTCTCAAGTCTGTCTTCTCTCTACTTTTCAGAGTCTTATTATGTTTGATTTGTATATAACTCAAAGGGTTTTCAGTTGTACTTCAAGGGAGTAATCAGGAAAAGTACATCCACTCCATCTTCCCAATAGCAAACATTTGTATTACTTAAATATTTATATATTGTATTTTCATTTTCATTCAGTTCAAATTATTTTCTAACTTGTCATGTGATTTCTTCTTTGATCCATCAGCAGTTTAAAATTGTGTTATTATGGACACAGGGAGGGGAACAACACTCACTGGGGCTTGCAGGGGAAGGGCAGGGCAGGGGAAAGCATCAGGGAAAAGAGCAAATGCATGCTGGGCTTAATACTTAGATGATGGGTCAACAGGCGCAGCAAACCACCATGGCACACATTTACCTATGTAACAAACCTGCACATCCTGCACATGTACCCTGGAACTTAATAATAATTTTTAAAAACCTTCTAGAAACACATACACACAAATAACAAAATAAAATAAAATTGTGTTGCTTAATTTCCAGGTACTTGGAAAATTTCTCAGATTTTGATTTCTGTAATTTTAAATGTAATTTGCAATAGTAACAATTGGATAATATAGATCTGCCTAAGATTAAAGCCACAAATTTCTGCACCGACTTTCTCTGCATCCCTGCTTACTCTTTGGAGGCACTCTTCTGTTTTTATTTACTCTAGTGGCTATCTTCATAACTCTAATGTAAATGCAAAAACCCGAATGCAAAAACCTATTTCCTGTATCTTCAATTTCAGTTAATGTTGACTTTCTCTGTATATATAAAATGAGGGTTTAACTTATTACACTAGCCCCATTTCTCTCAGTGTTTGATAATTGGTATTTTTAATTTTTTGGTTATACCTGAATATTTTAATTACATGGTAAAGTTCTCTATTTCTTGTTTCATTAATTTCTAACAGTATGGTCCCAGTGACAACATTTTTAAAAATTATTCGACATGTTTATTTAATAATTAGTAAGCACAGTTTTCAATTTCTTCTCAACATTATGAAAAATGTCAAAAGTAATTATAATGTAGTTCAGTTGTTTTTAAAACTTGAGAGCATTATGAAGAACAGGACTTGTTCCCAGTCTTTTCACATCACAGAGATAAAAAATTGAGAGGATCTAGATTTACTCCAACACTACGTAGTACTGCAATGTTGAATTTTATGTTCATACTTACTGTGTTCACAGGAGATAAATTTCTCATTTACAAATAAAAATGTAAGTTTAGAACAGAATGTTTTAAAAAGGTAAAAGCATTCACTGCATACTATGTGCCAGCACTATACTTAGGACACATATGACTGTATATGTGAGCTCTTATCTCACTTCTCTTGTAGAATAGTTATTATTAAACTCATTTGAGAGATGAAGTGGTTGACAGCTGTTGAAGGATTTCTTGAGACCATAGAAACTATAACTTGTGGAGTCAGAATTTCAGTTCAATTCTGACATCAAAGCTATGTTTTTCCTACTATATCAGGCTGCATAATAAACCTATACTTATGAGACGTGGAAAGATGTTTATGATGTTTAGTGATGTATATTACCTTAACATTGATAATATGATCTCATTAGGTAGTATTGAGTAACTCTAATTTCATGTTTTAAATGCCTAGGGGGAGGACTGGAAAGATAATCACCAACATTTTTTTTTTTTTTGAGATGGGGTTTCGGTCTTGTCACCCAGGCTGGAGTGCAGTGGTATGATCTTGGCTCACTGCAGTCTCTGCCTTCCGATTTCAAGTGATTCTCCTGCCTCAGCCTCCTGAGTAGCTGGCAGCACAGGCGCCTGCCACCATGCCCAGCTAATTTTTGTATTTTTAGTAGAGATGGAGTTTCACTATGTTGGCCAGGCTGGTCTCGAACTCCTGACCTCGTGATCCACCCACCTTGGCCTCCCAAAGTGCTGGGATTACAGGTGTGAGCCACTGCGCCTGGCCAATCACCAAAATATTAAAAATGATTAGCTCTAAGAGGTGCTTGCTTTCTCTTTTCAAATCTTTATTTGTTGACTTTTCCCCACAGTGATCTCACATTAGTTTTCTAGAATGTATAATGTTATTTTTTAAAAACCTCTGAGACATGAACATTCTGTTGGAAATTTTTTTCTTGTGTTTGTTTTCCTTTGTCTTTGAACTTTTAAAAATAGCTTGCAGATTGGAAACAACTGGTCAATTAAATCTTCTGCTTGGTTAAAATTGTAATGGGCATATTCTGTTCCAGTTTTTATAATATCTTTTATATATTTTCTGAAAAAATAAATTCAAGGATCTAAATGAAATGAATTATGAAACGTTTCTATAAATCTTTGTATTTTTCTATTAATCACCATGTTTTAATTATATATTTTTATATTGACTTACAGTTACTATTATTATATTACAGAATTGGTTACCACATATGTAATATTTTTCTATATAGAAGCATAATGTATAATTTTGAAGTGACTGATTCCCAAGTGAAATGATCTAAATAAACTTGTCAGAGTTTATAATGTTTAAGGCAACCATCACAAAATGGTATTTTGGAAAGATTATTATGAAGAGAATGTATTTTCCTTCATTATCTCTTTGTTTTTATCTTTTTTAAGGTAGTCATAGCCTCCTGGTATCGCACATTCATGGGAATAATGAATTTATTTGGACTAGAAACTAAGACCTGCTGGAATGTCACCAGAATAGAACCTCTTAATGAAGTTCAAAGCTGTGAAGGCATGTTTCTTCCAAAAATGCTGTCATTTGTAAACATTCATAATCATTTAATAATATTATGATTCACTTTTAAGAATTATTGTAAAATACTGTTGTTGATTTAAAAAAATTAGAACTGACTCACCTCAATGAGTATTTTACATTTTAAAGTAGTTTTCTGAGAAGGCTGTGTGCTTACAAATTTGAGTACAAATTTTGGAATTTGAGTATTAACATATCCCATTGTCAGGCAATCTTGACTGTAAGTTAGTCTTCTGTTTCAGAATGTGAAGATACAGAAAGATGTTTTTTGGGGTAGCTTCAATATATAAATTTTGAGGATAGACTAAATAGTCAAATATCTATTTGTAATAGCTAATGTATAAATTTATTCATACATATTTAAAAATCAGATATGCAATAATAGATTGATTTAGATTTTTTTTTTATATATGCTCATAGTCCATGAGTAGTATTAATAAAACTCTTCCTATTTATCTTCTACATTGGTTTCTTTGTCAAAGAACTGCTTTTGGAATCATCTAACAGCTTTCCAGGATACATAGTGGTCACTTCCATTTAAGATGTTTGCATTTCAGCACTTTTACAATTCAAGTACGGTGCTGTCCCTTGAGACTCTTGTTCAGAGCCACATATATCTCTTTTCATAACACTAACACTGTTGTTTTTTCTTTATTTCTTCAAATTCTTAAGAACATGACTTACTATATTTTATGAATAAATTTTTAGACTTGTAACTACATTCAACTCTTGGGTTATAAACTAAATCTATTTTCCTTACATTTTTTACTGATTCCCTCAGTAAAAATAGAATTGATGAGGATATTTGAGGGGCAGTTATACTTTTTTGTGTACGATGTAAAGGATTGGAGAAAATGTCTCATAAAATGAGAGACTTAGCAATGATTCAGTCAGCTAGAAGGTGTGACCCTGTCTGAGTGGTGAAAATGATCACCTAAGTATGGTGTTAGTTACATTCCCGATAAGTGATAGGTTCGTGTTTGGCACTTGGCACACCGAGATGAACCAGCTAGGCGTGGAGCCTTACCCTCATCGAGTTTATGCTGTAAGGGGGCTGTTAGCAGTTACAACTGTGATGGATATTATAAATAAGAAAATAAGGTTCCCGACATTAGGAGTAAGAGAGGGTAAGTATTTTAAGAATAGGGAATAGCATATTCAAATATCCTGAAGCAAGAGAGAACTGAGAGAAGGCTAGAATTCCTGGAAACAATGGAGAAGAAAATGATGTGAAATGGTGCTGGGAATATAAGGAGGATCAGATCATGAAAGGCGTGCACTGGCGAAGGATTTTATACTTTATCCATTGAAGAATTTTAACAGATTTTCATTTTAAAACATTATTTAGTCAATGGTATGGAAAGAATATTAGAAAAGGGACAAAAGTAGGTTCAGGGAGACCAGGCAGGAGACTTCCTCTATTCTCAGCAAGTGACTGCAGGAAAGATAATGTGGAAATGCCTGGGTGTGAGAGAGATTTTGGAAGTAGAATGGACGAGACTTGGTAATTGTTTGGTAAGAGAGGGGAAGGTGAGTGAAGAATCGTGTGAAACACAGTTGGGTTTCTAGCTTAAGTAACTGAGCTCCTTTGAATGGTAAGAAGCATTTGAACAGCAGCAGGTTTGTATTGTTATGTTTCATTGTGTATGCATTAATTTGAGGTACTTAAGACACCTCAGAGTGGGGACATGAAGTGGCTATCTGGGTATGAGAATAAGGAGAAAGTTCTGGATTAAATGTAGAGTTGGAGTCATCTGTATATAGATCATTGGAGCCATGGATGTGGAAGAATTTCTTTATGGAGAATGTGCAGATGGAGAAATAGAGGGGGCATATGACAGAGCCTAGGGTGGTCCAATATTAAAGAGTGGTACATAAAACAAGAGAAGTTACTAGAACTGACTGAAAGGAGTGATCAGAGAGGCAGGGGGAATCAGAAGGCCAGCCTTCAGACCTTGACTCCAGCCAGTTAAAGTGAAATAACCTTTGACAAGTTGAATATCCTATGTTCTGTTTTCTCAATCATAAGAAAAGTATTTTTATACCAGCTAATATCATAAACTTGTTCTGAGAAAAATGTGGGATGATTGTAAAGTACATATTGCCACACACATACACACATGCACAATCTTCTATATGGAATATACTAAGATTCTAGCTATACATAATAATGGATCAAATGACTGGATCGTTTCGTATAGACTAAAGCTGTATCCTGAAGTCAAAACCATATCTTAACTCTTCCTACAGCCTAGCAAAAGATAAAGATAATGCAATGGTTTTTCTTTCGTATTCATTAAGTGGTTCTACAGACAGTTCCAGACACTGAACACTAGCAGCATCAGCTAAATAAATGTGAATCCCCAACAAATCATTACAGTATAATAGTAATTCCTTAGAGGAAAGTACAAATGCAATTATAAAAAGTATAAAGTGTAAGTGTAACTATATAATACCTCATTAAGGGTGAGCATACATATGTGTATGTGTATATATATACACACACATATATATATACACACACACGCATATATATGTGTCTGCATACACACACACACACACACACACAAACTCTTATAAGGGTAAAGAATTAAAACACAGCAGCAATCTGGAAAGCAAATGCTTTCAGCAAATTCATGAGCTCTTGATTGCAAAGCACTGAGATAATTATGCTCAATTGCTTTAGAGTCATATATTCATTAAACACTGATTATCTGTATCTTTTCAAAGGATTGGGAGATCCTGCTTGCTTTTATGTTGGTGTAATCTTTATTTTAAATGGACTAATGATGGGATTGTTCTTCATGTATGGAGCATACCTGAGGTAAGACTACTACTGAATTAAGAGACCTTCCAGTGGGCTTATACAGACTGGCTGATATTTGTTGATTAAATGAAAAGGAAAATTAACGAGATTAGATTCATATCAGGAAAGTTTGTGGATTTGTTTGATTTTTTTCAGAAGCTTAACCAATATCATGTAACCAGAAACTGGAGATGTCACTAAAACTCTATCTCAAAGGCATCCCTTTTATCCTGTAAGGATTTTTTTTAACTAATTAAGATTTCCTAACAAAGGCTTTAATGGAATATCTCCTAGTTCATGTGTAAAATTAATAAATTATTGGAGGAGATCTTTGGTTAGCAGTAATAGCAGCTTATTTCTTTTTTTAATTTTATTTATTTATTTTTATTATACTTTAAGTTCTAGGGTACATGTGCACAACGTGCAGGTTTGTTACATATGTATACATGTGCCATGTTGGTGTGCTGCACCCATCAACTCATCAGCACCCATCAACTCGTCATTTACATCAGTTATAACTCCCAATGCCATCCCTCCCCCCTCCCCCCTCCCCATAATAGGCCCCGGTGTGTGATGTTCCCCTTCCCATGTCCAAGTGATCTCATTGTTCAATTCCCACCTATGAGTGAGAACATGCAGTGTTTGGTTTTCTGTTTGCTGAGAATGATGGTTTCCAGCTGCATCCATGTCCCTACAAAGGACACGAACTCATCCTTTTTTATGGCTGCCTAGTATTCCATGGTGTATATGTGCCACATTTTCTTAGTCCAGTCTGTCACTGATGGACATTTGGGTTGATCCCAAGTCTTTGCTATTGTGAATAGTGCCGCAATAAACATACGTGTGCGTGTGTCTTTATAGCAGCATGATTTATAATCCTTTGGGTATATACCCAGTAATGCAATGGCTGGGTCATATGGTATTTCTAATTCTAGATCCTTGAGGAATTGCCATACTGTTTTCCATAATGGTTGAACTAGTTTACAATCCCACCAACAGTGTAAAAGTGTTCCTATTTCTCCACATCCTCTCCAGCACCTGTTGTTTCCTGACTTTTTAATGATTGCCATTCTAACTGGTGTGAGATGGTATCTCATTGTGGTTTTGATTTGCATTTCTCTGATGGCCAGTGATGATGAGCATTTTTTCATGTGTCTGTTGGCTGTATGAATGTCTTCTTTTGAGAAATGTCTGTTCATATCCTTTGCTAACTTTTTGATGGGGTTGTTTGTTTTTTTCTTGTAAATTTGTTTGAGTTCTTTGTAGGTTCTGGATATTAGCCCTTTGTCAGATGAGTAGATTGCAAAAATTTTCTCCCATTCTGTAGGTTGCCTGTTCACTCTGATGGTAGTTTCTTTTGCTGTGCAGAAGCTCTTTAGTTTAATGAGATCCCATTTGTCAATTTTGGCTTTTGTTGCCGTTGCTTTCAATGTTTTAGACATGAAGTCCTTACCCATGCCTATGTCCTGAATGGTATTACCTAGGTATTCTTCTAGGGTTTTTATGGTATTAGGTCTAACATTTAAGTTTCTAATCCATCTTGAATTAATTTTTGTATAAGGAGTAAGGAAAGGATCCAGTTTCAGCTTTCTGCTTATGGCTAGCCAATTTTCCCAGCACCATTTATTAAATAGGGAATCCTTTCCCCATTTCTTGTTTTTCTCAGGTTTGTCAAAGATCAGATGACTGTAGATGTGCGGTATTATTTCTGAGGGCTCTATTCTGTTCCATTGGTCTATATCTCTGTTTTGGTACCAGTACTATGCTGTTTTGGTTACTGTAGCCTTGTAGTATAGTTTGAAGTCAGGTAGCGTGATGCCTCCAGCTTTGTTCTTTTGACTTAGGATTGTGTTGGCAATGCGGGCTCTTTTTTGGTTCCATATGAACTTTAAAGCAGTTTTTTCCAATTCTGTGAAGAAAGTCATTGGTAGCTTGATGGAGATGGCATTGAATCTATAAATTACCTTGGGCAGTATGGCCATTTTCACAATATTGATTCTTCCTCTCCATAAGCATAGTATGTTCTTCCATTTGTTTGTGTCCTCTTTTATTTCACTGAGCAGTGGTTTGTAGTTCTCCTTGAAGAGGTCCTTTACATCCCTTGTAAGTTGGATTCCTAGTATTTTATTCTCTTTGAAGCAATTGTGAATGGAAGTTCATTCATGATTTGGCTCTCTGTCTGTTACTGGTGTATAAGAATGCTTGTGATTTTTGCACATTAATTTTGTATCCTGAGACTTTACTGAAGTTGCTTATCAGCTTAAGGAGATTTTGGGCTGAGATGATGGGGTTTTCTAAATATACAATCATGTCATCTGCAAAGAGGGACAATTTGACTTCTTCTTTTCCTAACTGAAAACTCTTTATTTCTTTCCCTTGCCTGATTGCCCTAGCCAGAACTTCCAACACTATGTTGAATAGGAGTGGTGAGAGAGGGCATCCCTGTCTTGTGGCAGTTTTCAAAGGGAATGCTTCCAGTTTTTGCCCATTCAGTATGATATTGGCTGTGGGTTTGTCATAAATAGTTCTTACTATTTTGAGATACGTTCCATCAATACCGAATTTATCGAGAGTTTTTAGCATGAAGGGCTGTTGAATTTTGTCAAAGGCCTTTTCTGCACTATTGAGATAATCATGTGGTTTTTGTCTTTGGTTCTGTTTATATGCTGGATTACGTTTATTGATTTGCGTATGTTGAACCCGCCTTGCATCCCAGGGATGAAGCCCACTTGATCATGGTGGATAAGCTTTTTGATGTGCTGCTGGATTCGGTTTGCCAGTATTTTATTGAGGATTTTTGCATTGATGTTCATCAGGGATATTGGTCTAAAATTCTCCTTTTTCGTTGTGTCTCTGCCAGGTTTTGGTATCAGGATGATGTTGGCCTCGTAAAATGAGTTAGGGAGGATTCCCTCTTTTTCTATTGATTGGAATAGTTTCAGAAGGAATGGTACCAGCTCCTCTTTGTACCTCTGGTAGAATTCGGCTGTGAATCCATCTGGTCCTGGACTTTTTTTGGTTGGTAGGCTATTAATTATTGCCTCAATTTCCGAGCCTGCTATTGGTCTATTCCAGGATTCAGCTTCTTCCTGGTTTAGTCTTGGGAGAGTGTAAGTGTCCAGGAAATTATCCATTTCTTCTAGGTTTTCTAGTTTATTTACATAGAGGTGTTTATAGTATTCTCTGATGGTAGTTTGTATTTCTGTGGGGTCGGTGGTGATATTCCCTTTATCATTTTTTATTGCGTCTATTGATTCTTCTCTCTTTTCTTCTTTATTAGTCTTGCTAGCAGTCTATCAATTTTGTTGATCTTTTCAAACAACCAGCTCCTGGATTCACTGATTTTTTGGAGGGTTTTTTGTGTCTATCTCCTTCAGTTCTGCTCTGATCTTAGTTATTTCTTGCCTTCTGCTAGCTTTCGAATGTGTTTGCTCTTGCTTCTCTAGTTCTTTTAATTGTGATGTTAGGGTGTCAATTTTAGATCTTTCCAGCTTTCTCTTGTGGGCATTTAGTGCTATAAATTTCCCTCTACACACAATAGCAGCTTATTTCTAATTGTATTCTCTAAGGATGAAATTAAGAAAGCAGTAGGAAAAACTGTGTATCACATGTGGTGGGCACTTACATCTGCTAGCCTGTCTATCTTGATAAGAGTACCACAATGAAGCAGCAGTGAGACCTGTCTCAGGTGATAAGTTGAAATTAATTTCAACGGTCATGTGTTTTGCTCCCACACTTAATTGCTCCCTGAGAGAGCTATATCAGCTAGTTTCTGTCAATGAAAACTAAGGTGAAGCAGTTTTGGTTACATCTAGAAAAGTATCTGCCTTTCTCACAAAAAGACAGACTTAGCTGCCCCTTCTCTGTTTCTTCCTGCTTTTATTACACTAGGATGTCATGCCCAGAGCTGCAGCAGTCATCTTGTGACCATAATGGAAAGGCATAAAAATAGGAGATTTATCTGGCCTACCATCCTTCTGCTACTGAACCAATGCCAACAGATACTTATCTTTCATTTTCTTGTTGAATGATATAATAAACCACATCCATATTGTGTGAGCCACTTTTGTTAGGTTTTCTGTTTCTTTCAGTGGAACATATTCCTAGCTGAATCATCAGATTTCTTTACAATGTTATTCTTGTTGTGCAAAACATTTAAAATTAAAATTAATTAATAGCTTTACTCTTTCAACAAATATTTGTTAAGTTTTAACAGGGCTTTTGTCGATATAGAGATTAGTAAATATACATACTCTTTGTTTTAGGAAGTTTTCAGCATAAAAAAGACTAGCATAGAATCAATGAAAACTAGTGACATAGTCAGTGTTGTACCAGGGATACTATCCAGCACAGTACATAAAAAGAAAAGTAGTAATAAGTATAAGCATTGGAAAACTTGAAAAAAAAAAAAAATAAGTGTTTTTAAAAGTCGATTACGTCGTATATCTAGAAAAATTTTTAAAGTTTATGGATAAGTATTTGCAATAATAAGAAAATTTACAATGTTACTAGATGTAAACATTAATATTAAAATTCAAAATGATAAATTTTATACTTTAGCATCAAATAGAAAATGAAATTTTAAAAGGATGCTATTTAGAATAGCATTAAAAGCATGACATTCCTCAGAATAAATCCAACAAAAGATATATATGACAGCTATGGGAAAATTATTAAAACATTCCTGAGATATGTCTAGGAAAATCTGAGTGGAGAGATATTCCACATTCATTGATTGAAGACTTGATGTTAAAAAGATTTATAGATTCAATGCTCTACCAGTCAGAATTCCAACATATTTTTTGTTGACTTTGATGAGCTGATTTAAAAGTTATTCAGAAATGCGAAGAGCCAAATACAGTCTAGGTATTCTTGAAAAAGAAGGATTTGCACTATCAATTGTTGCTATATTATAAAGCTAATGTAAAAAGACACTATGATATTGGCACAGGAATAGACAAATAGATAACTGAAATAGAGTACAGCCCAGAAGCAGAAATGTACATTTAAAGGCATTCGATATATGGAAGAGTGAGTATCGCAGATTGGTGGGTAAGGAGGACAGGCATTTTAATAAATAGTGCTGGAATAATTGGGAGATCATATGGAACAAGGAGAAATTGGAACTATATAAATAATAAATCCAAGCTGGATTAAACACTCAAATATGAAAGACAAATTTATGAAGTGTTCAGCATATAATATAGAAAAAGTCACTTGGAATAAGAAATGATTTCTTAAACAAGATACAAAAATCCAGCCATGAAGAAAAACTGATAAATTGGATGGAAAGAACTTCAGTTCCTCAAAAGAACAATAGGATGAAAAAAAAAAAACCTCCAAGTGAGTGAAGATATTTACAAAGTATATACCCCACCTACTATCCAGAAATTCCATTAATTAACTTGATAAATATTTATTGAAAGCCTGTTGTGACTTGGAGCACTGTTCTGGGTGCTTGGAATACAGAACAGAAATCTCTGTCCCTGTGAAGTTTATATTAGAGTGGGAAGATAAAGACAAAAAAGAAAGACAACCTGATAGAAAAATGGACAAAATGTTTATGAACTGATATTTCCCAGAAGAACACCAAATGGTCAATAAACATATGTAAAGTTGACCACCATCATTAGTCATGAAGAAAATACACATTCAAACCACAGTGAAATGCCAACTCACATCTAATAGATTGATAAAGGAGCTTTCATCCACCACAGGTGGACACATAAATTGGTACAACTATTTTGGTGAACAGTGTACATTATCTGGTAAAGTTGAAGGTATAGATACCTTGTAACTCAGCAATTCTAATTTAAAGTATATATTCCCAAAAAAAGTCTTGCACATGTGGACTAGGAAGTACATACAATAATATAGTAGCATCATTTGCAAAAGCTTCAAACTGGAAACAACCCAAATATCCATTAACAGAGAAATGACTACATTTTGGTTTATTAACATGGTGGAACAGTATACAATAATGAGAATGAATGAACTATACGGCTACACACAACATGGTTGATTCTTACAGATATAATTTTGAATGAGTGAATCCAGGTACAAAATTTTTAAAAATACTGCATTCTTCCATTTGTATGTTGTTTAAAAACAGATTAAAGTAAATCATAATTTGATATGTATATAGAAAGAGTTATGTTGATAATCTCAAAAATCAGGTCAGTAGCTGATTCTTATCTTGGAGGCTGGCAAGTGGAGACTCAGTATATTCTCTATTTCAGTTAATTATATGGTGACTACATGGACGTTCCCTTTACAGTAATTCTATAAGCTAGAAATTTTACACACTTTTCTATATGCCATATAGAAAAATATAAGCTCATTAAAGTATTTTGAGGGAAAAGGATTGCTTTGAGATTGTTTGGGCAGGTTTAAAAATGTTCTATTTTTTAAAAAAAGTTCTATTTTTGGGCTGGGCACAGTGGCTCACGCCTGTAATCCCAGCACTTTGGGAGACCGAGGCGGGCGGATCATGAGGTCAGGAGATGGAGACCATCCTGGCTAACATGGTGAAACCCCGTCTCTACTAAAAATACAAAACAATTAGCCAGGTGTGGTGGCAGATGCCTATAGTCCCAGCTACTCGGGAGGCTGAGGCAGAAGAATTGGCTTGAACCGGAGAGGCAGAGGTTGCAGTGAGCTGAGATCGCACCCCTGCACTCTAGCCTGGGTGACAGAGCTAGACTCCTTCTCAAACAAACAAACAAGCAAAAAACCAAAACAACAACAAGAAAAGAAATGGTTTTTATCTTTCATCTGATTTTTGTATTCTGCATTATTGCTTCTCTGGCACTCAAGTAAAGAATATTTGCAGTAGTTTAGACAGTTCTAAGTTAATGCTACATGAAACTGTCAGACTCTTGTCTTCATCTCTCAATCCCTTAAATCCAATTTCAAAAGATAAAAAGTTGCCTTTATTCAGAGTATTCAAAGGATGTGATCTAGACTCTAAAGTGCTAGCTTGTTTCTTAAAAAATATTTTATGTGGCTGGGTGCAGTGGTTCATGCCTGTAATCCCAGCACTTTGGGAGGCCGAGGTGGGTGGATCATGAGGTCAGGAGTTTGAGACCAGCTTGGCCCACGTAGTGACACCCCATCTCTGCTAAAAGTAAAGAAGTTAGCCGGGCATGGTGGCATACGCCTGTAATCCCAGCTACCTGGGAATCTGAGGCAGGAGAATCGTTGGAACCTGGAGGCGGAGGTTGCAGTGAGCCGAGATTTTGCCATTGCACTCTAGCCTGGGCAGCCGAGCAAGACCCCATCTAAAAAAAAAAAATCATTTTATGTTCACACGTTATGTATTTTATTTAGAAAGTATTTTAGCTATGATAAATTATAAAATTGAGATTAATTTATATGTACACTTTTTAGAATTGTACATTCAGGATTTAAACATCAACCACATGGGTATGGTTTTGTACTATTATGTTTTAAATATGATTTAAACTATGGTTTTAATTTGATCGTATACTCTTTTTTTTTTTTTTTTTTTTTTTACAGTGGGACTCAACTAGGAGGTCTTATTACAGTACTGTGCTTCTTTTTCAACCATGGAGAGGTTTGTTTTCTAGAAAGCAATTTTTAAGAAATAGAAGGGGCTACAGAGGAACAAGGAAATATACTCATCAAAACAATATATAATTGTATATACTACTTATGATTTCACAATATTTTAAAGACCTTTGTGTTATAAGTTGATATTTTAATCATGTTGATTGAAATGTTTAAATAGCTAGAATTTCAAACATAAAATCTCTTGCCTTATTTTTAGTAAATATATACATGCACATATATTCTGTAGAGAAAAGGAAATACTGTACTTGTTGTGTTGAATCATGTCATGCACATTAGCTGATGTATTCCCACTAAACATTTTTTGTGGGTGGTGGCAGCCTCACCATACAAGTTATGAAATTTAAATTTAGAGAAAGTTAAGTTACTTATCCACATTCCATATTTACTACATGATGAAGCTGGATTTCCCATTCTATGTCTGTCTACCTCTAAAATCTCACATATATATATTATTTTATATTTTATAAATTATAAAATTATATTTTATAAAAACATATATTATGTGTTATATATAACATATATATTCAACTTTTTTATTGTGGTAAGAATAAGTAACATGAGATCTGCCCTCTTAACAGATTTTTAAGTGTACAATACGGTATTAACACAATATTGTATAGCAGATCTCTAGACTTACTCATCTTGCCTAAGTGAAACTTTGTATGCATTGCACTCCCCTTAACAACAATGAAAGAGGCCTCAAGCCTGACAGCAGGGACACAGTTAAGACACTGCCTCCTGCTCCCTCACTTCTTTCTGTTACGTCGTGCTGTCTGTTCAGTAATGCAAAATGCTGAAACTTACTAATTCAGCCCAATGAAACACAGTCCGCCTAAAAAAGAGCTCATAGAAGCTTATTTCAAATACGATGGATTCATTCAACAAAATATTGAGTACATACCACGTCCATGCTCTGTTAGATGCTGAGGATATGGCAATGAAAAAGAGAGAGATTCTGACTACTAGCTCTTGGGAACAAAATATTTAATATGTTATGACACAGGTTACATAGGGTAGAAGTACTTTTTTTTTTTTTTCAAGGTGGAGTCTTGCTCTGTCGCCTGGGCTGGAGTGCCATGGCGCGATCTTGGCTCACTGCAACCTCTGCCTCCCAGATTCAAGCAATTCTCTTGCCTCAGCCTCCTGAGTAGCTGGGATTACAGGCATGTGCCACCACACCCAGCTACATTTTTGTATTTTTACTAGAGATGGGGTTTCACCATGTTGGCCAGGCTGGTCTCAAACTCCTGACCTCATGATCCATGCCCCCTTGGGCTCCCCAAGTACTGGGGATTACAGGCGTGAGCCACCACACCCAGCCAGGTAGAAGTATCCATTGCTGTTGGGTTAATTTTTAAAAATCAGTTAGATAAAGGAATCATAAAAATTATACATAAAAGTCATGTATATTATTTTAAAGCAAACAAATGCATTGTCATTCAACAATGTGCTGATACAAAGACAAAGCTTTTTCTTTGAGTGTGAGAGACAACGGTTGGTATAAGTTGACTTTCTTATATGTATCATAATTCTTCTTTCAACATTTACAATTTTGATATTTTGGAAGAAGAGCAGTAATTAAGACTCTTGCAAAGTAATAAGAGTTCACATTCTTTCTAGAATTTCAGAGTTTTTGATGGAAATTTTTTCTAATACTCTGACCCATATGTCTTAGAAGTAATTTTAAAGTTTGTATGAAAATTTAATACTTTCATTACGTGCATCACATTTGTAGTTCCCAAATACTTCTAGTTGTTTTTAAAATACATACTTAACCCTTTTTAAGGTACATTTTACAAATTCTGAGGCAATCTTAGCTATTCGAAGTGTGTATTTATATTCATTCAAACTTGTTATGTAGAAACTCTCTTGGTGCTTGCGAATGATCTAGGTGACATTTGTTCAGGTATTTGTCTTGGCATGCATATATCCCAAAGCCTGGGATGCCAGGATCATATGCCAGGATCATGCCTTCAGAGCTGGACTGTGGATCTAATTGGTCAGTCACAGAATTCTCACAACTCTTATATGTACAATCTTATTTGTCCCTTGGGTTTCCTTTTGCTGGGTCTGATGTATCTGTTGCTGGTTTCTGGACATGGTAGTTAATTGCTCTCTACTTAATGGCCTCATGCGTTAAGAGAGCTTCAAAAACTGAGAAGCTATGCCAGACACTCAGAAATGGGATATAGTGAACTTAGTATTAAAATTACTAAAACAAACTCACCCCTGGTTTTTAAATATGTTTGTTGTAGTAAACATGATGTAAAGTGGGCACTTTGTTGATTTCAGGCCACCCGTGTGATGTGGACACCACCTCTCCGTGAAAGTTTTTCCTATCCATTCCTTGTACTTCAGATGTATATTTTAACTTTGATTCTCAGGTAACTTTGATTTATAAAATGAAGGCAAATAAATTATAATTGAAGTTTCTTAAAATATACTTCAATTCAGCACTTTGGGAAGCCGAGGTGGGCGGATCACTTGAGGTCAGGAGTTCGAGACCAGCCTGGCCAACACGGTGAAGCCCCATCTCTACTAAAATACAAAAATTAGTCAGGCATGGTGGTGTGCACCTGTAATCTCAGCTACTTGGGAGGCTGAGGCAGGAGAATTGCTTGACCTTGGGAGGCGGAGGTTGCAGTGAGCGGAGATTGTGCCACTGCACTCCAGCCTGGGCAACAGAGCAAGACTCCCTCTAAAAAATTGTAAATATATATATACTTCAACCTATGAGGTTGTAATTACCAAGTTTAGACCATTTTTTAGTTATTTTAAAAGTAAATTGAATATAGAGTTAAGAAAATAATTCAAAATTGCTATGTAAAAATGGCTGTCCATTTAAGAGTGTAGGCTGCAGGTTTTAGATAGCTACGTTATGTTTTAATAAACCAAAAGGTATGTGTTTGTGTATAGTTTGCCAAGATTCAAAAGTTTTTGAGAAACAATTACATTTTCTCTTCAAAGTTTAGGTACTCTGACATTGTTTTCTAACCTGTGGTTTTGATGACTGTGCCATGAAAAAAGTGTTCTGTGTGCAAACGAATTTGGGAAATGCGGAGTTAGATGGATAAGGAGTACATATATTCACTTATTTATGAAGGATTTCTGAACAACCAATGTTTCTAACAGGGCAATCAGTTTCATTTCAAATTTTTTTTTAATACACTTTTTTTGTAGGGATTACATTTATAAGCATTTTAGATATTTAAGAGGTCTGAGAAATGAACAAAAAAACCCATAAGTGGTAGAATAGTATAAATAGCCTTATCAGAGAAATAAGTTTGATAGAATACTAATGAGAACTCTCACTGAATGAAATCATGATCACTATCTCCTCCAAACTCCCAGAGGACCCCATTCTTCACCCACTAATCCCTGGCAGATTCTGCCTTATATAAAAATCATTTATTTGTCTTCCTTGTTTTTTAAAACAGTAAATTTATGAATTATCCACACATACACACACATTTTTATTTATTTCTTTAGAGATGAAGTCTTGCTCTGTCACCCAGGCTGGAGTGCAGTGGCACGATTGGCTCACTGCAACCTTTGCTTCCCGGGTTCAAGCGATTCTCCTGCCTCAGCCTCCCAGGTAGCTGGGATTACAGGCGCACGCCACCACCCCCAGCTAATTTTTGTATTTTTGGTAGAGGCAGGGTTTTACCATGTTGTCCATGCTGGTCTCAAACTCCTGACCTCAAGTGATCCACCTGCTTCAGCCTCCCAAAGTGCTGGTATTACAGGTATGAGCCACTGTGCCCAGCCAATTATATGTATTTAAAAGTACTACTGGAAACAGAGACCATGCCATATTTATCTCTTTAACCACAGAACACTGCACACGTCCATGCAAATATTTGTGGCACTCAGATAAAGCTAATTGAAGAGTGGTAAATAGTAGTGTACTGGGGTGGCACAAACCTTGAGAATGGAGCAGGCTAACTTCTGATTTCTTACCAACCTGACGAGTATATTCTGGGGTTAAATTTGGATTTAGGAACTTCCTCCTCATTCAGATCTCTATATCTTTGCTCTACACTTTGCCTTCTCTCAAAGATTAGGTGATGGAAGCTGCCCATTCTTCATCACCGCTTGCTATTCATTCCCAGTTTAATTCCTAGGAAGGTGGGTTATATTTTTTTGAAGTGATATCATTCTGGTCAGTCAGGGGTTTCATGGAATAAAATGCTTTAATTAGAACATTTGGGGTTGTGTCATTGAGGGCATGTGCTATACTCTGTATCTTAGACAAAAGTAATTTTTGTTTGAAAAATATAAGATTACAAAGTACATAATGAGTATTTTATGATAACAGTAAACAATATGAACATTTAGAATTTTGTTTTTGAAAATTTATATATGATTGTACAAAGATTCATCAAAATCCAATACAGCATTTATAAAAGGAACAGTTACAGTTTTATTATTTAGGTGAAATGTTTGCATTTCTTTTTTCATATCCAAAAGTTACTGTAATTCTCTGTGGTAAAAGATATTGGTTCCCAGTACATCTCAGTAATTGAAATGGACAATTTAAACTTCTACATGCTTCAGCTGAATTCTAGAATCATTTTTTAATTTTTTAAGATTCTTTTTCCTTAAATTTTTCCATAGTTGTTAACTTACTACTTTGCCAGCACTTACATTTCTCTTCAATGTTTTTTGAAACATAAAAGTGGTGGTATGTAAAAGTTGTTGCTACACATACAGGAGAAGCATGTTGAGGTGTGCAGGGGCAGCGCCGCGTCCTATTTTCTGACCTCCTTGCTGGAGTATTAAATTTCTAATGTCATGCATATGTAGAGGAAGATGAGCTTTTGTATTTAAAATATTCAATGGTAAATTACAATGTTATTTTTAAAACTCTAATTTTGATTGCTTCATGCAAGGCATGAAGTATTTCAATTTCTTTTTAGTATGCTTTAAAAAGTTAACTATATTTTGTTGTATTATAGTAAAGGTAATGGAATAATTTAGATTTTATCATTTTGCAATTAGTCTTTCTTTTTAATGACAGCCTGTTTTTAGGGTGAAACTTATTGGTATCAATTCTCTCTATTAAGGACCTCGAGCAATGATAGAAGGCCCTTCATTGCACTCTGTCTTTCCAATGTGGCTTTTATGCTTCCCTGGCAATTTGCTCAGTTTATACTTTTTACACAGGTAAGATGATTTTTTAAATTAATTTTTATTTTTAAGTTCTGAGGTACATGTGCAGGATGTACAGGTTTGTTACGTAGGTAAATGTATGCCATGGTGGTTTTTGCATCTATCAACCCATCACCTAGGTATTAAGCCCAGCATGCATTAGCTATTTTTCCTAATGCTCTCCCCACCCCATCCCCCGACAGGCCCCAGTGTATGTTGTTCCCCTCACTGTGTCCATGTATTCTCATTGTTCAGCAACCACTTATAAGTGAGAATATGTGGTATTCGGTTTTCTGTTCCTATTGCTGAGAATAATGGCCTCTAGCTCCATCCATGTCCCTGCAAAGGACCTGATCTCGTTCCTTTTTATGGCTGTGTGGTATTCCATGGTGTATATGTGCCACATTTTCTTTATCCAGTCTGTCACTGATGGGCATTTGGGTTAATTCCATGTCTTTGCTATTGTCAGTAGTGCTACAGTGAACCCATGTGTCTTTGTAATAGAATGATTTATATTCCTTTGCATATATTAATTAAGTTGAATGCAAAATGTACTTGGTTGTTTCCATAGAAATTTTTAAATATGGTTACATTTATGCCCTAAAAGATTTTCAAAATAAGGAATAAAGTTTACTTAAAGGTATGATTTTTATGAAATAATATAATTCCACATTCTTTTATTGTATTGATTAGTTTGACAGATTTTAAGGCTCGACATGTGAAAGAGTTTTTCTATTATTTTTATTCACAAATGCTATTTTTGGTGTTTGAGATAGTATCTGTATATATCTACCTATAGATTTTCCTTTTGTCTTGGTGATCATTCTGGGTGCCAAGCTACACAGCATTCTGAGGGCCAATCATACTCTTCACAGCAGGACGTTCTGCTTCCAATCCAGCTAAATGTTGGCTGTTTTGTCTGTGGAGCAGAATTTTACCTGGCACCATTTCTATGAGCTTTAATCATAAAGCTCATCATTGTTTAAGTGAGCTGAGCCCATATCCTATTTCCAAAGCAGCTACGTAACTAGTACCAAGAAACTGAATTGGGAAAGCAGAGAGTAAATGGAGAATTTTGATGAAATTTCATGATACTAAGATTTTCCATCAGAGCTCCTTCCTGCATAACAAATACTGATGATAATAATAATATTCTATATTAGAAGTGAGAAATTCTGCCAAGAAGTCTCATGCTGCCAATAGCCTACAAAGAATGAAATTATAACCCCAGCTCAATTGGTGCTGCATGTTTAAAGTATTCCCTCTGTTTTACTTCATAATAGTTGGCCCCTTTCAGGTTATAACACAGACATTATTCTATGGTTTTCATTATTTGAACATGCCAACAGAGTAGAATCGATTACTTCATTGCAAGCAAATTTATTAATGCAGTGATACTGATGAAACTAAGAAGCTCTTTGGGGCCGGGCACAATGGCTCACACCTGTAATTCTTGCACTTTGGGAGGCTGAGGCGGGTGGATGATGAGATCAGGAGTTCAAGACCAGCCTGGCCAAGATGGTGAAACCCCGTCTCTACTAAAAATACAAAAAAATTAGCTGGGCATAGTGGCGGGTGCCTGTAATCTCAGCTACTTGGGAGACTGAGGCAGATAATTACTTGAACCCGGGGGGAGGCGGAGGTTGCAGTGAACCGAGATAGCACCACTGCACTCCAGCCTGAGTGACAGAGCGAGACTCAGTTAAAAAAAGAAGAAGAAGAAGAAGCTATTGGGTAAGTTTGATATCGCTGTAATGATTTTCTAGTCATTCTCTGGATATATACTAGGCTTTTGTTTTTCTTTACTAACGTATATAGTTTTGTTTGTATGTGCGCATTTCATGCTTACAGAGGGATAATTCAATGTTATTTGTTATTTTCTGGGAGTACTTTAAGATTTGATTCTTAATTGTGTTTTTCATAGATTAAGGTTAAACTTAGTTCATTGTGCCACCACATCTGGCTAATTTTTTAATTTTTTGTAGAGATGAGGTAGCACCATCTTGCCCAGGCTGCTCTTGAACTCCTGGGCTCAAGCAGTCCTCCTATCTTGGCCTCCCCAAATCCTGGGATTATAGGCGTGAGACACCATGCCTGACCCATTTTTTTTTTTTTTAAATGACTTCTGTGCTCTCCTGGAATTTTCAATCCTATCAGTTATTTCCTGGAACATTTGAAGCAAAACTAAGGACATATCTGATTATGCCAGACAAGTGTTTGAGTGATCTCCAAACTAAGAATAGTTTTTATATATTTAAAGGGTTATAGAACAAAAATAGAAAAAGAATATACAAGAGACTGTATGTGACCAACAAAGCATAACATATTCATTATCTGGCCTTTTATATAACAAATGTGCTGGTCCCTGATCTAAATCTTTTGTGGATCTATTTGTTGTGTTAGTGATAGTGTCTTATCTCCATCTATGCTGGGTTATTTTTGATTTGGTGCTGGACATTATACATGAAAAATTGGAGAGGCAGGTCAAAAGCACTAATAAATCTTGAACCACCTTCATGCAATCAGATTGAGATGATCCGTAGATGGGTTTCAGTCTTTCTGAGGGCTGCTTGATTTCTGGTTCACTATTATAGTATGGCCTTTTCAAACTCCAAACTAAAGCACCCTTCTTGGTGCACTCTGACTGCTGAATCTGCTGAAATGCCTGCTCAGCTTGCTGGTCTCCCAACTGCCTCTCAGCTGGCAGGCATCTGCCTCTGTTGAAATTGGCAGATACCTCTGGGAGAAAAGTGGCCCAAAACGTCATGCTCACCACTATAGATTGCCATCTATCTTTTTAATTCCTCATTTGCTTTGTTAATAATCTGTGGCTTTCATACATATTTTAAAAATATTTTTATTTATATATTTATATTTTTCCTAGCCATTCTAGTTCTTAGTGGGAAGGCTGGTTCAAATTCCTTTGCTTACCATTATTAGAACTGTAGCTCTTCTCTTATATTTACTTTGCGTGTGAATAGTAAAGTGTTAGTTTTCTATACTTTTTTTCACTTTTGCTTTTTTATATTATTTCAGATAGCGTCATTATTTCCCATGTATGTTGTGGGATACATTAAACCAAGCAAATTTCGGAAGATCATTTATGTGAACATGGTAACTAACATTTTTAATATATATAAGTCAAATATTAAGATAGGTCCTCAGAGTTTATAAAATCGAAGTGATTCTGTTTTATAGGGTACCTCCTCTTTGGTAATATTTAATACATATGCTATTGGTGATACCCAGAAGGAAAACTGGAAATGTATATTATAGATGTCATATTATAACAGATTATAGTTTCAAGTAGACTGTATATGTGTTTTGCTCTCTAAAACTTTATTTTTATGTTTTATTTATTATTATTATTACTGCTTTTAAAACTGCCTTTTCTTTCTCAGACATGAGATTTTTAGCATTTTGCCTGAATATGACACTCTAACTGAAATTTTATATTCTTGCAATTTTGTTTTTGGCTTAGGTCCCAAACATAGCTTCCTTAAAAACATAAAAAGTTAGTAAAGCTTCATAAATAATAGAAGTTCTGAAGTCTAACAAAAATAAGATTAATAAAACTGGTATTTACAACTAAATCTTTCTTGTTATGTTACTCCATTGATAAAACAATAGAAATCATAGACTTATTTTTCATTGTTCCAAGCAGCAGATGGAGAAAAAGTTAAATTCTGCCAGATAGAGTTTATAGTCTTGAATTTTAATACTTACAATCTAGCAGTGACTTGAAATTCTATTGTCATTTGGCCAAGAGTCATTCATCTTTATGCAAATACATTTGCATTAGAAATGGCTATATACCTACAAAGTATGCATTATGCTGATATATGTAATAACCATAAAATGTATTTTTTTCACTTTTTTTCAGATTTCAGTTATCCTTAGTTTCATTTTGATGTTTGGAAATTTAATGTGCTTATCTTCTTATTATTCTTCATCTTTGTTAATGACATGGGTAAGTGTTTAGTTCATAAAGCTGGTCTTTTTTAACCTATCAAATAGCATGTTTTCCTGTCTAAAACAGGTATAACAGAATAAATAGGCCCTTTCCTGATTATCATTCAACATGACACAGTTCTTCCCAAGCAAACCTTTTTATCTATCTTATCCTTGAAAAATATTATAGTAGGAAGTTTTTCTTTTTAAGACAATGCCCAAGTAAATATTTAAAAATTTTCATAAAGTAATAAGACTTACTTTAAACATATCTCATTTTATGATAAAAACGACTTCTTTCTCCTAAGTCACTTGAGGTGGTTAAGTACTCGTTGCAGTGACACTGCCACTGCCCAAAACATTTTTGGAACTCCTCTGAGTTTCCTTCACAGATATGGCACATTCTTTAGAATGTCTTCACTGATGGCAAATCTTTGCCTTTCAAGAGTGGATTTGATTTTTGGAAATGACCAAAATTTTGTGAATGTTTTGTGTGATTGGGCTGGGAAATACAGATCTTGCTCAAATGATGGTGTGACAGTAAAGTCATAAGACCAATTGTTTTGCACCTATAACTAAATTATTTCTGAAGGCAGTTTAGAAAGTGTAGTTCCAAACTACTTTGAGCAATAGCAAGACAATTAGAATAAGTGTGTAGTCTGCTCACAGGAACTACATGGAATGACACTCATTTGGATATGTGTTTGGAAGGGTGGTTTAGTGAATCAGTTCTATTACATTGTAGTCATATTTCTGATATCTGTAAGCCAGAACCTAGAATATTCTCCTCTACCTCCCATCGCCACACTGATAAGAAATGATACCAACTTTCTGATATCTATAAGCCAGAACCTAGAATATTCTCCTGTACCTCCCATCTCCACACTGGTCAGAAATGGTACCAACTACAGTAACGCCAAAATACAGCACTTTTCCATGTATGGTGCAGTGGTTTAATCTTTTGGGATTGCCCTTATGTTTTAACATTTTTGCTTTCCATATCCTTTTTCCTTCATAGTAATTAATCCCTCCTCTTTCTCTCCCCCCAAAAAATGCTCTTTCTTTCCAACTGTTTCACCATTACAGAGTAGAGGACTCCTAATAGTGTGCTCATCTACCTCTTTTAATGAAAACTTTTTTATTTTGAAATGTAGTACAGATAAAAACTGCATAAAGCAAATGTTTTGTGTGCTGACTTAGTGCTGGCTAATACTGATGAGTACAATCTCCCCTCAGTGTCTGCAGGGATTGATTCCAGGACACCCCCATCCCCTGTGGATACTAAAATCTGCAGATGTTCAAGTTTCTTATATAAAATGGTGTGCTATTTACATATAACCTATGCACATCTTCCTATATACTTTAAATCATCTCTGGATTACTTATAATGTCTAATGCAATAGAAATACTATGCAAATAGTTGTATACTGTATGATTGTTTTTTCGTTTGTACTTCTTAAATTGTATTATTATTATTATTTCAAATATTTTCTATCTGCTGTTGGTTGAATCTGTAGCGATTGAACTCATGGATGTGGAGGGCTGACTGTGTTATGTATTATGTGGCCAACATTCTTAAACTACCATTATATCAAAATTATAACTTTCTAAGCAAGTGTAGAAGCCCTCCATGTGACCCGTCCCAAAGCACTCCCTTGTACTGCCCTAAAACCATAATGACTGTCTTGATTGCTATGATAGTAACTTTCCAGCATTCCTTTATGGTTTCATCACTTAAGTTTCTCTTTTTAGCTACAAGTTTCCTGAATGTCTGCCTGGTTTTATCCTCATGAAATTTATTTGTTGAAGAACCAGAGTCATAGAACATGTGGAGGATTTCATGGTCCAGATTTTGCTTTTTGAGTTCTTGTGGTGTAGCTAAGCATGTTCCTTTGTCTCATGGTATAGTTTAATATATTAGAAACTGGATCTGAAACTTGGATTGCTTCAGGCTTGATCACTTTGGCAAGTCTATAGTGTTGTTCTTTCATTAAAAGGCATGTAATGTCTCTCTTTATGGTACTAGACTTCAGTGCCTTATGATGGATCTGTTAATTCAACAGGGATTGCAAAGTGGTCACATTCTAATCCGTCATCTAGAGTTCATTTAGGAAAAGTTAAGTAAGTGTTGATTTACCTCTTTATTTGCAAGTTTTACAAATAATGAACTGGTTCCCTGTCATCTTCCAAATGTGGGCTCTTTGGGCTGTGTATGTGTGTGTTTAAGTTTCATTAGGAACATAGGGATTTAAACATTTTTTAAGTATTTCAAGTTAATTGAAATTATTATCTTTACTCATTCTCAGACTGTTTCTTTGTTGACCAGGGGAGCCTCTTCAGGGTTCTCCTGAGTTCTCTGACGTGACCCTGGTGGTCTGATAGCAGCATACTTGTGTCATGTATGACAGGTTCTTCCAGGTCTCTCTTGTGGACTCCTGCCCAAACCCTGGAGGAAGCCATTCCTGCAAGACACCCTCCTCGCCTTCACTGGGGAAATGGTGTTTTAAGACCGCAGTCTGGGACCCAAGGATACTCACTGCTACTGAGTAGGTCATTGTTTCTAGGCCTTCTTAGTGGACAGAGGTAGGAAATATCATAGGGTGCAGGCTCTCTCTCTTTCTTTAAAAATCTACCATGAAAACGTGTGTGTGTGCATGTGTGTGTGTGCATGCATTTATGGTAAACTAGCTCACAAGTTCTGATGGATATTTCCAAATCAAATTCAAGAATATAGGGTTTTACTTAACTCTTTTTTGTTTGTTTCTCTTGGGTCTCAAGAAGCCAGGGGATGATAGAATATCACATATCCAGTTGCCTTCTCCCGAAGTGTATGCATGAGAATTGCTATACTGCACCACGCACATGATTATGAGAAATAAAGTTTTTTTTGCATATCCTTCTTTCATTCTCTTCACCCATTTTTAAACTAATTCTGTATCTATATTGTCAGAACATGGAGTATTGCATACTATACTTTCTGCCTTATCAACCTTATTTCGTGTTTTTATGTGAACAAATATGCATTTATTTATCAGCAATCTTTATGTCGTTATCTCCTAGTTATCTTGGTTATTTTAGTCTTGTTCTACAAGACAGTTTGTTCAATTCTGATGTGTTTGTCACAGTTTGTTTTGTCACCTTTTACTTGAAAGTGAGGTTGGCTCTATGTAAAATTCTTGTCTCTTTAATTTTTACTTTTTCTTTCTTTTCTTTTTTCTTTTTCTCTCTTTTTTTTTTTTTTTTTTTTTTTTTTGAGATGGAGTTTTGCTCTTATTACTCAGGCTGGAGTGCAATGGTGCCATCTTGGCTCACTGCAACCTCCAACTCCTGGGTTCAAGCAATTCTCCTGCCTCAGCCTCCCGAGTAGCTGGGATTACAGGTGCCTGCCACCATGCCCAGCTAATTTTTGTATTTTTAGTAGAGATGGGGTTTCACCATGTTGGCCAGGCTGGTCTCGAACTCCTGACCTCAGATGATCCGCCCTCCTCTGCCTCCCAAAGTGCTGGGATTACAGGTGTGAGCCACCACAACTGGCAGTCTCTTTTATTTTTTTGCGTTGAGTACTTGTTTTACTTCTGTTCAGAACAGTTGCTGTTAAAAGTGTTATAAGTTTTGATATGTTATAGACGTATCACTTTCTCTTGAATACTTTTTATCTTATTTTTTTTATTCCTAAAAGTTTCTTCTCTTCACCTTTCTTTTTTTTTTTTTTTTTTTTGAGACAGAGTCTCGCATTGTTGCCCAGGCTGGAGTGCAGTGGCCGGATCTCAGCTCACTGCAAGCTCCGCCTCCCGGGTTTACGCCATTCTCCTGCCTCAGCCTCCCGAGTAGCTGGGACTACAGACGCCCACCACCTCGCCCGGCTATTTTTTTGTATTTTTTTAGTAGAGACGGGGTTTCACCGTGTTAGCCAGGATGGTCTCGACCTCCTGACCTCGTGATCCGCCCGTCTCAGCCTCCAAAAGTGCTGGGATTACAGGCTTGAGCCACCATGCCTGGCTATCATCTCTTCACCTTTTATAGCTCTTAAGGCATTATTATTAATTTCCTCATATTCCTTCTACTTTAATTTTTATGTCTGAAATTATTGTTTTATTTCAAATTCTTTGATTTCTGTCAGCTCATTTCTCAGTTTTTCTAATTTTGATTTGTGTCATTCTTTCACATATTTTAGTATTTTTAAATGTCTTGTTTTAAATGGCTCATTTTGAAATGTAAGTTTTGTTTAATTATGCAGTCTTTCATCCTTAAGTAACGGTGTTAGCCATAGGATTTTTCAGAGAAGCCCTTTATCAGGTTGAAGGAGTTCCCTTCTGTTCAGTTTGCTGAGTTTTTTCAAAAATGAATTTTGAAGATATGATATAATCATATAGTTTCTCTTTTCTGTTTTGTTAATGTGCTGCATTATATTGGTTGATTTGCAAATGTTATAGCATCTTTGCATTCCTTGAATCGACCTCACTTTGGTCATGCTGTATTATTATTTTTTGTTGGATACAGCTTTCTAAAATTGTGTTTATAATTTTTGCACCTAAGTTCATGACAATAATTGGTTCATAGTTTTCTATGATGTCTTTGTCTTTTTTGGTTACATGGCAATGCTGGCCTCATAAAATGAGTTAGGAAGTGTTCTCTCTTCTCCAGTTTTCTGAAGAATTTGTGTAAAATCATTATGATCTCGTCTCTAAATATTTGGTAGAATTTACCAGTGAAACCATTTAGAATTTTCTTTGTAGGAATGTTTTTAACTACAAGTTCCATTTCATTAATAAGATATAAGGCTATTCATGTTACCCATTTCCTCTTGAGTGAACTTTGGTTGTATCTTTCAAGGAATTTTTAAATTTTATTTATGATGTCAAATTTATTGACAAAGGCATAATGTTTTCTTTCTTTTATGTATCTATAGTATCTGTAGTGATAGTTCCTCTTTCATTCCTGGTATTAGATGTTTGTGTTCTATTTTTTTTTCTCTGAGCAGTCTGGTTAGAGGTATATCAATTTTATTAATTTTCTCAAGGAACCAGCTTTTGGTTTCATTGATTTGCTCTACTGTTTTTGTTTTCTGTTTCATTGATTTCTACTCAATCTTTATTACCTCATTTCTTCTGCTTACTTTGGGTTTTGCTCTCCTTTTCTAGTTTTTTTTTTTTTTTAAGGTATAAATCTAGGTCATTGACTTGAGACCTTTCTTGTTTGTTTTTTTTTAAACACAGGTGTTTAGTGCTATAAACTTTTCTCCAAGCACTGCTTTATCAGCATCCCACATATTTTGATAAAGTGCATTTTTAAATTTGTTTCATGTTATTGTCACACATTTTACTGAAACATGTGATATAGAAAATGACTTTTTGTTTTTATTTAAACAGTAAATTACCTTATAAAAGTATTTAAAAATTTTAAAACGTTATATATTTACCCCGTAGTTACATTTTCAGTGCCTTTTACTTGTGTACAGCCAGATTGACCTACTGTATTCCTGCTGTGTGAAAGACCTCCTTTAACATTTCTTTTAGTGCAAATCACCTGGTCATGAAGTCTTTATTTTGCCTTCATTTTTGAAAGGTATGTTTCCTGGGCGTAGAATTTCAGGTTAACAGCAATTTTCTTTAAGAATTTAAGAGATGCTGCTTGACTTGTCCTATTGTTTGCATTTTTTCCTTATGAAATCTGTTGACATCCCTGCGCTTTCGTCTGTAAATAATATGTTACTTCTCTAGCTGTTCCCAGCTAGAGATAAGATTTTGCGTTTAACACTGATTTTGAGCAGTTTGTTTATATAATGTGCCTTACTATAGCTTTCTTTATGTTTCTTGTATTTAGGATTCGTTGAAATTCTTAGATCTTTAGGTTTACAATTTTTATCAAATTTGGAAAAATTTTGGCCATTATTTCTTCAAATATTTTTCTGCCTCCCCACCTCACTTTCATTTAGGGACTCTCATTACATGCATATTGGGCTGCTTGAAATTGTTCAGTGGTTCATGGAGACTTTGTTTATTTTTGTTCTTTATTTAATTTTGCATAGTTACTATTGCTGTGTCTTCAAGAGTTCATTAGTTGTTTTTCTGCAGTATCTAACCTGTTGTTAATCACATCCAGTGTATTTCTCATTTAAGTCATTGTAGTTTTCATATCTAAAAGTTCATTTTGGATCTTTGAAGTATTTTGTGTCTCTAGTTAAATGTTCTGTCTCTGTTACCACTTCTTCACCATGTGTAATACAGTTATAGTAACTGCCTCAGTGCCTCCACCTGTGAATTCTGTCTGTGTCAGTTTCAATTAATTTTTTCTTCTCCTCATATTGGGGTTGTGTTTTCTTGAGTGTTTGCATGCTTGGCAATGTTTACTTGGATGCCAGGCTTTGTGAATTTTACCTTGTTAGCTGCTGGGTATTTTCTTATTCCTAGAGATATTCTTGAGCTTTTTTCTATGATGCAGTTAAGCCACTTGAACATAGGCTGATCTTTCCGGGCCTTGCTTTTAAGATTTGTTAGCTGGAATTAAAGTACTGGTTAGTTTATGGTTAATATTGCTGCACTCGGAAGCAAACTCTTCCATGTAGACTACCTGATGTGCCCTTTGGCTGCACCATTTTATATTCCCACCAACAATGCATAAGCATTCCAATTTTTCTACATTTTTGCCCAGACTTGTTACTTCTGGTTTTGTTTTGGTTTGGTTTGTCTTATAATGGCCATCCTAACAGGTTTGAGGTGGTATCTCATTGTGGTTTTGAGTTACATTTCCCTGATGATTAGTGATGTTGAACATCATTTTAAATACCTGTTGGACATTTGTATTGATTCTTTTGGGAAATGTTTATTCAAGTTCTTTGCTCATTTTTAATAGAAATATTTGTGTGTGATTTCTTTCTGCTATAGTCATCAGAGATACTGGCCTGTAGTTTTCTTGTAGTATCTTTTTCTGGATTTGGTATCAGAGTAGTGCTGGCCTCATAAAATGTGTATAGAAGTGTTCTCTTCAGTTTTTTGGAAGAGCTTGAGAAGGATTGGTATGAATTCTTATTTAAATGTTTCATAGAATTCTTCAGTGAAGCCATCTGGTTTGAGGTTTTCCTTTGTTGAGAAAATTATTTATTTATTTATTTATTTATTTATTTATTTATTTTAATAATCTTCTTATTATAGGTGTGTTGAGTTTTTTGTGTGTTTTCGTAAGTTACTCTTGGTAGGTTGTATGTTTCTAGAAATTTATTTCTTATAAATTATCTAATTTGTTGGCATATAATTGTTCATAGTTGTCTCTATAATCTATTTTGCTTGGTATTTTAGTTTTTTAGGGTGAGAAAGTAAATGTGGTTCCTGTTATACAAACTTGGACAGAAGCAGAAGTTTCATTCTGATTGATTTTAGTTACTTTGGGTGAAACATTACCATGTTTCAATGAGGAAGAAATATATATATATAATTATACTCAGAAAATATTCCCCACTATTCCTTCCAGCCCATTCTCTCCACCTTACTTTTCACCTGTTACTGCCTATTCCCTGTAGGTAAGAAATCTCATTCGTTTTCTGGTTGACCCATTTAGTTGGGCTTTTTTGAGTACTAATAAATGTTACATGCATATTTTTTACATCTCCTCTTCTTATATTAAAGATAGTCTTTTGCACTTTTGTTTTTTCATTTAACAACCTATCCTGGATATCAGTTCATAGAGATTTTCCTAATTCTTTCTGGTGGTTTCCTAGTATTCTACTGTGGATTTACTGTCATTCAGTCACTCTTCTATGTCTGGGCATTTAGGTTGTTTCCTAAATTTTGCATTTACAAACAATGTTGCAATGAATAATCTGATACATTTATATTTTCCTATTGGAAGTTTAGTAATCCTAGCTCACTTTGGGAATTTCTACACCAGCTAAATGATACAAAATTTGAATCCAAATCTAAATAATATGCAAGTCCAAGAATTCAGTTTCTCATGAGAGCACTGTTTTCACCCCAAACCTGGGAATAAACAAATAACCTATCAACTTGTAGAGATGGTAGGTGAAGTATTCTTAGGCACTGTGTGTCTTAGTCAGTTTGGGCTGTTATAACAAAAGTACCACAGACAGGATGCTTAAACAACAGGAATTTATTTCTCACGGCTCTGGAGGCTGAGCAGTTCAAAATCGAGGTGCCAGCTGATTTGGTTCTTGGTGAAAGCCCTTTTGGTGGTTTGCAGACAGAAGCCTTTTTGCTGTGTCCTCACACGGTAGAGAGAGACATCAACTCTCTAGTCTCTTGTAATATGGGCACCCTAATCCCATTTATGAGGGTTTCACCCTCATGACTCAATTACTTCCCAGAGACCCACCCTCCAAACACCATCACATGGGGGATTATAAAGATTCAGTCTATGAATTTGAGGTGGACACAAATACTCAGTCCATAGCACTGCAGGTATAGTTTTTGAAGACCCTAGCTTTATGTGTTAGTCTCAATTCCAACTTCTTACCTTGCATAGACCGAAGTCCTCTTCTGCTGCCCTCCCCTTACAATACAAGCCTGTAGTTGTAACCTTATTCTACAGGCCTTTATAAAGACTGCCAGGGGTGGTGGTGATCTGCTAATTAATATTGTATTTTTTAAAATTCACCTTTTTTCTAGCATCACAACTTCCTTCTCTTTCACATCAGTAAACATTTTTTAAACATGTTTAAATATTTTATTTGGCAGTTTAGAGAGGAAGGATTTTCATGTTAGTTTAGTTCACTAATGTTGCTGGATAACTCACATATAGACTTGCATGGATGCTGTCATATGCTTATATACCATTTACCTTTGTAGAGGAATTATCCTGCAGAAAACGGCCAGGGTATCTATGTGAGGAAATAACTTGATTCAAGAGGCAGCTTTTTGACACACAAACGACTTAACTCTCACCTTAAGGAAAATTGCCATGTCCAAAATTTGAAAAATAAACAGTTAAGGAGGAAAATGGCTGGTGATAGCTGAGATGGAACAGGGTGGCTATGTAATTTTTGAAATGTACCGTTTATACAAAATGTAAATGTTAGTTGAATTTAATTGTTTCATTTTCCCTTATGTGCATTTTAGGCAATAATTCTAAAGAGAAATAAAATTAAAAAACTGGGAGTATCTGAACTCAACTTTTGGGTAAGATTCAATGTTTTTAATGCAGTTTATTTAAATTCTACTTTTTATTTCTATAAACTGAACACAGTTAATAATCTTTAAAATGCTAATGATTTATAGTTAACAAATAGCTACTGTCTTATAAATAGCTACTATCTAAGGTAGATAGATACATAAGGAAATAGTCCTTAGCAAGGACTAGAAATCATTTTCAAGAAGTTAGCACACGTATTTCACAACTCACTTCCAGGCCACTCTTCCTTTATGTTTCATCCTGCTATATCCATACAGCCTTGCTTTTTAAAATTGGTTTGTCTTGCATTTCTCTCTTTAGCTTCAATTAATCTTCCCTTCAAAATAACTCAAGTTTGTAGTTTCTTTCCAGCTTTCTCCTTTTCTTTCCTCTGCATCTATCCATCATCTATCTCTCTTTCCTTCTGCTTCCAACTTTAGACTCTATTACTTTTGTCCTTTTAACATTTTCCTTACAGTCTCCCAGCCTCTTCTAATTTGAGCTCAGCCACTACCTAATTTTTGTTTGGCTTCTTCCCAAATATGCAGATGGATGGCCCATATTATCTCCATGGTTTCCTAGTAAAGTAAGTTATTAGGCAGGTAGTGCAACTCCTAAATTCTCTTAATATGAGACAGACGATATTCTTTTTCTCTGGTCTGTGATGTACTTCTATTAAAATATAAACCCTGGGCCACACACAGTGGCTCACGCCTGTAGTCACAGCACTTTAGGAAGCCAATGCGGACAGAGAGCTTCAGTCCAGGAGTTTGAGACCAGCCTGGGCAACATGGCAAAATCCCATCTCTACAAAAAATAGAAAAACTAGTTGGGCATGGTGGCATGAGCCTGTGATCCCAACTACTCAGGAGGCTGAGGTGGGAGGATTGCTTGAGCCCAGGAAGATTACAGTGAGCCACGATCACCCCACTGCCCTGGGTGACAGAAGAAATGAACTGTATGTTTACATGTTATATATTGAGAGGATAAATTTGGAAATGTTGCAAGTTGAGGAGGTAGGGAAAGTTTCTACCTATAATACAAGAGAACAAAATGAAAGGAGTTGCTATTTTCTCCTTGTTGGAGGCATTCTCCCATCCTTTATGGTGAAAATATAGAAAGATTTGTCCTCTAAGTTGTTGAATGAATGACATGATGTTTTTTTGTCTTTTATTATTCTTTGTTGGTTCTACCAATTTGACTCTTTACCCAGGCCACTTGTCCTTAGGCCTGCAGGCTTTGTAGAAATTCACATATCGACATTACACTTGTAATATATAATTCTTTCACTTCAGAAAAATTGAGCAATTTAGTAACTCAAAAGAAGGTCAGAATTTCAGTTGCAAACTATTGAAAAATGACAATAAATAGAAGAGTGTCCATAAACATCAAAAAAATTCTGCCAAGGCTGCACTCAAAGGAACATTTGCTGTCTTCATTTTCAACAACATTTTCAGGAGTAGACTGGAAAGAACATGAATTGACTAAGTTTTAAATTCAGGAATATCAAAGAAACAAAAAATCTAGGTAGGGAAAAGTTGAGATTTAACCAAATGTTCAGCTTTTTAAGCCTCCCTAGGTATTATTTTCTGTTTTTAGCTCTGTATATCTTTGGCAAAGATAAGTATTTATTACACACAACCTGAACAAGGTATTTTTAGATCTAAGTGATTCACTTTAGAGTTTAACGTCAATAGAAGCAAATTAACTGTTTAATGGGAGACTCCAGTTTTTGGTGGCAAGGTAATTATTGAATTGAGCTCATGCTGAAATTTACAAAGGGGAACTTTGTGTGTGCCATGAGGCATGAGAATCATTACAAGAAGGGAAATGGAACCTCCAAGATAATCTAAAGCTCAGTACTCAGGCCAGATAAGGATAGTATGAGAAAGGATATTCTTACTCATGAACATAGATTCAAAATTTCACCTCGATTAAAAATATTTCATACACACAAAAGTGTAGAAGATTAGTAGCTCAAGAACAGCCATTTATATGATAAAGATAATCCATTTGTGATAAAACTGGCTTATTCTAGGAATCCAAAGATGTTTCTGGAAAATCCAAAAATGTAAGTTATCATACTAACAGATTAAAAGAGAAAAATGTCTTATGATCATCCCATTAGATGCAGAAAATAAAACTCATAAAATTGAACATCCATTTATAATGAAAACATGTAACACAATACAAATAACAGTTTTCTTAACTCAGTAAAATTCTTCAGCAGTCACTAATCTTACCAATAATAAGGTATTTAGAGTGTTCTATTTAAAATCAAGATAAAGATAAATATGCTTTTTCACATTTTATTAAAGTCCAAACTAGCCTAGTGTAATGCAAGAAAAGTAAATAATAGGAAAAGGAAAGGAACAGAAAGAAGGAAAATTTATTATAGTATCAATATTTACCTAGAAAGAATAAAATTATTGACAAATTATTAGGAATTAGAAGAATTCAATACCATGGTTAGATTTAAGTTTAATATTAAAAAATCAGTTGCATTTCTATTCTTTGGCAACAAACAGAAAATATATTTTTTAAAACTATGCCTTATGTATTAGGAAGAAAAATGCATAGGATCTGAGTGAAATTAACAAAATACATATAGTATTTGTATGGAAATTTATTTTAAAAATTCTAAGACATAAATAGAAAAATAAAACACATTTATGTGTGTGAAGGTTCATGTAATGCAGTTCTCCCCAGCTGATGTTCAGATTCAAAGCAATTTCAGCCAGATTGGCTTGCAGGTCACTGTTCACTAAATGATGCTGGAATAGCCTATATGAGAAAAACCGTATGTTATACACAAATATCAGTTCCAGGCCTAGCCATTTTGAATGTTCCTAAGCTGGATGTCTTTTTGACATGTCTTTATAAATTTATCATGCTCCAGGCTTTTCTTGATTTTCCTTGTGCTAGCCTTGGAATCAGCCATTTTTTCCAAGGAGCCCTGGTTCCTTTTAGAGGAGAATGGTATTTGGAAACCAAGACCTGAGTGGTATGTGCACTCATTACTACCAGTGTGTCCTTGTTTCTAGGCCCTTTCACTGCACATATGTGCACGTGTGTGTGTATGAAATCATGATTTCATAACTATAGCTCCAATCCCAGCCCAATGCTATAGAAAGGCAGCCTAGTTAGGTACCTCAGAACTCCCAGAAAAACACCACAGGCTGCCATCTCCTGAAACTCCATCCAGTGGCAGAAGACACTCAGAAAGAGGGTCCAGGGAAATGCTCTCCATCCTGTGGGTCTGGTGTCTACTGTTCCCTCCAGGGAGGCTGCCCATGCAGGTAGCAGCAGCAGGGATCTAATAGGTGCCCTGCTCGGACTAGGCAGCCCGGGAAAGAGCCGTCTGCCCTCTGCCCTCTGCCGACCCCCTACCCCACAATCCTGATGTCTGTACCTTCCACCTCATGGCAACAGGACTTGGGAAGTACATTCTTCCTGCGTCGGCAGCATTATTTGGGGCGGAGACAGAGTACCAGGGCACCAGATGAATCAAGCTGACCAGAATAGCACTAGCACTGCAAAGGCTCTGAACACTAAACGTCATTGTAACTATAGCACACAGAAGTAGGCCAGGACTTGCGTGATAAACCTAAAAACAAAGTGACTCTCTGCTGAAACAGAAATTTAAAATAGGATCCACAGTCTCTAACATAATATAAAAAGTGTACTGGACACAATAGAAAAACCACTTATCATAGCAAGAATGGAGAAAATAGCAAACTTGAATGAGAAAAGGCAATCAACAGATGTCAACACTGAGATGAATAGGATGTGGGGATTATTTGACAAAGGTTTTAAAGCAGTCTCATAAAAACACTTCAGTGAGCAGTTTTAAATACTCTGGAAGGGAATGAAAAGGCTATAAAATCTCACTAAAGAATTGTGTGTTTTTTTTTTAAAGAACAACTTGGTGATTATAGAACTGGAAAATACAATAACTGAAATTAAAATTCAGTAAATGGACTTGGTAGTGGAGTGAATTTTACAGAGGAAGCAATCAGTGCTCTTGAAGATAGAACAATAGAAATCTCCCAGTGTAAATTGAGAGAAAATCACAGGAAAAAGGATAGAGCCTCCGGGACCTATGGTGTAGTAACGAAAGATCTAATATTTGTATCATCAAAATTCCAAAGGAATGGAAAAAGAGAGTGGGGCTGAATAGTATTTTTACAAGTAATCGCTAAAAACTCCCCAAATTTGGTGAAAGACACACCTGCAGAGTGAAGACACTGAGCGATTCCCAAGTAAGACAAACCCAGAGAAATCCATGCCAAGATACACTATAAGTTAACTTTTAAAACTAAAAGAAAAAAAATATTGAAAGCAGGTATGGAGAAATGACACATCACCTACAGGGCAAAACTGACTTGAATTGTAGCAGACTTCTCATGTGAAACTAAGGAGGCCAGAAGGTTGTGGCAGAACATTTGTCAAGGTGAATTACATATCCAGTGGATGTTTCCTTTAGGAATGAAGGGGAAATAGACATTCTCCAATCAAGGAAAATTAAGATAATTTGTGGCTAGCAGAGAACCTTAAAGAATGGTTAATTGAAATTCTTTTGTCAGGTTTGTTGAAGATCAGATGGTTGTAGATACGTGGTTTTATTTGTGAGTTCTCTATTCTGTTCCTTTGGTCTATGTGCCTGTTTTTGTACCAGGACCATGCTGTTTTGGTTACTGTAGCCTTGTAATATAGTTTGAAGTCTGGTAGCCTGAGGCCTCCAGCTTTGTTCTTTTTGCTTAGGATTGTCTTGGCTATATGAGCTCTTTTTTGATAGCGCGGAATCAACCCAAATTGCCCATGAATGACAGATTGGCTAAAGAAAATGTGGTACATATACACCATGGAATATTATGCAGTCATAAGAAGAAATGAGATTATGTCCTTGGCAGGGACATGGATGGAGCTGGAAGCCATTATCCTCAGCAAACTAATGCAGGAAAAGAAAACCAAACACTGCATGTTCTCACTTATAAGTGGGAGCTGAACAGTGAGAACACATGGACACAGGGAGGGGAACAACACACACTGGGGCTTGTCAGGGGAGGGTAGTGGGAGGGAGAGCATCAGGAAAAATAGCTAATGCATGCTGGGCTTAATACCTAGGTAATGGGTTGATAGGTGCAGCAAACCACCATGGCACATGTTTAGCTATGTAACAAACATGCACATCCTGCACATGTACCCCTGAAATTAAAACTTAAAAAGTTCTGAAAACAAAAAGGAAATGAAAGAAGGAATCCTAGAATATAGGGAAGAAATATAAAACAGCAAAATAGATACACAGAGGGGTAGATATAATAGACTATTCTTCTCATGAGTATTTCCTTTCGTGTACTTTTTTCACTTTATTTTGTTATTCTTTATTTAGATTTTTAAGTCAAGGATTTAATTCATTTATTTTCACTCTTTCATTTTTATGGATAAAGCTTTTGAGGCCATGAATTTGCTCCTTATCCTTGCTTTAAATGTCTTCCTTAGTTTCCATATGGAAATGGTATTTGCCTGCCATGCTGCTGCCATCATTCTATTTTTCACCTTTCTGAATCTGTTTTTGTTTGTCTTCCCTGTGTCTTTGCTTTGTGAGATAATGTGAAAACCTTTGTTGTAAGTTTTAGTGTATTTGACTATATTTGCTTTGTTTCTGTATATGATTCTTTTTTAAACTTTTTGTATTTAGGAAAGTTACTATTTCCTCAATTATTGCATATTTGAAACTTTTTTATAACTTCTATACTTGAATGACAGATTGGCTAACTATAAAATCCTTGGTTCTCACTTTTTAAAGTTTCTTAAAAATGCGTCTACACCACTGCTTTGGTTTGTAAGTTTCGTTTAACAAGTCTGATGGCTAGCCACATTGTTCTGTCCCTTATAAATTATGTGACTTTTGTGCCTGGAGGTTCTGAGGAATTTTTCTTCATTTTTCATAGTTCTACTGAAAGATGTCTTGAGTTAGTTTACCATACCAGATTAATTTTTTCCAGTACCCCTGGATCCTTTCTAAATCCCGATTCATGTCTTCTTTTATTTCTGGAAAGTTTTCTTGGATTATAATTTAAACACTAGTTTTGATTCATTGCTGTGAGTTGTTTGTTTGTTTTTTTTTTCAGGCACTTCATTTGTAAGTATGTGCCTTTCTTCCATTTCTGCCACTTTGTCTGATACTTCTCACTTCTTTCTCTGGTATCATTTTCATTCTTCATTGTTTTAGTGCCTTTACTTCAATTCCTTCATTAACTTATTTGAATTTCTTTTCTTTTAATCATCTTGTGATTTCGTTTTTATTTTTGATCATGTTCTTCTTTTCTTCCATTCCCTTTCTATGTCTAATAAACTCTTCCTTTCTTTCTGATTTTTTCCCCATTTCTGTTCTTGGTTTTTGAATTTCTTGTTTAAATTGCTTTTTTAATATTTCTGAATGCTCATTTGAGGATATTTAATTCAACTTTTAATTCTGCATAATTTTCTTCTGCTTTGTGAGATTTTATCTTTCAGTGGTGTGGATTTCATTAGCTGAAATATTTGACTTTCATGTTTGTTATCTTCTTAAAGAAGCTCTGGATATTTATATAGGCATTTTTTCATCTAATAATTATTTTGTGTTTTCTAGTCCAAGTGCAAACCTCTTCTGAAAATGTAGCATAGTGTGATGTTTTTCAACGAATAACTTTTTTTTTTTGTGCGTGATGGCAGTAGTGATGGATAGTCTTTTGGTTTGGGTTCTCATTTTTCCTGCTGGATACTTTTTCCTTCTTGCACTCCCCTTTTTATTCTCCTTTCTTTCCAGAAATGATGGCTTTCTGACATCGGTGTTTTTGTCCCTACTCACTCTTAGGCCCTGCTCTGTACTCCCATTTACCAATTTCCCAGGGCTCTTTTTACACATAGGGTGGACTTTTCTCTTTCTTGGGTTATTTTAGTTCCAATTTTGACCCCTGTCTTTCCTTTTCTTCTTTATCCTTTTGTGGGTCTCCCCTCATTCCCTGCAAAGGCTTAGGTCAGGGACTTGAGGTATAACTCTATATATTCGTTGCTTCCTTTTCGATTCATAGGTAATTTGAAGTTTGTGCTGTTACCTTTTTTCCATATATGTGGTTGTACTGTTCTACTTGGTTGATATATGCAAAGATTTGAATTTAGGCTGCTGTAACTTTCCCCAGGCTAACCAGAAGTGCACAATTGTTCCCTTTTTAATCAAGGCTAGTCAAAAAATAAACAACAACAACAACAAAATAGAAGCCTCATGGCCAGTTCTAGTTCATATCCTTCTCTCTTAAAGGAAAGCTTAAGTTTTCACATTTCACACTGTTATTTCTTGAAGATGGGCTCATATATTTCCACAGGAGTGGTAGAAGAACTTTTAAGGTAGTGTTTTGAAAAATGGATTTTCAGCTGAGAAATAATATTTGGAAACAAACACATAAACACCCCCTTTTCTTAACAGAAATCAAAAAGAAGTAACCTTTTAAAACTTCCTTTAGATTAGGATATGTATAAGCAGCCACTTTTTCGACGCACACAGGGTTTTCTCTTTGTTCAAATCCCCCCTCCCTCTGTCTCTGTATGGGGAGCTGTTTTCTTCTTCCTTCTTTCTTTCTTGCCTATTAACCTTTTCACTCCTTAAGACAAAAAAAAAATTTAGGATATGTAGAATTCTAGTGTTGCTATATATTTCATACCAGTGTCATCAGTTTTAATTCTTTGCTTTTAAACAAGATTTTCTAAAGGAAATTTTTTTTTAACCTCACCATTTATATCTCACATAATTAAAATTTTTCTATGTCATTTATAGATATAATTGAATACTTTAACTGGGTGATTTGTAGTTTTAAATACTGGACTTCTCTTTTATTTTCTAGCTAATTCAAGGTAGTGCCTGGTGGTGTGGAACAATCATTTTGAAATTTCTGACATCTAAAATCTTAGGTGTTTCAGACCACGTAAGTACTTTTTAGTTAAAACATAAAAGTTCTTATAAATATGTAGCTGAATGAAAACTTTGAAGCCATCTATTCTTATCTCTTCATTTTACGGAGGTTAAGTGTCTTCTTTAAGGTCTCTAGATGAGTTATTGGCAGAGTCAATAAGTCAATAACTGCAAGTCAAAAGTTCAGTGATCTTTGCAACCCACTAAAAAGAAAGAATATTCATCAATGCTGACTTGACCTTTTAGGAAAAAAAAACACTAATAGTTTGTTAAGTAGTTATTTGTTTATATTTCAGTTAAAATAGAAATAATTAGTTGTTTACATTGTAAGTTATCCATTTATGATGTTATTGCAGATGTTAACATATGGGAGGCTGTCCTCAGCTTTGAAAATACAGAACTCTTAAAATCTCAGTGTTGTTTTATGTATTTATAACTATGGACTAAAATCAATTTATGATTTGATGTTTTAAGGCCTTTCTTGTTATATAAAAAGAGAATGTTAAAAATTTTTGATCTTTTCATTTTCTAGGAAATACATGCAGAACATTTCTCTCTCATGTGGTATTTTGTTTGTTAATGTCTTAAAGAGTAGCCCTTTTCAAGGCCTAAGTCCCTGCTTAACTAACTGGTTTAGGTAATAGAAAACAATGCATGAATCTACTTTTTATTTCTAGCATTTTCTGTTTAGAAATAAGCATACATGAGTATATCATACAATAATCAATTTTGAAATTTACTTCATTTAATGCTATCCAATTAGGGCCCTGTTTGATGCTGAAATTATGTAGTTTGACAAGGGGTTATAGTATTACTTCTCTAAAAGGTCAAATGCTATCTCTATATAACATGCAACATGTTTATATTACATAAAATTTCTAAATGTAAGCATTTGCCATTTATTGCTAGCTTTGCATGGTGGTTTATTAGTTTATTTGTTGCTGCTGTTCTCTGGTATGTCTGATATTTTTCCCCATTCTCCTTTCCTTTTTATTGTTTTTAACTTTATTATATATGTCTTATGATAAACTTTATTTAGACCTTCTAAGTTATTTATTTATCTGTTAAGTTTGTTCATGATTATGTTTCTTGCCTTACTTCACACTTACTTCACATTGACCCCCAGCTCTTTACAAATCTTTTTTTTTTTGAAACACAGTCTCACTCTGTCACCCAGGCTGGAGTGCAGTGGCCAATCTCGGGTCACTGCAACCTCCACCTCCCAGGTTCAAGCAATTCTTGTGCCTCAGCTTCCTGAATAGCTGAGATTATAGGCACATGCCACCATGCCCGGCTAATTTTTGTATTATTGGTAGAGATGGGGTTCCAGCATGTTGGCCAGCCTGGTCTCAAACTCCTGACCTCAAGTGATCCGCCTGCCTTGGCCTACCAAAGTGCTGGGATTACAGGTGTGAACCACCATCCCTGCCCTACAAATTAAAAACAAACAAAAAAAAATACAAACATGCTTCCTTGGTAGTCCTGAGTGACTTCCTTTATGTGACAGTTATGAGGAAGACCTGAAATTATAGTGGTTTGGTTAAATTACTGTTAGTCAGCAGGCCTACTCTAAATTAGAAAAATGAAGTGCAACTCTAAATTATCCTTGAGTACTGGTAGATTAGGAAAAATAATTGAATGAAAACCACTCATAATCATCAAACTTGTTATAAAATAATTCCTATCCCTATAAAATAATTTGAATTAAGAGTTTGCTTGCCAAATATTTTCCTTTTTCTGGCCTTCTGAGGATGCTGTGGAAAAATAATTGTCTCACCAAGAGCAGGTTGTAAATAATCAGTGGAAAAATAGAAGTTCTGCATTGGGTTTGGTTGTTGGTATCTATTTTTAGCCTTAGAGATCAAATAGCTAAGTCAAAGATCAAAGTGGTATGTATACTTGTGGTAATTCTTATGAGGATCAGGTCTCATATTCAATGGTTTAAATATATGTCTGTAAAACATCAAGAAGTACCAAATATTGTAATCAGTCTGTGAGGCTTTGTGAAAATGACAGTGCACAGAAAGCTTATGACCTACAATGTATGTTGAAAGAGGTTAAGTAAAATACTTTTTCATCGTAAATTGTCTTATTATAAAGGGTAATTAACTCCATGGTGGTTTCTTCTCAGCAGATATTGATTTTAACTCACTCTTTATCATCTCTTTATTTTTTTCTGACTTCTTTCTACTTTTCATTTTTCATGATATTTCTCTTTATTTTCAGTTAGCTTGAGAAGTCAGCACATCGTATATTTGGTTCACTGTAGTTTTTTGTTTTCTTAGAGGGATGTCTAAATATATTAGATTTATCTGGTCTATAAGTTTTGTTATTCTTACATCAATAAAGTATTACTGGCTATAGGCTATACTCATTTGTATAATTTTAATTCATTTTACTTTATTTTCTCCCAGATTCACCTGAGTGATCTTATAGCAGCCAGAATCTTAAGGTATACAGATTTTGATACTTTAATATACACCTGTGCTCCCGAATTTGACTTCATGGAAAAAGCGGTATGAATGTTTCTTTTCTCCTTCTCTACTAATAGGAGTTTTTGCTCTAGTTTTTTTTTTTTTTTATCTGAAACTCAAAATTTTTACTCAGAAAGTCAACTTATTTTATATTTTTTTACTGTAACTTTGCTAATCCACCTTCCTCACTTGTATTTTTGTCTGTAAAATAAAAAAAAGATACCTTTATCTTATAGAGTTATTGATGATGGTTAAATGAGATAATCTGAGAGAGTGTTTAACATACAATATGACCCATAATAATTACTATTATTACAAATCAATTTTAATAATCTAGGCCAATAAGAAATATGGGACCATTCAGGAAAAAGTCTCAATTCTTGTTTCTGTTTTTAAGAAATTCAGTGTTATTACAGTTAACACCCCAAATATTATAACATTTTTAACAAAGTGTTACCAAGAAAGGTATACTACTGATGAGTTTTAATGAACATATAAAAATTCATTTTAAGTATATGCAAAGTATTATTCTTTTTAAAAAGTTCATGCCATAAAGCTTTAGAATATAGGCTGGACATGGTGGTTCATCCCTATAATCCCAGCACTTTGGGAGGCCGAGGCGGTGGATCACTTGAGGTCAGGAGTTTGAGACCAGCCTGGCCAATATGGTGGTAACCCCATCTCTACTAAAAATATGAAAATTAGCCAGGCATGTTGGTGCATGCCTGTAGTCCCAGCCTGAGTAGGAGGCTGAGACAGGAGAATTGCTTGAACCCTGGAGGCAGAGATTGCAGTGAGCTGAGATCGTGCCAATGCACTCTAGCCTGGGCAACAGAGTGAGACTTTGTATCAAAAAAAGAAAAGAAAAGAAAAAAAATTGGCCTCTTTGTAGAATCATGGAACACAAGATCAGGAAGGGCTCCTAGAGGCCATGCCATATAGTTCTTTCATTTGCAGATAAAGAAAAACTTAAAAGATTTGCTTAAAGCACACACAAGCTAAGATCAGGACATGGATTCTAATCGATTCTAGAACTCTCAATCCAGGGCTCTTTCCTCTATATGTAGCTTAATTGTTTTCAAAGAATGTAACAAAGTTGCTACTGAATTGATTATTCCTTGTGTAATCATTATGAATTATGATTTAGTGGTATATAATAAAATTTTACATTCTTCTCTTATCCATCCAATCAGTCATCCATTCATTCAGAAACTACTATTGACCACTAGTTATCCGTGAGGCAGTTTGCTATAGCACGACAAAGAGGAAAAGGAACTGGTTTCTTGCTTTTAAGAAATGTATAATTTAGTTACGTGGTAAATTACTCCTTATCACAATAACAGGTCATCAGAATTAGTTAGCCAATGTTATTTCTGTATTTATTCATAGTTTTAGTAATTAACTTTGGTTAGCTTTCTTTCTTGTTAGCTCTAGTTTCACTAATGAAAATAGTGGAGCTATGTAGTACGGAAAATTACAATGTAGGACCCAGGGATTGGTAAACACACATTTTAAAACTTAGTATTATGTAAATTAAAAAAGAAAAGAAAAAATAGATATAGCAATTCTATTTTTATTAAAATAGTACATTTTTCATTAAATTTTTGGAATACTTTTTATAACTATTTTTATAATTTTAATTATTTTATTAATGCATGGAAGAGGATAAATATATATTCTGCTGGTGACAAAGAAATTTTACCTTTTACTTTTAAGAAATGGTATCATGGCACTTAGTTTGACTTAGATGTTTACTAATTTAATGTAAAATTTGTAAGTAACTATTTTGAATAATTTGGTATATTTCAGACTCCGCTGAGATACACAAAGACATTATTGCTTCCAGTTGTTATGGTGATTACATGTTTTATCTTTAAAAAGGTATTTTTAAACCAATTATTATTTGTTTTTGGCATCAATATAAGGACTATAATAATGCAAATTGCTCAGAATTCCACGTTATTTTTAGGATGAATTCTTTCTCTCAAAGTTTGTTTTTTATTTAGATATTTCATTATTGATCTTTTTATAAAAAGCCATGATAAAAGGTATTCTTATTTTTTCTTTCAAAAGATACATACCAGTCACCAGCTGTGTATCAAGGACTACATTAATATTGTAGGTACACCTGGACAAATAAAATGTGGCCACTCCTGTCTTGGAACTTACGGTCCTGGATTACTGGGGGTGGGGGTGCAGACATGAAGCAAATAATCATACAAATGTCTAAAGAATTAAAATTTTTATAGGTACTATGAAAGAAAAGTCCAGTGACAACAACATTAATGTCTTTCAAATACAAAGCACGGTGAAGTCTTGATCTATTTTGAGTGGGCCTGCGTAGAAGAAATTTGTATAGCTAATTAAAAAATATTTTTCTATATGTTCACTGTTTCCATGACAGAAGAAAATAATATCTCAATAAAAGAAATAATCTTTAAAATACCAGTGGCAGGTTTTCTTGGTCTGGGTAGAGTTTATCTAAAAGCATGGTTAAAGACAGTGGGGTTTTATTTATTTATTTATTTTTTTAGCAGTCTTGAGCCATCTTTATTTATATTATTTACAAGCTATCTTGTCTTAAGCCAGTATGTATTTATTTTATACTTTTAAGCAGATAACAATAATGCAATTTCCCTACCACTATACCAGTTGTATTCTTGTTGAAAGGAGTTTTCTGTATTTAAAGTCAAATTGCATATCTTCCCTATGTAGTTTTAGTTGCCACACTTCTCACTCCTTTATTTACACATAGATGTGAATAATTTAAGAGTGAGAAAGGTATCTCCCTCAACATCTCTGTTGTTTTACCCTTGATCCAGTTCCCTGGGGACCATGTGGAAAGTCAGGATAAAGGAAACAAGGAGGAATGAGTAAAATGTGAGCAGGTTTACTGCCCTGCATCCTTTCGGCCCATGCTGGCTTAGAATGAAGATTTTCTCTACTGACCTGTTTCTTTTCCATCAAGGCAAAATGTCAAGTTATTCTTACAAGGCTCCACTTAGAGAGGCCAATGCACGAATTAACTATTCAGCAGAGAGTCAGCCAATGTGAGAGAAACTGATAGCTAGATCCGCAACTGCTATATTTAAAAAAATTAAGATCCAAGACTTATAAATACATTACTAGTCTCCAAACACACCGCATCCTGAACTATGCATGTGCACTAGCAGGGGCATGTGCGTATACACACACATACACACATCCCTGCAGCCACCCAAGTTTCATACACACACACGCACACGCACACGCACACGTACACATACATCCCTGCAGCCGCCCAAGTTTCATACACACACATACACGCACAAACATCCCTGCAGCTAGCCAAGTTTCATATACACATACACAAATGTGCACACAAACACTCATCCTTGCAGCAAGCCAAGTTTCATACACACATACACACGTACACACACACGCACACGCACACTAATCCCTGTAGCTGGCCAAGTTTCATACACACACACACACACACACACACACACACACACACATACTCTGTCTCTCTCTCTCTCATCGCTGCAGCCAGCCAAGTTTCACTCCTTCCTTTCTGCTTTCTTATAAACTCCTCGGTCTTTATTTGTCCTATTGTGGCTTATTTTTCACCCCAAGGATACTTCTGATGGTCATTTAGTTTTCAATCATGTGAAGTCACTTCTCGGAAGGAGAAAAGGAAGGTGTGTGTAGTATGACCATCCCATTCCTGAGGACTCCCTTAAACATCAAAAAATACTTCTTTCCTTGGCGGAGTGTTTACATTAATGAATCAGAGCATTTTAAATATTGCAGTATTCCTTAGAAAAGTTTCATTGATTTGATTCTATTCACAGACTATTCGTGATATTTCGTGTGTTTTAGCTACAAACACTTATCTAAGGTAAATATATCATCATTGTTTTTAAAATATACTGTATTCAGTTATTAAATAACTTACTGTAACATTAATTTTTCAAATGAATATGCATTAAAATTTAGCATTATGATTAAGAAAGGAGATATGAATCAAACGTAAATGTTTTCTTTAAAATATTATTCTTATGGATTTTTTTTTTTTTTTTTTGAGACGGAGTCTCACTCTGTGGCCCAGGCTGGAGTGCAGTGGCGCGATTTCGGCTCACTGCAAGCTCCGCCTCCCGGGTTCACGCCATTCTCCTGCCTCAGTCTCCTGAGTAGCTGGGACTACAGGCACCCGCCACCACGCCTGGCTAATTTTTTTTTTTGTATTTTAGTAGAGACGGGGTTTCACCGTGTTAACCAGGATGATCTGGATCTCCTGACTGTCTCGGCCTCCCAAAGTGCTGGGATTACAGGCGTGAGCCACCGTGCCCAGCCTCTTACAGATTTCTTATATGTATTTGGACTTGTTTTGGAGATATTTATATTTGTGAACTAACTCAAAGTTTAAATTGATAAATTATAATATATCATTAGAATTTAAAGTCAGTAAGCTAAAGATTTATTTTTGGAATTCCTCTCTCGCTCTGTCTCTCCCTCCCTCCCTCCCTTCCTGCCTGCCTGCCTTCTCTCTGTCTTGCCTTGCCTTTTCTTTCCCTTTCCCTTTCCTTTCCTTTCTTCTTTTCTTTCTTTTGACAGAGTCTTGCTCTGTCACCCAAGCTTGAGTGCAGTGGCATGATCTCTGCTCACTGCAGCCTGGACATCCTGGGCTCAAGCGATCATCTCATCTCAGCTCTGCCAAGCAGCTGGGACTACAGGTGTGCATCACCATGCCCAGCTAATTTTTGTATTTTTTTGTAAAGGGGGGTTTCACCATATTGGTCAGGCTTTTCTTTCTTTTTTAACTTTCAGAGGGGGTATAATTGTGTTCCCGAATATTTATGAATTTTCTTCTAAACTTATTGTTAAAACTATTTATTGTAGAACATTTTTGGATGGTTTTAGCAATGTCACTAGCATAAGCAGATGCCAGCAAAATGTATTGTATCAGTCACACATAAGTAAATTGCTACAGGACTCAAGAAGTAAATTGTGAAGAAAATTTCCTTCTGAGGGAAATATCTCAAATGACATGTTTTTTAATGTTCAACTTTTATTTTAGATACAGGGGGCACATGTACAGGCTTGTTACATGGGTATATTGTACCCAGGTAGTGAACATAGTAGTAGTTTTCAAGTTACATTTTATATTTGTAAGTAGAATATTTGATTTTATTTTGTGACTTCTACTTTATAGAATCGTTTTAGATTTATAGAAAAATTGTGAAGACAGTAGAAAGAATTTCCCTGAACCCCATCCTCCATGCTTGTATTTTTAATAAACCAGCTGTGTATGGTTGTCAGAAGAGCTAATTAAGCTGTTAGGTGCATCTGTTGAAATTGTTTCCAAAATAAAGGGGATAATAGACCCATTCTATATTGTTCTGGACAGATGGAGCCCAGGGAAATGTGTCTTGGCATTCTAAAAAAGAATGAATGGCAAACCCTGGACACTATTCCCATAAGGAGTGAATGAAGGGACTTGGGATATTTAATTGGATAATAGAAGATTGAAGGGTATGTGGCAACTGTCTTCATGTATTGCAGAGGGTGTAATGTGGAAGCAACAGCTCGCAGAGGCCAGTGGATGGAAGATAATTACTCAGAATATGGAAGTCTTATGTACTGATTACATATTTGAAAGTGACAGGCCTGTTGTGTATGGGCAGAGGGTTCTGGGTTAAATTGCAAAAATAATAATAGCAGGGGCTAGTAGTAATACATTCTGAAAAACCAGTGTATCAAAAAGAGAGGGAATACTCCCTTCTCTTAGATCTGCTCCTCCGAGTGCTGACTGTAAGTAGCTTTGTATGTTTTATTTTAGAAAACACATATAGAAACACAGTATTTTTAAAAAATAGAATTGTAGTATTCTTATCTGCAGCTTGTTACTTGTATTTAATAGTGTGTCTTGGGCCTCTGCCTTGATCTTCATTATACTTTATAATGGTCTTAGGATTTTATTGTTGACCATCATGTGTGACTGCCATGTGGTTAGCCTTTCCCATATCAATGAAAGTTTAGAATAGGCCGGGCGCAGTGGCTCAAGCCTGTAATCCCAGCACTTTGGGAGGCCGAGACGGGCGGATCACGAGGTCAGGAGATCGAGACCATCCTGGCTAACACCATGAAACCCCGTCTCTACTAAAAATACAAAAAACTAGCCAGGCGAGGTGGCGGGCGCCTGTAGTCCCAGTTACTCCGGAGGCTGAGGCAGGAGAATGGCGTAAACCCGGGAGGCGGAGCTTGCAGTGAGCTGAGATCCGGCCACTGCACTCCAGCCCGGGCTACAGAGCAAGACTCCGTCTCAAAAAAAAAAAAAAAAAAAAAAAAAGAAAGTTTAGAATATATATAACTTTTGTCATAAAAACCAATGTTTTGAGGATTGAACATCCTGGTTCCTGTATCTTGGTACACTTATTCTATGTATTTCTATAGTATAAAATATTTGAATTTGGACTGCTGATTATGAGGCTTGCATATGTTAGAATTTGATAAATACTGAGAAATAATAATGAGGAGAGTGTCCATTTCCCTGCACCTCCACCAACATTGTTATCAAGCTTCTAATTTTTTCTGATAGGAAAAAAAAAGTTCATTTTATTGTATAAATTCTTTGTCAGTGAAGTTTTGCAGCTTTTCATGTGTTTGTTTACTATGTTTCTTTTTGACCTTTAGAAGTTGTTTTGTGGGTTGTTTTTTTTTTGTCAGTCTTGCTGCTGTGTATGCAGTGGCACGATCTCGGCTCACTGCAATCTCCGCCTCCTGGATTCAAGCGATTCTCTTGCCCCAGCCTCTGGAGTAGCTGGGATAACAGGCACCCATCACCACACCCAGCTAATTTTCGTAGTTTTAGTGGAGACAAGGTTTTTCCATGTTGGCCAGGCTGGTCTCAAACTCCTGACCTCAGGTGATCCGCCCACCTTGGCCTCCCAAAGTGCTGGGATTGCAGGCATGAGCCCCTACGCCCACCTAGCCATGCGTTATGTTTTTGCTTTGTCCATGGACAGTAACCTTTTGTCTCTTATGTGCATTACATAGTTTCTTTTAAGATGTCAACTTATAGTTCATTTATGGTCTCTGCTTTATAGAACTTCTAAATTTCTGTATAATCACAGTGACAAATTTTTTTCTGGGTTCATATGTTGCTTAGAAACTCTTCCCTACATCAAAAACATTAAAATATGTTTTCAGATTTTCTTTTATAATTTTCTATTACATATAGGTGATTAATTACTCTTGCATTAATTTTGTGGTATAGTGACACAGAGGAGTTTACCTTTTCCCCCTCAAACGAGGTATTGTCCCAACACAGTATTGCATAAATCTTTTTTCCAGTCATTTGAAATGTCAGTTTTTTATCACTTACCAATTCTCATTATACTTGAGTCTGTTTTAGATTGTCTCTTATATTGATCTGTTAGTTTATAGGAAAGCTGTATTACTTTCTTTTTTTTTTTTGCATCACATTTGTATCTAGCCACATCACCAAACTTTCTTTCCAGTTCTAATAGTTTTTCTACTGATGCTCTGAATTTCCTAGGCAGGTTATCATTTAATCCACAAATAATATTAACTTTCTAATATTTGTATTTCTCTATTTCCTTGTCTTACATATTAGCTAGAACTTTTAGAACAACTTTGAATTGCAGTGATAATGGGCTTGTCCTTACTTTGTTTCTGACTCTAAAGTGAAGAATGCTTTTAGTGTCTCACTGTTTCATTTGCTGTTAGTATATAATAGGGAGCCTTCATTTCATTAAGAAAGTTTCCTTTGGGTTTATATAAGCCAGGAAAATTTAAACAATTAAAAATAGATGTTGAAAGTGTATAATGTGTGAACTGTAACTCAATAAAGCAGTAAAAAGTGAATGTGAATTTTTTTAATGGCTTTAAAACTATTTTGGTGATTACTATATATTTTTTCTCCTTATTAATAACTACATGCATTTTAAAATTTGTGGTAAGAACGCTTAACATGTGATCTACTCTCTTAACAATTTTTTAACTGTGCAATACTGTGTTGTGGACTATAGATGCAACATTCCACAGTCAATCTCTTGAACTTATTCATCTGGCTTAACTGAAGCTTTAAGCCTGTTGATTAGTAACTCCCCATTTCCCCTCGTTGCAGCTCCTGGTGACACCATTCCACTCTTTGACTCTATGACGTTGACTATTTTAGGTACCTCATGGAAGTGGAATTGTGCATTATGTATTTTGTGGGATTGGCTTATTTCAGTTAGCATAATGCCTTTCAGGTTCATCCATGCTGTCTCACATTGAAGAATTTCCTTCTTTTTTTAGGCTGAACAATATTCCATTGCTTATGTATGCTGCGTTTTTATTATTCATCTGTTGATGGACATTTAGTCGGTTTCCACATCTTGACTACTATGAATAGCACTGCAGTGAACATGAGAGTGTTAATATCTCGTTGAGATTTTGATTTCAACTCTTTTGGATAAATACTTAGAAGTGGGATTACTGGATTTTATGGTAGTTCTACTTTTAATTTTTTAAAGATTTTTTTGGTGAACCTCCATCCTGTATTCCATAGCAGGTGCATCATTTGTAATTCCACCTGTGCAAGGATTTCAATTTCTCTACATTCTTGCCAACACTAATTATCTTTGTTTTTTGGATAATGTCTATCTTGACATGTACATTAGAGTTGTAATCTTTCTGCTGGTAGAAGGTCTTGCTTCAATGGTGATAGCTTCTTACTGATCAGGTGGCTGTGGCAATTTCTTAAAATAAGACAACAATGAAGTTTACCACATTGATTGACTCTTCCTTTCGTGAAAAACTTCTCGGTAGCATACAATGCTGTTTGATAGCATTTTACCTACCATAGAACTACTTTCAAAATTGGAGTCAGTCCTCTCAAACCCTGCCACGCTTTATCAACCAAGTTTATGTCATATTCTGAATCCTTTGTTTTCATTTCAACAATGTTCACAGCATGTTCACCAGGAGTAGATTCCATCTCAAGAAGTCACTCTCTTTGCTTATCCATAATAAGTGACTCCTCATCCATTCAAGTTTTATCGTGAGATTGCAGCAATTCAGCCACGTCTTGAGGCTCCACTTCTAATTCTAGTTCTCTTGCTGTTTCCACCACATCTGCAGTGACTTCCTCTGCTGAAGTCTTGGACCCCTTAGAGTCACCCATGAGGGTTGGAATCATTTTTAATGTTATATGAGAAGAAAACATTCTAAGAAAATAACAGATAAAGTAGAAAATAAGTTGGAATCAACTGCTTCCCATCTCTTATTGATGTTAGTATTTTGACCTCCATCCATGAATCACAAATATCCTTAATGGCATCTAGAATGGTGAATCCTTTCCAGAAGGTTTTCAATTTACCCAAATCCATCAGAGGAATCACTATCTATGACAGCTATAGCCTTATGAAATATATTTCTTAAATAATAAGACTTGAAAGTTGAAATGACTCCTTGATCCAGACTGCTTTCCTGCAACCTTAATCTCCTTGTCCATCTCTATCAGAACTCTTGGGTGACCAGCTGCATTGTTAATGAGCAATAATATTTTGAAAGGAATCTTTTTTCTGAGAAGTAGGTCTCAAGAGTGGGTTTAAAATATTCAGTAAATCATGCTGTGACAGATGTGCTGTCATCTAGGCTTTGTTGTTCCATTTGTAGAGTAGAGGCAGAGTAGATTTAGCATAATTCTGAAAAAAGGCCTCAGGATTTTCAAAGTGGTAAATGAACATTGGCTTCAACGGAAAGTCGCCAGCTGCGTTAGTCCATAACAGGGTAATTCTGTTTTGGATTTTTCATAAAACCAGCTTTTGGTTTTATTATATTTATGAAGGTTCTCCATTTTATTAACCTCTGCTTATATTTTTATGTCCTTAGTTTTTCTTTTGGTGCACTTTTGTTGTTTTTCTGTGTTTAAAGTTCACATCATTTATTATCAATCATTATTGTGTCCTAGTAAATACATTTAAAAGTTATAACTTTTTCTCTGAAGAAAACTCACACCACATCCCACGATGTGTGTAGCATTACCATTAATGTTATTTCCGTGTAGTCTGTGATTTGAGTTTTGATCATTTAGTCCAAAATCATTTAGAAGAATGTCCTAAAATGTCTAACTAGTTTTAGGCCGGGTGTGGTGGCTCATGCCTGTAATCCCAGCACTTTGGGAGGCTGAGGTGGGTGGATCACGAGGTCAGGAGATCGAGACCATCCTGGCCAACACAGCGAAACGCCGTCTCTACTAAAAATACAAAAATTAGCCAGGCGTGGTGGCACGCACCTGTAGTTCCAGCTACTTGGGAGGTTGAGGAAGGAGAATCCCTGGAACCCAGCAGATGGAGGTTGCAGTGAGCCAAGATCGTCACTGCACTCCAGCCTGGCAACAGAGTGAGACTCCGTCTCCAAAATAATAATAATAATAATTTTTAAAAATGTCTAACTAGTTTCTTCTGTTGTATATTTTGCCTTTAAAATTAACTTGCTATTTATTGAGATGGATGTTCAGTTTTAGTAAATGCTCTATGAGGATTTTTTTAAATGTTCATTCCTTATTTGGGGGAAGTTCAATGTTACATGTTATTATCATGTTATTAATGTGCTATCCTAAATGGTCTAGTACACCAACTTATTTTTCTACTTTATCTGTTTTCTTAGAATGCTATCTTCACATACAACATTAAAAATGAATTTTTCAAAATTGTCTTGTAATTTTAATAGTGTTTGCTTTATATAGATAGTGCTGTTGTTCATTGCATGATTATTATAGGATTGTACTTTTGATTATTATAAAGGATATTCTTTGCTTCACTTAGTGGTTTTTGCTGTAAATTTTTCCTTGTAGAAAATTAATATTGCCACATCTGCTTTCTTTTTTATAGATTTGCCTGGTTTACCTGTATTTATTTATTTATTTATTTTTTAACATTTTTGTGACATTTTGGTTTAGGTATATTTCTCATTATTATATTTTTTCTATTCAAATTCCTCTAATACTCATTTTCTAATTGGTGAATTTAACCCATTTTCATATTAACTGTGATAACTGCTGTGTTTGTACTTCTTCCTGCCATCTGATTTTATGTTTTCTATTCATTGTGCTTTTCAAAAATTATTTTCTTGATACTTGCTGAATTGTTAGCTATATCCTATTTCTATATTTCCTGGTGGTTTTTCTTAAATTATTAGCAAATATATTCATCTTGATATTAAGAATTCATCAGCATCTAAAACCTGTTACCACCACCGATAGTAGCTAACAGTTATTATTTTCTGTGTGTCTGACAGTATTTTAAGTTTCTTACCAGTATTAACTCAGTAAATCCTCACAACCATCTTGTGAGAAGGGAGTCAGTTATTCCCATTATTTACAGATGAGGAAACCAGTAAGAAGGTAAGTAATTTTCCGAAAGGCACACAGCTAGTGAGTAGTGGAGGCAGAATTCATACTCAGGCTCTGTACTTAGAGGACCTGCTTGCTTCAGCCCTGAGCTGTCGGAATATTGTTACTTGTCCCTGCCTACGCACCCTCTCCTTCCAGGTTATGCTGAAATTTACTTCTAGATTGTTGTCTTATCTGTTATGTTTTAAGAAGTCTCTAAACATTTACATTAAAGACACCAGGAATCTTTGGACTTGACTTCAAATTTTACTGATTTATTTTTCCTTGACATGTAGAATTGGCATGCTTTCTGGGTGCTTTCTCACCTGAAAAATGGCTTTATTTTGCCCTCATTTGATGGATAGATAGGTTTATAGATATTTGTGGGTTTCAGTCAACATTTTGATGACATTGCTTCTTTGTGTTCTAGCATTGAGCATTACGGATGAAAATTCCTATATAGTTTTTCTCTCTGGAAATCTATAACATTTGGAGGGGTGATACGTGTGCGTTGTTGTTCTCTTATTCTTTCACTTTAGCCTCTCTTTTTTGAATTTCTGTTACTGCTTTTATCATATTATCTATTTCTTTTCTTTCTGTGTTGTCAGAGAATGTCATCACTGAGTCTTTAATACTGTCAACTTCAGCTGTGTACATGTTGCTCTTCAACCTCCTTTTGAGGCTTTAAATTAGGCAAATATATTTTTCTTAGAATTTCTGAAAACTCCTTTTCACTGGAGCTTATTTTAATTATATGGATGCCTTATCCTCTTAAACTTCTGTGAAAATAATAACTGGAGTTTTCATTTGCATTAGCTGTTTCATGAGAGGTCAAGTTTTTTACTCATTTATTTTGATGTTTCCTTTTCATGCTATTTGTGTCTTGGGATTTGGTTGTATAATCACATTTTTAATTAGCTACCTGATTTAAATAAAGTATCAGTAGTTACTTTCAGAGTTCTTGGTGATTATAATTACTCACCTACCAGGCTTCTTCCTTGCATGCAGCTCACTACAGGAATCTGTTGTGCCTAGAAGATTTCGGGACAAGTGGGGAAACCGCACTCTGTTAACTGCATGCCCAGGGAAGGAGCTACAAGGGAGATAGAATAATTTGGTCTCCACTATTACCTTAAGAGACCTTCCCGTCTTCTGTGTAAAAAAAAACTACTGCATACAAAGGGTAGGAGCTACAAGGCAGATAGAATAATCTGGGCTCCACTACTACCTTAAGAGACCTTCCCCTGACTTCTCTTTTAAAAAAAACCTATGGGTCTGTGTACCTCTGAATTTAGTTTCTACACTTATTTCTCTCTTCACCCCCAAAATCCATATCAGAATGCCCCTGCAGGCTATAAAACCTTTCATAAAAGTAAAATACCCAGTCTTTTCAAGAGAAGAATAAAATAGGCAGCCTCCTACCTCTTGTCTTACTCTAATAGAAACTCCATGAAGGTAAGTGTTGTGTCCATACTGTTCATGCTGCACAGCAGTTGCCCTTATCTCAGGGCAATGCATCCCAAGACCCCCAGTGGATGCTTGAAACTGCAGAGAGTAACACACCAGATTGCCATCATCGGAACACATTTCTGTTCATGTCTTCCACCCTCAAATTTAATGCCTTTTCCATCTTAACTAAGTACTTATCATGGACTGTGGCCATAACTTTTGCAGTTGTAGATGCAACAGCAAAACTAGCATTAATTTTTTCTTCTTCACAATTTCATGGATAGATTTATTCTTACTGTAAATCTTAGCAACCACAGCATATGATGTTTTTTCTTTTGAGAACTTTCACCTTTTCTCTTAAAGAAAGCACTTTACAGCTTCTCTTTGGCATATCTCAACTGCCAGCATCATTGCTCCTGCACTTTGGGGCCATTATTAAGTCAGAAAAAGGGTTACATGAAAACAAGCACTGAGCTACCACCAGAGTCCATCTGATAACTGATATGGTAACTATGTGACTAACAGGCTGGTGACGTATACAGCATGGATATGCTGGACAAAGGGGTGAGTCACGTCCCAGGTAGGATGAAGCAGGATGACTTGAGATTTCACTATTCAGTATGGTGCACAATTTAAAACTTAGGAATTGTTTATTTCCTGGAACTTTTCGTTTAATATTTTTGGACTGCAGTTGACCACAGGTAACTGAAACTGTGGAAAGTGAGGATCGGAGGATAAGCTGGGACTGTGGTATTCATTTCGTTGCACAGTGCCTAGAATACAGTAGGTGTACTGTAAGTGTTTTGTAAAGGGATAACTTTTCTGAAACTAAAAATATTTATGTTTTACCCAATTTTTCTGCTGGAAATTTATGCTAAGGAAATATTCAGAGATGCTTACAAAGTTTTATGCACGAGTGTTTATGTTATTTGTAATTGTGAAAAATGAAAACAACTCAAAAGTTTAACAGTGGTCATCTAAAGTATTGTATACACTGTATATATAGGTTTAATAGAAGGTCATCCTATTCATTTATTCATGAGAGGTACAGTCTCCAGGGGTCTGTAAAATCTATTTTGTTTTAACCAAAGAACAAATTTTTGACATATCTTGAGTATGATGACTATAAGTTATGACTTTTAAATTGTTGTAATTTTTGTAGTATTATCTGATATTTTTATTTTTATGTATGTTCCTAAGTAGTTTAGAGATACTCAGATTTTTAAAATCTAAGATCAAACAAATGAAGCTTATTTTTATGTATTCATAGTATAAGAGACATCAGTAAATAGATAATATTTTTGTTTTATTCTAGAAAAAAGCTCCTTGAACATGGTGAGGTAAAGCTTTCATTTTAATCTCTGGTAGACTTGTGTATTACATTCTAGTTTGAGGATAATTGACAAAGGTATAACCTGCTGCTGACGCACCATCAGTCGTGAGTTGTCAGCATTGGTGATACATTTCTGCTGATCCTTCTCGCTCTTTCATCTGCTCTCACTTTTGAATAGTAATAAGGATTTAAAAGCTAGAAGGCTGATTTGTGACTATAGTACAGAATTAAATTAAATTGCATTCATTTAACAATAACAAGCATTTGGTTTCTAGCCTGCTGAGCTAATCAGCTACAGTCCATTAGGGCAGGCACCCCTCGCCCTGTGACTGGTGGCCATCTGCCACCACGTAGATTTGCTGGTCAGTCAGCGACAAGCTCAGAAGTGTTGAAGGACTCAAAAGATACTAAAGTAATGTTCCTGCCTTTCAGTATGTGTAAGTTTACAAAGGAGACAAATAAGACAACATTTTATATGGTGCGAAATTATTTTGTGGCATAAAAAGGAAAAGATCAGTGTGGGCTGGAAATAATTTCCTATTTGATAGAACTTTAAGTGGGTGTTGAGGTAAAGGTCAAATTGACAGGAGTGGGTAACTGAATTTGAACTTAATAGGGATAGTTTATGACACATGTTGAGTATCCTTTATCCAAAATGCTTAGGACTAGAGGCGTTTCAGATTTCAGATTTTATTGAATTTTGGAATATTTATACTGTAGTTACTTAGCTGAGATCCCTAATCTGAAAATCCGAAATCCAAAATGCTTCAATGAGCATTTGTTTTAGCATAACCTTTGAACATCATATTGGTACTCAAAAGTTTCAGATTTCGGAGCATTGTAGATTTCAGATGTTTGCATCAGGGATGCATTGGTAACTTTGTCACTTTACAGTGAGGCCCGCTGTGTTGGTCCTCCGCCTCCTCGCACCACCTCCTGCTCTCCCTGGCTCCTCTGCCTGCTCCATTTTCTTGCCGGCTGCACTTATTGCCTTACAGTAGACTATGTAATGGATTTATTTATTTGCTATGTCTATGTATTGTCTGTCTTTCATTACTAAATGTACTTAAATACAATACAAGGGCAGAAATTGCTCACTGTTGTATCTGAAGCACCCAGAAGAGGACCTGGAACATAGTAGGCGTTCGATAAATTGTTGCTGAATGAATGAATGCTAATAGGCTCATTACTAAGTTAGAAGGTCCTTGTCTTAATGAATAATACAGTTTTAATATACTTCATTAATTTAAAAATATGAAAAGCAAAAATATGATTTTGTCTTATTTGTGTTTTTATAGCTGGCTTTTCACACGTTGCAGTTGTTAGCGTTTACTGCCCTTGCCATTTTAATTATGAGGCTAAAGCTGTTCTTGACGCCACACATGTGTGTTATGGCTTCCTTGATATGCTCTCGGCGGGTAAGGGATTCATTCTTTTATAACAATACAAGCATAACCTTTGAACATCATATTGGTACTCAAAAGTTTCAGACTGAGTACTTCAGGGTACTTTTTTTTTTTTTTTTTTTTTGAGACGGAGTCTCACTCTGTCTTCCAGGCTGGAGTGCAGGGGTGCGACCTCAGCTATAGCAGCTACACTTATAATTACTGCGGCTTTGCCAACTAATTCAAAATATAAACACACTAAGTGTTTTTAACTTAACTAACTTAAATGATTTAAAATATTACTTCATGATTCACTATAAGCAAGAAAAGCAATTTCAAGTGGCTTTGAAAAGTATTTCTAGATTTTAATTGATAGTTCTATAACAAGCGATTAGGCAAATATTTCCCCTCTGTTAATATCCTGTCCATGAACATAACCTTTTGGAGTTCAGGTTTGTGTAAGAGTGCCTGGCGCAGTGACTCACACCTGTAATCCCAGCACTTTGGGAGGCCTAGATGGGTGGATCACTTGAGGCTAGGAGTTCGAGACCTTCCTGGCCAACATGGTAAAACCCCATCTCTACTAAAAATACAAAAATTAGCTAGGCATGGTGGCAAGTGCCTGTAATTCTAGCTACTTGGGAGGCTGAGGCAGGAGAATCGCTTACCTGGGAGGCAGAGGCTGCAGTCAACCAAGATTGCACCACAACACTCTAACCTGGGTGACAGAGTGAGACTCTGTTTCAAAAAAAAAAAAAAAAAAGAGTTTCCTGGTGGCCGGGCACAGTGGCTGACAGCTGAAATCCCAGCACTTTGGAAGGCCAAGGTGGGCAGATCACTTGAGGTCAGGAGTTCAAGACCAGCCTGGCCAACATGGTGAAACCCTGTCTCTACTAAAATACAAAAATTAGCCGGGCATGGTGGTGTGTGCCTGTAATCCCAGCTACTCAGGACGCTGAGGCAGGAAAATTGCTTGAACCCAGGAAGCAGAGGTGGAAGTGAGCTGAGGTCGCACCACTGCACTCCAGCCTGGGAGACAGAGTGAGACTCCCTCTAAAAAAAAAAAAAAAGTACCCTGAAGTGCTCATCCAATACCAGAGCAGATGCAGAGTAATTGCTCTAGTACGGTCCCGTTTGGCTCAAAGAATCTATAAGAAATTCTGGGGTTCTATCACTGTATCTAACATACAAAAGAACTAGATAAATTAGCTAGAATATTGGGCCTCAGGTATTTCTACAAACACCTTACTTAGTTTTGATTATGAGTGTATAGCCTTAAAATACCATAATGCCTGTTTTCCTGAGAAGAATCTATATATGTCAAGCTAATAGGGCTTCCCTGTCTACTAACGATGTCCACAAAAGGCAGCCAAGGATGAAAGGATTTAGTTCTAAGATGTTTCACAGCTGTGATTTGTTTATTTTAATCCTTGGTAGTAAATTAGTACTAGAAGGATCAGGCATTCCTTCCTTAATTCTTCCCAGGGGAGAGAAAGTTCCGTTTTCACCTGAGCCCTGTAATGTTAACATATTCGTTGCTTTAGAAACAACCGGAGATGGTAATTCTGTATACGTGTGTGCTGATATCAAAGGGTAATTCACATTGGTTTGAGTAACAAGGTGAGAATTTATTGTTGACCCTACAGTACGCTTCATTATAAGAACTATAAATAAATGATTTCTGTCGTTTCAGCTCTTTGGCTGGCTTTTTCGCAGAGTTCGTTTTGAGAATGTTATCTTTGGCATTCTAACAGTGATGTCAATACAAGGTTATGCAAACCTCCATAATCAATGGAGCATAATAGGAGAATTTAATAATTTGCCTCAGGAAGAACTTTTACAGTGGATCAAATACAATACCACACCAGGTGTGTAGGTATTTTGGTTATATGCATAGTTTTGCGCAAACATACTCACAAACACATTTGTGTATACTATATAATTCTTATTTCTGATATATGTGTTTATGTGTGTATGACAGATTTACAAATAGACATTCATATTCTCACAGACTTTGAGCAGACTATTGCAATGTCAATCAATTAAACCCTTCCAAAACACAATTTTGCGCCCCCTTTAAGCCCCTCCCAGATAATTATCAAATTTAAATTAGCACCAGGAAATTAATGATTTTTCACATGTTATGTCCTTTAACTCTCAGAGAGCACTATAGCATTTTAACCATAACAATGACAAATCAAAGAAATAAATCTTTAAAAATGAAATTTCACACCTTGTGCCAGGCACAGCAGAAGATACTTCTGATGGTGGGGAGAACTGGCACCGCTTCTGTCACTCCAATCAGTGCCCTCTCCTCTAATTCTGTAAACAGGTCATCGGCAGAAGAGTTAAAGTCTTGGATATTCTATTTTCTTCACAAAATCATCTCATAGAGAGAGTATACACCTGACTTTTAAATACTCCAAAATTTTCTTTTTAGCTTACCTTCTTTTCTTTCTGTCTTTATTCAGAACTATCTCAAGCAGATATTTTTAAATACCTTTCCAGAGAATAAGTATATTCTATAACATTTTCTGTAACTAAATTTGTAAATCTAAGATTATTTTTGATATTTAGAAACTTTCTCTGGTACGAGTTCTTCACTATGGTTTATTTAAATTTTCTTATGACTCCTGAGCTTGTTTCCTCTTATTTCTTATTTGATAGCCACTTTTTTGCTAATTAACCATCATTAAGGTAAATCTTTATAGGCATTAACTAAGATATTTGGTCTATAGCTTTCAAAGGGTGTAGGTGACAGCGCCTCATTAAACTGCCAAGCCAGTTTAATTCGAATTTTAAAAGTAATCCCCAACAGACTTTTTCCACATAGGAGATCAAGATAGTCACTCCCTTTCCTTACTCTCTCTTGCCCCTCCCCAGTTATGGCTATTTTTCCCAAGCTTTTAAAGATAGCTGCCCTTTTAATCTTTTCTTGTGTCTTTCTTTGTTCTGGTGTTTGTATTGGGTTCCTTACAGAGAGCCTACATTTGGCAACTTATCCTTCTAAGATAACTGCCACAAACCCCTATCTCACTTTTAGATGCCTCTTCTTTTCAATCTGTCTTGTTCTCCTTTTAATTACTCTTATTATGAGTTATCTCATGGTTACCACATATTAAAAGCTGTATGAAGTTTTGTAGTATTAATGGAACTGGTGCTTATGTTGAGGTCTGCCATATAAGGTTGTATAGTTTGTGCACTGCACAAAGGTGACCAATTGAGAGGATAAGTGAAAGCTTAAATCCAGCTTGTGGTCCACTCATCATGCTATGTACAAATGGGGCTCTGTCAAGTCAGGGGAATACCTTTTTCTAATCTGTGTGTAGGCTAAATGGAAACTTCCATACGGTGATAGGAAAATATCTGATATTTCTTTGTTATGCTCATTGACTTCACGGCCAAAAAAACAGAAGGTGGAGGGGGAGGGTATTTCTTCCTCTCTGTCTGCCATAGACGACAACTCAGTGGGTCCAGCTCTTGCTGGACAGGTGTGCCTAGTTTTTTCTGGAAGACCCTGGCCCTGGGCTTTCAGTTCTTCTTGCCCAGCATTTCCCAACCTTAGCACTGTTGACATTGAGGCTGTCCTGTGTATTACAAGAAATCCTTGGCCTCTATCTACAAGATGCCAACAGCATCTCCTCCCTCCTTCCCATAGCATGACATCCAAAAATGTCTCCAGAGTTGACAGTGCTCCCTAGGGAGCAAAATCATGCCTGCTTGAGAACCACTTCTCTAGCTTAACAGCTTGTCATCATTAATTATTGAGTCTCCAATAATAAATACACATTCTTTGATTGGCTTACATATTTTCAAATTTGAGGCATATAAAAAAATTTTCATTCAATGTTGCTTTTAGAATGCTTAGTTATATTGGAAAGGAAACACTCAGGGTTCTCAAAATTTTTAATTTATGTGGGTACATAGCAGGTGTGTATATTTATGGGGTAAATGGGATATTTTGATACAGGCATACAATGTGTAATAATCACATCAGGGTAAATGGAGTATCCATCACCTGAAGCATTGATCCTTTGTGTTACAAACAATCCAGTAATACTCTCTCAGTTACTTTCAATTGTACAATTAAATTTTGTTAACTATAGTCACCCTTCTGTGTTACCAAACACTACATCTTATCCTTTCTTTCTATTTTGTTTGTGCACATTAACCATCCTCACTTCCCCTCTACCCCCTCACTATCCTTCCCAGCCTCTGGTAACCCTCATTCTATTCTTGATCTCCCTAAGTTCAACTCTTTTAATTTTTAGCTCCCACAAATAAGTAAGAACATGCAAACTTTGTCTTTCTGTACCTGGCTTATTTCAATTAATGTAAAGGACTCCAGTTCCATCCATGTTATGGATAGGATCTCATTCTTTTTTTATGACAGGATCTCATTCTTTTTTATGGCTGAATAGCACTGCATTGTGTCAGTGTACCACATTTTCTTTATTCATTCACCTGCTGATGGACACTTAGGTTGCTTCCAAATCTAGGCGATTGTGAGAAGTGCTGCAATAAACACGGGAGTGCAGATAACTCTTCTAAACATTTATTTCCTTTCTTTGGGGTATATATCTAAGAGTAGGATTGCTGGATCATTTGGTAACTTTAGATTTTTTTTTTCCCTACAGAGTTGTTTGAGTTCCTTGTATATTCTGGTTGTTAATTCCTTGTCAGATTGGTAGTTTGCAAATATTTTCGCCCATTCTTTGGGTTGTCTCTTCACTTTGCTGATTGTTTCCTTTGCTGTGCAGAAGCTTTTACACTTGATGTGATCCCATTTGTTCATTTTTGCTTTGGTTGCCTGTGCTTCGCGGGTATTTACTCAAGAAATCTTTGCCCAATCCAAAGTCCTGGAGAGTTTCCCCAAAGTTTTCTTATAGTAATTTCAGAGTTTGAGGTCTTCGATTTAAGTCTTTAATCCATTTGGATTTGAATTTTGTATATGGCATGAGATAGGGGTGTACATTCATTCTTCCGCATATGGATATCCAATTTTCCCAGCACCGTTTATTGAAGAGATTGCCCTTTCCCCAGTGTATGTTTTTGGGACTGCTATAAAAAATGAGTTTACTGTAGATGTATGGATTTCTTTCTGGGTTCTCCACTCTGTTCCACTGGTCTGTGTGTCTGTTTTTATGGCAGTACCGTGATGTTTTGGTTACTATACTTCTGTAGTATAATTTGAAGTCAGGTATTGTGATTCCTTCAGTTTTGTTGTTCTTGCTCAGGGTAGCTTTAGCTATTCTAGGTCTTTTGTGTTTTCATATAAATAAGGATTGTGTGAGGAATATCATTCGTAGTTTGATGGGGATTGCATTGAATCTGTAGATTGCTTTGAATAGTATGGACATTTTAACAATACTGATTCTTCCAATGCTTGAACATGGAATAGCTTTCCATTTTTTGTGTCTGCTTCAATTTCTTTCTCCAGTTTTGTATAGCTTTTATTCTAGAGACCTTTCATTTCTTTAGTTAATTTATAGGTATTTAATTTTATATGTGGGTACTGTAAATGGAATTACTTTTTAAATTTTCTTTTTCAGATTGTTCTCTGTTGGCATATAGAAATGTTAATGATTTTTGTCTGATTTTGTATCCTACAACATTACTGAATTTGTCAGTTCTAACAGTTTTTTTTGGTGGAGACTTTAGTTGTTTCTAAATATAAGATCATATCATCTGCAAACAATGATAATTTGACCTCTTCCTTTCAAATTTGGATGCCCTTTATTTCTTTCTCTTGTCTGATTGCTCTAGCTAGGATTTCCAATACTATGTTGAATAATGTGGTAAAAAGTGAGCATCCTTGTCATGTCCCAGATCTCAGAAGAAAGACTTTCACTGTTTCCTCACTCAGTATGATACTAGCTGTGCGTCTGCTGTATATGGCTTCTATTATGTTGATTAATGTTCCTTCTATACCCAGTTTTTTTGAAGGTTTTTATCATGAAAGGATGTTGAATTTTATCAAATGATTTTTCTGCATCTATGGAGATGAGATGATCATATGATTTTTTCCCCTTCATTGTGTTGATATGACGTATCACATTGATTTGCTGTGTTGAACCATCTTTGTGTCCCTGAGATAGATCCTATTTGGTCATGATGAACAATCTTTTTAATGTGTTATTGAATTCAGTTTGCTAGCATTTTGTTGAGGATTTTTGCATTAACATTAATCAGAGATATTGGCCCATAGTTTTCTTTTTTTGATGGGTCTTTGTATGGTTTTGGTATTAAAGTGATATTGGTCTCATACAACGGGTTTGGAAGTATTCCCTCCTCCTCTATTTCCTGGAATCGTTAGAGTAGGATTGATATTAGTTCTTCTTTAAATGTTTGATAAAATTCAGCAGTGAAGCCATCGGGTCCTGGGCTTTTCTTTGCTGAGAGACTTTTCATTAGAGATTTGATCTCATTACTTGTGATTGGTCTGTTCAGGTTTTGGATTTCTATATAGTTCAATCTTGGTAGGTTTTATGTATCTAGGGATTTATCCATTTCTAGGTTTTCCAATTTATTGGCATATAGTTGCTCATGGTAGTCTCTAATGATCCTTTAATTTCTGCGATATTGGTTGTAATGTCTCCTTTTTTTTAAATCTCTGATTTTATTTATTTGGGCCTTCTCTCTTTTTTTCTTAGTCTGGCTAAAGGTTTGTTAATTTTGTCTTTTCAGAAAACCAGTTTATCTTTTATATTGTTTTCTTCATTGCAATTTCATTTATTTCTGCTCTGATCTTTATTATTTTATTTTTCCTACTAACTTTGGGTTTTGTTTGCCTTTTTCTTCTTTTTTGATGTAGGCACCTATAGCTATAGACTTCCTTCTTTAATACTGCTTTTGCTGTATCCCATAGGTTTTGATATGTTGTGTTTTCATTATCATTTGTTTCAAGAAAATTTTCAATTTCCTTCTTAATTTCTTTATTAACCAACTGGTCATTCAGGAGCATATTTTTTAATTTCTATGTTTGTAGAATTTCCAAAATTCCTTTTACTACTGATTTCTAGTTTTTTTCCAATGTGGTCAGAAAAGATACATGATATTGTTTCCATTTTTAAAAATGTTTTCAGACTTGTTTTGTGGCCTATCCTTGTTTTGTGGTCTATCCTTGAGGAATGATCCATGTGCTGAGGAGAAGGATGTGTATTCTGTAGCTGTTGGATGAAATGTTCTGTAAGTATCTATTAGGTCCTTTTGATCTATAGTGCAGATTAAGTTTAGTGTTTCTTCATTGATTTTCTGTCTAGATGACCTGTCCACTGCTGAAGGTGGGGTGTTGAAGTGTCAGGCTATTATTGTATTTGGATCTGTCTCTCTCTTTTGCTCTGATAATATTTGCTTTATGTATCTGGGTGCTCCAGTATTGGGTGTATGTATATTTACAACTGTTATATACTCTTGCTGAATTAACTCCTTTATCATTATATAATGACCTTCTTTGTCTCTTTTTATAGTTTTTGTCTTGTAATCTATTGTGTCTGATATAAGTATGACTATTCTTGTTCTTCTATGGTTTCCATTGGCATGGAATATAATTTTCCATCCCTTTGTTTTCAGTCTATATTTGCCTTTACAAGTAAAGTGTGTTTCTTGTAGGTGAAACAGATTCTTAGGGTTTTGTTTTCTTATTCAGTCACTCTTTGTCTTTTGATTGGAGAGTTTAGTCCATTTACATTCAGTGTTATTATTGATACGGACTTACCCCTGCCATTTCGTTATTTGTTTTCTCATTGTTTTGTGGTCTTCTCTTCTTTCCTCTTTGTCTTTCATTGAAGGTGATTTTCTCTGGTGGTGTGTTTTAACTTATTGCTTTTTATTTTTTGCATATCCATTGTATGTTTTTAAACTTGAGTTTACCATGAGACTTGCAAATAATATCTTATAACCCATTATTTTAAACTGATGACAACACTGATTGCATAAACAAATAAGCCAAAGGAAAGCTAATAAAAATTCTAAACTTTAACTTCATCTCCCTACTTTTTACCTTTTTGTTATTTCTATTTATATCTTATTGTACTGTCTGTCTCTTCAAAAGTTGTTGTAGTTATTTTTTATTGGTTCATCTTTTTGTCTTCCTACTTATCCTATAAGTAGTTTATATACCATAATTACACTGCTATAATATTCTGTGTTTTTCTGTTTACGTACTATTACCAGTGAATTTTGTACCTTCCAATTCTTTCTTCCTTATTAATGTCCTTTTCGTTCAGATTGAAGAATTTCCTTTAGCATTTATTGTAGGATAGGTCTGGCGTTGATCAAATTTCACAGCTTTTGTTTGTCTGGGAAAGTCTTCTCCTTTAGGTTTGAAGGACATTTTCTCTGGATACACTACTCTCGGGTAAAAGGTTTTTTCCTTCACTTTAAGTGTGTCATGACATGCTCTCCTGGCCTGTTAAGGTTTCAACTGAAAAGTCTGCTGCCAGATGTATTAGAGCTCCATTGTATGTTTTTTGTTTCTTTTCTCTTGCTGCTTTTAGGATCCTTTCTTTATCCTTGAACTTTGGGAGTTTGATATTAAATGACTTGAGTTAGCCTTGGGTTAAATCTGCTTGATGTTCTAGAACCTTCTTGTGCTTGAATATTGATATTTTCCCTAGCTTTGAGAGGTTCTCTGTTATACTTTTGAATAAACTTCCTACTGCTATCTCTCTCTCTAACTCCTTGTCTTCAAGCTCACTAATTCTTTCTTCTGCTTGATCAGTTCTGCTATTAAGAGACGGATGCATTCTTCAGTATGTCAGTTGCAGTTTTCAGCTCCAGAATTTCTGCTTGATTCTTTTTAATTATTTCAGTTTATTTGTTAACTTTATCCGATAGGATTACCAATTCGTTCTCTGTGTTATCTTGAATTCCTCTGAGTTTCCTCAGCACAGCTATTTTGAATTCTCTGTCTGAAAGGCCACATATCTCTGTCTCTCCAGGATTGGCCCCCTAGTGCCTTATTTAGTTTGTTTGGTGAGGTCATGTTTTCCTGGATGGTCTTGATGCTTGTGGATGTTTGTCAGTGTCTGAGCATTGAAGAGTTAGGTATTTATTGTAGTTTTTGCAGTCTGGGCTTGTTTGTACCCATCCTTCTTGGAAAGGCTTTCCAGGTATTCAAAGGGACTTCAGTGTTGTGATCTAAGTTTCTGGTCACTGTAGCTGTATCTGCACTAGGAGGCACCCCATGCCCAGTAATGCTGAAGCTATTACAGACTCTTAGAGGTACTACCTTGGTGGTCTTGGATAAAATCCAGAATTCTCAGGATTAGCAGGGAGAAGCTCTTGTTCTCTTCCCTTACTCTCTCCCATATGGAGTCTCTCTCTCTCTCTTTCTCTCTATGTGCTAAGCTGCCTGGAGCTAGGAGTGGGGTGATATAAACACCTCTGTGGCCACCACTACTGGGAATGTGTTGGGTCAGACTTGCAGCTAGCACAGCACTGGGTCTTGCCCAAGGCTCATTGTAACTACTGCCTGGCTACCACCTATGTTTGCTCAAGGTGTAGGGCTCTACAGTCGGCAGGTGGCAAAGCAAACCAGACTTTGGTGACCTTCCCTTCAGGGTGGCAAGATCCCCCAGGTCATAGTCAGGTCCAGAGATGCTGCTGTCCAGGAGCCAGGGCCTGGACTCAGATGCCTTAGAAATCTACCTGATGCTCTATTCTACTGCAGCTGAGCTGGTGCTGAAACCACCAAAGTCCTTCCCACCCTTCCTTCCCCTTTCCCCAGGCAGAGGGGTCTCTCTCCATTTCCACCACTACCACAGGCCCATGGGAGGTACTGCCTGGCTACCGCCAACATCCACTTAAGGCCCAAGGACCCTTCAGTCAGCTTGTGGTGAGTGCTGCCAGGCCTGAGACTCACCCTTCAGGGCAACGGGCTCTCTTCCAGCCCATGGCAGGTCCAGAAATGCCATCCAAGAGCCCTGGAATCGGGGACCACAAGAGCCTGCTTGGTGCTCCTCCCCACTGCGGCCACGCTGGTACCTAAGCTGACCTTTGATTCTTATGAAGATGCTTTTTGTGTAGATCCTTATCAAATTTGGTGTTCCTAAAGGGAGGATGAACAGTGGAGGCTTCTGTTTGGTTATCATGCTCTACCTCCTCTCCAACATACAGTTTTTTACAGTAGATCTGAATAATATGTCTTGTCTTTATTACTGATTTTATTCTGCTGATTAAAAATGATAATAATCTTCACAATTATATAATTGTTTTTTGTATAAAAGTACCAAGAAGTAAGCATTTGGTCTTCTGGTGTTTCAAGAGATGAAATGGGCCGGGCGCGGTGGCTCACGCCTGTAATCCCAGCACTTTGGGAGGCCGAGACGGGTGGATCACAAGGTCAGGAGATCAAGACCATCCTGGCTAACACGGTGAAACCCCGTCTCTACTAAAAAAATACAAAAAAACTAGCCGGGTGTGGTGGCGGGCGCCTGTAGTCCCGGCTACACGGGAGGCTGAGGCAGGAGAATGGCGTGAACCCCGGGGGCGGAGCTTGCAGTGAGTGGAAATCGCGCCACTGCACTCCAGCCTGGGTGACAGAGCGAGACTCTGTCTCAAAAAAAAAAAAAAAAAAAAAAAAAAAAAAAAAAAAAAAAAGAGATTAAATGGAAGCCAGATAGTAGATTTTGCTGTATCTGTAGTTATGACCAAATTTATACATGTTATTACTCCAAAAAGTACTAGCAGCAAGTAATGAAATGATTTCATGGCATGTATAAATGGTGTCAAGTCAAATGATAACTCTGAGAACTTTATTAAAGATGATCTGAGGGAAGAAAACAATGCTTTTCTTTTTTTATGGCACATCCAAAGGACCACAGTTCACAAGCCACAAAAGTCATTTGAAAAAATGTCTCTTGAGACTTGCCCTTCATAGCAGCCTCTCAGTTCCTGGCATTCCACATTATTGGAACAGATATGACATTTTACATTCCTTTTGTTTCATGTGTGTCTGTAGTCCTGCTGTTCGCGTGGTGCTCTAGCATAGCAGGAAGCTTTAGTGAAGCAGCTAAGAGGGCAGGCTCTGGAACTTCTTAGCTGTGCAGTCTTGGGCAAGTCATTTAACTTGGCTCTGTCTCTTCATCGTCTATAACAGCAGTCCCCAGCCTTTTTGGCACCAGGGACTGGTTTCATGGAAGACCATTTTTTCCACAGAACTGGAGGATATGGGGTGGTTTCTGGATGAAATTGTTCCACCTCAGATCATCAGGCATTAGATTCTAATGAGTGCACAACCCAGACCCCTCACATGCTCAGTTTGTAGATTCTACAAAGTAAGAACAGAAGATCCACCTCTTAGAATTGTGCAAATTAAGTTATTTAATTCTTATTAAAATATAGAGCACAGTTTCTAGCACCAAGATAGCATTTAACAAAAGTCAGCTATTATTATAGTAGACAATGAATAACTATTGAGTCAATAAAAAGAATGAGGTCCCTGGTCATGTAAATTGGCATCATCCTTCTTAATCTGGGTTCACATATTAGAGGTAAGTTTAACTTCTGATTTTCTTTAAAACATTTCATTGAAGAATATAGCCTTTTTTTTTTTCCAGGTGCTGTCTTCGCAGGTGCCATGCCTACAATGGCAAGTGTCAAGCTGTCTACACTTCATCCCATTGTGAATCATCCACTTTACGAAGATGCAGACTTGAGGTTGGCAGCCGATGAGTATTTCACCAAGACTCACTTGGTGACTCCCAATTCTTAGGAATTTGGAACATTTTTATACACACACACACACACACACACACACACACACACACACACAAACTCATCCTTATTTTCATGCTGGAAGTTAAAAAAAAATGACAATAACCAGTCCAGAAATGACAATACATACCTGTTGCCTCTGGAGCAAGCAGACCTCTGAAAACTGAAAAATGCAAAAGCCAGTTTTTCCCAAAGTGACAAACGTGTCACATATTTATGATGTGTGTGTGTATTCCAGTAAAACTACTAGGTAGTTGGAACAGGAGATAGGATGGATTTTACTCACAGCCATGGTTTGCCAACCCCTGCTCTACAGCACAAGCCCCACTCTGATTTAAGAAATGACTTCTAGATCTTAGTGGTGGCTAATGACTAGCCTTTTGTGACAGTTAGAAAAAGTACATGAAAGTTGCTACTATATGTTACCTGCTTTCATGAAAATTTAGAGTATTTTTGTTAGCTGATTATAAGAACTCTAGTTTCCATTGATGTCAAAGTTTTGCTTTCCTTAAATGGCTGGTTTAAAAATTTATTTTGGTTATTCTAGTAGTTGTCAGGGTAATCTTTTTTTAAAGCGATTTTTGGCCTATTGTTAGAGGCAAATGTTTAAATTATTTAAAAGTTTTAGGTCTGCTGTCTAGGAGCCAGGGCTTGGAGTCAGACACCTTAGAAATGCACCTGATGCTCTCTGTTCTACTGTGGTGAACTGGCATGGAAACCACTGTGGTGACTAAGCATATGCTTGAAATTCTAAGCAACATCCAATGCATAAGTGATTGTCAGGATTTTGTAAGAACTCCCACTATGGTCAAATCACCTATTGTACCGTATTTTGGTGACCATCCCCATTTCTCAAGGTTCTGTGGGCTGGGCACGGTGGCTCACGACTGTTATTCCAGCACTTTGGGAGGCCGAGGTGGGTGGATCAGGAGGCTTAAGAAAAATATATTCAACGAATTAAAAGAAAACATGGTATCCATGAGTGAAGAGATGTGGAATCTCAGCAGAGAAATAGAAATACTCCAGCCCCCATGGAAATTCTAGAGCTGAAAAGTATAATAAATGAAATGAAAATTATTTAAATGTACTCAACAATTTTGAGATGAAAACAGAACATTTGAACAGGAGGTCAGGAGATCGAGCTCATCCTGGCTAACATGGTGAAACCCTATCTCTACTAAAAATACAAAAAATGAGCTGGGCGTGGTGTCGGGCGCCTGTAGTTCCAGCTACTCGGGAGGCTAAGGCACGAGAATGGCGTAACCTGGGAGGCGGAACTTGCTGTGAGCCAAGATTGTGCCACTGCACTCCAACCTGGGCGACAGAGTGAGACTCTGTCTCAAAAAAAAAAAAAAAAAAAAAAAAAGATTCTGTGAAGGTGCTTTTCCCACCTGTTCTGACACCCTGGATGCCCATTGTCTAAGTGTTCTACTTGATACACTCAATTTCAATTCATGTGTTTGTCAGAGCTTCTTTAGATGAAAGTAAGCATTGAAAGATAGGTTTTCACTGCATTCTGTCTCTGTCAGAATATATTCTCTGAAAACTTTGTGAATTATGAGAAGAAAATTTTTTTTTTTTTTTTTTTTTTTGACGCGGAGTCTTGCTCTGTGCCCCAGGCTGGAGTGCAGTGGCGCGATCTCGGCTCACTGCAAGCTCCGCTCCCCCGGGTTCACGCCATTCTCCTGCCTCAGCCTCCCGAGTAGCTGGGACTACAGGCGCCCGCCACCTCGCCCGGCTAATTTTCTTGTATTTTTAGTAGAGACGGGGTTTCACCGTGTTAGCCAGGATGGTCTCGATCTCCTGACCTCATGATCCGCCCGTCTCGGCCTCCCAAAGTGCTGGGATTACAGGCTTGAGCCACCGCGCCCGGCGAGAAGAAAATTTTATATCCTAAGCTGCTCTCTGCTACCCAGTACAACTTCAGACTATTTTATACACTAATGAGCAGTATATGCAAAATTAAATTGCTGTAAGTTTTATTACATTCAAAATATAAGTAGGAATGTGGAAACTGCCATCCCCAAAATAATTGATGCTGTTTTGAGTCATGTATATCAGTGTTCCGTCTAGTAAGTACTGAGATTTCAATTTGCCGGTAAGATTTTTTTAGTCTATTCTATTATTTATTTTAAAATCTTTTAAACTATTGTTTAAATTTAAAGGGCCCGGACAAAAATAGTTTATTCTACATATAGTCGAAAATCTGCCAAAGAAGTAAGAGATAAATTGTTGGAGTTACATGTGAATTATTGTGTTTTAGAAGAGGCATGGTGTGTTGTGAGAACTAAGTGAGTATTAACCCTATGCTATCTGATATGATATATTTTTAAGCAACAAATGTTTCAGTTTATTACAGTAGTCCTGATTCTTTAAGAATTTTTATTTTAAATTTATTAAAATATCCTGGTATCTCAGTTTAAATTATTTCATCTAGAGAAGTAAAACTATGCTATCAATGAAGAAGAATTTAATTCCAAACATTATAGTATACTTTAATATCCTGATTTTTCAATTTAACATCTTCAACTTAGCTTTTTTCATAATTTTTGAAATATTTATGAAAATTTTTATTAGATATCTGAAATATGGATTTGAATTCACAACAAAGTGAGATATTGGCATTCTGTACTATATAGCTGAATTATATTGGATTTGTAAGACTTAAAAGAAAAGTGACAAAACCCAAAATGACATAAGAAAAACATTCCCAATTAAAATGTTTTAATTTCTGAATTTTGAATCTCTAAAAATCGTAAAATTCTAAGATGTGTAATTGATCTTTTGAGGCCTTTGTTTAGGCTCCTAAGCAGAGATATTAGCTCCTGCACATGACAGGAAATTTAGGCACATTAATTGTCTCCTAGAACAGCACATTAGCAATCAGAAGAACAAAACGGGTTCTACAGTCACTTCAATATATCATTTGCAATGTACAAAAGGTTTCAGAGATGCAAACTAAAATGAGAGAGTATGACCAATACTCTGAAAAAAGTTAATAGAAACCGATCCAAGTAGGTCCAGATGTTGAATTTAGCAGCCAAAGATTGCAAAGCCACTATTACAAATACATTCAAAGGCTTAAGAAAAATATATTCAACGAATTAAAAGAAAACATGGTATCCATGAGTGAAGAGATGTGGAATCTCAGCAGAGAAATAGAAATACTCCAGCCCCCATGGAAATTCTAGAGCTGAAAAGTATAATAAATGAAATGAAAATTATTTAAATGTACTCAACAATTTTGAGATGAAAACAGAACATTTGAACAGAAAATTCAGTGAATTTGAAGATAGATCAAGACAGAATAGTTAATCAAAAGAACAGAACCAAAAATATTGAAAAATAACCAATGTCACAGACCTGTGTAACATTAAGTAGTTCAACACATGCATAATTTTAGCATTAGATGTAATGAAAAAAAGAACATGAAGGAAAAAATATTGAAGAAATGTTGGCCAAAAATTTCTCAAGTTTGATGAAAGCTACTAACTTAAAGATCTGCTAAGCTCAACAAATCCAACTGGGTTAAGCCCAAAGAAAACCAAAGCAAGGCACATTATAGTCAAAGTGGTAAAATCAAAGATTAAGAGAAAATCTTGAAGAGAAAAAATGATATGCTATATAAACATCTGACTTATCAACATAAATGGTGGAAATTAACAGACACTGGAATGATAATTCAAAGTGCTGAAGAAGGAAAATCAAGAATTCTATATTTAATGAAAGTATCTTTTTAAAATGGAGGCCAAAAGTACATTTTTCCGATCAACAAAATCTAAGATAATTTGTTGGTAACAGATTTATACTTCAAGATGGACAAGAAGTTCTATCAGCTGATGAGAAATGATGCCAGATGGTAACTCAGATATACAAGAAATACTGAAATGCGCTGGAAATGGTAAATATGTGGATATTAATCACTACACATTTTCTTCTCTGAAAATCTTTAGAAGATATTATTTAAGGCAAAGGTGATACCATTATTTTTTAGTTTATGATAGAAATTAAATATACATGACAACAGCACAAAAATTGAGTAAATGGAAATGTATGATTTACTAGAAATAACCCAATTTAAATGGTAAGTAAATCATGATATGTTGGCCAGGCGCAGTGGCTCATGCCTGTAATCCCAGTACTTTGGGAGTCTGAGGCAGGCAGATCACGTGGTCAAGAAATTGAGACCATCCTGGCTAACACGGTGAACCCTGTCTCTACTAAAAATACAAAAAATTAGCCGGGCATGGTAGTGGATGCTTGTAGTCCCAGCTACTTGGGAGGCTGAGGCAGTAGAATGGCGTGAACCTAGGGGGCAAAGCTTGCAGTGAGCCGAGATTGCGCCACTGCACTCCAGCCTGGGCAACACAGAAGACTCCGTCTCAAAAAAAAAAAAAAAAAAAGTTAAAGATGCTTGTTGTCATCCCTAACAAAAACCACTAAAAAAATAAATAAAACTGAGGGGGGGGGGGAAGATCATAATGGCAAGCCTAGACATGGATGAACCTGGATGCATTAAGTGAAATAAGTCAGCTACAGAAAGATGAATAGTGCATATTTTCACTCATGTGGAAGCTAAAAGAAGTAGCTCATAGAAGTAGAGTAGAATTGTGGTAATTAGAGGCTAGGTGGGAAGGGTAAGGAGGAGGAGAAGATAAGGAGAGGGTGGTTAAGAGATACAAAATTAGAGATAAATAGAAGGAATAAGTTCTAGTGTTCTCTGGCACTGTAGAGTGAAGATTAGTTAACAGTAATTTATCGTATATGTCAAGTAAGCCAGAACAGAGGATTCTGAATGTTCCCAGCACAAACAGGTGGTAAACATTTGAGGTGATGGATATCCTAATTACCCTGATTTGATCATTACACATTGTAATTATGCACTGAAATATCACTCTATACTCCATAAATATGTACAAGTATTACTTGTCAACTAAAAGTAAAAGGGGAAAAAACATAAACATATAACCAACTTAAGACCCAGCAACTGTACTAGGCATTTTTTTGCAGACAGGTGAAAAGTTGTGTTCATACAAAATTCTGTAGAAAAATGTCTATAGCAGCTTTATTTGTAATAGCCTAAACCTGAAACAACCCAGGTGTTTTTCACAAGATGAATGGTTAAATAATAGTGATCTATTCATACCATGGAATACCGCTCAGCAATAGGATCAGACTATTGATACACTCAAGATCCTGGATGGATCTCCAGAGAATTGTTTGAATGCAGAAAAGACAATACCCAAAGGTTACATACTATATGATTCCATTTATATAACTGTCTTCAAATGACAAAATTATAAATGTGGATAATGATTTGTGGTTGCGAGGGGTTAGGGTGGGGTGGGAATGTGGGGGAAGTATAGTATGTGTGGCTATACAACCGATCTCCATGGTGATGGAAATGCTCTCTGTCGCCATTCTATCAATGTGAATTATCTGGCTGTGATATTATACAAATGTTCAAGATGTTACCATGGCGGGGGACACTGTCTAAAGACTGTACAAGAGCTACTTGTATTATCTCTCACTTAATGTGGATCTCCAAATGTCTTGAAATAAAGTTTTTTTAAAAAAAAACAAAAGAGCACAATAGCAAGCCTATATCAAACCATATCAGTAATTTCAAAGTGAAAGAGGACTAAATTCTTCCAAACAAAAGGCGGAGATTGGCAAACTGAATATAAGAGCAAGACCTATCTATGGGCTGCCTGCAAGAGGTGCATTTTAAATGCAAATATGTATATTGGCTAAAGGAAAAAGAATGGAAAAGATATCATGTGAGTAAACATTAGAAAGCTGAAGTGAAAAATGTATAAATATCAGATAAGATAGATGTTAAGACAAAGAATATTATGGAAATGACTATGTTTTATAATGCAGAATAGTTCAGTACAGGAGAAAGATGTAATAATTTGAGTGCATATGAACTTAAAAGAGAATTTCAAAATATATGAAGCAAAAATTGACAGAACCCAAAAGGCAACAAACAAGATTAAAATGGAATTATAAAAATCACTCAATCCAAAATAAGACAGAAGAAGTGGAAAAGGGAGACAAAGATGGAACAAAGAGAAAACATCGAGATGATAGACTTAAATCTAACCATATCAATTATCACATTAAGTGTAAATGGACTTGTGGTAGGCTGAATAATGAGCCCCCCACGATGGCCATGTCCTAACTCCCAGAAATTGTGAATTACCTTACTCACATGGAAAAAGGAAATTTGCAAATGTGATTAAATTAATGCTCATGAGATGTGGAGATTATCCTTATTATCCAGGTAGGACAGATGTAATCACAAAGTCTTTATAAGGAGGAGGCAAAAGAGTAAGAGATCAAAAAGGTGATGTGATGGTAGAAGCAGAAGTTGGAGTGATATAAGGCCATGAGCCAAGGAATGAGGCCAGCTTCTAGGAGCTGGAAAAGGCAAGGAAGTGGATTTTCTTCTCGAACCTCCTGAAGGATTGGAGTCCTGCCAATACCGTGATTTTAGAATTATGAGCTCCAAAATTTGAAAGAGAATAAATACATGTTGCTTTAAGCAACTGTTTATGGTACTTTGCTATAGCAGCAATAGGAAACTAATATAGCTCTAAACACCACAAATGAAAAGCAAGAATTGTCAGATTGCATAGCAAAGCAAGACCCTACTATAGGCTACTTTCAAAAAATTTATTTAAATATAAAGAAACGAAGACGTTAAAAGTTAACAGATAGGAAAGGGACATGTGATGCTACTACTAGTACTGACTAGCTGAAAGCTGGAGTGGCTGTAATAACATCAAAGTACATTCGAATGTTAAGAATATTATCAAGGTTAAACAAGGATTTTTAAAGGAAGGGATTTATATTTCAAGAGGATGTAGCAACCCTGAACATTTATGCACTCAGATAACAGAGCTTCAAATATATGAAGCACAATTGATAGAACTTTAGGAAAAAATAGACAAATCTACAGTATAGTTAGAAATTTTAATAGCCGTCTCTAAATAATTGGTAGAATAAAAAGAAATCCAGCAAGAATACAGAAGACTTGAATAACGCCATCAACCATTATGACCTAATTGACATTTATAGTACACACCACCCTAGAACAGCAAAGTAGACATTCAAGCACACACAGACTATTTATCAAAAAAGATCAGTTTCTAGGCCACAAAACAAGTATTGACACATTTAAAATACTTTAGGTCGTGTAAAGTACAATCTCTGACTACAATGAAATTAAATTAGAAATCAGTAACAGAATTCTATATGGAAATTCCCTCAAATGTTTAGAAACTAAGCAATACACTTCCAGATAATCCATGGTCAAGAAGAAACAAAAGGAGGGTGAGTTTCAACGTATTTTGACCTAAGGGAAAATGAGAACACCATCCCGCTATTTGTGGGATGCAGATACAGCAGTAGAGAGATTTGTTTTTATGTTGAATGCCTATAATAGAAAAAGAAGAAAGGCCTCATATCAGTCACTCGGCTTCACCTTAAGGAACTAGAAAAAAAGAACAAGTAAACTCCAAAGTAAGGAGAAGAAAAGAAAGCATAAAGATTAGAATTAAAATCAGTGTGAATTTCCCCCAAAAACAGGGAAAAGTAAATAAAACCAAATACTGATTCTTGAGATTAATAAAATTGATAAATTTTGCCCAAACGAAAAGATTGAAGACAGAAATTACTAATATCAGGAATAAGAAAGATTTTATCACTACAGGATCTGAAGAAATGAAAAGGATAATGAGGGAGTTTTAGGAACAACTTTACTCCACTAAGTAGGACAAAATAGATAAAATGGACAAGTTCCTTGAAAGATGCAAAACCAAAGCTCACTTAAGAAATAGAAAAACTTATACCTATACCTTTTTATGAATGACCTTATATCTATTAATAAAATTATATTTGTAGTAAAAAGAATTGTCACAAAGAAAACTTTAAGACGGATATCTTCACTGGAAATAATTCCAATTCTACTAAATATTCCAGAAAATTCAAAAGGAGGGATTACTTCCCAGCTGGTTCTGTGTGGTCAGCCTTATCCTGAAACCAACATGAGAGAAACATTACAATAAAAGGAAACCAATCAAAATGTATCATGAACATGTATGTGAAATTTGTAAGTACAACTGTAACAAATGGATCCAGCAATATATTAAAGAAAGACAATACATAATGTACCAGTGGAGTTTATCCCAGGAATGCAGAGTTGTCTCACTATTTGAAAACCAATCAAGTGAATTCACCATAGTAACAAACTGAAAAAGAAAGACCGCATCATCCTCTCAGTGCATTCAGGAAAAAGTATTTGACACAATTCAGTATCCATAACTGATTAAAAACCCTCAGGAAACTAGGAGTAGAAGGCAACTTGCTACTAAGAATCTAAGAATATAAAATTTCTAGAAGAAAATATGGAAGAAAATTATTGTAAC